>NC_134144.1:21254509-21879509 GCF_033958435.1 Carettochelys insculpta
CAGACCCACTTCTTCAGACAATAGCCATACCAGAACAGACTCGATATTTAAGGCACAGAGAACCAAACAACCAAAAACCAAACTCTCATAGGCAAAGAATTAATGGGCATAAAACAGACATAAAAACACTCCTGATTCACAAACCTGTCAGCCAGCACTTTAATGGAGTGAGCCATTCTGTTAATGGCCTGAAAGTCTGTATTTTACTGAATAGGAATGTTCACAACAGTTTGGAAAGAGAGGCTGCTGAACTCTCTCTATATTCAAAATTCGACACATTAACAAGTGGTTTGAACTGGGATGGGAATTTTCTAGCTCATTATGGGGGCTCTTTTGCATACTTGGCTTTATCTAATTCTTGACTCCCCACACCCGCTTCTGCCCCTCTGCTCTGATTTGCTCACCTTGATAATATTTTTCTGATTTGTCAACCCTGATTACTATTTTTGGTTCTCTGTGCCTTAAAGATTGAGTCTGTTCTGGTATGGCTATGATCTGAAGAAGTGGGTCTATCCCACGAAAGCTCATCACCCAATAAATTATTTTGTTAGTCTTTAAAGTGCTACTGGACTACTTTTCTGTTTTGATACTATTCTATTTAAGCCTTGTATTACCTAGTCATTGTGGTATCTAAGTGGCCCATCCTCTTTTTACACTAAAACCTTTAACTAAAAACTAAACCCACTAGATTTGCTTTTCAGCTTAGAGAACCCCAAAGAGCTTCACGAGTTCCAAGATTTTCCCTTCTACTGTTTTTTGCAAAGTAAGTAGAGATCTGGCCCCTAGAGATTATCAACTGGAAATGGAGCACCTACAAATATTTTATTTCCACTTCTCTTAAGCACAGCTGCTCAATTTTGGGTGTGCAGCAGTGGGGATCAAAGTAGGGTACAGAGGCTAAAAACTTCCAAATCTGACCCAGTGCTCATATAAGGTGAAATATAAAATCTCACAGTAAGCATACCTTACCTTGCCCAAGATGAGAAGGCTTCTGAGAAGTTACATGCCCACTGCTGTCTAAGATGTACTGGGTGCTAAAATCATCAGCAGCTGTCTTTGTTGTGACCAAAACCTGGAAAGAAAGTACCTCAAGTCACTTAAGGATTTCTGAAGTTCAGAATGCTGTGAAGACAATGTTCTGAGACGATTCTCGCACCAAGTTACTTTAACAAAAAAAAAAAAAACCTATTACTTCTTCCATGAACTTCACTCTAATGATAAAAATATTTCACAATACATTGATTTTTTTAGCCCTATGAGTAAAAATTGCAGATTGCTACTGCATGAAGTGTAGCTTTTTTAACAACGTCTAAAATAAAAAAAGCAGTCCAGCAGCACTTTAAAGACTAACAAAATAATTTATTATGTGGTAAGCTTTCGTGGGACAGACGCATTTCTTCAGACCATATTTTGTTAGTCTTTAAAGTGCTACTGGACTGCTTTTTTGTTTTGATAGAATATAGACTAACACAGCTATCTCTCTGTTACTATTCAATGTCTAAAATAGTATGTTTCCAGAATATATGTTTTTCAGAACAAGCCGTTTCTTCATAAGCAATTCCAAAATGCAATACTTACCATTATCATTATTTTCTACCCAGATTATCTCTTTTAGTAGCAAAGTACTTTTTTAAATGGTTAGGGTGATATCCAAAGCCCCTATTCCAAAATTAAGAGTACACCAACAGTCCAATAAAATATGAAGTAATTGCTTTCAGATATTAAATCACTACATTATAAAGCAACTTCAAGTTTCTAAATTATGTACGTGGACATTATCAAAGCTATAAGTAGACACCTTTAAAAAAAATCACATCAACTTTATATAGGAATAAGTCTGAATGTAGCTACACCTCGAGTGAAAAATAGCTTCTGTTTAACAGCATACTTGAACACTCCACACCAGGTTAGGGCAGGAAGCATAGAACCATAGAAATGTCTGGCTGCAAGGAACCTAAGGAAGACATCTATTCCATGCCCCCAATACTAAGGCAGGATTAAACATACCTAGAATGTCCCTGACAGGTGTTTGTCTAATCTGTTCTTAAAAACCTATGAGGACAGGAAATACACATCCTCCCTAGGTAATATGTTCCATGAAGGGACAGCTGTGATACTCTGATTAGGTCGCCCATGTGAAAAACAGACTCTCCCTCAGCCCACAGCTCTGACCTGAGGGTAAGGACCTCCCATGGTCCTCTCAGGAGGTGGGTCCAGGATTCTGAGTTTGGTTCATACCTATGTTGTCCAGGTTTCCCTGCCCTGCCAGGGTGCCTGAAACATTCCAAGGCCTCTCCAGGATGGCTGGTTCATCTCCAAACTTTGGTCACTCTGATGCTCATCCTCCCCGCTTGGCTTCCCCTCTGATCTGCAAGGCTTGGGCTGCCTCACCTTCGGTGCCCGTGGGGCAGCCTCAGCAGTCATATAATTCTTCATCAGCAGAACTGCCCTGGTGACTGTCTTATCTCATTGCCTCACTATGGAGTCTCTTCTTGCATCCAAGAGTAACTGCACAAACTGTTCTCCCAGTGTATGGTCAGAAACCTGAAAGCCGATCTCCAGCTTCAACCACCTCCAGTAAAGCCCCCATAATTTCTGGGCAATCACAGAAGTTTACAATCTCAAGGGAAACTGTTCACCCTTGAACTATAGACCAGCTAGTCTCCTCCTCTCATCCAGGTAATCTAACATGGCTGCTGTCACCGGCATACAGTCCTGTGCAGAACCCCCATCAAGGCCCTGGTATGAGACCTGGGCAGCTCCTGTCACATAAGCAACCAAAGGGCCCACTGCTTTGCGAGTCACCCCTGCCACACATTCAAAGATCACAAGAAAGTCCTCTGAGTCCATCTCAGTGAGCTAAACAGGCATGGCTGTCATTCCCATGAGCTCCTAAGAGAAAGCCACACTCCCCTCTCCACTCTGGCTCCAGAGAGTTAACAGTCATCACAACTTGTTGAATGAAACTGTTTGCTCCTGTTCCCCATCACTTTCCTCATGGACCAGCTGCTGCTGCTAACTGTCACCAGTTGTACAAACTGTTGTTGCTGTTGATTCTCAGCCATCTGCTTCAACACTTGATCCAGCTCCATGCTACCTACACCAAAACAAACTCCTGCATTCCACCTTGGTACATTAGATGATCCAGAGAACGCAAATGTCCCCATTTTGCAAGGTTAGATCATGTACACATTCTCAACCACATATAATCATGATCTTCAGGATCCAAGACAAACTACAGGGCAGACCTCAACAGGATGCAAGAGTCTGTGGAGATTATTAAGGATGCTCCCCAGGCCACCGTAGACAGGGGTTCCCTTCAACTGTCTCCTTAGCCTTGCAGACCTGTCCAAGATAGCACAGATAAGTCAAGTCCTTTTTTGTACTACAGCAAAATAAACAGCTCCAAAAATAAATTCCATAGTTCTGTGTCAGGTCTACCTAGCTCTGGAAGACTTTGGCAGTCAACAGTCTATATAAAGGTTCAGGGTAAGTCTTTTCCTCTGGAAACAAAAGACAGGAAGTCCGTTCTCTTCCCTCTCAAACTCATTGAGCTGCCCTCTTTTGTTGTTAACTGCTCACTCTTTCAGGCTTGGTGAAGGGCTGGTGTACCACATCACAGTTATGTAGAATCATAGAAGATTAGGGCTGGAAGAGACTGCAGTAGATCATCTAGTCCAGCCCCCTGATCAAAGCAGGACCAACCCCACCTAAATCATTTCATACAGGGTTTTGTCAAGCCTTACCTTAAAACCCGCTAAGGATGGAGATTCTACCACCTTTCTAGGTAACTCATTCCAGTATTTCACCACCCTCCTAGTGAAACAGTTTTTCCTAACACCAACTTAGACTTCCCTCACTGCAACTTAAAACCATTGCTCTTTGATCTACCACCATGGAGAGTAGGCTTGCTCCATCCTCTTCGGAACTCCTCTTCATGTACCTGAAGTGTACTATCAATTCCCCCCTCATTCTTCTCTTCTGAAGATTAAATAATCCCAGTTCCCTCAGCCGCTCCTCATAAATCATGTGCCCCATCCCTTTAATAATTTTTGTTGCCTTCTGCTGGACTCTGCCCAGTCTGTCTGTATCCTTTTAGTAATGGGGGCCCAAAACTGGACACAACACTTCAGATGCAGCCTCCCCAGTGCCGACCAGAGGGGGATAATCACTTCCTTCGACAGTGCTCCTACTAATGCAGCTCAATATGCTTTTAGTCTTCTTGACAACAAAGACACACTGCTAACTCATTTCTAGCTTCCCATCCACTGTAATCCCCATCTGACTTACTTACAACACGCCTATTCACACTTCCGAGAAAGACATTTGCCTTGTTCACAACTGCATCATAGTGTTCACTGATGTGCAGTTTGTTATTGATCGTTATAACTCCCAGGTCCTTTTTTGCAGTACTACTGCCTAGCCACTTTATTCTCCATTCTCTAGTTGTGAATATGCTTTTCCCTGCTTCATGTAGTGCTTTGCACATAAATTTCATCCTGTTGATTTCAGCCCACTTCACTAATTTACAGAGGTCATTTTAAATTCTCATCCTGTCCTCTGAAAATCTTGCAACCCCTTTTAGGTACGTCTACATTAACTGGAAGACTGACCTGGGATTTGATTTTGCATGCCTGGTGGGGAAGTGCAAAATCAACCTACCAGGGGTCAGCAGTTGACCTTCTTCAGTGAGGATGGCTAGTTAAGTCGATTTCAGATAAGTTGATTCTAGCAATGCAACTGTCATAGCTAGAATTGTGTACCTGAAATTGACTTATTTGCCTAGTGTAGACCAAGTCTCAGGGACACCCACAAATTATATAAGCAGGCTTCTGCCAAATTCATGGCCAGGAAAAATGCATCAACAGACTGTAAAATCTGCTGTTGTGCCTGTATCAAAGTGGAGTTCTTGAGCTGCTAAATAATGAGAACCACTGATCTAGACTATATTTCTGTTATTTCCTTATAGGAATGTCATGTGGGATTATGTCAAATGCCTTCCTGCAATCTAGACGTATCACATCTCTTCTTTCTCTACATCCATTAGGTTGGTTACTTTGTGAAAGGAGAAAATTAGATTGGTTTGATGCAATCAGTTCTTGAGATATCCATGCTGGCTATGATTTATTACTTTATCATCTTCTAGGTTTAACAATTTGTTTTAGTATCTGAGTATCAAAGTTAGACTGACAGGCAGATTGACAGGCATATATTCTCCTTTTTCCATTTTATACAGAAAAATTTGTCTTTCTTCAGTCCTCTGGGACACCACCCATCCTCCATGAGTTCTCAAATTTAATTGCTAATGGTTAACTACAAGCAGCAGTTTAGATAGGCAAACAATTGCAAACATCATCAGGAACAGACAGACAGCTGTGCTAGTTGACATACTATCAAAACAAAAAAAGCAGTCCAGTAGCACTTTAAAGACTAACAAAATAATTCATTAGGTGATGCGCTTTCGTGGAACAGACCCACTTCTTCAGATCATGGGTCTGTCCCATGAAAGCTCATCACCTAATAAATTATTTTGTTAGTCTTGAAAGTGCTACTGGACTGCTTTTTTGTTTTGAAACATCATCAGTATTTAAGTAATGTAATTATTGATCCTGAGACAAGTACTTAAGACACTAGCATTCTGCTCTCTTGTGAAATGTACAATTGGAATTAAGGCCCAAAGCAGATAACAACTTGGGTTGATATCTTATTTGAAACAGATGAAGCACCTCCAGTACCATATTATCCCGCATCACCAGGCCGGCTCATTGGTTCAGTGTCTATTCAGAAGGGGATCATAATCCAGCCAAACAGCAGCACCTTTTAAAGCACCTGAGGGGCTTTCTTTTGAGACTTCCATCCAAATTCTGTAACTAACTCTGCTCATGTGATCAAGCCCAAGGCTCCACAGACGCATGCTCTGCTCCCACACCCAAACTTCACTCTTGTAATCCATTGTTCTAGTGAAAAGTAATTGATATGGGAGGTCATGATTGTCCTGTGGCTAGGTTGATTCCATCTCAAGAGATTTTTAAGGTAAAGATGGGAAACTCGAACTTGCCTCAGTATGCAGGTGGAAAGAAAGTGCACAGAAAATGCTATCAATGCTTTGTACTGCTTAATAGACTGACTAATGTATTTTGAAAACATACATGCTTTTTGGTGGTAAGCAGTCTCATTCCCTGATACAGGTTGAACCTCTCTCATCTGGCATCCTTGGAACCTAAGTGGTACCGGACAAGAGAATTTGCCCCACAAGGGAGGTCAATATTTTCTAACACATTACCAACACTTACACTGCTTACTGGGCTCTTAGAAGACATTTAGGGGTAAATTACAGCTAAATAACAGCACAGAACACTGAGAGCCATGACTGGTGGCTGTAAACAAACTTTATGGGTCCACAAGAAACTTGGCTACGCCCATGATAAGTGGCCATTCAGCTAACTACAATCATGTTGGGTTATGGAGTTTGCCAGATGAGAGAGCTCCAGATTAGAGAGTTTCAACCTGTAATACTGCATTGCTGTGCTCAGTTTAATCATCATAAATATGTGGATCACTGTGACCAGGTCAGAGTGCAGGCTGCCGGCTACTCAAAAGGAAAGAGGTTGTTTTGCCAGTCACGGATATTTGAATAGCCAGGAGCAATGTGCATTCCAGGCAGACCTCGTAACTGCAGATCACTTTGATAATCTGACAGCAATTGATGTATGCAAAACTGAATGATGAGTGAGAAAATTCCGGACAGCCTCTGTACATTGAAGACAAAGGAAAGGACTAGGTCACACTGCAAACAATTGCCTTGAGGAAAAATGTGAAACACAGCCAGCTACTAAACTGATCTGATAAACAGCCAATGACTGATTCCACTGTGAATTCAAAATGACCAAGCTTCCCAGCTCCATGGCTTCATTAGAGTGGGAGAAGAATCAGCAGAGAGATCTCCCTTAATCCCTTGCAATTTTCAACAGTTTAAGACAGCAAGAAAGTCTGACACCTCTCACCTCAGCTATGCAGCAAATTGATCCCAGAGCTTCACCACGAAAGCCATAAGTTGTCAAGCTTTCGAGATCCTCAGGACAGCTTATTTTTGACGTATAATGCTTAACTGCCATAACTGGAACATCAGCAGCTTTGACGCCATCACCATTGTCTCTTAGTTCTATTTTGTCAAACCCATAATTCTCCTAAAAAGAGTAATAATATCATCAATTGCAAAAATATCTTAAAAGCAAAATCAGATACTATATACAACGGTTAGTCCATGTGTATTAAAGGAGTTAAAGGTCCAGTCCTTTAGTCCTCAAAACAGGCAAAATTCTGTTATATTTATATGTGAAGATACTGCAGGACATATATGCACATAACTTGCCTATATAAGCATGTACACAGCAAAAACAGAACAGTTAAATAATTTCATGCTGTTCCAAAACAAGTAACGCATTAAATTATGAAGTTCTACAAAACCACTAGTACTAGAAGATGAGCTAATAAAAGTTATTTCAAAATTCACATCACGACTTTATAAAATATTAACTGAGAAAAAGATAAGTAGCTGGAATGTTAAAGATTGTTCCTGCTTTTTTCATCTTCCCTCACTTTTACAAAGGGAAGTACGTTTTGTGAATGTACCCCACTTCATCTGACCACCAGTCATGGTCCATTTTGGTCAGTTTCATGATCATAGGATTTTAAAAATAATGACTTCCATGATTTAAGCTATTTAAATGTGAAATTTGACTGTGTTGTAATTGTAATGGCACTGACCAAGAAAGGATTTGGTGGGGCACAAGGTTATTGAACAGAAAATGGGTTGTGGTCCTTCTACCATTACTTCTGTGCTGCTGATGGTGGTAGCACTACCATCAGAAATGGGCAGCTGGAGAATGGCAGCTGCAGGCCAGGAGTTCAGCTCTGAAGCAACAGCAGTACAGAAGTAAGGTTATTATGGTGTGATACTGCCACCCTTACTTCTGCACTGTTGCCTGTAGAACTGGGCCCTCAGTCAGCAGCTGAGCTCTGAAGGCAGCAGTTAGAAATAAAGGTTATTTCTACACTGCTGCTGATGGAGCACTGCCTTCAGAGCTAGGCACCTGGCCAACACTCACTGCTCTTTAAGTTCCTGGGTCTAAAGGAAGGGCAGCTGTAAACCGGTGACCCTCTGCAACTCCCCTTTGGGTCAGGATTCCCAATTTGAGAAACACTGGTCTTCCCTATGAAATATAAATAGTATAGGGTAAAAGCACACAAAAGACCAGATTTCACAGTCTGACACATGGCTTTCATGGCCATGAACTTGGTAAGGCTTAATCTTGCACACACCAAAGTAAGTGGGACCCATGTTACCAAATCTGTGATGAAGACCTATAAGGATTTTTTAACTACAATTGTGTACTTTTGGGTTTCTCTATGGCATACAGAGAAGTCTGTCTGGATGTTGGGGGGAGAGGGAGATTTGGAGTTCTCATGTCTTCACCTCACAGATGTCAAGAATATGAATCTGATCTCCCTCTGCATTTACTGGAGGACCTATGAGAGAGATTTTTTATATTTATCATCATCTCGGGCAACATTAATTCAAAGGGGGCAAGGATGCTGAATCTTGGTCAAAAGCTTGATTTGTTCAAAACATTAATTGTGGGATTTCAATTTGTGTTAAGAAAATCAAAACACCAACAAATCCCTTCTCCTCTCATTGTTCAACTTTCACATTTTTTGCTTTTATAAGATTACCGGTTCATTCATTCTCCAGTCAAAGAGTAGTCCATCTTAGACTGAACCTCATGTTCTAATGTGTAAATGGAGAACAGGAGGCACTTAAAAATGTCAGGCCTTCTTTACTGATCAGAAAGAAGCAAACCTTTCTTTTTTAACTTCTGTAGGTTACCTTTAACAAAAAACCAAACTACCAAGAATGACTGGTTCATAGTGTTGTACAATTTATTTTTGGTCAAAATGATGCCTTAAATAAACTCAGGCAAGTCTACTGCGATGGATTCAAAAGATTAATTAATTGTGTCTCCAAAAGGCTCTTCAAATAAAAAGGACTGAATATCATGATTCATCTTATTGTTACATTTATATAGTTTTTCACTGGGAGAACTTCATCCATTGCTTTAATTTTGAGAATGGAAATGTTACCATCTAACAGAAATTAGTAATAAAAAATGCAATTTTAAAACCATAAATAAACTAAGATGGCTAAATTAAAGATGAAACTTAAATAAGAGGAAGCATGTAACTCTAGGGCATTGTAACAAAATTTTATTGTTTGCTGTACTGTAATTTGGGTACATCAAAACAACATAATGCAGGTTACTCAAATCACAAGCAAGGAGATTCATCATCAGAATTACAGGATTGCCTTTCACCCATTTACTGAATGCTCCTCTGAACAGATGATGATCTAACATACAACACGTGTTGCAGTACACAGGCACAACAGGATGAGTTTAAAATAGTGTGACAGTCTTTAAAAAAAAAATCAGTATCTCAGATCAGCAGTTACCAAACTGGTTTACAGCCCAGGTGGTCCATACAATAATTTGCACGTGGTCTGAGAAAACTGACCCACTAAATAACACTGACTTTTCCCTTTGTTTTCAGCTGCTAAAATGCCTTGAAGACATTTCCACCATTACCTTTTCATTTAAATAATAGCAGTAAGTGCCATGGGGATGTTATGCAACCCTAAATTGGGAGGTGAGGTATCCAAAAACGACCTCTTTGTTACTTAGTGCAGACAACATCTCAATAATTTAAGAACCTCAAAATTAAATCAATCTTATTATATAATTATACGTATAAAAACAAATGGATACATCAGGTTTTCAAAGTACAAATATCTGTTGCCACGGGGGGTTGGGACTGGTGTTTTCTCCCACTGAAAACTGCTATTCTTGCCAATAACTCAATTAATCTCGATCTCTTGCTACGAACTTCACTGCCACGCATGAAATGTAACACAACATTGGAAAGAATGTGAAAGAATGACAAAGCTCCAAATGTGATTTAATCCGAGTGCTATTCTGTAAACATACATGCGCCCAATTTAATAATGGGAGCTTGGCCACTTTACAATTAACCACTTTTAAAATAGCTTTTGCCTTACTGTAACTGTAAATCCAGGTTACTTCCATACTTCTTCATTGTGTGCAATATTATCTGCCTAATGTACATTAATCTTTTCTGTGATAGGTGATGCACTAATTTGTTTATTTTGGTTGCCATTTCTCTGTAATTAGACTTCTGCTTTATAGTTCTATAATACTTTCATTTAGGGATGTAAAATCTCATTAGTTAGCTGGTTAAATGTTAAGTTTAATTGGTTAACCAATTAAATGGGGTGGGGGTGTGGAGGAGGCTGGCTGGACTGGAGCACCCTGCTGCACATGGCGCTCCCAGGGCCGCTGCAGAGAGGGGCTGCCCCAGTGTTTGCTGGTTAACCATAACAGCAAGCCTAATCTATTTAGGGTTAATTTGTTAACCATAAACATCCCTACCTTCATTAGCAGACATCAAAGCGCTGCGCGAGCATTAATTACTTACATCTCCTGAAATGGCTAATTTTTAACACCCTCACTTTACAGAAGGATTCAGAGGGGCAGCCGTGTTAGTCTGTAGCTTCACAAATAACAAGTCCTGTGGCACCTTAGAGACTAACAAAGGCATTAGGACACGAGCTTTTGTTGGCAAAGCCCACTTCTTTCATCTGAGGAAGTGGGGTTTACCCACAGAAGCTCATGACTTAATAAATTTGTTAGTCTCTAAGGTGCCACAGGACTGCCTGCTATTTACAGATGCAGAACGGAAGCAAGGAGAGGCCTCACTGATTTGTCCTGGGTCCCACAGAAAATCAGTAGTGGAGCTGCAAATAAGAGCCACATCTCCTGAATCCCATCTCTAGGCTCTAAACACAAGAATATGCTGCTTCATCTTTTATTTCACATGATAATTTTATTTTAATGATAATGTTTAAAGTCAGATTTCCATTGTTATTGCAAAATTGTTTTTTTTCTTTTTCCTCATTTTTAAAAAGATAACACACAGAGCTCTGGAAACAAAGGCCATGTTTACATTAGTGAGCTTACAATGGCACAACTGCACTGATGAAGCTAGATTGCTATAAGGTTGCCTTTGTAGCCACTCTATGCCGACAGGTGAGAAGTCTCATCAACATAATGAACATGTTGCTCAGCGAGTATATTTTTTTGCACTCCTGAGCAACATAAGTTATACTGACAAAACTGGTAGTGTAGACACGGCCTATGTCTTCTCTTCATTCAGAGGTGCAGCACAGGCAGCGGCCATGTAAGCTGTCCAACACTGCCCCTCTAACATACTGGCACGTTTCAGACCTGACCTGGAGCAAACCAATCAAGAGAGCAGCACAGACTGAATCCTGGGCTAGCTGCTGAGACAGTGATAGACAACAACGAAGCCAAATCTGTTGTATATATTTCTCCATTAGGAAATGAAGTGGTATCATCAACACATTTTTGTGTCAATAAATAAACATCAGATGACAGCATTCAGAAATTCTCTTGCTCCAATTCTAGCCAGTGACCTAGCAATGAAATACAGATACAAACCAGATTATCCACATTGTTCTGGAAACTTGTGCAGAACTCCAGTGTGGGCAGAGGCCTTTCATAAACTTCTGTAAAAGAAAGTCTGAACACACTGTAGTCAAAAGACTCCTCTCTCACTTCCTTGGATTTAGCTTTATTAATCAAGAAACTAACAATAAAATAGCAGTTGCTCAAGCTTTGTCTCCAGGCTTGGCTGATCTAGGAGAGTGGTTCCCAAACTTTTCAGCAACCTGCCCCCCTTTTGATTTCTGAGAAACCCTCACACCTCCAACCTCTTCTTCACCCTCATCCAACTCCTCTTTTAAAAAAATCAATTTATAAGTTAAAATTTAAAATAAACACTGGGTTGAGACAGGAGGCATGGGGGCTCTCGGGTGGGAATGAAAGATTGGGGGGTGGGAGGGGTGTAAGCTCTGGAAGGGAATTTGGTTGCAGGAAGAAGTGGAGAAGGGGTGGCTGGCTCAAGGAGAGGGCTCTAGGCTGAAGAGTGTTGGGGTCAGGTAGACGCTGGGGTGCTGAGCAAACCACAGGCTTGTGGATGTGAGGGTTTGGGAGTTCAGGTTGGGGTGCAGGGGGGCTCAGAGCAGGGGGTGGGAGAACGATGGCCTCAGGGCACAGATTTGCAGTGTGTGGATTGTGCAGTAGTGTTGTGGCAGCAAGACTTGGACCCTGTATGCCCGCCAGGAAAAGAGGCTGAACGTCTGCCACTTGCGCTGCCTCAGGCGCATCCTTGGAATATCATGGAAGGACACAGTGACCAACACAGCCGTTCTCGAGCAAGCTGGAATCCCAACCATGCACACCCTCCTTAGGCAGCGTCGGCTCCGCTGGCTTGGCCACGTCCACAGGATGAACGATGGAAGGATTCCAAAAGATATCCTGTATGGTAAGCTAGCCTCTGGCAAAAGACCCCCCGGACGCCCCCAGTTGCGTTACAAAGATGTCTGCAAGAGAGACCTCAGAGAGGTAGACATCGAGCTGGACAACTGGGAAGATCTAGCAGACGACCGCAGCAGATGGAGGCAGGGGTTACACAAGGGCCCTCAGAAGGGCAAGTTGAAGATCAGACAGCTAGCAGAGGAGAAGCGAGCACACAGAAAGCACAATAAGGACTTGCCAGACACCTACTACATCTGCAAGAGATGCAGCAAGGACTGTCACTCTCGTGTGGGTCTTTATAGTCACAATAGACGCTGTAAATGAAGTCTTAAATTGAAACTTTAAAGGGCGCGATCCATAGTCTGTGCAGACTGAAGGATGCCTACTGTTGTGGCAGAAGAATGGGGATGTGAGAGGCTCAGCACAGGGGGTTCTGGTGTGTGACAGGCTCAGGATTGAAGTGTCTGTGGGAATGCAGGGCTGTTATGATGCTATGGCCAGATGGGGGGCTTGGCCCGATCTGGGGGCTTATCATCCAGGCTTCATTTTTAAATAAAATACATCCAACACAAACATTTCAGCATTGTCTTTATTTATGGGAGGGGCAGGGAACCTGCTTTGGGTCAGGGGTTACTGACCCACAGAAAAGTAAGTCTGGGATCACAGAAGTGAGATGCAAACAAACAAACAAGCAAAAAACAAACAAGTCAACCCTCCAAGCCCCACTGATGTGGCTCCAACTGAGATGCCTCCCTCCACTGGAACCCCAGACCCGTGGGGGGAAGGTAGGTAGGACTGAGATTCAAGGACTCAGGCCAGATTAATTGTTCTGGGGTTCCAGAGTTAGTGGAATTTGTTGGCCCCTCTGCACTTTGAAGTGGGGCCAAAAATGAGGGATGCAGCATATGGGACAGGGCTGCCAGTGAGTGGGATAGGGGTGAGGTACAGAATCTGGGTGGAAAATAGGGAACAGGAGCAAGATGGAGGTACGTGTCTGGCCAGGGGCCAGGAACAGGGTGCTGGTGGGGCTCGGAACAGGGTATGTATTGCAGTTTGGTCAGGGTACTTGTGGGGGTCTGGGCAGGGTACTAAGGGGAGTCTGGGCACTGGGGCAGGGTACTCATGGGGGTCTGGGCAAGGGGAGGGGACAGCTCAGCTGGTACCTAGGGGTTCTGCAACTGACATGCGGAGCAAATAACAAGGCATGCACTGTCAGAGCAGTTGGAGCTGGCGCAGACCCAGAGCTCCTTCCCCTCCCAGCCCTCCATGCAGGAAGGCAGCAGGTGGACACAAGTCACCAACAGGCAACAGACCCAGCTTTTCAGGGAACACACTGGCTGTTTGGGGAGGGGAAGGAGAGCACGCTCGTCCTGAGACCCAGGACCTGGCATGCAGCTCCAGGAAGCCAGCGCTAACTCTACTGCTGCAGGAGGTGTTGCCAGTACAGGCTGTTTCTTGGGGTGGGGAGGATTGACAGGGGGATGGGTTGCCTCATGCCCCTCTGGAATTTCTTCATGCTCCCCGGGGGGGGGGCCTGTCCCCCCGTTTGGGTAGCTACAGTCTAGGAGTTTTTACATCAGGACATTTCTATCACACCCTAAACACTTTCTATCCAAAGAGCCACTCCCTCCTCCATTTTATCTGGGTAGACTAACAAGCCAAGTATCTCAGTGAGCCTGAAGAACCCAGCCACTGCTTTCCCAGTGGGATCAACCACTGTTAACGGGAAGGGGGTGGGAGCGTAGTTTCAGGCGAATATCATCAACGTTGGAGATGGAATATCAGAATAGTTATAGCTCAAGAAAAAAAAAATTAAGGACGTTTCCAAATTTTGGATCATCAGAATTTAACTGTATCTGTCACCTGCGCTATTTATTCCTCCTTACACTGGATTTGTTACTCACACAAAGCAGTCCTTGAAACAAGCACAGATCACTCCTGTGAAAAGGGTGTGCTGTACTATACCATTAATTTTCATCACAAGGAAGGTAATGGACGACTCCTGTTAAGGATTGCGCCAATAAATGAGGAATTGGGTCTTTAATATTCTGTGAAAGAGGAAACAATTAAACAGTAATTTTGTAAAAGTTTCATGTTCTCTGCTGCACTCTGGAACCTATGCAGAGTTAGGTTAATTGTGGGCATGCATGATTTTTTTTAGTCATATTTAAATTCTGGCCAATAAATGTAATAATTCAACATATTCTTATTTTCCAAAATCCTAACAAAATAATGAGACTCTGTGGTATTACAATGTTTGGCTGTGCAAAAATCCTGTATAGCCTCTACAAAATCTTGATCCTCAAATATGAGTTATTAAAATACAGATTAATCTTGGGCTTCTCCACTTGATTGCTGATTCAAATATTTCCCATTGTAAAGAAACTTGTAGGTCTGTTGTAGTACAATCATGTTGGATTTGTGCTGAGTGGCCTGCATTTATGATAGTGTCCCCATATCCTGAGATAACATTTTTTATCCAGTGGGTTTTTTTTGTTTTTTTTTTGGTTTTGGCCCAGATGATTCACTGAGATCCTGGGATAATGGGTGAGCTACAAACCACAACCTGAAATTCCAATCTATATTGCCAGTGGCTAGCGAAAAACAGCATGCAACGTGGGAAGGAAGGAAGGAGCACTGGGTCAACTGCTGGTGGAGGTGGCAACTGTAAAGGTCTACAGCTTGTTTATTAAGTAAAAGTTCTATACAAACTTCAAGAAGCTGTTGGAAATTTAGCTCACTACCAAGTAGTCTTTGTCCTCTTTTGAGTAAGATCAGTTGGGAACAGGTTGTGACAAGGAACTCACACATTATCTAGACATACGGTATCTCATTGAACCTTGGGGGTATGACACAAACAGCCTTCGTTGCTTTGTTTGATCTTCTTGCAATTGGTAATGATAATCATACCATTACAGAAGTTTGGTATCTATCAACTGCCTTCTGCATGTAATTTCATGATCAATGCTGCTGACGTGGTCTGGCTTCCTCTTGAGTGGGCCTATTCTTTCCCAGCTGGGAGACCCAGAGGGCACCCTCAATTGCTGCTGGGGCTCTTCATCTTCACCCTTCTTGTTAGAAGTAAACTTGATTTCACTATGCAAGAAGGGGTCATACACTATGACCACCAAAAATTCCTATTGACTTTCAGTGAGCTTCTATGAGTTATGAACAGGGCCAGATCCTGATATTCTTTCTCACAAGAGAAATACTGTAGTACTCCATGAGCATTCCTAATGGTGTAAGATAGTTCTAAGTCCAATAAGTGGTGGAAATTATATTGGCCTTTGTGTCTGCCACTTGTTCGCAATTTGGGAATAACTCAATAGCTACTAGATATTTCAGGAAAAGACACTGGTATATCTACATTAATATACATTGTAAGAACTGGTTTGTTCATAACAATATTTTGTACTTAGCAAATAAATGTTTTTTTTTCATTCCCTGAAATATTTCAAGAATAAAAACATTTCCTTCAGCAAGAGAAACTGATCAATTTACCAAGTTGGTGTTTTTCTCTCTTTTTTTTGGGGTGGGGGGAGGGAGGCGGAGAGGCTGGGAGGCAGGAGAAGGAAGCACTCTTTTCTTCCAGCTTTAGCCACTACCTGAAAATAATGTGCTAAATTTTAAAGTGTCCTATTAAAAATATTATAACAGGTACCGTCAATGTATATACCATACATCATTCTGACTAGCACAATCTGAAGACTTTGAAACAATAAGAAGTTAAATGTTCTACAGGTTGTACCTCTGAAATCCAGTACGCTCTCCTCCAGCAATATCCTTTCTCCAGCATGACCCCAGATGTTGCCAGATGAGAGAGTACTGTCTGGTGCAAGAGCCTGCACAGGGGCTAGAAGTCGGAGCCTGCCTGCCCCACAGCAGCGTGCAGAGGCCAGGGTGGAGCCCCCACCAGTCCATAGCAATGTGAGGGGTCGAGGACCAGAGCCCCTGACGGTCCTGCAGAAGTGTGGGGACTCGGGCCGAAGCTCCCGCTGCCCTGCAGCAGCAAGGGGTCAGGACAGGAGCTACCGCTGGTCCAACAGCAGCACAGGGACAGGTGAAAAGCCCCCACCAATCCCACAGCAGAGCAGGGGCTGGGACAGGAGCCCCCTGGTCCTGCAGCAGCGCAGTGCTCAGGAGCCAGAGCCCCAGCTGGTCCTGCAGCAGCACGGAGACCAAGGCCAGAGCTCCCACTGCCCTGCAGCAGCATAGGCTGGGGCAGAAGCCCCCTCAAGTCCTGCAGCAGCAAGGCACCAGGAGCTCCTACTTGCCTCATGGCAGCAGGGGCCAGAAGGCTGCTGCGGGGCTGGGAGCTGGAGCCCCCTTCTGTTCCTTGGTAGCCAGCCGGTTAGAGGTTGGCTGGAGCCCCACGGCAGCCCACGCTGGAGAGGGAGGCTGCAGCAGCCCCTAATCACAGGGCTTTCTGCCTGAAGAAGCCCTACACCTCCCCTCATCTGGCAAATTCTCTTTTCCGGGACCAGTCAGGTCCCGAGCATGCCAGATAAGGGAGGCGCAACCTGTAATTAAAGAATTCTGAAAATACCTTCTGACTTTGTAAGTGACAACATTTTTCAGACTTGTTTTTCTACTGCGTGCCAAGACTGCGTACTATTAGTCACATGTGAAATGTGACACCTTTGTAAAATTCCTTTGAGTTCACTGGGATTCTGAATGGGCATGGAGGGCCACCAGCAGGATGGGTTGTTTGTTTTTGCAAGAATGGAGTTTATGAGTTTTCACATTTGTAAACAACTGTGAAAACTAAATTAGTACAGCCAATGAGCTCTATCCAAGTAAATATTCAGTCAAAGTCATTTCTGGTATTTATATAAAGACAGACATCTCAAAGCAAGTTTACAAGGAATCATTAGGTCTGCTCATTTGTCCAAAGCATATCCTCAGTTACACTGCTATATGCCTGGTGACTAAGTGAGATATACAGATTTCACTCCTGGCAGAATCGTGCCCATTAATGTTAGCATTAAAAATATACATTTGTAAACTATGTACATTTTAAAATGCACATTTTTATTCTTATATAACACAGGAAAAAATTTTCTAGTATATTACCATCCAGTTTTCCATTTTAAATCTAACTTAATACAAGAGAAGAGTTACCAGTTTAACATCAATGCTTGTGGCATTGGCATCCAAGGAATTCTCTATCAGCTCCTTCACTACACTGACAACTGATGTGATCACCTGAGAACTTGAAAGGAGACGGACAGTTTCTGCTGACAACTGCTTCATCCCTGGGCCTTTCGACTCAGAGGAGCTAGAAGGAAAGAGGTAATAGAATAAGAATTTAAAGAGTGTGTTACAAACATGATGAAATTTCTATTTAATCACATTTCAACTGCCAGGATGCATCACACTTAGGGAAAGAGTAACAGAGAGGTAGCCATGTTAGTTAGTACTCCAACAAAACAAAGCAGCAGGAATGTAGTGCTTTAAAGACTAACAAAAGCTTTTAGGGAAAGAGTTAGGGAAACACTTCCAACTATACATTCACTAGGAGAGATCTTACATTGAGTCAGTCCTACACCCCACAACACTAATCTGACAGGAGAGAACAACTATGTTAGACGGGGATTCACGGTAATAGTGAACAGGCAAAGCAGTACATAATTCCGTGGTTATCTTTTCAGATACATTTGTTTCTGTTTAATACTAATGTGAGCACTCACATGTTCCTTGACTAACTGATCATTGTGTATGCTCCTGAACCGGCCATCGTACCTGCCTACGTGAACCAGTCTGTCCATGAGGAGGGTAGGATTGGCGCCAAAATCCGAAAGTCACAAACCTCTCTTTTGACTAGGCTTTTTTAACCTACCTAAAATTACTGAGTCAAATTCTGTCCTCAGCTATGCCAGTGTAACACATACTAACTTACACGCAGATATTTATGACCTAAAATCAGAATATGGCCTACTGAGGGTTGAGTTTTGGTCTGTTGGAAACTGTCATGTTAAGTGTCAGTGCAGTCTAAGGCAGAAGCATGAGACTAGAAGGAAGCCAAGTACTCCAAAATTCTAATCCTGACTCTTCCACAGACTTACCATGTCTCTTAAGCAAGTCATTAAATTTCTGTCACACAATCTCCCTTATAATGGGACTACTACTTACCACACCTGCCACAAAGGGGTGATATTTTTACGCATAGAGCACTCACATACTGTCATAAAACATGCATAGTGCTTTACAAAGAAAGATCTATGCCCCACACTGAGCTGTTCACAATCTAGCATCCAGATCCTGGAAACACTTATGCATGTGCTTGCCTTTGCGCACCTTGAAGTTAATGATACTCACGTGTAAAGCAAAACACATGCTTAATGGCAAAATTGGGGCACTAAGGTTGAGATTAGTGTTTATACAGCTCTTCAAAGATTTAGACTGTTATATAAATTCAAGCTGTAGTATTATTAGCTTTGCCTTTAAAAAGGACAGTGTGAGAGAATATAAAGTATTTCAAAATATATTTTCCTGCAGATTTGAGAGAGTCCTCAGAAGCTGAAGTATTTCTGCTAACAAATCTACCCTTAATCAGGTGGTAAATATTGATATTTCCCTATTGTTTTAATTGAAAATAGCATGACTCGCTGTGTAAAAACAAAACAAAACAAGCAAAACAAACCTCAGCTCACTGGAAGTCTTTATCTGCCCATAAATATGACTGACACCAAGTTCTGAAGATAGTCTACATTAACAGTGGAAGAGTTAAGCTGTGAGCCAAAGCTATTCCTGCACAACAGCTCCACATCTTGTCCCATTTCCTTTGGAAGAGCAGATAACTCTGTCTGAAGAGGGCACACTACTGGACAGTGGTAAAACTCACAACCCAACATGTGCACACTGCCTGCACACGATGAAGTCCAGCTCCACACGACCTACCTGAACCACTTACTCAGGGAACAGGAGAGCTGTCAACAAAAAGAATCAGAAACCACTGACTACAGAAGAAAGGGGAGGCTGCTATATAGACTGCTCAATAGGGACATGGAAGCAGCTCTGATGTTACTCTGTGCCCTTAGATAGGGGTCAGAAACCTTTCTGAAGAGTTGAAATTTGACCTTCTGGCATATGTACAGTCCAAGAATCAGTGATAATTTTGAAGGTCATAAGGCTGTGTCTAGATTGCTGAGAACTGTCAGCAGAAGATATGCTAATTGTGCAACATATTTGCATATCTTTTGCCAGCAGTTCTGTCTGGACAGGCTTTTCCGACATCGACTTGGGGCGAAATGAAAGAAACCCCGCTGTTGAGATATCCCTTCTTCCATTTGGAACAAGGTATAAAGGGACGTTGAGAGAATGCGTCCGAATAGCAGATCTCTTCTAAGGGATCTGCCATTTGGATGCACAATCTGTCTACTAAACTTAAGTCAACAAAAGTTTTGTTGACAGAAACCTGGAATCTAGACACAGCTGAACAGACCTACTTATAACAGCTTCATTAATAAAGATGCAGAGCTTTACCGTTTAGATGGTGGTTTGGTAGCATTAGCTGGTCTTTTGTTAATGCAGTCAGCGTGGGTTTGAGCAAGCTACCAACTGAATGGTGGAGGAAGGTCAGGGCTGAGTTCCTGCCTTGGCTGCTGATGAAAATCAGCCTGTGTGCCACTCCTGGTACCTGTGCTGGGGACTGCCAACTCCTGTCCTAGATGGACTTATTTTTCCTCCAAACCACTATCCTTACAGAGAAAAGGGCATTTGGATTGGGCTGTGCAAAGAGGATTCATCTCTATGGGTAAGTTAGAGACCTCAGTTCAACCTGGACATCCTTCTGCCTGTTCATGCAGAGTAGCCAGGCTTTAAATGAAAAAAAAAAAACAGCATTATTTCTTGCACAGTACAAGGACAAAGATCAAAAGTGGCACATGGACTCCCTGGTGGCCCAGGTATACAATGCATTCAAAGCAGGATATATGTGGAAACTCAACCACAGTATTATTTTACCAGCGTGTGTAGGGGAAGGGTGGTAGGGTTACCAAGTTTCCCAGCTGAATGCCATTTGTGGCAATGGAGCCCGGTCTATGCTGGCAATCCTAAAGCTCACAATGCAGCCTATACCCCATGCTGAGATTACCACCACAGCCAGAACTTTATGCTTTGGAAAAACAGTTGGCAAACCTAACCACACGTTCAAGGCTCTCTGAATTTCCCAGCCTGTCCCCATGGCACAGCAGCGGAGTGCCATCCAGCAGGATTCGTTTTAAATGAAGAGGCTGTTGGAGAGGACAGGTGAACACACTGCACCTCTCCAATGGAGAAAAGGTGACGGTCTGCGATGGCCCTTAGCTCTTGGGGGAGGCTCATTCCCATGGGCTCAGCCTGGCCCTGCAAAACCTGGGTTACGGGGCTGCCTGCCTCCTTCCCTTTCCAACCCCAAGGAAGTGCCATCTGCCCGCGTGCCGGCCTCGATTTTTCACCCGGAAATGCGGGACTGGCATGGATGTTACGGCCACGCGAGCCGTCCAGCGCCCCCGACCCACACGTGCCCCGGGGCTGGGGCTCCTCCCGCGCCTTGCCGCGGAGCGGGACGTGACGGTACCTCGCGGCGGTTCACCCGCCCGGGCCTAGCGTGCGGAGGGGCAGAGGGAGCCGCCGCGACGGCGGCTGCCCAGCGCTCGCAGCTCAGCCTCCGGCCGCCGCCCACTCATCTCTTCCCGGTTACCTGCGGCCTATGGCGGGGGCAGCCAGCGCCCTGCGTCAGCGAGCCCAGCCACGGGCCGCTCCCCAGCCGCCTTCCGGCCCGCAGCTCCCCAAGCCCGCGGCGCCCACTTCCGGGCCCGCCAACGAGCAGTGCCGCCGCGGCCCTGCCGCCTCCCGCCGGAGCGCTCCAGGCCCCGGGGCAGAGCGCCTGGCCCCGCCCTCCGCCCCGCTGGCGGCTGGCGAGCGCCGTAGCAGCGCCGCGCTCTGCAGCTGGCGAGCGGGTCGGCGCTGCGGCGGGGAGGCGCGCCCAGGTGGTAGGTCCCGCTTGTGGCGCGGCGGGAGGGGCGGGCCGGGCCGGGCCGGGCGCGGGGGAAGGGGGCTGCTGTGCTTGTGAGCGGGGGGGCTGCGTACAGCCCAGACCCCAGGGCGCTCCCCGGAGAGAGCCGCAGCGGCGGCAGGCCCTGCACACACGCCGTCTCCGGCGCCGGGGCTCGGACAGGGGCCTACTCCTGTCCTAGAAAAGCTTCTGCGTGGGAGCGCTGCCTTGCGGAGTGGCGCCTGCCGTGCCCGTCTCCGAGGGCAGCTGGGGCAGCAACCGAAGCTTCTGTAGTCACACTGAACGCAGGTAGCTGGAGCCAGGATCTGGAGTGGCTGTTACCTCTGGGTGAAGGGCTGCTCTGGAGAGAGTGTTTGTATCTCCCATGCTGCAGTCAGCAAAATGGCACGTTGGGGGCTTGGGGAGAGTAGTGGATTTCAGTCCTACCTGTCTCTTTTCTGACAGAGAGAGAGTAGCTGGCTTCTTATTTTTGCAGGGAAATCTTTGCTAGTATGTGGTGAAAGGATGGTTATCCCTCCTTTCGATTAATGGAGCCTGCCTTAAAGACTCTGTATTCAGGTAGTCAAGAACTAAAGCATTTTACAGGCCTAGGGATACTCACTGTTTTCCAAAAGGTTTTACACTTCCTGGGCCCGATTCTGATCTCTGGTACCCTGAGGACTGTTTCTTAAATAATTCCCTTGGCTTCACTGGGTTTGCCCTGGAGTCAGGCAGGGGTGACCACATCTGACACCTTTGGTAAATTGTTTATGAGACTGAGGCTAGAAAAGGTGAAGACAAATGAGCAATCAAGTTGATAAATGGCTTTTCAGACAGTTTAACTATAGCAACAATCACTGCATGTACCTTTGCATATGTGAGAAGGGTAGGATGGGTTTTGCTTTTAAACATTCTGTAATTGTTTCCATTATCAAACCTTAATGTGAAGTTTCTATCTTACAGTTGTGCTGTACTCTTCTCGACGACCTAGTGGTTTGGAAGTACCCTTATTGCAGTATAATAGTAAAAGAAATTTTAAAAAGTCAGTAGCACTAAATCATTTCTACCCTACTTATCTCTATACAGTGTTAGCATCCAACATTGGAGAGGCAGCATCAGCATATGGACTAGAAACAGAATTCTACCTTAAATGTAGGCTGAGATACAGCTAACAATGAGAGATTGACCAGGTGGTCACTTGGGCAAGGGCCATCTGAAAAAGGAAAAGAACTAGGGTCCCAGTTCTCAGACTGAGAAGATGGCATCTAGAGTCCCTCAAATCACAGGACTATCTAATTCCTTTTTCCTTCTGAGACAGATAAACTGCATGGAATTTGTTTATCATGTGTGCCATTCATCTGACACTTTAGAACGGAGTTCTTTCAAACTTTCCTTGACAGTGAAAATGCTATGAAGCTTTTCAGAATAGTATGGATTGCATTATTTTCACTGCCCTCAGGCCAGATCAGGCCATGGCCAAGTGGGCTTCTTGGTTGCCCAGCCCCTGCATACAGCCCACTGGATAAAAATAAAACAAAAAAGTAGACATGTGGCACTTTAAAGATCTGGAAATAGTCTGAAGAAGTAGGTCTGACTGATGGAAAGCTCATCACCTAATAAATTATTTTGTTAGTCTTTGAAGTGCTACACAGCTGCTTTTTTGTTTGTTAGGATACAGACTAACACAGCCATCTCTTTGTTACTACTGGATAAACATGGCTTTCAGTACTAGATGGAATGGCCACATGTCTTACTAGGACCAACCACCTTTTAAACTAACAGGGCAAACAAGGCTATTTGCAAGTCATTAAGCTGATTGCCCCGTCATTAGAGTTGATCATCCAGTCCTTTGGGTTGGGATACCAATGATGGTTCTCATTAGCACATTTTAAACTATAAACAGACATATGCTCTGTATTTCTAACTTCACATACAAAGAATTATAACTACACAAAAATAGGATATAGAGATCCAGCAGATTATAACATGAAAAATGAAAGGTTACAAGAGTAACAGAGAGGAAGCCGTGTTACAAGAGGTATTTTGTCCAAAGCATCTCTGAGTTGTGCATGTTTATATTCATAAGCCAATTTTAATAAAGCATGGGGTCTGTCACACCTATATCCCGTCCTGCACCCCAGTCCCCTTCCACTAGTTCGATTCTGCACCCAATTTCCAGCCCACACCCCCTGACTAGTATGGCCAAGTGCAGCCCTTGAATGCTTACCAAATTCTTGGAGTGGCCCCCCCCCCCATCAAAAATTATTGCCCACTCCTGACTTAATATATCCTCTTTCCCCTTAGTCTCCAAGTAATGGTCAGCTCTCATATGCACTTCTTACACCTTTTTATGAAATGTGCTTGAATGCCATTTGGTTTCTGCCTTCCACTCTAGAGGTGTCAAGTATCGGAGGGGTAGCCGTGTTAGTCTGGATCTGCAACAGCAACGAAGGGTCCTGTGGCACCTTATAGACTAACAGAAAAGTTTTGAGCATGAGCTTTTGTGAGCACAGACTCACTTCATCAGATGCTGGTCTTGGAAATCTGCAGGGCTAGGTATAAATAAGCCAGAGCAAGGGTGGGGATAACAAGGTTAGCTCAGTCAGCAAGAGTGAGGCCTACTACCAGCAGTTGATCTGGAGGTGTGAACACCAAGGGAGGGGAAGCTGCTTCTGTATTTAGCCAGCCATTCGCAGTCTTTGTTTAAGCCTGAGCTGAGGGCGTCGAATTTGCAGATGAATTGTAGCTCAGAAATTTCTCTTTGGAGTCTGGTCCTGAAATTTCTTTGCTGTAGGATAGCTACTTTTAAGTCCGCTACTCTGTGGTAAAACCCGTAGGAGAGCAGTTCAATCTCCCAGACCACACCGTAGCAGACTTAAAAGTAGCTATCCTACAGCAAAGAAATTTCAGGACCAGACTCCAAAGAGAAATTTCTGAGCTACAATTCATCTGCAAATTCAACGCCCTCAGCTCAGGCTTAAACAAAGACTGCGAATGGCTGGCTAAATACAGAAGCAGCTTCCCCTCCCTTGGTGTTCACACCTCCAGATCAACTGCTGGTAGTAGGCCTCACCCTTGCTGACTGAGCTAACCTTGTTATCCCCACCCTTGCTCTGGCTTATTTATACCTGGCCCTGCAGATTTCCAAGACCAGCATCTGATGAAGTGAGTCTGTGCTCACGAAAGCTCATGCTCAAAACTTTTCTGTTAGTCTATAAGGTGCCACAGGACCCTTCGTTGCTGACTCTAGAGGTGGTTGCCTTTCATTGGTGTGGCATGTAAAGCTTGAACGTGCATTGAGATGAAAAGTTATATAACTTTATATCCACTAATAATTCATAAAAAATAGTCCAGCCATTGTATTTTATTCCACTTAAAAAGTTTCAGACTACGTCAACAGTACAGGGATCTTTAGAAAGAAGTCCTTCCAGGGGATCTTTTCCAAAAGAACTTCTTTCGAAGAGTGCATCCACATACAAAATGGCTCAGAATAGTGATCTGCTGTTTCGAAAGAGAGCATCCACACAATTGCTGCTCTTTCGAAAGAATGGGCCAGGGATCAAAAAATCAGGTGCCATGAGGACTGCTCTTTCGCAAGAAGGGTCCTGAGGAGCATCTAAACACTTTCTTTCAAAAGAAACTTTTGAAGGAAGGCATTCTTCCCGAAATGAGAGTGGAAGAGTGCTTTCAAAGGAGCGCCATGTTCTTTCAATTTACTTTCAATAGAACACTTTTTGTGCATGGATGCTCTGCGGGATCTTTTGAAAGCCCATCTTTCGAAAGATTTTTCGAAAGAACTTGCTTGTGTGGATGCAGCCTTAGTGTGCTTGGATTCTGGACAGAACCAGGAGGTGAATGTGGTATGAGCTCATCTTTATAGTCAAGAGCAAGCTGATTAAATAAGACATTGCAGAGTCAAAAGACCTGGATGATTTCTACAATTTATGCATTAGGACAATATGGATTCACCTATTAAACTGTGTTGTTGATGGTGGAGACCCACATTTAAGCATTGACGCTAATCATTCAGATGTACAGATTTGGAAATGGTTTTGTGCAAGAACTGACTGCAAACAGCATTGACCCAGATGAATCTACGGTTTGCTAAGATTCATCTGTCCAATCCATCTGCCCATGTTACGTGTAAACCCACTGTCACTGCATCAGTACATGCCATCCCTGAGCACATATACTCTGCCTGTCTTGTTTGCTAGGTTGGTAACTTCAGTTGGCCTGATTCAGGGGGAAATAAATGCATTTTACTGGGAAAGATTAGAAGTACAGGTCAAACCTCTCTCTCATCTGGCACCCTCAGGACCAGACTGGTGCTGGATGAGAAAATTTGCCAGACCACAGGAAGTCAATATTATTTAGCACATTACCAACACTTCCACTGCTTACTGGGCTCTTAGACATTTAGGCTACGTCTACACGTGCCCCAAACTTCGAAATGGCCATGCAAATGGCCATTTCAAAGTTTACTAATGAAGCGCTGTAATGCATATTCAGCGCTTCATTAGCATGCGGGCTGCCGCGACGCTTCGAAATTGACGCACCTTGCTGCTGCGTGGCACGTCCAGATGGGGCACCTTTTCGAAAGGACGCCGCCTACTTCGAAGTCCCCTTATTCCCATGAGCTCATGGGGATAAGGGGAATTCGAAGTAGGCGGGGTCCTTTCGAAAAGAAGCCCCATCTGGATGCGACGCGACGCGCGGCGGCAAAGCGCGTCAATTTCGAAGCGCCGCAGCAGCCCGCATGCTAATGAAGCGCTGAATATGCATTTGCATGGCCATTTCAAAGTTTGGGGCACGTGTAGACACGGCCTTAAGGGTAAATTGCAGCTAAATAACAGCACAGAACGTTGAGAGCCAGGACTGGTGATTGTAAACAATCTTAATGGAACCACAGGAGACTTGGCCACGCCCATGATAAGTGGTTGTCTGGCTAACAAAAATTATGCCAGATTACAGTTGTTGCTGGAAGAGAGACTGCTGTAGAGAGGTTCAACCTGTAGTTCTAGCCCTACAGGCCATGACAACATGAAGAAGACAGCAGTTTTTTTAATGAGTGGTGGATAAAATTGGAAGAAGTCATTTTAGTATCTCGGGCCAAACACATGGGACAGAGGGAGCAGCTGCCTCACAGGCAAATAATTAAACTTTTAATATTAAAATTATTGTAAAGCACCTTTCACTTAAAGATCTCAAAGCACTTTGCAAACATTATGACACACAAAATGCCATCAGGTAGGAAAACTAAGATACAGAATGTTTGAGTTGCTGTAGTAGCTGAATCATAAAGTCATGTTGTTGCTTTTTTGTTTGTTTAAAACAAACATTTGCAAATCCCACTGCTGATTGAACCTGGTGATAGCTATAAACATGTTTCAGCCTATTTATTGAGACTGTTTCTGTCATTTCACATGGACTCAGCTGACACTCAGGTCTTCAAAGTTTGGGCAGGGGATGGGTGTATTGATCTGTCGGGGGTTATGTTGCGCTGAAAGAGTTGTATAGATTTGTGCAGGTGGTGAATGAGGGGTTTGTGCTGCATGTGTCGGATGACTGATTTGTTTTTAGGAGGTGATGTTGGGAGTTGTTGATTTGTAAGGGTGATGGATGCACAGATGTTTCAGTTGGAACAAATATTCCATCAAGCATGCAGTCTCCCACATACAGCCTAATGCAATTGTCACAAGCAAATTAGCTAAAGAACAGCAAGAGCCCTGGAAATGGTAAGATCACAAGAGAGATGATCAAATATGATGGAGAAAGTATGATTCAGGAAATACATCGCCTATGTAATATAGCATGGAAAGAAGGGAAGGCACCTAAGGAATGGACAAAAGCCGTGCTTGTGACAATACACTAGAAAGGAAATACATTGGAGTGCAAGAACTATAGAACAATTGCCCTAATGAGTCATCTGGATGGACAGACTAAGATCGCAGCTAGAAGGTCATCTAGCGGACAAGCAAGCAGGCTTCAGGAAAGATAGAAGTACCATACAGCAGATATTGGCACTAAGATTGAAAGAACAAGAACATCTACACTTGCTTCAGCCATTTTCAGAAGGCATTTGACAGTACAGATCAGAAAGAGGGCAGTGCTGGAGTCTTATGGAGTGGGTAGCAGTCTGATACGGTTGTTGAAGGATATCGATGATAATGTGGAGGCAGTGGTGAGAATGTGCAGGGAGTTGGGAAGTTGGTTTAGAATGAATAGAGGTATGAGTCAAGGAGATCCAATATTGCCGAGTATCTTCATCACGTATCTAGAGAGAGCGATGGACAAGATCAAGGAAGAGGTAGAAGGGATATCTGTGCATGGGAGAAGAATTACTAGCTTGAGGTTTGAGGATGATATAGTTATCATTGAGGAAGATGAGGAAAAGCAAGCAAAAATGGTCCAGATGCTAAATGAGGAAGGGAAGCGGTACGGACTGATTATGAACATTGATAAAACAAAAACAATGGTATTTGGAAATATGGAAATAGGAAGAAATATCAGTGTATATGGGATTGAACTAGAGAATGTAGGGAAGTTCACATATCTGGGGAGCAACATAACATGATCTAGACTGTAAGAAGGAAATAGCAGTTAGAATAGCAAAAGCAAGAGTGAGTTTGAAGATGGATGGGATCTGGAAAAGCAAAGTGATTAGCAACTTATACAATGGAATTTACAGCTGTTCGGGCATATTTGCAGAATGAATGACGAATGAACAATCAGGACCCTGGTATTTGCCATAATGGACTATTCGAATAGGAGAGGCAGACCCCACAGAAAATGGGTAGATGATATAGTAGCTTGGCGTGGAGCTAATCTACAGCAACTAAGCCACCCTGTCCTGGTCAGGAAAAGATGGAAAGAAATAGTGAGAGAGGCATCAGACACCAATGAGCACTGAACCAATGGATGAGGATGATGATGATGAAATTAGCAGTACAATAAGGATGGTGACCAGTTCACTGTGATGGAACAACAGTGTCTAGAACTCTTGACATAACATATATTTGTGTCATATAGTAGTTGTACACCACATAGGTGTAATTTGTAACGTTCAAATATGTGAGGACATAAAAATTGAGCAGATAGACTACCAATCCCCCAAATGACTCATTTTGAACAAAAAGAACGTTCAGTCCTTGTAACTCTTTCCGTCACTATACACTCTTTAGACATGTTAAGCTTCAGGGTGGCAATTTTCACATCTAGTTGTGCAGATATGCAAGATCAAACTATGAGTATGTGTCAGAAAACCGAACTCTTTACTTCAAAGTGCTGTGCGCTACCCAGTACACACACACTGTCTAGCTAAGTTATCCCACTATAGATTTATATGACATAATAGTTTCTCTCCTGGTCTTAAAATAAAACAAGAAATATACTTAATATCTCTACTATATAAATGCTGTGATACCAGTCTTCAAATTTTTTGTTTTTATAGAGCAACATGAACGTAGGAGTTGCCCATAGTGAGGTAAATCCAAACACCAGGGTGATGAACAGTCGTGGAATGTGGCTGACATACGCGCTTGGAGTTGGTATGCTTCATATTGTCTTGCTCAGCATTCCGTTCTTCAGTGTTCCTGTTGCATGGACCTTAACCAATGTGATTCACAATCTGGTGAGTACTTTGTCTTGTAACAGACATTCATAAATTTGCTGACATTTATGTGTGTATGATTTAGGATAGGAGAATGATACAACTGACACTAGGTCGTGTAGACAATGAAATCTATGTGGCTAAACCGCCTGGTCTTCTGCAGTGAGCTTACTTCCAATCCAGTATGTTAGGCATTTATAGTGGAAGGAATAAGGGCAAACTGAGAGGGTAGAAGATGCGATTATTACTCTTAGTATTCAGCCAAAAGACTCTGAATTAGGCAAACAGATTAAAATGTTTTGAAAAGCTGTCAGAATTATAGTTAAAATCTTTGACTTAGATTCTGCAAACATGCAGAAATTTGGAGGTGGCACTGATTTGTATAAAATTACTCACATGTATAAGTGTTTACTCGCTCAGGAACTTAAAAATAATTCTCATAGGGTATGTCTTACACTACTTGAGGGACTGACACTCTCAGAGCAATCCACCATTGGTCAATTTAACAGGTCTAGTGAAGACCTGCCAAATCAACAGCAAATTGCTCTTTACTCTACCCCTAGGAAAAGAGTAAAGTAAGTTGTCAGGAGAGTTTTTTCCATCGACAACCACCCCTTTCCACTTGTGGTAACTCAACCTAAAGTATGTCAGGTTGCATACTTTATGTTGGCTTTCTCTTGTAGAGTAGACACAGGCTTAGAGTCATTGAATTTGAAGCTGGAAAATAATGGTACCAACTCTGACCTGTAAATTACAGACCACTGACAATATCCAACATCTGTGTGCTAAACCCAACAATCAAAATTAGATCAAAGTATGACAGCCTACAGCAGTCTAAACTATTATGTACCATAGGCAGAGATTAGGAGGGACTGAGGTACACCAGTGCTCAAGGCCCCCCACAATGGCAGGGAAATTATTAAGTGAGCTATACCCAGACAATTTAAGATACTGACTCACACCCACTTGCTAAAGTGAAAAGATGTCATTGCCAGTCTGACTTGAGAAGGGAAGAATGCCTTCTTTTTTTTTTTTTGCTCAAACTGCCTTTTTGCCTTAGGATGCTATAATTTTGAGAAATCATTTAGAATTTATAGATATGTGACTATAAATGTTATGTCAAGGTTAGAAAACCAGGGCCAGAGTCCATCAGCTTGTGCTACAATTCAGATTAATTTATCCAGTATCCTGAGACCCCCAACAACTCAGTATCAATAATAAGGGCAAGTCTATACATATAGCGCTCCCATTGAAATAGTAAAACAAACCATCTGCATGGGTGGTGGAAGTTGCCAGTGAGGCTACGTCTACACTATGAGAGAAATTCGACTTTTAATAAATTGAATTTCTTAACCTCGATATTATGAATTCAAATTGAAGTGTCCACAAACCTTCTGGAAATTTGACCCTCCATTTCTCTGTGTCAAGTTTCCACATTCCCATTGCCTTATCCAAGTTCAACTGTGTAAGCAATGCATTGTGGACACCTATCTGACAGTGCCTTAGCCTCGATTGCTTGTGGGTGTTGAGCTCACTATCCCAGAATGCAAAGTTCTGTCCCACAATTCAGAGCACCCAGTAACCACATGAAAACAAGTAGCAGACATCTCTAGTGCAGTCATGGACCCCCAATGCTTCAAGTCATCACACACACCATTATGGCAACTTCACAAATGTTGTGCAATTTTTGTGTCGGTTACTAAGTGTGGTGACGGTTGACTGTGATGATGGCAATGATGAAGAAGGTTTTGAATAGGAAATCTTTCCACTGCAGTCCAACAACTCACAACTGCTGACATTCCTGACAGTGGAGCAGCAGTTTTGGACTTGTGAGGCCAGCACACACTGGTGGGACCACATCGTTTTGGAGTCCTGGGATGAGGAGCAGTGGCTGCAGAAGTTTCGCATGTGCAAGTTCACTTTTATGGAACTTTGAGATGTGCTGGTGCCCACCCTGAAGTGCAGCAACACAAGAACAAGGCTGGTTTTAACAGTTCAGAAGTGAGTGGCAATTGCTCTGTGGAAGTTTGCAACACCGGACAGTTACCAGTCAGTGGCAACTCAGTTCAGGGTGGGCAGATCTACAGTAGGGGCCATGCTGATGCAGGTAGCCAGTTCAATCTATCGCTGTCTCTTCAGGAAGACCGTGACCTTGGGAGATATACAGGCCATAGTGGATGGCTTTGCTGGCCAGGGGTTTCCTAACTGTGGTGGGGCAGTAGATAGCATGCACATCCCTGTCATGGCCCCCACCTGGCCTCTGAGTATATGAACAGAAAGGGGTACTTCTCAATGGTATGACAGGCATTGGTAGATCACGGAGGTCATTTCACTAACATCAGCATATGATGGTTGGGGAAGGTTCATGACATGCACATCTTCAGAAATTCTGGGCTATACAGAATGCTCATGGATGGGACTTTTTTCCCAGACCGGAAAATCAAGATTGGTGACGTGGAGATGCCCGCTGTAACCATGGGCGACCCTGCTTACTCTCTGCTCCCTTGCCTTATGAAACCGTACACAGGAGCCCTGGACTACAGCAAGGAATACTCCAATCAAAGACTTAGCAAGTGCAGAATGACGGTTGAGTGTGCTGTTGGCTGTTTAAAAGTGAGATTTAGATGGTTATTATTCATGAAACTAATGTCCCCACCGTTAGTATAGCGTGCATTATTTTGCACAACATTTGTGAATCCAGGTGGGAAAATGTCCTGAATGCTTGGAGTGTCGAGGCCCAGGCTGTAGGCTGGAGTTACTCACAGCTGCTTACACAGTCATTCACCAACAACCATGTGGAGGCAGCAGCAATCAGGGATGCTTTAAAAATAGCTTCATGAATGATGTGCCATTGTATGGCAATGATGTGCATTGATGGCCATGTATTTCTCTGCTGTAATAACAACCAATCCCCACTCACCAAACGTACTTTTGTTCCCACCAAATGCGAACCAATAAATCAGACCATGTCTTACACAAATGCTTGTACATGGAGGGAGGAGGAGAAGTTAGAGGCAGAAGAATGGATGTGGAGGGAGGGTTATTTTTGTATTAAAAGGGCAGCTGTGCTATCAGCCCTCCCCATCTTTGTCCAGGTGCCTCTGCCGCGAGTCCTCTGCGGACCTTTGCATAGCAACGAGCAGCTGTGCTGTCAGCCCTCCCCACCTCTGCGACAAACCCTCTGCGGACCTGGGTGTAGAGGCGGGCAGCTGTGCTATCAGCCCTCCCCGCCCATGCCTTGTTCCCAGCAATGATTTGTGCACCCTGCCACTTGTGCATGCCAAAAAAACACACCAAGCTCCAAACAATTAAGTTGATTTTGGATGGGAGGGGGGTTTAAGTGGCAGGGAAAAGACACATGGTCAAGGGTGTTGGAATAGCCTTTTGCAGTGGCCCTTGGGCTGTAGGAGCAGTCTGCCCTGGCCCTCCATCCCTGTGTTTGGGGACCACGATGGCAGGGAGTGGGTGACCTGTCTTTAGGGACTCCTAACTGCTGCACTGGGAGCCTCTCTGAAGCTCCAGCAAGGAGTGCAGGACCTCTGTTTAGTCACTCGCTACCATTATGAGCTTTGCCACATTTTCCATCTGCTTTGCTGCTTGCTGTCTCTGGAAGTCGAGCATACTCTGCCGCCACAGTGCTGTACTCTGCCGCCTCTGTGCTGTCCCCATTTTCATGTCACTGGGTTCTGCTTTAGACCATTCCATGTGCTGCAGGATCAGATCCTGCTTGCACCTTTTGTGCTTCCTTGGCCTGTCTCCTATGCTGGACATGACAGTTGGAAAGTGAAGGTCACAACTGAGATACAATTCACACTAAACTCTTACCGATGGAATGAATGGGTCTCTGTCTCTACTATCAGGGAAAGTTTCTTTTTTGCAAGACCACTGCAGGGTTATTAAGGATGGCATTCAAGGCGTGCATTGCACAAGCCATCATTTATCCAGAACGTTTTCATTGTGGACATGGTAAGCTAGTGTACATTTTATGGGGAGGGAGAGGCTACAAAGAAGAGTAAGCCATCCATTGTTTTGGAGCAGGGGAATACTTTTTTCACCCTTTCCTGGGGCAATCCTCCTCAAGTAGCAAAAACCGCAGAGCCCGGCAGCTATGTGGGCAAGAGGGAAGGGTGGGGAAGGGTTCAGTTCCAACCACATGAAGGGCTGCGTGCAGAGTGATTTTTGTAAATTTAAAAAAATGTGGGTGGGGGAGGGGGTTCCAGCCATCTGCCAGATTGGGGTAAAAAAGTTTTTCGACGGTCACCAGAGCAGCCCTCATCTGGGAAGAAATGCCATGTACAGGAAGGTAAACACACCTGTACTGCACATGTTTCTTTGCAGGGTCTGCAGAGGTTGGCAGCCACGTGGCAAGGGAGAAGGGTGAGGATGTGTTTGATTCCAGCTGCATGGCCAGCTGGTTGCAGAGGGATCCCTGTAAATTTAAAAAAAATGCAGGGGGGAGATGGGAGGGGAGAAGGCAGTGCACTCTAGGGAAATGTAAAAGGACAGGAAGCATTGTAAAAATATCAAATCCAAATTCCTGTGCTTCTGCAAGTTGTCACCCTCCTAAAACTAACAGTTATCAGCAAAGAGCTGCTTGTCCAGGCAAGAAGCCTGGAAAATTTGCCAAAATGCTGTGTGGTGCCATGACACCAGCTTGCTATCTGGTTGCCTGATGTGGCAAGGTGTGCTATTTGTGGAAGCCACAATATAAAATTGGAGATACACTTCTCCTAGAACAGGAAGGGACCTTGGGAGGTGTTCTAGTCCAGTCCCCTGCCCTTTTGGCAGGACCAAGCACCATCCCTGACATCTATTTTGCCCCAATCCCTAAATGGCCTCCTCAGGGATTGAGCTCACAATGCTGGGTTTAGCAGGCTAATGCTCAAACCACTGAGCTATCCCTCCCTGCACAATAAGTCAGGCCGGCCCAAAAATCTGTGCAAAAAATACAAGAGTGTCTGGATGAGGCATTCGAGGAGATCTCCAAAAAGGATAAGCACTCCATCCCCAGAAATATTAACACACTGTTCTGAGAGGCATGGATCCATAAAAAACCTGTACCCATACCTATACCTTATTCCCACCCGCAACCCACTTCTAGCATTCAGAAAAAAATACTTACCAGAGTAGCTTGGTTCCAGGGGCCTGGGCACTGGAATGGGGGGGGACTAGTGTAAGGGGAACCAGTTCCAATTCTAGGGAGAAGAGATCCAGGCTGTTGAGAACTTCCTCTGGCCCCTTCTGGTCTCCCCTATCCTCCTCTCCATTGCACTCTTCCTCCTGGCCCTCCAGCTCCCCTTGGGTCACTCCAGACCAGGACTTCCACAAGCATTGTAATGAAGAGTGGGCAGTGTGGTGGGGTTCCCCCCACCCCCTAAGAAACACGTGCAGCTGTCCATAATAGCCACAGGTCTGTGAAGATGACCCGGAATACAGAGTGGCTTCCTTGACTCTGTGATAGGCCTGCCAGAGTTCTTGCACCTTCGCCCAGCATTGCTTAGAGTCCCAGGGGTAACCTCTGGTGGTCATCAACTACGAGATCTTATCTTACGTGATAGCGTTTCTCTTGGACATCCGAAGTCTGCTTGCCACTGATTCATCTCCCCAAAACGCAAGAAGATCCAGACTCTCCTGATGGCTCTGCGCTGGAGCTCTCTTGTGAGCCTGAGAACTATTGGGCAGATCACTACCCTGAGTGCTCATGACTGAAGGAGATGGCTACCAATGCGGTGCAATGCAATGGGAAAAAGAAATTTTTCACTGTGGGCACCCTTTATATTTCAAGGACTGGGTGCTGATGAATTCAAATTCGTGGTTTTCTTGTGACCTCCTTCCTGCGCACCTGGAGAAGAGCAGCCCCACCTGGTGAGTAACCACATCGCTTTGTGGGATACTTATGGGACACTTCTGGAGGCTAATAAATTCAATTTTGAGATGTGGCGCTTCCATGCTGGCCTTTATTTGAAATTTTAAATTTGAACTTGAAGCGACACCCAGCCAGTACGGACAATATTACATCGATATTAATGCTCCCTTATTCAAACGTATGGTATTTACGGTGAAGACAGTGACGTTTTACTATCGAGCTAACGGCCTTACATTCAAATATATCTCATAGTATAGACGTAGCCTGAGAGTCAGTGTAGTTTTATGTCCCTCGGGGAGAGGGGTTTATTCACATCCCCAGCCAAGACAAGTTATACTAACATAAGCTGTCATGTAGACTTCACATGATCTGCCACTCGGTTGGGAAAAGTTGCCATCTTAAACGATGCTGTCCTAAAAAATGTAGTATAAATATTATTCTATTCAAGGGCTGGTTTTACTCACTAGACTAACAGTTACTAAGTGGAGGTCTTCATCACGTTGTCTTCATCACTGCTGACTTTAATACTGTGTTTTATGACTACTGATTAGTAGCCCTGCATTTGTTATAACTTACTTACAGTCTGTTACATCCTATAATCTTTGTTGTACAATCTAATGGATAGGGCACGAGTTTGGGAACCAGGAAACTTTGGTTCTAACTCTAGGATTGAGCAGATGTTGAACAAGTCACTTCATTTCTTTGTGTGTCTTTTTCTTCACCCTCCCTTCTCTCTGTTTCTATGCTTACACTTTGTCTGTCCCTGTTGTAAGCTCTTCATGACACATCACTTCCTTACTATGTGCGTGTATCTAGCACAATGTAGCTCTGATTTCTAATGGGGCTCTAAAGAGGCTACAGTAATATAAAACCATAATAATAATGCTACTTTAAAAACTTTTTTCCAGGGTATGTATGTATTCTTACATGCAGTAAAGGGAACTCCTTTTGAAACACCTGACCAGGGGAAAGCCAGGCTGCTAACACACTGGGAGCAACTGGACTATGGAGTACAATTTACATCCTCAAGAAAATTCTTCACAATTTCTCCAATAATTCTGTGAGTTCTGCACTGTTAGAATGAGCGACTATATATACTTGGAATTTTATACATATATAAAAATATGGAATAAAAACCGTCAACTAATCTGTTCCTGATACTTTACATCTGTTAGTTTTTTTTCTTATACATTTTTGTCTGATAGATTTACAGCTCGTGTTCAGAGATTAAATTAGTTTATAGTCATTCTTTTACATGTCGTTTTGAACCTTGTTACTGAAATAGAGGTTAATGTTTGCAAAATTGAGCAAGCAAAGGGTTGTGTAGAATTGGGCTCTTTATTAAGTCTAACAGTACCTTTTCCTCAGTAAGTACCATACGCATGCTGAAAACAGTAACTCGAGTCTCGGTATTTATGATTTTGGCTTTTGTAAACCTCAGAAGGACCTATCTACACTTTCTATGAACTTTACCACGCTTCTGAGTCAGATCCATAGCACTTTTCAGTTTTGCATTTTGGTGTTAGGATTATTTCTATTTATATTGGTTATGCAACAGTGTAAATGTGATTAGAAATGTCACACATCCCAGCTGCTGTTGACAGAATTGTAACTGCTACAACTATGCAAAGAGAAGGAAAATCAGTTAAGTACTAAGGGATCAATCTTACAAAGTACTAAGCTGCACCTTGCTGGACCAGATCCTACAGCAGCATTTGAGAAACTTAACAAACTGAAATTTCTAGTAAGCAGCCAGATTTAGTGATAAGTAGCCACAAGCAAGGTCCAAGGGTAGTGTACTTATGGGAGACTTATCTCTGTCCCCAGCAGCTGAGAAGCAAGGAGTATGCCAGGAGTCCTAGTTTCTCACGGGCTCCAGAGGCTTATAAATAATATGTCTGGTTGTTTTTTTTATAAAACGTGAAGATTCGGTCTACAGTTTTGGCTCCTGTGGAAAAGGTTTTTCTTCTTATGCTCTGACTCATAGTCTCCTAGGGGATAGGATGCACGCTACCTTTTTCCTCCCTAGTTTTCTAAACACTTCAGGAGTATTAGACCTATTCCAATCTGCTCGATCCCAGACTTTTAATGCCCCCTCCTCACAACTTCAAATTAGTCCAATACCTGCCTCTGGTGTTTGTTCATAGACTTTCTAGGCACCAGTAGAATAATATTGATCTGATTCTGCCCATAGGGTGCTAAACTGCAGCACTAAAACATCTCAGTCTTGCTATAGTTGTCTTCAACATCGTAAGAACTAAAGTGTTAAATTTTTATGCAACTACACAGAAATGGATGCCATCATCCTCCATCTTTCAGGGAAAGCCTCCCACTTGCAAAACATGGCAAGAATGCAAGAGCATTTTTTCAAGACCTGGCTTATGTTTCCAACATGTAAAAACATCCCATTATATCACTTTAAACAACAGAAGTTTGAAGAACAACTCACCCTTCAGAAAACGAGGAAATTCACAATATCACTCTTTATTTTTTATCTCTTTTTAGCAAAGAAGTAAACTCTAACAGCAGAAAAAAGGGGTGAGATTACAGGTTTAATGGAATTGTGAGACAGTTGACAAAAAGCTGGAATCCGTGGCATGCTGTCTAGCTATTCCAGTTGGACTGGTTGTCAACTAGCTAAATTACAATAGCGAACTTGGCAATGGAAACATCAAAAGGGTTGCATCCTTTTTAAAAGATGTTGCTGATCATGGGTGCACTCAAATTCAGTTTCCTTTTTGTTTTAGAGGACTTCAAATGCTTGTCGCTGAGTTTATTAAACTAATTAAAATTTATGAGAAATATATGCAGGTTAAAATATAAAGCTAACACTGTGTGCTATATAATACGCAAGTTCTCAGCTGGCCTTATAACTTGTGAGTTTTAGGACTTCAAATTAAAAGGGCAGAGGAGGGATAATCTAACTCTTTGCAGATCTCTGACTCCTCTCCCTTGTGGGAGAAAGATACTGGGTCCATAATTTAATGAAGCTAGAAAAGCAGGAGAAATTATTCTGTCCCATCCCTTCTCTGTCCCGCCCCCGATCCCTTCTTAGTCCCGTGATAGCTTTCTTAAAAATTCTCTTTATTAAAAAAACAAACAAGACTTCTCAAATTTCTTTCCTTCTTTTGTGTCTGCAGGTATTTCCTGACAAGCTTCTATACCAAGTATGATCCAGCACATTTCATTGTAAACACTGCTTCTCTCTTGAGTGTGCTTATCCCCAAGTTGCCGCAACTTCATGGTGTAAGAATCTTTGGCATCAACAAGTACTAATTTGGAGATGTGAAACTGAAGAATTCTGACCAAAATCTGCCATGGCGACTGCTTCTTCTCAAGGTGAAGGAATGGGTAGTCTACTGTGTCATTTACCTAGTAACATACAATGAGATACTTGCACACCTGAGATTGAATTGCTACTTCTTTGGATGCTGTGTGGAAGACAAGTAGACTTTTACAGGAAGATGCTTCTAAGTATTTAATGTGATGAATGGTAAATGTTTCAGAGAGAGGTTTTCTCTGAGGAATTGGGCAGGCCCAGCTCTAAAAGATAATCTGGACAAAGAAAACGTGCCCAGCTGACATAAATTACTTGTAAAGAATGTGTGAATAACTTAGTTGAAATGTAGGGGCAACTTTCACAAATCATTCAGTCAGCCACAGTAAAAGCAAGGCAAGTTAGTATGTAAACCCAGAATCCTCTGTTGAGGAACTGGTGAGGACTCATGGTTAGATTAAGTAAAAGTAGCCAGTTACTACTTTTGAATGATAAATGATGCACTTTTGCTAGTTTAAGGGTTGTCTGTCTTCCTTTGGGGCTACGTCCACACTAGCCAAAAATTTCGAAATAGCCATGCAAGTGGCCATTTCGAAGTTTACTAATGAAGTGCTGAAATACATATTCAGCGCCTCATTAGCATGCGGGCGGCGGCAGCACTTCGAAATTGACGCGGCTCGTCGCTGCGCGGCTCATCCAGACGGGGCTCCTTTTCGAAAGGGCCCCGCCTGCTTCGAAATCCCCTTATTCCCATCTGCTCATAGGCATAAGGGGACTTCGAAGTAGCTGGGGTCCTTTCGAAAAGGAGTCCCGTCTGGATGAGCCGTGCAGTGACGAGCCGCGTCAATTTCGAAGTGCCGCAGCCGCCCGCATGCTAATGAGACGCTTAATATGTATTTCAGCGCTTCATTAGTAAACTTCGAAATGGCCACTTGCATGGCCATTTTGAAGTTTTTGACTAGTGTAGACATGGCCTAGGTGTTGCTAACCTAGTTTTTGTTCCTTTGTTTTTGTTTTTTTAACATGGCAGTTGCTGTGGTCTAATGGTGTACTTCATGTCAATCTGTTCTCAAGACCTTAGCTATAAAGACATTTCCACTCTTCTCCTTCAATTCAGGGGATTTCTACATCAGCTTACTAGCCTGCTTTTCATATACCGATGAAACATGTCAAAATTAACTTATTTCTTGTTACTTTCCAAACAGGGTTGCTAATCTGTTTTGAGAAACTAAAGCACAGAATTTGTAAAAACAGAAAAGTAAATATGGTGTAGATTTTGCCAATCTTCTTTATCTGACTGGTAAGCCATGTTTTAATGGTTAAAAGGCCAACAATGGCCTTTGTTTTTAGAGGTGAGAGAGTCCAGTTTTGCAGACTGCTGGGATATCTAGCTGAAACCACTTTTCCAAGCTATTTAAATCACAAAATAAAAGCCCAAAATGGTGATGGGTAAACAGACAAAATATAGATCTTACTTGTATAATCCAGCAGAAGAAAATGTAGGTATTTGCATTCCTTGGAACATCGTGACAAGCAGTTGAAGAAATGTACAGGAATTTAAATTTCAAGGGTGACTCCACTATTGTAGAGTACTGTACTACTGTGGCAGATAATCACCTCTCTAATTAAAGTGAAAGATGTACATACTGAGGCCACGGCTTTTAGTTTTGTGTCTTGAAAAAGAGAGATCCTGTAAGAAAAACACAATAACTGCCAAATGAAAGCAGCTTCGAACATTTTGAACTGGCTTGTATTAGGATGGTAGGGACAACTTCCTTAAGTTATAAGAACTATGATCTTTAAGAGCATGGTCCTAGTTTAAGCCTTGGCCACAGGGATTGTGTAGGATGTACTCGTGCAGTAAAACCATCGCATATATCTGTAGTGTCCAATCAGTTGTTCTACCTTGACTACTGCTCTGGTGAACTAGCTACATTATTTTGAAAATATTTTTTTGTTCAAACCAACTAGCCCCACTCAATGGGCCAGACAGCCAGATGTGAGTAGCATGTTGGACACTATGGACCTATAGAAAGACTTGCCCTTGCAAAATTCAATCAAGCATTTAGCCACTGGGGGGTTAGTTTGTGTCTCAGGACAATTTTTCTGGCTACTTTGGTTGATGGAATATTGGTTGTAATTTGTCAGCAATGAGCTATGAAATTTCATAGCTACTGAATGGCTTGTGTGAACAGATAAATATTCAAGTTAAACTAATAATTATGAACAAAGCGATAACTGGCTACTTTAAAAAAATCAAGTTTGCTTCACAGGGCTATACTAGCTCTCTGAAAGTGTCTTGTTTTTTAAAAATATTGTTTTATGTAAAGATAAGTGACAATGAATTTGAGAGTAGGAATCATAATTGTACTTTCATTCATTTTACCAAAAAATTACAACTGGTGATGTGCTTTGTAAATAGTTTGTTGATAGTAACATGGGATTAGTGTTTGAAACACTGTGTAAAACTTGTCTAGAATTGAATAGGAAAACCTTTTTAATAATTGTGCAACACTTCATTATAGTAGGCTTTTTCATTTTCTTCTCTGATAAAATAGTATTTTTTCCTCAGTGATTTATGTGATTTACAGAATTCCTGATGTGATTTACAGAATTTAAAATGATATGCCCTATGATGGATTTATTTCTTTGTAATATAAAACAAGTTGTTCAAAACATACATCTTGCTTTTCTCTCCTCTGTAAAAACAAAACATGATATTTTATGTAACAGAGAGTAAGCCGTGCTAGTCTATATACTATCACAACAAAAAGCAGTCTTTTGTTGTGATGTTTTACGGTACATTTTACTCCAGTCATTCATTGAGTTAATGAGGAAATGTTAAAACACATACTCTACCTGTTCCAGTCGCTCTTAACCCAGAGCTTATGGGACTCCTTGCGGCCCAGTCAGCACACAGTTTCAGCCCCTGTGATATCCTTAGGGCCATACAGGTAGTATACATACTGTTAGATAAGCTGCATCCACATACAGAGAGGCTATGTCTACACTTGCCTCCTGCTTTGAAGGGGGCATGGTAGTCAGCCTCATGGGAGAATACTAATGAAGTGCTGCAATGAATATGTAGTGTATACAGCATACCAGCACTTTGAAGTTTGATAGTTTGAAGTTGCCAGCGCAGAATTAGGTTAATGAAATGCTGCATATTCATGCCTCTTTCAAAGTTCTGGAGCTAGTGTAGACATTGAATGAAAAATCCAGAAAATAATCTGAAAGCATGGGACAGTTGTATGAGGAGTAAGGGACTGTAGGCTTTTGGGAATGAGCCCTATTAATAGTCAATATTTTTTTTGGATGAGGCCTCTTGTGCTGTTTAGAAATCTTTCAGTCCTATTAAAAATGAGCTAATTAACTTAGTTAGCTAATACTTCTGGCATCTTCTTCCCAGCAGTTGAAAATGCATTGTGGTGGCAAGGTCTATGTTTACTTACTAATTTTGAAATTCATACATTTGCAATACTTCAGCTGCACAGCAAAGAAGAAACACTAACTGAAACTAGCAACAGAGAAGGAGCCGTGTTAGTCTATATACTATCAACCCAAAAAAGCAGTCAAGTAGCACTTTAAAGACTAACAAAATAATTTATTAGGTGAGCTTTCATGGGACAGACCCAGCTTTTGTAGGATAGACCCACTTCTTCAGACCATAGCCATACCGGAACAGACTCAATATTTAAGGCATAGAGAACCAAAACAGTAATCAAAGTTGACAAATCAGAAAAAATGATCAAGGTGAACAAATCAGAGAGCAGAGGGGCGGGGGTGGGGGGGAGTCAAGAGTTAGATTAAGCCAAGTATGCCAAACACAACCTCCCAACCTTATGAGGATTCTAACCAATACCCACTGTCTATACCACAGGAATACTAGTCCTGGGACTTTTCCTTGCAACAAAGCCCGCTGCCAGCTTTGTCCACGTATCTATTCTGGCGATACCATCACAGGACATAACCAGGTTACTCACAAAATCACGGGCACATACTCGTGCTCCTCAACTAACATCATATATAACATCATGTGCCAACAATGCCCAGATGCTTTGTATATTGGACAGACTTCAAACGCTCTCAGACAGTTAATGGGCACAAAACAGACATCAAAACATTCCTGATCTACAAACCAGTCAGTCTACATTTTAATGGAGTGGCACATTCTGTTAATGACTTAAGAGTCTGTGTTTTATTGAAGAATTTCCAGTCTGCTTTACAAAGAGAAGCTGCTGAACTCCCTTTCATATTCTAATTTGACACATTAACACGTGGTTTGAACTGGGATGTAAACTTTCTGGGACGTTATAGGGGCTCTTTGGCACACTTGGCTTAATCTAACTCTTGACTCCCCACCCCCGCCTCTCTGCTCTCTTGATTTGCTCACCTTGATTTTTTTTTTTCTGATTTGTCAACTTTGATTACTGTTTTGGTTCTCTGGGCCTTAAATACTGAGTCTGTTCTGGCCTGGCTGTGGTCTGAAGAAGGGGGCCTGTCCCACCAAAGCTCATCACCTCATAAATTAGTGTGCTAGTCTTTAAAGTGCTACTTTAATGCTTTTTTGTTTTGAAACGATCAAGCACAGCAGCTTTGATCAGTACACCCAGTACCACTGAGGACCGCTGCTGCTGCGCGCCTGGGAGCAGCGGATGGGGTCACAAGCTCAGCAGGGGCGGGATAAACCTGAATCCTCTCTGAGGTGCCCCTTAGGCCAGTTCGCCCCCGCTCGCGTGGGAGTCCGGGGGGCGCGTTAGCCTGCCCGGGCGGGAGGGGCCTGGGCTGAGCGGCTCTATTGCCCGCAGCCGGCGTAGGCCGGTACGGTGCCCTCGGGCGTGCCCCACCCTCCCACGCCGCGCCAGGGGCGGAGTCACGCCAAGGCGCCCGCCGGCTACTTCCCTATGGCCGGCGGAAGCCCGCGGACTAACAAAGATGGCGCCACCGGTTTCTCCTAGTTACCCGGCCCAAAGATGGCGCCAGCCAGCGGCTCCCTGCCCCTCCCCTCCCCGCTCTTTCCTTTCCCATTGGCCCGGCGTCGCCTTGTGACAGGATCTGGCTCAATCGGCGCAGCCACAGCAAGGCCTGCCGGGCCTACCGGGAGGCTGCGTCAACATGGGCGGGCCACGTGGCCTTGTCGCCGCCGCAGCGGGCCGGAGGGGCGGGGCGAGGAGCGAACAGTAAGGCGGGAGGGGGCCGCCGGTCGCCGGGAGTCGGCACTTCAACCCGAGAGTGAGGGGGGCGGGGTCAGACTCCGCGAGGTCTCTGGCGCGCGGGGCGGGCTGCGTCGGACACGCCCGGGTCTCGCTCGCTGTCTGCGGCGGGACGGGGGATCGATGCCGTTGGCGGGACTCCCGGAGTCCGGCCTCTCCCTCTGGCCCGGGTGGTGTGGCTTAGGAGCGTCGCTCGCTCCCCGCGCCAGTCCTTGGAGCCTGTGGGAAGGACTGTTCCGTGCGCGCGCCCCCCACCGTAGGGGGCAGTGGGGCTGCTCTGTGCACCCACCACTGTATGGGGCTCTGGGACTTGCCCGCCCTTAGAGTCAGTTCTCCTAATGACAGTCTCCTTGAAATTGCTGCTGAAGTAACCTGTAGCCAGCAGCCCCCTCCCATACCCCGCTGTGCCAGGTTATGGCTTACAAACAAACTCCCCTGTCCCTTTTGTTTTCTGAAGGATACAGCTGCAAAACAGTCCCGTGTCTCACGCCAGTTACAGCAGCATTCCTCTTCTGGTGCCCCAGTCCAGGTTTGGTTTCAGTCCTTTGCAGAACAGAGAAGGAATAACTGTTGTAGAGCTTTTTCCCTTTCACTAGAAAATCATGCCATTTAAGTCATCCTGGCCCTCTCCGATGGTAAAATAGATTTCCTTTTAAAAATACTACTGAGCCCCAGAAAACCCCTGTCACACCAAATTCTCACGGGGGCTGAGGTAGAAGAACAAAAAAGTGGAAACCCTACAGCTCTGCAGACAGGCTAAGGTGACTACCCATCGCTGATACTTTTCACCGAACAAGAGGCTGAATATAACCACATGATGTGGAAATTCATCAACTTCATGAAAAAAAACTCATGGATCAGAAGAAGTGGGTTTAGCTCACAAAAGCTTATGCCTTAAAAGTGTAGAAAGAAACATGAAACTCGTTTAGCTGCAGATTGAGTTTGTTGTTGCTTATCTCAGTGTAATCTGCTACATATAAGCATGACCATTGCACACAATTGCTGTGTATACTTGCATTTCTCTTTCAAAAGAGGAAATAGAAATAGAAAATGGAAATGAGGCAGTGATTTGCATATTTTGTGCTTCATTTGCATAATCTCTTCAGAAGAGATACTTTCTAAAGAAAAAAGGCAGTGTAGATGAGGCTCTTTTGAAAATAAACCCCATCTTCGAAAGAACCCTTCTTCCTAGTTTGCATTTGAAAGAGGAATGCAAGTACAGATGTTGCCAACATGATTGTTACCATTGTAAAAACAAGAAGTCCTGTGGCCCACAAAAGCTTATGCTCCAAAACATCTGTTAGTCTATAAGGTGCCACAGGACTGCTTGTTGTTTTTTGAAGATACTAACTGGGCTACCTCTTTGATACTTGTTACCATTGTAGGTGTGCTTAGGCATAGAACTCTAGGGCCGTGTCTACATGTGCCCCAAACTTCGAAATGGCCACGCAAATGGCCATTTTGAAGTTTACTAATAAAGCGCTGAAATGCATATTCAGCGCTTCATTAGCATGCGGGCGGCCGCGGCACTTGGAAATTGACGCGCCTTGCCGCCGCGCGTCTCGTCCCAACGGGGCTCCTTTTCGAAAGGACCCCGCCTACTTCGAAGTCCCCTTATTCCCATGAGCTGATGGGAATAAGGGGACTTTGAAGTAGGCGAGGTCCTTTCGAAAAGGAGCCCTGTCAGGACGAGGCGCGAGGCGCGTCAATTTCCAAGTGCCGCGGCCGCCCGCATGCTAATGAAGCGCTGAATATGCATTTCAGCGCTTCATTAGTAAACTTCGAAATGGCCATTTGCGTGGCCATTTCGAAGTTTGGGGCACGTGTAGACGTAGCCTAGGAATGGTAAAAGAGGTAATGAACAAAACACCTCCCAGTCAGTACGTCATTAGAAATGGTCAGCAAAGAAGGATTGTTCTCCGTGTCTGTCTGTATATCTGTGTTCGCATTAATGTTGGCCATCATTTCTGCAACTCGGTGTATAAAGTGAAGGCAGAGCACATTTCTTCAATAATCCAATGCAACTATATATATATATATATAGTTTAATAGCCCCATCACCAAAATAGAAGAGACCTGTTTTTGAAGAGTTAAGATGCAACTTAACCCTAAAGCAATAAATAAATAAATAAATAAACAACTACTTTCAGTCCCAGAGTAACCTTGTTCATTGAAATTAAAGATAGAACAGAACTGAAATATTAGTCCCAACCAGCTACCAACAAAACATGCAGATATTCAATAAACTTCTTATCTAATATTAGAAAGCTTTTCTTCAGTACATAATAAATACACAAAACAAAAGCTTGATGTCATAACAGGCTTTGTCTCAGCAAGATCAATTTCCATAACAATAAGAAAAAACACAGAAATACAACTTGCACTGTATTGGTTGAAGATCAAAATCTCTTCCTTTTTTTTCAGCCTTCAGTTACCCCCGTAAACCTTCATTCTGGACTTTTACCACAAGATGTAATATTTTTAAAAAATTGTAAAATATCTAGAGATAATTAATAGGATGTGTGCATAACAAACATATCTTGTGAGCTTTTCCTGTTGTGACTCTCATCCTTGCATACTGATTTCCTCCTCCTCTTCTTAGTCATATTATCTTCCATTAAATCTAATTGTAATCTCTTCAGGGCAAGGATATGTCATTTTATTTGTCTGTAAGTTAACTGGTACATATATGGCATTACAGAACATCAAGGAGAACATGTTGCTTAGAATGTTCTCTTCTTTCCTGCTGTTTTTCCTGTTATCTAGCCCAGGCACTTCTACTGATAGGGTCTGAGCTCAGTACCCTCAGTCTTTCATTGAATAGGAAATAGTGTGATCCAGTAACTAAGGGAGGGGATCATGACATGAGCAATTTCCCCCCCAACCCTTGGTTGTGCTATGACAAGGAAAAATCACTTAATATCTTTATCCCGGTCTTCCCATCTATAAAATAAAGCTAATGAGTGGAGTACTTCAATATCTATAGAAGAAAATATACTATCAGTTATTTTATTATTTTGATACATACATCTTAACTCACTTGTTTCTCTTCTTGTTTTATAGTCATGCTTCATTTTCCCTGCCTGGGTGCTTGACTTTATGTCAAAAATAAAATCAGCATCCTTGAGTAGTTAGTGAATGTTCTTGAAAGTAGGACAGATAATTATGTTATCCGATTATCTCTGTCCTAGTTTTCTGAAAGGCCAGTACCTAATCAGACTAGTTTGTATTTGAATGAGTATCCAGCAGGGGTTGGATTGATTAAAATATTGTCTGGAGAGGTAGGAAAAAATTGAAGGAATGATTTTACATTGTGACATGCTGTAATGAACTTCTTTTGATCTCATTCAGAGAAAATTCGTTGAGTGTTTTCTCACTGACTACTGTAATAGCTGGACCACAGGGAATTACACAAGAACCAGTGCTGTGGGGGCAGGGCTGGGAGAAGAAGGACAATCTCATTTTACATTATTCCTCCTATTGTAACTGGATTGCTAGCATGATGTTGCCCTGTTTAATTCTTTATTGTCTAGGAATACCTTTCCGTACCTTTCTGAAAGATTGAATGCTTTAAATACCTTTTACAGTTGATGTGACTTATGGTAAGTCTGGGTGTAAGTCTGTAATAATGGAGTATTCGGGCATAAACACTGTAAGATATTACTAATGCAATTTGAATTTAGGAGTGTGAGCAGCAAATCTGCCTGTTGATACATAATGTCCATGGATTGCAAAGCTTTCTGAGATTTACTGTGTGTTCTGTATTTCTTTCTCAGAAGAATATGAAGCATGATACCAACAGTTGGAGACACTAAAGAAAATCTGTTTTGAAACATGTTTTGGCTGCAGGTAAAACTACAAACCTCCTAATTCATCTCAAACTGTTAAATATTAAGAAAACATTTCATTTTCTTGTTCTCATTTCTTAGAAAGCACATGTTTCAGCTCAAGGATCTATTATCCAGGTCAATTTCTGAGCTGTCTATGACAGTTTTAGATTTGCTTACTTTCTTACAATTTTTGTGTCCACGTAATTGTGTGTAGAGTAAAGCCACGCCTACACTAGCAAGTACATTCACAAAACCTGGCCCTCTTTTGAAAGAGCACGTGGAGCATCCACACACAAAACACACTCTTTTGAAAGGAGGTTGAAAGAACTAGGAGCTACTTTTGAAAGTGCTCCTCCAGTCCTGTATTAGGAAGAACACCCCCTTTTGAAAGAGTCTTTTGAAACAGAATGTGTGTAAACATTCCATGGCTCTTTTGAAAGAGGAGCTTTATATACTCTGCATCCAGCCATGGCTTAAAGCTGCATGGACCCAGAAACCCCATGGCAGGAAGCTGAGAGCATGCTAGCAGCAAAGCCACGAGCTGTATTCAACAAGCCCAAATGGCCACCCCCATAACACTGATCTCCAGTAATGGCCAGGAGCCAACCACCCCAGGAGCCTCAGGGCCCCCCTCAGAGTCCTCACAGGAGTCTGGCTGGGGACCCTCCCACCCCCAAAAAAGAGCTCCCTCCTGAACAGACCTGGAGCTCAGGGACTTCCTGGGCCCCTGGGAGGAGGAGGAGGTCCTTTGCAAGATGTGGGGCAAGCAGTGGTATGCAGCTGCATTGACCTGCCTCGCCAGAGGACAGCCCACCCAGGGACACCCAGCCCACACCCCTTACCAGGTGAGGAGCAAAATTAAAGAGCTGCAGCAGGGTTATGTCCAGACCCAGGACAAAGCTGGCCACTCAGGGGCAGGTTGCAGAACCACGTTGCAGATTCTGCAGCCAGATTCTGCAACCTGCCCCTACTACAGGAAGCTACAGAGCCTCCTGGGGCCATGGGACAGCTCACCACTGCCCACCATCCCCGTTAACAGCAGCAGACAAGCCGCACCTGGAGGCCGAGGAGGAGCTGTGACGTGAGGGCTGCAGTTGGAGCCGGAACCACCCACTGAGTGGTTGAGTGAGGAGGGGGACCTTGTGATTGACCTTCCATCCAGGTCATCCATTCATGCCACAGGCAGCTGGGCATCACTAGACCTTGGCTGGAGGGGTAGGCTGGGTTTCCCGCGAGGCAGAGGGGCATGGCAACCTCCCTGACTACGCGTTCCCGCCGGGGCACAAATGTTCCTGCCTCCATCCTGCAGAACAGAACCATGTTCCACAGAATGTGTGTGTTGTGCGCTCTGCTCAGCCAGCTCAAGTAAATATCTGTGAATCTCCCCGGCACGTCCACCACTGCCTAGAGCACGGCTGAGCGGTGCTCCTTGTGGTTCATGTAGCAGGCACCGCTGTGGTCTGGGACCCTGATGGGGATATGAGTCCCGTCGATCACCCTGATACACTGGGGGAACCTGAGCTCCACAAAGCCTTCGACGAGCATGTGCAGGTCCCTCATGCGCACCAGCTGCTGCATCAACACGTGCTTGTTGGCTCTCATGACCTGCAGGGGAACGAGAGTGGGCATACTCGGGGTGTGCACAGGGGTGTTCCTGACCCCTTCCCTGGCCCCCACTGACTTTGGGGCCCTCTCTCCCCACCGACGGGGCGGCCCTCTGGCAGCAGACATGTGCTTTTCCTCCTGGGCTACACCTACCTTGCCCCCGGTCCAGCCCCCTGCCTTCCCCAGCCCCCAGGTTCCTCTGGGCCCACCAGCCCCTGCCCTTCCCTTCCTGTCCCCCAGCCAAGGCAGGGCCTGGGGTAGGGGTTACCTCTAGTGCAGCAGTCCTGATGGTGGATGTGCCCACCCCGAACTGCTGCCCAATGGACCGGTAGCTGTCCAGGGTAGACAGTTTCCATATTGTGATGGTCATGCGCTTCTCCACGGAGAGGGACGGTCTCATCCAGGTGTCCTGGCATCAGAGCATGGGGTGAGCCAGCTGCAGATGTGCAGGAGTGTCTCCTTCTTCATCTGGAGATTTTGCAGCCAGTGCTCGTTATTGCACTCCCCCCATGATGACCCTGTCCCACCAGTAGGTGCTGGTGGCGTGGGCCCAGGCACGCTGGAAGGCCTGAGGGTGGGTGGTGGTGTGGGGTCGGGACCCATGGGTCTGGGTCTCCATCTCCACGGGAGGCCAAAGAGCGTGGCCAGAATGACTGCTAGCATCCGGGTCGGGGCAACACTGCTGGTCTGCGGCTGCTGGGGATCCATGCCTGCTTGCTGGGGCAATTGAGAGCAAGAACTGGCTGAGCCTTGCTGGGAGCAGCACAGCAGTCCTCCGCAGCTTGTGCAGGGAGGGGCTGTTTGGGTGCGGCCCTTTGAAGGACCGCATGGCCAGCAGCCCTGGAACTGCTCTTGGGCCACGTGACCCTGCCTGCGGCATTTCCTGCCCTGTTCTTCTGGAGGAGCATTGGTGCATATGTAGATGCAATCTTCCGGAAGAAGGAGCAGCTCTTTTGGACCACATTTTACAGGTAGACACAATCTTCCGGAAGACGATCCTCTGGAAGCTGTTTCCGGAGGATCATCTTCTGGAAGATTGTGCATGTGTAGGAGTGGCCCTGTTGTTTCTAACTCTTCTTGAGTGCTGAGCTGGTGGACAGTGATTCTTGCCTGTGTGATCCCTCTAATGGGATACCTCTTCTTTTTCCTTGTCTGTTTGTTAACATTTCTTTCTTGTTTTCTGTGACTTGTTCTTTTACCCACCACCACTTTCCTTCCCTACTAGGAGGTCCCCCTATGTCCTCCATCCAAAGTATTTCCAGCATTAGCTGCAGCAGCAGTTATAGACTCTGTTACTAAAAGTACATGAGCACTGGGCACTTAATGCTATTGGCACAAATAGTGATCCTCATTTAAATACCATACCATGATCAGCGACTGTCGTAATATTGAGGGGGAAAATTGAGTCAGAGTAAAACTGTGGAACAGATCCTAAAAGGTGTTTAGGAGTTGTTTTCCTATTGAAGTCAGTGTATTAAGCACTGGAATCCTTTGAGGATCTGGGTGCAGGTACCTAAGACATGCTTCAAAATATACTTTTCAGAGAGTACTCCCTAAAGTTAAGGTGGTACAGGGTCATTTTCACAGGCCTACCAAAACACATCTTTAGGGCTGAAATTTGGCACATTTGTTCGACGTCCAAAAGTGGATATTTTGCGAAGGTCTGTGACAATACAGCTCAGTTGGTTTGAATTAGGAAGATTGTGGTGGGGAAAAAATAATTTTGCTATGGTAAAACAAGATTGGGAGGGGTAAAAGAACGGCTCTGCTACCAGCTCTAGGAATCAAGCCCAGCATCATGCTATGTATCCAGTGATAGATGTGCAAAGGGAGAGAAAGAAGATAGTTAGTGGTTTATAGGGCATGATGAAGTTTTTATTGCCACAAGTATATTGCTCTTACTGCTCATGAATAGAGCCCTAACAATTTCACGACCATGATAAATGCATCACGGGCCATAAAATCTTCCACTCTCCCCATCGTGACATGTGTTTTTTGATTTTACGATACGCTACATGGAATTCACTGGGGGGTCCAGCATTTCTTAAATTAGGGGTCCTGACCAAAAAGGAAATTGCAGAGTTTTTTTTACAGGAGTCATGATATTGCCATCCGTCTGTGTTGCCTTCAGAGCTGGGTGGCCAGAGAACAATGGTTGTTGCCAGGTGTCCAGCACTGAAGGCTGTGCCAACAGCAGTACAGAAGTAAGGGTGGCAATACCATATCGTGATACTTCGGTACTGCTGCTGGCCGCAGTGGCTGTGCCTTCATAGCTGGTCTCCAGCCGTGACACCATCAGCAGCAGCAGCACAAAAATAAGGATAGCAGTACCACATCCCCCGCCCCGCACAATAACTTCCTGACCATCCCACACCTCCTTTTTGGGTCAGTTCCTCTATCATTATAACACTGTGACAGTTCAGATTTCAGTAGCTGAAATAATTAAATTTATGGCTGTGAAACTGACCAAAATGGATAGTGAATTTGTAGGGTCTTACTCATGAATGGTGGAACTCACTGAAGGCAGCAGGAGACTGGATCTGGTTTTCAGGATTTATACCAATGTAAATCCAGAGTCAATAGAAGTACACTGGGGTAAAACCAAAAGTGAGAAGAGAAATGGGTCCTATATATGATGACTAATCATTAAATCTCATTATCACATCTGTCAGAACCTCTGCTTAATATAAAAGAAAAGATGTTCTGGTGTCACAGCTAAGCCTTGTTCACTCAAACCTCTAGTGGGTATAGTTAGTGGTGGAATAACAGAATTTTTAGTCTCCTTTTTCCTAAACATGAACCCATTAGATCAGAGATCAGCAACCTTTCAGAGGCAGCGTGCTGAAGTTTGACCTTTTGACCTCCATGTTCAGTCCCAGTGCCGGTGATACTTTTTAATGTCCTACTTCCAACAGCTTCGTTAATAAATAAATTAAGATGCAGATCTTTACCGTTTATGTGGTGGTTGGTAATATTAGCTGGTCTTTTGTTAATCCACAGGTGGCCTGGCTTTGAGTAAGCTCCCAGCCACCTGGAGGAGGAAGGGCGGGGCTGAGCTCCCACCTCATGTGCTGATGAAAACCAGCTAATGTGCCACTCTTGGCATTCATGCTGGGGGTTGCTGACCCCTCATTAGACTGTCATTTTGCGTTAACAGCTTGCATGAATTTGGCAACTACTTTTACAATTACTGGTTAGTAATATGAATTTACCTGCCTAAATTACTGTTGTGGAAACTGAATTCTGAAGATGGTTTCTGTACAGTTCTTTTCTAGGAGTGCCTCTGTGCAGAAGATTTTATCAACGAGTAGCATAACCAGATGCACTTCAAAAGCAGTTAAGCATGGCCAGTCTGTGTTTTTAAGAAGCATTTTCTTTAGCTCTGTCAAATACTATTCTCCTAAATTAGTTCTGGGCATAGAAACTAGTTGTGATGATACAGGAGCTGCTGTGGTGGATGATAACGGCAACATCCTAGGAGAAGCTCTACATTCTCAAAATGAAGTCCATTTAAAGTATGTAGACATTACCCTGGATGCTTTGTATTCTAACTGCACTTGATTACTAATGCTATTGCCATTTATACTTGTCATATTTCGTCAAGGGGCTGGTTCTTAAGTCTCAAGAAATATTAATTGGTTCTGATTTTCAAATCTGGTAAAATTCTCCGCAACCACCAATCCTGGAGTGGGTTGTTTACCTTTCTCCATTTCTGGACAAAAGGTAAATTAGAAAATGGACGGTCCTTTCTGAATTCCTGGTGATGGGTGGGTTGCAGAGTATCAGCTCCTAAAAATTGTCTTGGCATAGCCTACGGCTAAATTTGAGTAGGACATAAACCAAGTAAGAATAAATTGAATCCTTGTATGGCCTCCCATTGGAAGTCATGGTAAGCCTTGCTGTTGGGGCATTTAAATCAGACTAGACAACACATTTGAGGATATATTTGTAGGGAACAGTGATGATGTGGCAGGACTAACGTGTTTTCCGTGTCTCATTTTCGTGATTCTGTCTCTGTCATAAAACGTGGACACTTCATAATTCTTTGTTTATAACCAGAACAGGTGGGATTATTCCTCCAGTGGCACAGCAACTTCACAGAGAAAATATTGAGCGAATAGTAAAAGAAACACTCTGCATCAGTGGAATTTCTCTAAATGAACTCTCTGCTATTGCAACCACTGTAAAGCCAGGACTCGCTTTAAGTCTTGGAGTGGGATTAGAATATAGTTTAAAATTGGTGGATAAATATAAAACGCCTTTCATCCCTATCCATCACATGGAGGCTCATGCACTTACAATTAGGTTGATAAACCAAGTGGAATTTCCATTCTTAGTTCTTTTAATATCTGGAGGCCACTGTATTCTGGCAGTAGCACAAGGAGTTGCAGATTTCCTTCTGCTTGGACAGTCAGTGGATATAGCACCAGGAGACATGCTTGACAAGGTAATCTTTCTGTAGAGATTCATTTATGCATTTGGTACAAGTACTTACATTTGTTGTATTATTTATTTTACATCATAGTTCATCTGTCTCACAGTAGCAAAAGTAGAGGTGTGTATTCGTAGCTGGAATTGCATATCTTAATTTAACCTTCCCCTTTATTGTAGGCCTGGCCTACAATACTCTGTGTATTTTGTTTGCAAATTTTATATTTGTGATCAGGCACTAGATAGGCACTTTGAATCTTAAAAAAACAAACAAAAAAAACCCTCCTATTTTTAAATGTTTCCTACTTATAAAATGGGCATTATTGAAAGAAGGATCTGATTTGGCTGATGCATATTTAACCTATGTGAATTTTCAGTGTAACCTCACAGGTTGGAACAGGTTATCTACTATGCTTTCCAATTTGAAATACTAGAGATTGGAGGACATAGTCTACTAAACTCCATGTATTATATTTATTTAATGGGCATGACTTGTTTTCAATGGGCAGCTGGCCATATTCTGGATTGCCAGTTTACACTGACACTAGACACAAAGTTCTACAATATATGCAGCACATATTTGATTAATAGTGATTTAAAATGATGCCAGTGTTTAAAATCATGTTTGTTTTTTATAAATAGCCTTACTTATGTTTCTAGTTGTGCCTGAGAGTTTGAATAGTCTAGTTTATGTTTCACAAGTTATGATGTGTTGGTCATTAATTAAGCTAGCCCATTTCTATTTCCTATTCTCAGGCACCAGCGCAGGTTTGCAAGGCAATTTTTAAACCAAACCAAAAATTTTTTAAAGTGTGAAACCATTTCTGTTTGTGTTAAGCTGGAGGTCTAATATATCTGTTAGTATTCATTTCAAACAGAAAAAAAATTCAATTGCAAAGTTAGAGGATCCTCATAGTCACTCAGTTTACTATAAAATTGGATTTGATGTTAAAATCCCTTTAATCTTAGGCTCTTTTCCTCATTGCACCTACTTCACAATATGTGAACAGGAGGCTAAATTCATCCCTACTATAACTTCTTTGACTAGAATTACACTGGAGCAGTGTCGTTACATCAGAGACTGATTTGGCCCTATTTTCCCCCCAACTCTTCTTTTCCAACACTACTGTTAGTGTAACTAGATTCTTTTCTATTTTTCTAGGTAGCAAGAAGACTCTCTTTAAGAAAGCACCCAGAGTGCTGCAGCATGAGTGGTGGGAAAGCTATTGAGCACTTAGCCCAACAGGGAAACAGGCTGCATTACGAACTCAAAACTCCCATGAGACAGCATCCTAACTGCAATTTTTCTTTCTCTGGACTTCAAAACCATGCCACAAAACTAATTACGCAAAAAGAAAAGGAAGAAGGTATTTTTAACATAAAAAAATTATACACCTGACCTGCAGTTATATTTGGAAAAACCCATTTGTTCACAATTTTTACAGGTGTCCAGGAAGGCCATCTCTTGTCCTGTGTTACAGATATTGCTGCTGCAGTACAGCACGCAGTAGCACTTCATATTGCACAGCGAACATACCGGGCCATTCTATTCTGCATAAAAACTGGTGTCCTGTCACAAACAAATGCAAATTTGGTAAGTATATGTCATTTTACTATGTATGTGAAGAGGTACATAACATTATAATATTTGGATAATAGCACCAGGAGAAAGTGCAGCAAGGCATCATCACCCTCCTTGTTATTTCCAGTGATGGTAAAGCTGCTCCAACATTTAAAATAAATGCATTTAAAATGTTTTGTTGAACACAGAAATTGAAATAAATCCTGCTGCAACAGTGTGTGCTGCTATGTCCAGAATTGCCCAAGTGGTTAAAGGTAGAGTACTTTTAAATTTTTCTGACATGTCTATATTTTTCTTACAAATAATTTGATGTAATAGGAACATCTATCCTCAACTAGAACATATTTTTCTTCAAGTGATCTCAAAGCACGGTATAAAGTTGACAAACTGACATGAAAACTACATGCAGAAATAGCATTACCCTCCACTGAAATATGGCCCCCTCTGGCTTTTTGAACACTTCATGTGCGTCAATTGTACAGAGCATCACTGGGACGCAGTTCAGGAGAGCAAGTGAGAATAATATATGAAGCTGACATTACAAGGGGAAGTTTGCAGATAGAATATGATTAATCAAGTTTAAATTTGGCCAGGATTAACACCTCATTCTTGCGTGTGCAAGTGTTGTGGACAAGACATGAGAAGTAATTCTTCTGCTCTACTCTGCACTGATTAGGCCTCATCTAGGGGTACCGTGTCCAGTTCTGGGTCCCACATTTTAGGAAAGATGTGAAGAAATTGGAAAGGGTCCAGGGAAAAGCAGCTAAAATGATTAAAATTCTAGAAAATATGACCAGTGAGAGAAGATTAAAAAAATTGAGTTTGTTTAGTTTGGAAAAGAGAAGGTTGATAGGGGACATATTAGCTTTCAAGTACCTACAAGGGTGTTACAAGGAGGAGGGAGAAAAATTATTTCCCTTAGCCTCTGAAAATAGGACAAGAAGCAATGGGCTAAAACTGCATCAAGGAAGGTTTGGATTGGACATTAGGAAAAATTTCCTAACTGTCAGGGTGGCTAGTTACTGGAATAAATTGCCTAGGGTGGTTGTAGAATCTCCATCATTGGAGATATTTAAGTACAGGTCAAATAATCATCCAAGATGGATGATATAGATGGTGCTTGGTCCTGCCATGAGGGCAGGGAACTGGACTTGATGACCTCTTGAGATCCCTTCCAGTTCTATTGCTCTATGATTCTATGGTGTTCTTTAGTTACTAAAAGTGATCACGACAGTGGTTCTGTGCCTTATGCAAAAAAGGGTATTTCCAGTACCCTTTCTCCATTCTTGCATTTCTGTCCTGGGACATTTAGTAAGCATTGACTTAGAGGGATGACTTCGGGTATGACAGTTGAACCATAGCAGCACTTCAGCGGCAGAGGATGCGTACGGCTCTCACAGTCAATGTTGTGTGCAATCAGTGTCCTGTTGCTTCAGTGATCCTAGTAGGGAAAAAAAAAACTAGGCAGATGGAAACTAGTGGAATGTGGCAACCTTGGATGAGCAAAGGTAAACAGAATGTCTCACGGGCTATACGTAAAACCCCGTTTGAGCTTCATGTGGACAGTGCACTGCAGATTTGCCACTATTGGTCTACAACACACTGTGTCAGCAGGAGACACTCTCCCACCATCTTAGCTTCCGCCTCTTGGGAAGTTGGACACTGAGGTAAATGGGAGAGTATTCTGTCATCAACTTTTCAGATCTTCACCAGACTGAATAGATCAGTGCCACTGTATTGATCATAGCAGTGTGGATTTAGCCTGCCTGTTGAGACAAGTCGTGAGTGAAGAGTACAGACACCCAAATCCCTGAGGTCCTAATTTTCCTACTTGCTACAGTTAGTTGTTCTCTTTGGAATTGGGGGTATAGAACAACTTCTGCCTGAGGAGTAGTTAGTAAAACTAGGACTTTTCACCTTGGAAAAGATAACTAAGGGGGTACTTGATAGAGCTTTATACAGGTTTGATTGGTGTGAAGAAAGTGAATAACAAAATGTTGTTTACTGCTTCACATAACACAAGAACTAGGATCACCCATTGAAATTAATAGGCAATAGCTTTCAAACCAACAAAAGGAAGTATTGATTTATACAACAGACAGAGAAAACCTGTGTGATTCTTTGCCAGGGAATATTGTGAAGACAGACTATAACAAGGTTCAGAAAAAGAACTAGACAAGTTCATGTAGGATAGGTCTGTCAAAGGTTATTAGCCTTTGATGACCAGAAGCTGTTAGCGGACAACAGGATATGGAACACTGGATTACCTGTTCTGTTCATTCTCTTTGCAGCATTGGCCACTGTCAGAAAATAGGATGCTAGTCTAGATGGATCGTTGGTCTGACCCAATATGTCAGTTCGTTTTAACTCTCTTCAGTATCTGCACCAAGATTATTGTTCAGCTAGTTCACTATTGGCTGTTGGTTATTTGATTGTCTTTATGACTTTTGCCAACTTTTAAAAATTGTCAGGTTGTATCAGGAGGAGTTGCAAGTAACCAGTATATCGGAAGAGCTCTGCAAGTTGTATCCAATGCAGCCAACTTCAATTTGCTGTGTCCTCCACCCAGACTCTGTACTGATAATGGAGTTATGATTGCATGGTAAGCAAAGACTGCAGTTCTCTGCTGTTCATTGGGTTTTCTTAAATGTTCTATAAAACTGATACAACATGTGAAAAACCAGCTGGCATTGTAATGGTATAAGAATTTCTGCTGATTTTAACGAAGCCGCAACTTATAATGTGTCATGCAGACAAAAAGACACAAAAAAAATTGTACATCAGTATGAAGTACATTTTACATTAACGTTCTCTGTTTAGGAATGGCATTGAAAAGATGCGTGCTGAAGAAGGTGTGTTACATAGCACAGACAGTGTTCGCTATGAACCAAAGTAAGTGGTACAGCTCTTACCAATCCATTTCCTTATATGGACACATTGCAGTCATTTTAATTTAAGCCTCTTTTAGTTGCACAAACATTTCACTGTGTGAAACTTCTTGTGATGCAGTTGTGCTTTTTTCATATTAGTAACTTTTTTCTGCAATAAAATATTATTTGTATTATAAAACAGACAAATAGTATTTGTATCTTATGTAAGATACAGATAATATATAACTTATTTACCCTTTTGGTCTTAGATCTCTTATGAAGATCACTTTCATAAGTCACTTTTATGAAGTTGTATAAATATCATTATTTCCTTTATAATATGGGAAGGTTGAGACATAAAGAGGTTAAGCAGCTTGTTCATTGTCATTTAATGGTAGATGACCCAGATATAGAACTAGAACTCAGGTTTTCTGTCTCTGAGATCACTGTCCTATGCAGTGAACCCAGCTCTCTCTCAATTCACGAACAGCTGTCCAGGGCTAAGTTTAGATTGGTTTTACATTCCTGAGATGGAATGTCTATTGGTGGAGGCTGCAGTGGTACACAGCAGGCCCAGCCTATTTTGCTCTAAGGAATTGGAAACAGTTTTGTACTTTCCCAGAATTGGATAGAAGGCATATGAGGACATGCTGGCCTCTCAGCTGCTTCTCCTAATACAGATGCTGAGAAGCTCTAACCATTTTAAAAAACCCACACACACAGTGCAACTCCCCAGCATCCTGATGGGAACCCTGAAGGAGGACCACAGTAGACACCCTCTCAGCAAAGACCCATTGTGCATCAGTCTGGCTCCAGCTCTTTAGACACAGTTTAAAGTCCTCCTTTTTAAGCAGTACACCTTTAGTGACATTTGATGTAGAAAAATCTGGCAATACCAAGTACTTCTACTTCACTTGACAGACATTAGTATCCATGCCATGGTGTGTTTTATGGGGTTGTGTAGGTTTTGGAAGGAATGGAATTGTGGTTGAAGCAACATGTTTGAGAAGCTTTGGAGCTCCCTGTTTTTAGAATGCTAAGTGTGATCTGTATTACTATGAACAAGGCCTTCATCTTTTTCCCTTTCCTCAACAAAAGCAGAGTGTTTTGGAGCTTCAGGGAACAGATTTGCAGTTTTCTTATAGAACAACTGTTGGAATGTCATGTTCAGAGAGTACTTGTGTTAATCAAAAAATAAGGATACTTTATTTTGCTGCACAGAATAGAATTATCCCACAGAACAGATAATTAGCACAGGAAAATACTCTTGGTGATCTGTTACATCTTGCATTCACCAGGGTTAGCAATGGGATGCAAATGATGAATTCTCAGCTAGCATCAAAGGGAAAAAGAAAAGTAACTTGTTGGGTGGGAGGGGATGCAAACCACTATCAGCACTATAACCAGAGTTCATCTCTTCAGCTGTGATCCAGGTTCTAGGTCAGACTGTAAGGCAGGGGGCACTCCAAGAATTTGGAAAGTGGTCAAGAGCTGCACATTTCCATAATATTAATAGTGTGGGGTCTGGGATGGAGGTTGGGTGCAGGAGCTTGAGGTAAGGATTAGGGTGCAGGAGAAGATGTGGGATCTGGGAGGAAATTTGGGTGAAAGAGGCAGTTGCGACTTGGGGAAGGCGTCTGGGATGCAGGAGAGGGTACCGGGGTTTGGGTTGTGACCTAGGACAGGGGATTGGGATGCCGGGTTTGGGTTATATAGGGTATGAGTGCAAGAGGGGTCAGCAAAGGGGTAGGGTTATTTGGGGTGAGAGGGAAGAAATGGGGGGCAGAAGGTTGGGTAGAGGGAGGGTCTGGAGAAGTGTTCTTGATAAACTGAGTGCTTTGGAGGCTACCCAGAATTGATTCAAGTACCACCAAGCTGATTAGCAGAGCACTCACAGCCACCCACAGCGGGCAGTGTGTATTTCAGCTGATGGTGTGCATCAGCACATGCCTTGGTGCACATAACAAAATTTATTCTGTCCATGGATGGAAAATAATTAGTGGGAACACTGGTCTGGAGTGCCTGAGACAGGCTGTGGCTGTAAGACTTAACCTGGGTGACTCTCAGCCAGTAGCCGGCAGGGCCCTGAGGCAGGCTTGCTGCCTGCTGCAGCCCCAGGCCACCCCACACTGCTTCCTGCTCCATGTGGCTCTCTGCTCCAGACTGCTCTCACCCCCCAGCAAAAACCTCACAGCTCTTGTTGGCCAGAAACTATAAAATGGCCAATGGGAGCTGAGAGATTTTGCAAGGGAGCAGGAGCAACGTGTGAAGCCTTCCCTTCCCACTCCCCCGGTGCCCAGAACAGAAAACTACATGATGTAGGAAGCTGCTTTAAGCAGCAGCTGGCTGCTCTGTATCTGAGGCAGTCCACGGGCCACATCTAGCATCTTGGAGGGCCGGATCTTGCCCAACCCTACTGTAGGGTCATCTCTTCAACTAGGAGGTAGGGAGAGAAACAGAAAACTCGTGAAAGCAGCTGTAAGTAATTGAATCCTTATAGTTTGCTTCTGTATCTGTTTCCTGTCTCCAGAAAGTCAGATCAGACGAACCTCCTGCTTCTTGTTCAGTAATGCTAATACATTTGATTTGACCTGGCCTAGCTATTTTTCCCTTTATTTTTTCCGGGTGCTGATCTCCTACATTGGGTATTCTTTGTCTCTCACCCAATAGTTTATAGCCATTTGTTCACAATTGTTGTATTTCTGATTTCTTCTGACCTTGATTAGTCTCCAGCTAGCTATCAAATACCTTCAGCTATTTGCTCTTCTCCCTTCCAAGTGTATATTGAGCCTGCTTTAAACTCATTGCTTTTGCGAGGAGTAATGGAAGTTGATGGGAGAGTTTCTCCTGTTGACCGCCCACAGTGAGGTCGTGCTGGAAATTTGACCAAAGGTACATCAGCTCCAGCTACACAATTCTTGTAGCTGTTGGCGCATACTTTAGGTTGAGTTTATTTTCTAGTGTAGACCAAGCATTAGCTCAGGATATGAACAGGAGCAATTCCCATTAACTTCAATTACAGTGCTGCCCCTTTAATTTCACTTTGGAGTGGGGTTTGTTTCATTTTGCTAACAAAAAGACTGACTTCTGCAGGGACTCACATCCTACATTTCAAAAACAAGGTGAGAGATAAAAACCTAATTGCATATGCTCATTACGTTTCTGGCCTGGAGACAGCAAGTTTCTTGTTCTGGGCAGATTGTGTCCAGACATGTAGTAGACAATACTGAGCTATTAACATGGAAGCAGTTTTATTCGCTGTCAGTGGAGAAGAGAAATGCTACAAAATATTATGGGTTTGGCAAAACTGTGTATGTCATCATGCTGTGAACAAGAAAACTTTCCTAAAATGGAAGTTGGACCAAATGAAATACAGAAAGCCCTGTATAGATTTACAAATCTTCATTGCCTTTATAAAGCTCCCAGGAGTCAAGCACAAAATACTCTCTCATAATGTTGTATACTTTAAATAGGTAGCTTCATAGTTAATAAAGGTGTAACTTTGTTGTCATAATTATATTATTTGATTAAAAATAAATAATACAGTGCTTGTTATATTATAGAGCTTCTCTTGGAATTGATATCTCAGAGCAAGTCAGAGATGCTGCCATCAAGGTACCAAGATTAGAAATAATGATTTGAACCATGTTTTTTAAAGGAAGAATGTATTAAAATGAATGCAATTATAAAGACTTATTGAAAATTATTTCAGACATTGTTACATTTATTACCTGTACTAACTTTACAGTTGGAGATGATTAGCTATGATTAAAATATGCTGTGATGCCATTAAGCTGTTTCAAACTACTAAAGTACAGTGGGGAAAAATCGGTATTTATCAAGATGAAAGTTTTAAAAAAGGAAGACAAACTTAATGGCAATTGTAAATGAGCTCTTTTGAGCAAAAGTTTCTCTAACATTTGTCCTTTTAGTATTTTCTGTGAGTGTATGCATACAAATATAAAGTATGAATAAATATTTGCAAGTGTATCCTAAGATTTTTCCAAGAACCTATTAGAGTTAGGTGCCTAATTTCCCTAGATTGATTCCTAACCATTTGAATTTCAGGGTGCACTTTATGCCATTGTTCAATGATCTTTTGTAAAAGCATAAGAATAAATTCTGCTTTTCCCTCTCCTTTGACTAGATCTTTGTCACTCGGTAATAGAGTCATTCATGTATTATTATTGATGACACATGTATTTCTTTGGATAAGGATTATAATAATTATTACAAAGCACCCTCATATCAATCCTCTTTCAGAGGTGTAGCATGATCCCATCTCAGAAGGGAGAGTTTACCATGCTGGTATCATGACCTCATCTCCTTTGATCATCCAGGTTAAAGGAAGCATCTTTCTTTCCTTCCCATTTATGTGCACCATTGCAAGGCTCAGGGACAGTCTGTTATTGAATCAGTGGTTTAGTTTGGACTTAAGTGTCTCTGTCCTTCTAAAAGTGCTATCTTTTGAATATGATATAAAAATGAGGTTTTCATTACTTGTGATCAGTGAGAAATCCTATAGCACCTTATGTAAGTCTGTGGGCCTTACCTGATTATCATGGGCCAAACTGAAATTTGGGCAAATACAATCTACCTACTGGAAAACTCTTATATTTTCAGTGGCATTTGATGTCTTTCTCTTCTAAATGATTGGATTATAGTCACTGCACTTCAGCAGAGATGTATTTTTGTAAGTCAATTTACAAGGCACTTTGGGATTCTTTTGTGTGAAAGTTTTTATATAAATTATCAAAACAAGAATCATTGCAGGCATTCACTTTTCCACAGTATAGTGGCAAACAGCCAATCATTAGCTTATTATGAAAAATTTTGTCATATTAAAAAGGGCTTGTTTGAACATTATGCAGACTTCCTGGACTATTTTCAATCCAACTCTTTACACCAAATGTCTCCCTAAATAAAGTTTACTAATGAAGCGCTGAAATACACATTCAGCGCCTCATTAGCATGCAGGCGGCCGCGGCACTTCGAAATTGACGCTGTCTTGCAGCTGAGACAGTAGAACTAAATTTAATCGGTTTATTGGCCGCAGGGCGTTGGGAGGGATCCGACTGTTAAACCAACTGAATTTAGTTCCATTATTTCATCAGCAATAGGGCAAGGAGCTGCAGAGAGCCCCTCAGTTGCAAAGTAGCTGATGTGTGCACAATGGGGGCAGGGCAAGGGGAGCCAGTGGCTATCTGGAAGGGGAGCCAGACAGGTCCTGCAGTTCCTGCGGCATCCTAACCTTTCATTGGCTGTAACTAGCCTCTCTCAGGGTAGTCAGTGAAATCAGGCCCTCATGACTAGAGTCAGAGGAGCAGCAGTGGCTAAGGTAGATCCGTCCGCCATGGTGGGTGAGGTAATGGGAGGAGCTAACTCATGCAGAGTTTGTTTAGGTGGGGTTAGGCTAGGGGCCTTTCTGGGTAGATGGGTTAGTCTTGGGGGCCGGTTTGGGGCTGAGATGGGCTAATCCTGGGGATGGGAGGGTGGGTTTAGGGTTGAGAGGGGTTAAGCCATATATAACTGTTAATAGGGGTTCTGCAAAATTCTTTCCAGTTTAAAAAGATTCTGTGGCCAAACAAAATTGGGAAACAGTGTCTTATGCCATTGATTTCTTGCATGACTTAGAACTTATGTGCCTTAGTTTTCCCACGTGTAAAACAAGAATTATTCAACAGTGCAATAATTACGTTTGGAAACCACTCAATTGAAGGTCTCTAGATAAGTTAGAAAGCATCAGCCTAATTATTATTAATTATATACTCAAATATCCTTTTGTATTATAGAATAAAGTTTTATATATGCAAATTTTCATAGCAGGTCAAGATTTTTCACAGTTACCTAGAAGGGTGAATATAAATTTGTTTGAGAGTGTCCATCTGAATACAGAAGATCCAAACATGTGTAGCAGCTATTTTGCAGCACTTGTCTCTAGTGACAGAAGACACTGTATGCTTAGAAATAGAAGCATAATTTCACCCAAACATAAAACAACCTGCACACAATAGCCTGCACTGATACACGAGTAATGATTGTGAAATGTATTTTCAATGCATTTATTCTTGACTGCAAATTTAATTATTCACAGACCTGCTTCCATCTAACACATTGTGAAAAGATTTTAGGTTTCCAAAATTAGGGATCTGTAATAGTAACTGGCATGAAGACATTATTTTGAAATACTATTCCCAAACCTACATAATATTCCGTGGATACAGATACGTATACATTGTTGGCACTGGAGTCAAGCTTTTTTTCCTGGTGAATTAAGGCAGAGCTTGCTGACATCACAAATTCTTGGTCTTGAAACTTCTGTGATGTCTGAAGTTGCATGGGGAAATGAATGAAATCCAGTGGTCCGTCTCCGGGGTTTGTCTGTAGTTCTTAGTTTTCCCATTAAGTGAGCAGAAACAGGCACTAAAAGAAGAGAGTCCTTTGGATGACATTTAGCTTTGAATTGTCTTCTACTCATACTACTTTGTGCTCTCTCTGCAAAATTAAAAAAAAAAAGTGTACTTTGTTTTACATTTATATTAGCAGCAGAATATTGTGTGCGTGTCCCTGAACTTTGTGACCTGGCAGATCTGTGGCCCCCTATGACAAATGGTAAGTATTTTACATTTGGAATAGAAACCTTTAGAGGCTCCTTATATTTACCTATACCAACTAATTAGCTAAATTGAGACATCTCACTAAAGTCATATGCCCACAGTTTTAAAAAGCATGAAATGGTATATAGTGCTAGTAGCCGCCCCATGTGGAGGTGATTTTTAAAATAAGTTAAATGTATGATTATAAAAAAAAATTAGTGGTCTTTCAAGGGATGTTTCTGAAGATCCCCATTCTTGGGATGTGTTGATAGCTAATTAATACTTCATCTGTGAACGTCAGCGGTACCTGTAGTATAGACTGGAACTGCAGGTGGTCCTCCATTTATCACCAAACTGTAAATACAATAATAATAGTTTAGGAATGTGTGATGGTTAAAGCAGTCTGTTGTTTGCTTGGATTAATGCATGAAGGCCCTCAGTAATTTTGTAAAATGTATTTTCAGCATTTCTTATGTACTCACAAAATCAAATGAGTTTGATTTTTAACTAATATTCATTGATAAATATATTTGATTTTTGGCCTGTAAACACAAATACGATTGGCTTCAAGCACATGAGTAATCTCTTTGAAGTTAATACCTTTATTCTAGGCACATAAGTATATTTAGAATCACAATATCAGAAAAAAATTGCAAATATTTCTTAATTTCTAATTTAGTACCTCAGTTTGTCTGTAAAATCAATACAATAATAATTTCACAGAGATGTTCACAGATTTAACTATTGTTTGTGAAGTGTTCTGAGATTCCCTCAATAAAGTTGCTTATCAACTGTGAGAATTTTTAAAAGATTTTTAAGTCCAAAGATTAATTAATAGGATGCTTGTTAGACTTCTAGGTGGACATGCTGATATCTACATTGGAATTCTCAAAGTTTTTGGCCCATGTTACTTATTGAAAGGAATATGATTCAGTATTTTTATGTAAACATCTTTATGAATATAACCAAAAATAAAATCAAGGAAGTATATCACTAAAATTAAACTACCATCAATATTACTAAAATAAACAAACAATACTATTATCAAATCAAGATCAAATAAATACATTAGTAAATTGGATTAAAATGAAATTATCTGATTAGTTAAATCATCAGATCGATACAACTAATAATCAAATCTCATTCCTGGGTCTATACTTGCCCCCAACTTCGAAGGAGGCATGGTAAATAGGGCCACAGGAGATTACTAATGAAGTGCTGCAGTGAATACAAATATGCAGTGAATACACAGCACTTCATTAGGCTAATTTTCCCTCATGGCAACTCTGCCCTCAGCCACCCCGTTTGATTTGTGCCCCTCCCAAAACTCATGCATGACCCTAACCCATCCGGTTCTCTCATCCACGCGTCTGCTGCGGACCAGGGAGTATCAATGGGCAGCTGTGCCTTCAGCCCTCCCCCAACCTGTCCAGTTTGATTTGTTTCCCCCATACTCCTGCACACCAGAAAATCACACAGCTCAAATGAATGATTTTATTTTGGGGGCAGGAGAGGGTTAAGTTGCAGGGAAAAGAAACCTTTTCAAGGGTGCTTGAATAGCCTTTTACAGTGGCTCTTGGGGCTGGAACGTCAGGCTATCATTGCCCTCCCTCTCTGCATGCAGGGACCACAATGATGGGGTGAGCGACCTCTCCTCAGGGGACTCCAGCCAGCAGGTATCAGCTGCTGCACTGCTGGGTTGGGAGTTCCTCTGCAGCTGCAGCAAGGAGCACAGGACCTCCGTTTGCTCTGTAACTGCCATTATGAGTTTTGTGGCAGCCTCACTCTGCTTTGCCACTTGCTGCTGCTGGATGTCAAGCATTCTGTGATTAAACTCAGCTTGACTGTGACACCTCTCAGCTGTACTATGACACCACTGAGCAGCATCCTTTGTCAGCTTGGTGTGCTCTGCCTCAGTCTTTTCCATATGCCGCAGGACAAGATCTTGTTTGCATTTCTTCCATCTTCAGTTCTTCTCTGCTATGCTGGGGATTTGCTCTGGAAAATGAAGGTCAAAATTAAGATGCCATTCACATGATGTGCTTTGTAGTGCAATGAATGGGTCCCTGTGTCTACTATCAGGAAAAGTTAACTTTTTGAAGGATGCTCATGGCTTAAGGATAGGACAGTAAGCATGAATTTCACCATACATCACTTGCCACCACTTATCCAGCACATTTCTTTGTGGACATGGTAAACTATAAGCAAGTGTCCACTTTTTGGGGGAAGAGGAGGGCTGCAAAGCAGGGGAAACCACCAGGTGTCCTGGACGGGTGTCCTGAACGTGTCCTGTGGCAGGGAAAAAAATTTTGGACATCCCTGGAGCAATCCTCCCCAGTGATCAAGCTGCATGGAGGTGATGGTGGGGAAGGGTTTGATTACAGCTGCATGGATGGCTGTGGGGGTGGTTCGATGTACAATGAAAGAAGTGTAAAGAAATATAAAATAAATAATCCAAAGAGAGGCTGGATGTAAAGGGACCTGGGAGGGGAAGAGGCCAGCAGCGCACTGCAGGTGCATGGCACCAGCGAGTCCTGAAAAATCAAAAGAAATGCTCGGGGAAGGGGACGTGGGAGGCGGAGAGCCCATTGGAGCCCTGCAGTGGGGGATTCCTGAAAAATGAAAACAAATGCTGCTTGGAAAGGGACATGGGAGGAGAAATGCCCAGCACAGTATGGGAGCCACATGGCACCAGGGAGTCCTGAAAAATGAAAAGGAATGCTAGGGGAAATGGACATGGGAGGGGGGAAATGCCCAGCAGAGCCCTGCATCCGTGGGACGTGGGGGGGAGCCTCGCTGAGCCTGCAAACTGTGTTGGGGGATGGGGAAAGGAGCATCCACTGGCTGCTGCAGGTCAATGTAAAGGGGCAGGAAGCATGTTAGAAAAAAAAAGATGCAAATTCCTGTGCTTCTGCAGGTTGCCAAAGGACATCACCCTCCTAAAGCTAATAGATAAGGAGAAAGAACAGCTACTCCTGCTGTGTGACCAAAAGCCTGGAAAATTTGTAGAATGCTGTGTGGTGCCATGATACCCGATCGCTGTCTGGTTGTCTGGCGTGGCAAGGTGTGCTACTGTGGAAACCACAAGAAGTCAGGACTGCCCATGAACGTCGTGAAAAAAATACAAGAGCACCTGGATGAGGCCGTTGAGAAGAGCTCCAAAAAGGAGAAGTGCTCCATCCCAAGAGACATTAACACACTGTTCTGAGGAGCACAGAATGATAGCTAGCAAACCTGTTCCTATACACAACCCTATAGCTATACCCACCCCCAACCTGCTTCTGGTGTGCAGAATAAACACTCACCTGAGTCACTTGGTCCAGGGAGCTTGGGAGGGGCCTGCTGTGAAGGGGACCGGTTCCAGGTCTGTTGTGAAGAGCTCCAACACTGTCTGGCACAACTTCCTCTGTCCCCTACTCACTGGTCTGACAGGTATTAATCTATTAAGCTATTAATCTAAATCTCTTTAGAGAGAGATTATTATATTAAAGCATGTCTATTAAAAGAAGAAAAGTTACTGTGATGCCACGTCTTCACATTTAGTATCTGAAACACACTAATTTGACACTAATTACAGAACACTTAGCTAGTTTGACTATCTTAACTTGAATTTCAAGGGTTTCAAAATCTGGGGTTTCTTGTATATTTAATCTTAAATATTTGTTCTTTCATTTTAAAATTCTTGAAATTCAAGCTACAGTTACATGAGTGAAATCTCACAACTACCACGTAGAACAGTTTTGCCTGGGAATATATTTGCATGCAAATTTAAAGGTGGGCCATGTGCCACAGCTCCATGGCAGGGCTCCAGCCCCCATGCCATGGGCTACAGCTATGGCCCCATGCCAGAGTGTGCTCCCACCCTCTCCCATGCTGCATGGGGGTGGAGGGGCATGGCTGTCGCCCCCCCGCCACGTGGCACTCTAAATCAGCTCACATGCCGAGATTAGCACACGTGCCAGGGGTTACTGACCCCCTGCTCTATATGTGACAGTAATACCAATAACAAGCTGAATTAGATTTCTAACTAGGTTAAAGTTTTAAGTTTTCATTTCAGTGTGACTTTTTTTAAATTCCAGAATACTCGTAGATGTTGCTTGGCTCTCTGACTGCAATAATTTTTTGAAAATGAATGAAAACGTACATGCCTTTTTCCAGTAATACTATTTTTCAATAATGAAGAAAAATGAAGGCTGGAATGTGGGTTACAGGGTCAGGAGGAGCAGTGGGTGGATGGCGAGGGGCAAGAGGTTGGTCAGGCCTCAAAGTGGGGGAGCGCAAGTCAAGGGGTAGGTGTGCAGATGTTACATTAATGTTCTGAGATGGGTGTTACAGCTTCCAAGAATATCATCTGGATTTTCTAATAACATGAGAAAAAATAAATCATCTTCCAAAGCAGAGATAAAGTGTGTATGTATTTGAAATATATCCACAGAATACCTTATCGGACTTGATGAGGCCTAAGGAAATATTTGTGCACAAGAAAGTGTGCATTTTCATAAAGTTGAGACCAACATGTACATTTTTGCCAAAGCAAATTGACTGACTGTGCCCAAAAAAGGAATTTGCATGAACAATTTTTTTTTGCATGTGTCTGTGGCACAGTTGTAGGCACGTGTTTTTTGCATAGAAACCTCTGCTTCCATATTTGGAAAAATTATTCTTACATCTAAAATCAAATAATTATTATTTCTATTTCATTTTTTTAATTTCAGTAAACATACACCCATACAAATGGCCAGGAGATGATACCTTAAAGAAGGCAGCCCCACTTCTTTTTGCCTTTGAAATTCTTTTACAAATTTCTGACTTATTTTTGCATCCCTGCTGAGATTGCTTATTAGACGTGTGAACTGCTTAGGTTTGTTTCTGCATTCCTCTAGTAGATGGCGATACGCAGTACCGTTAAATGTTAAGTATCCCAGAGCACAAGCTGTGGCTATACGAACCTAGAAGGAACAGAAGTGTTGTCTGTGATATTGGTTTAAGGATGATTATCAATCTGATTTAAAAAAAAAAAAAATCTTCACTTTAAATAAAGCAACTATATTATCAAGACAGAGCAAGGATGCTTGCTCACAGCTCTCAACATAGCTGACAAGCCTGCAAATGAGGATCATAATAATAGTCAATAAATTAAAATTAAAAAAAAAACAACCACCAGTCAAAGATAAATTTGAGTCTACAGTTGATAGCCTGGTGCGTAGGATCAGGCCTGAAGTGAACCGTAGGGAGTTTTACGATTGACTTTAATGAGAGCAAGATAATGCATTTTATAATGGGGCATACATAGAAAAAAAACTGACCAGGCATGGGAAGATGAACACAGATATTTGGCTTTGATCCATGTTGATAGTTGTGCTTGATTAGGCAGTTCAGAAATAACAGCACCCTTTACCGAGGCCTGCTTCACCATCCACCCTAAGCAGGGGAAATGCTGGGGGAGGGGGTGCTCCTGCCCAGCTGAGCTGGAGCACCCCCTGCCCATGGTGCTCCCACACTGCCACAGACCAGGGCTGATCTGGCTGGGTTGATGCCCCCCACCCATGGTGGGCTCAGTGGGGCTGGAGCAGCCTCTACCAGTTAACGATAACTGGCAAGCCTCATCTGTTTAGGGTGAAGGTTACCAGTTAACTTTTTAACATCCCTACGCTACACCCAAACTGTCTACAACTGACAGCCTGACTGTAAAGAGACAAGACTTTACTGTACAAGGACTATTTTCCAAAGCAATTGGAACTCTCTTCTCCTGCAGGCAAGATTCAATACTACAGGTTTAGCTTGTAGTGTGACGAATGTAACAAAAATCCCAAGGATCCTGATATCTAAGTTATCCTGGACTTTTTTCAGCAACAGGTAAACAAAGAAATTCAACCCAGCTCCCTAGCACACCATATGTCAGCAATAAGTAATCTATTTGCTGGATTCTCTGGTTCCTTCATAGAGAACTCTCAACAAGCCAGGTTTCTTAAAGCAATTAGCTTGGCTAAACTTTTGGTTTAACTGTTTGTTCCCAAATTGGGTATTCCATAGGAAGTAACATTCCTACACCATACCCTTTTGAGCCACTGACATCAATAGCTGTTTTCTGCCTATCCATCAAAACATGCTTTCTGGTTGCCATCAAGTCTGAGTTTTTGAGCTGGCAGCTCTATTCATATAGGAGTCTCACTGTGTGTTCCAGGATGAAAAGCAGGTGTTAAGAACACCAGACTCATTCTTGCCTAAAATGAATTATTTTTTTAATTCCCTACAGAAGAGACTTCTCCCTTCATTCTATCCAGAGTCACAGCACCTGAGAAAAAACTTTGGCACATTTTAGATGTTCAAATAGCTCTAAAGAGCTGTAAACACATGCCCCAAATCAACAAAAATACAGGGCTCCATGTTTGTATGCTTTCATCTAAAGAAACAAGGACTGAGCCACGCTATCAGTAACTATGTGGATCAAGCTACACATCATGGAAGCAGGAAAGATGTCAGGTATTTCAGTCCAGAAGGCACATGCCACAAGAGATATGATGATGACACAGTATAAATCCCTTATGCTTCTACTCTGAAAGTCTGCAGAGCAGCAATGAGGTCATACGTTAACACTGTTATTAAATCCTATAAACTGGACTTTCTGGCCTTCACAAAGGTCTCCTGTAGCAGGGATATGGTACAGGCTCTGTAGTGGCTCGGTAACAGCATTGCTATTTGGGGCAATTAACATGGGGCTGGAAAGTCTTCCTTATGTCATTGTCTTCTTACCTCTGTTCACTGCTTGCTACTTCCCATACATCTCAGAATATTGATAGATTCTTTTCTGCTTATACTAATTACCAGGTAAGATATTTACTGTTCTTTATCAGTATTTAACAAACATACATGGACACCTTTGGGGGAAATCCTGGTTCCACTGAAGTCAGTGGATGTTTTGCCACTGATTTCAAAGGAGCTAGGATCTGTGTCTTACAAAGTTATTTTAATATGTTCTTGTTTGTTTAGTGGGCATTTATAAAATATTTCTACTACAAGTGGAACCTCCCTGGTCCCAAAATGAGGAATATGACCGAACAATGTAAGGCTCCACCCACTCAGCACCAGAGAGGCTGTCACTGATGGAGCAGAGTACGGGAGTGGGAGGGGTGCTCAGGTGAAGAGGGAGGGTGGCTGCAGAGCCTGATGGCTTTTTGTCCCTGAGTATCCTCCCGTCACCACTCTTCACCCTTTCCCTCCCTGAGTTTGAATGCTGCAAATCAACTATTTGTGGTGCTCCAGAAGTTGTGGGAGGGTGGGGTAGGAGTTTTTCCCTGTGATGTTGCTGGACAAGGGAAGTCCAGATTATAGAGGTTCAACCTGTAATATATATAAAGTTAAAATTAACATTTATCAACTGATTGTGCAAATAAATAGGTTTAATTAATATACATATGAAAATAAATTTAAAACCGCAACATGAACATTTTGTTTTGGGGAGGAAGGAGAAATTTTACCTCTTCTTTATCTGAGTACAAATGGTAACAAAGACGTTGGATCGTTCCTAGTTCAGTAATTGCTTCTGGAACGCCTGCCCTTGTATGAGCCAGGCTAGCCAGTAACTTCCCTACAAGTTAAATTAGACATTAGAATTACGTATTGTACAACTATCAAACCTATCAGTTTTCTCCCTTCCAGTCTCCTGCATAATTTAATGAAATGTCTTGTTTTTCAAAACTTTTAAAAACATTTTTAAATATTGGCAGTGAAGTTGTCAAATCCGTTTTTTGTCTTCTGTCAATCATTTATACTGCTACATTCTCAATACATTTTTATATCATATAGGATTGATTTCTGCCTCCAAGAAATATGCTTTTGTAAGAGGAATCATTTTAAAATATGATAGCAGTATTTTATTAAGTGCTTCTCCTCTATCATCTTTGGGCAAAATCTTAAAATCCTTCTTCAGTTTTACTCATTTATTACCAAAACTAAACTCACATTGATGTCTACAAGCATTTTGCTTGAACAAGAACTAAATAAAAATAGCAGCCAGATTATAAATTTACAGTTTGCACAGGGTAAGGAGCACCCTGTTAGATATGTTGCCCCAGAAGCAGACCAAAGTTGAACTGTGTCTCAGAGTTACAAATCAGTCCCTGCCTAGGTCCCTGCTTGTTGCAGAGGGGCATGATGGTAATCTGCTAAAGCTCTTTTTCCAGTACTTTACTTCTTCCTCTACACTAGTTTAACTATGGGGAACATAAGTGTGCGAGTAGAAGCCATGCAGAGGCTGCTGCTTCCTCCCCCGTGCTGTAACTGAAGAGGTGGATAGCCACTGCAGCAGACCAAAAGAGGCCTTGCATCCACTTGCTCCTCCGTGCAGATGTTTTGGAAGCGCTATCCTACTACTCAATATCTGATTTTCAAGAAACAACAAGTGTTTTACGAAAATGCTTAGTGTTATATTGCTATGTGGTTTGCTCATCTTCTCCTCTTCTTACCTGTTAGAACAAGAGTAGCTGTCTTTTCAGAATTCAGTAGTTCAACTAAAATACTAACACCTCTTGCAGTCAAAGTAACTTGGTCCACATCTACTATGACTCTGGCTAAAACAACAATCTGAAATCAAAGGAAGATTTTTTTAAAGATAGGAATTTCTTTTAAATACATTTCTTCCATTTCCCTACTTACTTATCACTCGTATATAGTTTACATGACACTGTCAACCTTGTCACTTGCAATTTGCACCTTTGTCCATTGGCAGAAAAAGACACGAGCTTAGTACAGACATGTCAGTGCAATGCAATTTTATCTAGATTTCGCCTACATCTTCAGGTGTTATAGACTTTTCCACTACTCTACAATTTATTGGTTTGTTGCTATTATATTGATCTTTTTACCTATTATCTGTTATTTTATTATCTATTCTTTATCTATTATCTATTCTTCTCTTAGAGTAAATTAAAAACACATAGGCTATGGGTACACTACAGTCATCTGACAACTGAAGTCATAGTCGGAAGAGATTTCCCAAAAAAAACTGTTGACAGAGTGTGGCCACACACAGGAGCCAATCGTAAGAGCGGCCACTCTGTTGACAAAGCGCCTGGACTGCCTGGCTGCTCTCTTGACAAAACTGGCACCCAGAAACACAGCAGACATCTGGGAGAGGCAGAAGATTGGCAGAGGAAGTGCTCTCTTTTGTTGATATACTGTTGACAAAACTCATTTTGTCTGTGGACATTTTGTCTGTGGACAAAACTGGGGTTTTGTTGGCTAAACTCACTAGTTTAGCCATAGCTGTTGGGAATAAACCTGCTTCCCTTAATCAGACAGAATTCCCATTGATTTTTTTCTGAATAAAGATAAAGGATCGGCTCTATAGCCAATATTTATTTCTACCATAAAAAATAGTCCCAAATTCTGATTATTTTTGAAATAGTTCATGACTAGAGACTTGCAGAGAAGACTAGTAACTTTAGAATGTGCAATGTACTTAACAGATTTTATAAATATTACTTTGTTCAGACATTTCAGTTATGTGAAAAGAACTTATATTAATATTTTACGTAAAATCAGTTCTATCAGTTACACTAATTACCATAAAAATCCCACATAAGCTGATTACTAATTTAAAATTATAACTTGTTTTGTGTGGTAATGAAAAAGAAAAAGCACTATTTCTATACCTGAAATGCAGCCATTGCTTTATCTGTCTCGCTTTCTGAAAGCAGAAAAGGTTCAAATGTAGACATTGTAACTGCGCCTGTCTCCAATATCAGGAACTGTTGGACAGGACTGTTGTACGCAAAAAGGGCCAACGCATATCCAGCCCGCAAACAAATATCCTTAAAAAACAAACAAACACAAAACCTCACAGAAACATGCAACACCTGAAGTTTTCATACTATCTAAAAATTAAAGAATAAACTACTATAAAGTTGTTACCAATTGCTATCCTCATATTCTATCTTTGATTTTCATATAAATGCCGCAGGTGAAACCCTCAACAACTAAATAATGATAAGAATGATACTCACCTTTAATCAAAAAACTCAATCAAGAAAAAACAAAAATCCCCCCCTGAAACAAACAGGAAAAAAGGGGAAATGAATATATTTATATTTTTAAAACCTATCCCTGCAGATTATTTTATTAAAAAATTGACAGTCACAGACTCCATGAAGTCCATTAAGGACTTCATTATTGTTACTGATGTTACATAGAAGTATTTCAGATGTTACTGTTAGGGGCAGCAGTTTAAAACTATAAGGTACATATTGTATAACACAAAGCTGTGTGATTCAGCTGGACGCTACAGCAGCAGAGGTCTGTTCCCAGAATGAGAAAGAGCATGCACAGTAGTACCAATGTGGCTTTCTAGCCTCCCATGTCCCAGTTCACAGAAGCTGAAAGATACTAAGCACAGGCTGTGCCTCCCCAAATCCACTTCCTAACACAGGCCTCTGTGTCTGACAGTTGAGAAGACTGGATGGGTGGAGCAGTGGGGCGCAACTCTGATCCTGCAGCTCACTGCTTTGAAATGGAAGTGCCAGACTAGGAGTAAATACAGGACTCTGAGCCTGAAGACAACCCTCTCCAGTGATAGGGGCAAGCGCAACATGCACACATGCTGAATCACGCTAACTTCCAATCAATATAATCAACATTGCTTTTTGTCTGGTGTCAATGTTAGGGATCTGTTCCCAAGCTCCGTCTGCCCCCTGCAGTAACAACAGTAAAAAAATTACTGACGCCTGAAGTGACACCCACAATTCTAAGGCAGCAGGAAAGGAGAGTCAAGATCCAAAAAGGGCAGCGTTGGAGGAAGGGTTTAGAGCTCAGTGTCATGAGCTCTCTTCACACCTATTTAGGGAGTGGGTGCAGATCCCCTCCAACAGCCTTACACACCAGGCACAAGGGTCCTCAGGAATTATTAGCACTTGCAGAAGAACTACCAAGTCACTTACGTACATTCGGGGTGTAAGGTTTGAACCCATTTGTAGCATTCAGTCATTTCTTTCTGAACTGAGAATCTCGTAGTCATGAATTTAGTATATGCTTTAATTCTGAACAATATGTTTAATCTTGAAATTGTGATAGCATTTATGCCATTACCCTTGCTGCAACTGGACTTCAGCTTATCGTAAACCTTTCTAATTTCAGACTGATATGTGTGTATCTAAGTCAAGCTATAGAGCTATTAAACAACTGTACTGTTACGCCTTTTGAGTGAAGCTGTTTGCCAACAATTTGAGGTCTTAGAAAGTTGTTCCAGTTAGGAGAAGAAATTTGTGATGGTGTCAGGTTTTTCTCTGATGCAATTTTGTTTATTTACAAAGACATACAAGTTCCTGTTTCCCTGAATGCACAAACACACAAATAATCAGAGATTGCATCCTTACTCATAAGCCCAAGCCTCTTTTAGCCAGCACAAGGCCCAAAAGTCTTCTCTCTGAGGCTATGTCTACACCATAGCATAAAGTCAATTTTAAGGCACTTAGCTCAATTTTATAATGTAACTGTCTTCACTGCAACTAACATTAGGCTGATTTTAAGGGAGCTAAGGTCGACTTTCTCGACCCTCCCCTCCCAGGTGGTGTAATGCCAAGTTTGAATTTAAAAGGTTGAATTATCGCTAGTGTGGAAACAGAGTTACTTTAAATCGATTTTATTGGTCTTCAGAGATATCCTACAATGTCCCACACATGTCCATTCTGGCCACTTTCACCTCAGCTGCTCTTCAGATGTACAGGAAGTAGATAACAGGAAGCCCTGGAATTTGAATTCGTTTTCTTTCTGACCAGCATGGATAGCACACCTCAGGAGCGATCGCATCTAGCCATCATGAGTTCTCAGGGTTCTAGTTCTGATCAGAATTGTCACAATAACAAAAAAGCCCCAGTACAGAGCCATCAGGAAATCCAGGATATCATTTCTGCATGGGTTGACAAATCTGTGTTGAGCAAACTGCAAAACAGCAAAAGCAATGCAGACATTTATGGGAAGATATCCCAGGGCACAGTGGAGAAAGCATAAACCCAGCAATGCTAGGTCAAAATCAAGGAGCTCAGGCAGGCAAATCAGAAGAAGCCAAGTGGTGATCTGGGACATCTCCCAAAACATGCTGCTTTTACAAGCAGCTCAATGCGATTCTTGGGAAGAACCCAACCACAGTCGCCAAGGATTGCATGGACTGCTCAGGAGACCATGCTCAGCTCTCTGGTGTGAGTCAAGAAGGTGAGAAGGAGGCAGAGGCCAATGAAGAAGAGGATGCTGCCAGTCAGCAAACACTGAGGAAGTTGATCCTGCCAGCAGCCAGGAGCTCTTCCTCACCCTGAAGCCAGTCCCCTCATTGACATCTTATGCTCCAGAGTTCAACGCTGGAGAGGGCTCTTCTGGTGGGTACATTTTTTAAACTGCTACAAGCGGATTGCAGCTGGGTTGGGGTATAGGTTTACTTCTGTGGAGCATATTTTTTAAACTGCTACAACCAGGTTGCAGGTTAGACGTGGTGGATCTATGACCCTTAGAACAACCTGTTGATATTTCTGGGGGTGGAGCACTTATCCTTTTTGGAGATCTCCATAAAGGTCTCAGACAGGTACTCTTATTATTTTGCATGAACTTTTTGGGGAGGGCCTGATTTATTCCAGCTTTCACGATAGTACACCTTGCCACACCAGGCAACCAGTAAGTAATCTGGTATCATAGCATCACATGGCATTCTGGCAAATTTTCCAGCCCTGTGTTCACACATTATAAGCATATTTTCTTTTTAACTCTATTATTCTTAGGAGGCTGATGGGTCTTTTTGAAACCTAGAAGAAGCACAGGAAGTTTCATTAAAGTTTGCCCCCTTAACATTACCAAACTGCTTCCTGGCCATTTACATTTCCCAGGACTTCCCTGCTGCACCACATGGCTGGTGGGCTCTCATGGCCCCCTTCATCTTCCCCCTTCATCCAGCTGGTGGGATCTCATGGCCCTCTCCCCTCCCACTACACCACTGGAAGGCTCCCCGTCTCACTCCCCCGACCACATTTACATTTTACAGGGCTGACCCACCCCTCTAGCCCACCATGCATCCAGCAGGCTCCTAACCTCCAGCAACCACATAGCTGCTGAGCTGTGTGGACACTGCTTCCAGACACCAGCATGCCCAGCATGGGCCTTCCCTATTTAAAATGGCTTTTTTTCCCTGCACAGGGCTTAGGAGGTGCCACTGAGAAAATGTTTTTATGCACTTCACGCTTTACAGGCCTTTGTTTCAAGCCCTCCCCCCCTCCCCCTCCCGCTACCATGATCTTATCATGTCAGCAGTGAAAGTGGGCTGGAGAAAAGGAAGTTACTCACAGCTGGTCATCTCAGACCTCCAAAATGGTGCAGTCCCACCAGTGTGTGCTGATTTCACGTCTCCAGAACTGGCACTCCACTGCATGCAATGCATCCAGGGCATCCAGCAACTCTGCATTCCTGGTCTCCAGTCCTTCAATATCATCCAAATCATCTGCATCCACCTCATCCTCCCACTGGCTTTGTCTAATAAAATACTGCACAACACTTCAGGAAGTGGCCGTAACACACTGTGCAATGACTCTTAGCTGTTCAGGATCCATGCTAGCACCACGAGTCAGGAGCAGCCTTTGTCCCAAAAAACGGCACAAAATTCCTTCAGCCATTTGTTTTCCAGGGGTGTGGGGGGTGTTGCACTCTGGGATGATGATATCTGACACACAGCAAGCTCTTATGGCACATTTTTTCCCATAACACACTGGGGAAAAGCCCAGAATTCAAAGGAGCTGCAGGAATGGTGGGATAGGTGCCCATACTAGCTAAGATAATGGAGACACACTATGGCCGTATCTACACTAGCCCGAAACTTCGAAATGGCCATTCGAATGGCCATTTCGAAGTTTACTAATGAAGCGCTGAAATGCATATTCAGCGCTTCATTAGCATGCGGGCGGCCGCAGCACTTCGAAATTGACACAGCTCACGGCAGCGCGGCTCGTCCAGATGGCGCTCCTTTTCGAAAGGACCCCGCCTACTTCGAAGTCCCCTTATTCCCATCAGCTCATGGGAATAAGGGGACTTCGAAGTAGGCGGGGTCCTTTCAAAAAGGAGCCCCGTGGGGACGAGCCGCATGGCGGCGAGGCGCATCAATTTCTAAGTGCCGCGGCCGCCCGCATGCTAATGAAGCACTGAATATGCATTTCAGCGCTTCATTAGTAAACTTCGAAATGGCCATTTGCGTGGCCATTTCGAAGTTTGGGGCTCGTGTACACACGGTGTTGACTTTATGGACATTTGTGGACTCTCATCTTCAGCTAGTGGTAAAAAGACTTCAATAAATTTGACTTTATTTCATAGTGTAGACATAGCCTAAGATTCTGTCAAGAATACACGTGGGGCTGATCCAGGCTATGTCTGCAACTTCCTTCTCTCTGTGCCTGGCTGCATCTACATATGCCCCTTTGAGCAGCCTGGAAGTTGCTAAAGAGGTGTGGAAGTAAATTTCCATGCCTCATTAGCATATGGCCACGTGATTCAGAGTGCAGAAGAAGCTCTTCCGGACTCCAAAGTAGCCATGTAGATGCACGGCCCATGGGGATCTCCCAGAAGGAAACCCTCCTTCCAGAAGTCCCCTCTTCCTCAAAATTTTGAGGAAAAGGGGGATTCCAGAACAAGGGTTTCCTTCCGGAAGATCCCTGCAGGCTGCATGTTTACATGGCTATTTTGGAGTCCGAAAGAACTTCTTCCACATTCCAAATCACATGGTCATATGCTAATGAGGTGTGGAAAATTTACATCTGTGCCTCATTAGCATCTTCCGGACTGCTCATTACCCATGCCCCTTCCCTCTAGGAAGGGGCATGGGTAGATGCAGCTCCTTTGTTTTAGGTGAGGACTGCGATAAATGGTCTTAACTGTTTCTTACAACTATCAAATTAAGAGCAGCTGTTATACCCACCAGCTTCAACAAGAATTAACTCAACCCATAAGAGTATTTAAAAACAGTTATATTAAAAGATACTTTTGATATTTGTATATGACATTTATCATATGAACTTCATATCTGGAACTACTTCATATTAAATTTGCCAATATTTCTCCTTATTTTGCCCATGGTGACACTGTGACAGTAACACAGAATACTTTTTCTTACATTAATACTGCCAGTTTACCAAATGCAGTACCTTATCAGGTGCATTAAGAAGTTCAAGAACATCACCATAATCAAAACCCTCCTCCTCTTGTAACACAGTCTGTAAGTTGCTGTTTCTTAAAACAATGCAAGCCAAGGAATATGCAACTTCAACCTAAATATATATGTTAAAGAAAAATATAGAGATCATATAATTACACTTTGCAGACCACATTCATGGCATGTTTTATTGAATAAATAATAAATCAGCTTATAATAGAAAACTAAACATGTAGATTATAGGAAAACTCACTTCAACAAAATATAATTGAGGCCAAGAATTACTAGGCTTCCAAAAATCAGTATTTATATGGATAATGAAAACATGCACAGTTGTATTAGGCAAAATTTACAAAATATCTATTTTATAAGGGAGAGAAACCTTGTTGCTTCATGGCATAAACCAGGTACTGAACTAAAGCTGTTTAAAAAAACAAAACAAAACAAAACAAAACAAAAAAACCTCCCCATATGGTCAAGTTACTTCTTAATTGCCCTCTTCTGGGTTTCTTGCATAGTCTTTTAGAGCATATTGGTAACTGCTAGAGCTTGGATACTGGACTATACTGACCTCTGGTCTGGACCAATATGGGAATTCCTGTGTGTCTTACCTCAAATCATGATTAACTTGTGTCCTGAAGTGAGAACTGATTGCCCTTGCAATGTATGTGGCATAAGCAGATGTATTTTGTCCACTGCTCTACAGGGTCTTTGCTTTACTGGTTTATTTATGCAGTTTAAATTAAACCTATACTTTAGGATTAGACCAAATGACCACTTGTAATTCTTGCTCTTTAAAGATTGCAATAACACTCACATTCAGGGCCATGCTTCTCTAGAGTCAGATTAATATATTCGTCATCCAATCCACACCAGGGTATTAATGGCTCAAAAATAGCTCTAGTTTAAAGCATTCTGAGCCTGGTCATTCAAAGCTCTGTTATGTTCTAAGGAATCAGGACTACAGAAATATGAAGCTGCTGAACTCTCTTTCATATTCAAATTCGACACATTAACACGTGGTTTGAACCGGGATGCAAACTTTCTGGGACATTATAGGGGCTCTTTGGCATACTTGGCTTAATCTAATTCTTGACTCTCCCCCCAGCACCCCTCTGCTCTCTGATTTGCTCACCTTGATAATTTTTTTTTTCTGATTTGTCAGCTTTGATTACTGTTTTGGTTCTCTGTGGCTTAAATATTGAGTCTGTTCTGGTATGGCTATGGTCTGAAGAAGTGGGTCTGTCCCATGAAAGCTCACCTGATAAATTATTTAGTTAGTCTATAAAGTGCTACTTGACTGCTTTTTTGTTTTGATGGATAAATTATAATTCTACTTACTCCATGCCTAGACAAGCAGAGTATTTATGTGCTATCATATCACCAGCACGTAGGAGGTAGGTTTGGTCCCTTATAGCTCATTGTGCATTGAAGATGTGCCACTATATCAAATTGTGTACAAATCTGTCATATGTTATTCCCTGCATTAAAAGAACACACTCAAAAGGGACATTATGAATTTGCAAAGAGAAGTCCAATATTCACAAACAAGTAGCTCATCTAGAAAAAGCTCACTTAAGAGAAATCCATAAGGAAAAATCAATCCTTGCAGCATATCTTTGATGTTTTACTTTACTTTTGTGATTGCCTTCATACACTCAAAAATAAGGGGCCATTGTTTTACAGGTATGGTTTGCAACTATTCCTCAGTAGCTGACTTTTGAAACATCTTATTAAAGAAGGGCTTTATTTATTTCTCATCCTTAGCTTCCAAATGATGATAAGAAGTGTTCTCAGAAAGTTCAATTCTGAATACTTCTCAGCCACAGAATGTGCTTACACATGCACATGAACCCCCTCACACATGCCATTATTCCGCACCTTTATCTGAAGAGAATTATGATTTTTAAGCAGGTGAACCAATATTGGTAAGGCCTGTTCCTCCACTATGTTTTTCTGGCTGACTGGATTGTTTGTATGAGCCACACCTGTAAGAGACCACATGTCAGATGTATTCTGTGTAAGACATTAGTGCAAGGAAGAGAAAGCATAAAATGGTCTAATTTATATTTACTTGTGGCCAATTATGTAAAAGTAATGGTACCATACTCTAAAAACTTGAAATAACTAAGTATTAGAGCTAATTCAGGTGTTCTACCTTTATGTACAAGGACCAGGTGTACACATAGGTATGCCTGCTTTCTGTTGCTGACAGCTCCCTAGAAAAAATACTTGAAGAAAAGGAGGGTGAACATGGAGTCAATTCAAAGAAGTCCATCACAGATGGTGAATTTTCATTAACATGTTTTCACACATTAAGTCTTGAAGACTGTAATAAGCACTAAAGTTGCCTGCCTGAAGCTCCATCTGCACTATAAAATAAAATAGATTTTTCACAAATTTGACTTTTTAACTTCAATCTTATAAATTTTAAGTTAATTGTCCAGAAATGTACAGGAAAGTCAATTTAGCGTTTCTCTGTGTTGACTTACCGCATCTTCATTGCCTTATCCAAGGTTGACTGTGTGAGTAGTGCATTGTGGATACCTATCCCACAGTGCCTTAGCCCTGTTGCATTCTGGGGGATTTGTACCACTGGGCTATGGGGAAAAGAATTGCTGCAGTTGCTTGTGGGTGTTTGATGTTACTATCCCAGAATGCAAAGCACTCTTCCAGAATTCAAAGTACCCATTAACCATGAGAAAATGAACAGGAGATTACAGCACAGTGCTAGCACAAGCACAGATCTTCAAATGCTTCGAGTCGCTGCACAGACTGTTATGGCAACTTCCCAGAATGTCACGCAGTTTATCTTTTGATGATGAAGGCAGTGGGATGAGATGATGGTTGAGGATGATGATGAAGATGTTGGAGAGGAAATCACTCAACTGCAGACCAGGAGCGTAGAAATGCTGGTTGCCCAGGATGCATTGCTGACAGTGGAGAAGCAGTTTTCAACTCATGAAACCAGCACACACTGGTGGGACCACATCTTTTTGGAGTCCTGAGTGCAGAACTTTTGTATGTGCAAGCAGACTTCTATGGAACTTTGTGATTTGCTGCTTCCACCACTGTGAAGCATAGCAATACAAGAATGAGACTGGCTTTAACAAGTGAGTGTCTCAGTCTCACAAGCGAGTGGCAATTGTTCTACAGAAGTTTGCAATGCCCAACAGTTACCGGTCAGTGGCAAATCAATTTGCAGTAGGCAGATCTACAGTGGGGCCTGTGGTGGTACAGGTAGCCAGTTCAATCTGTTGGCATCTCCTGAGGAGCACTGTGACCCTGGGAGATGTACAGGCCATAGAGGATGACTTTGCTGGCATGGGGTTTCCTAATTGTGGTGGCGCAACAGAGGCCGCAGTTCTTTCACCTTCACCTAGCATTGCTGTGCGTCCCGGGAGTAACCTCTGTAGATCATCCCATGCAAAATTTTTTCAAAAATCTCCACATTTCACTTGGAGACTCAAAATCTGCCTGCCACTGAGTCCTCTTCCCAAACAGCAAGGAGATCCATGATCTCATTATGGGTCCATGCTGCAGCTCTCTTGCAACCTTGAGAACTCAGATCACAAACCTGAGTACTCATGTTGGCAAGAGACTACTACTGATGCAATGGATACCAATGCAATGCAATGGCTACCGATGAGACAGCTAAAAGAAATTCAAGATTCCAAACACCTTTTAAATTTCCCAGGCTTGCTGGTGACTAATTCAAATTCATGGGTGTCCTGTTACTAACTTTCTGCACACCCGCGGAGGAGCTGAGATGGAAGTGACCAGAGGAGACAACCGTGGGGCATTGTGGGATACATACAGGACACCTCTGCAGGCTAATAAAGTTGATGTAAAGACATGGTGTTTTCACATTCACCTTAATTCAAACTTTTAAATTCTAACTTGATGCTATGCTCAGCCACTTTTAACAGTGTTATAATATTGACCTGAATGCTCCCTAATATCGACCAAATGGTATTTTAAGTGAAGACAGTGACATTGTAAATTCGAACTAAGTGCTTTAAAATTGACTTTATCATGTAGTGTAGACATAGCCTGAGAGCAGTTATAGAAAAAGTGGAGAATCATTATGCCCTCTAGTAAAAAACTCCACCCTACCCTATATAATAGTCCTGACTAAATCTACATAATGTTTTTCAAATACATCCACAGACATTTAAAATTCCAGAGACTGCCTTAGATGTCACTTTTACTTGTAGCAACTGAACATAGACATCTTCTTGAGGGGAGCCCCTGCTTCCTTGTAATTGAGTACAGTGCACTTCACTATTTCAGATTTGTCATTTATTGTGGTTTATCCAGCCAAGCTAGCCTCATATGTCAAGAAGAGACAGGACAGAGAACTTATTTTAAGAGAACAAATATTTCATATATGTCCTAAAAACCTAATGAAACAAGCCAGCAGTCACGTAATACTTTAAAGACTAAGAAAATAATTTTTTAGGTGATGAGCTTTTGTGGGGCAGACCCACTTTTTCAGATCTGGAAACAGTGCCTTACTGGAAATATCTGAAGAAGTGGGTCTACCCCACAGAAGCTAATCACCTAATAAACGATCTTGTTAATCTTTGAAGTGCTGCATGACTGCTTTTTTGTTTCATCAAGATAAAGACTAACCCTCTCTGTTACTGTTCTAAATGCATTAGTGTTGGGATGAATGTAGATTAGGGACAAAGGAAAATTATCTGATCTGATTTACATTAAATTCCAAAAGCATCATAGCAAAGAATTTGGGATGAAAATATTGGATTACCTTATTTTTATGTAATACCAAAATGAATTTAGACAAGAAGGTTTAGAGAGCTTATTAATTTTCCTGCAGTACATGATGACAAAAAATGCCTCTTCAACAGGATTTGAATTTGGGGAGGAGTGCTGGAACTCTCCAAGCAGTAGATGCAAAATTTACATTTTCAGCATCCTCTCCCTCCCCATTAGTCACATCCCTGGTTTTTCATCATGACAGTTAAATTGGTGGACATATGGTGCAAAAACCATTTTGCTTTAAAGGAAACCTGCAAAAAATAATAAGAGTGATTTTGTGCCTACACACACACACACACACACGACATCCTAAAAAGGAGGCAATACTTGTGAGAAAAGAAGTATTTTTCCCTTTGTCCTTTTTACTTAGAATTCAGGTTTTGTGAACCTCAGAGCAGTCTATAAATGTTCTAAAACTGGTTGGTTTTTACATCAGAGCAACCATACAAGTAAAACCTGAGTAACTGGAAATAGGAAATTATTTTTTATTTAAACTTTTTATGCCACTCATTTTTGGCCTGGGGCTTTTATTTATTTGTTTGTTTATTTATTTATTTTGGCTATCACATATTTAAATAAAGAAGAAGCATGACTTTTTAAGGAATTGTCACCTTAATTTAAGGGCTGTGAAATGCATTCAATTCACATAATTAGGTTTTCAATATCTTCCAACAAAAAGTCATATAATAAGTCTTGACATTTCAGATACTTTCAGGATGAAAACAAGAATAAAGAATGGGCAGGCATCTTTATATACCATAAGGAAATAAGCTGTCATAAAAGTAATATTGTTATTTTTATAGTAGTCCCTAATACAAGTCAGACTGTAGTCCCAAAGAGTTCACATTCTAAATCTTTAGCTCTGACACAACAAATAAGGATAATTAAAAACAGGCAGAATGGCTATGACAAGAATTACAAAAATAGAAACCGTTGACAGCCAGAGAACAAAACTGGGCTAGGTGTTATCAATGGTAATTTATGGCACCATCACTTTGTTAGGGTACATGGTTCTTTAAAACCCTCTACAGACTCTGTACAGACTTAACCCTAACTTGCATAGACTCTGGCCCAAAGGGCTCATGATACACTATTAAAATCAAAAGGATGGACATTCAGGCTGAGGCTGGAGCTGGCATTAGGTTTCAGTGTCCGTACCACAATGCCTACACTACTGTTTCTAGCTTAACAGCGTGAGCACAAGCCTGCCACATATTTTAAAAAACTCTGTGTATATGCACCCCAAATCTCTCATGGCATTGCTTGCCACACTTAGCAATGACCTACTTGTTAACCAATTCTATCACCCACTCATAGACCAAGGTATTCTGAATCATGCAGAATTCAGCTGAACCATCAAATGATGGTTGAACATGGTCACCAGGGCATAGATAATTAGCAACATGTTCATAAGAAGCTTTTAAACTACACTGATAGAGAAGCCAGTTATGGGATAATAACAATACTACAAAAGCAGCACGTGCTCTTCCGCATGCGAAAAATCTGGAGCCAGCATTGGGCGTTCCACTCGCCCATCACCAGCTGGTCCCACCAGTCTGAGCTGGTGGTGTAGCTCCAGACACGTCTGATGAGTCAGGGATGTGGGCACTGTCACAGCAAGGCAGCAGCAATGATGGCTTCCTCCTTATGGGAGGAGTCAGGTTTGTCCCTCCTTCTCTGGAGGAGAAGGACAGCAGGGATGAAATAATGCAGAAACTGCAGCAGTCATGGGTGTGGCCAGTGCAAGCCCAGGGGCTGCTCTGGTGGCACAGCTAACAGGAAAGGCCAAAGTCTCTCTCAGTATGCCTGCGAGCCCTGCACTAGCTTTGCTGTCTCTCTGAGAGGTATGCAAGCCTTGGCATGGGCAGGGAATGTGACCCGGGGGAGGCCCTTTAAGGGCGGGCTGAACTTTTGCTTCAGGAAGGGCTTGGTGTCCATGCAGCCCTGAAGCTTCCAGGTCATTGGACCTCACTCTGTCGACAGAGCGGTCAGGGTGTGTGGATGCTCTCTGTTGACAGAAGGAGTCAACAGAGGGAGACTGTATTAGGTGTGGATGTGTTCTGTAGACAGAGGTTGTGTCAGGGAAGATCTGTTGACAGTGACTTCTGTCAACACAACCCTATAGCGCAGACACAGCTTTTGTCTACATTGGCACTTCAGTGGTGGAAATTTTAATGTGATGAACCACATGGTGTTTAGCTGTGGAGTATTAATCACCTACGCATCACTGAAAGCAATTTTGTGTGTGACATTTCATAAGCATAACAGTCGCTCTAAAACAGTGGTTAGGACAAAATTACTTAATGTACCCAGGGGTTTAATGTATGAATAAGTAAGAATTTTGTTCATGATGTGATTTCTCTTTATATTGAAGAATTATACCTCAATTCTCTTCTAATATTAATACTCAATAAAATCTTTTTCTTCTGTTGCCATTGTTTCATTTTTACCATTCAAAGCCAGGTAATATTTGTTTTGTTTTTTAAACACTGTAAAAACATAAAACATTTTACAAACCAATACAGATGGTCCCCAAAGCTCTGATGACACTCAAGAGTGTGCCTTCTGCTATCTTTGTGCTTCTCAACAATCGAACCAAAGGGTCAATTCCATTCCCTTCACATATTTGATTCTGATGAAGTTTGCTGTCTTTGCTAAGAGCTATGACGGCTTCACCTCCTTCCAAAACAAAGCAAAAATATATTTTAAAAAACATCCAATAAACTCTCCAATATTTTGCAAATGTATGTGAATCAAAAATAAAATCTTACCAACATACTGCATTTTATCAGATGGTGACAAAAGCATATCAATAATAAAGTTGTACCCAATCTGTTCTGCCATAAACTTCTGTTGTTTCAGCGTTTGTCCTGCCAGTGCCCACAAAGCTGTAGCACCTTGTTCCTTAACTGTCAGGTGAAATGCCTGAAAGTTTGAAAAAAAACCCAAACATTTTCCATGACTAGCAGAATATTGCGTCTTACGTATTTAAAAAACTGCTCCATGATTCAGACAGTTTTCCAATGATTCAAAGCAATACAGCCAATTTTAAGCTTTTTTCTAATGAACACATTGATTTAAGACTTTAGAAAAATAAAAATATGAAATAAATTCTTGCCTTCAGGAGCTTTAAAAGATATTTTGTAATTGATTTCTCCAGAAACTGTTTCTGTACACGGGCGTTGTTGTCTGATAGTGCTTCTATAGCCATAGCACCTTTCACCTGGATGCTGATTTTCCTTCCACGGAGAAGCTCAATCAGAGGACCAATTGCATCAGCATCTACAATGGCATCCTGCATCACATCATTCCCTTGAGCAAGTTCTGCGAGAGCTGCTGCAGATACAGCCTGGAGCACATCTTTAAACCATAAAGTATTAAACGGAGAAGAATCAACAAAATTATCTTCTTCTTTTAGAAGATTTTATTTTAGATTAGTAGTAACTGTGTTTCAAAGAGATGTTACGGCTAACACGCTTGAGGCTTACAGATAGTGAAAATGATTAAACATTTAGTCATTTCTGACTTCTGGGATATTCTTCAAATTTAAATCTTAAGGCTATGGGGATTGTCAAACGCCTCAAAGATGTGATCTGCATCGTTGATGTGGCTCTGTGAAGTTTAATATAGGGTAAACTTGTTAGCTGCACGGGGCAGTGCTGCTATCTTGATCTCATGGAAATCTCAGACGAGAAAATATTTTGCAGGTCAAGAACACAGATTAGTCAGAACACTTCTCATAAGCTTTCTGCAGATAAATTATTAACCTTAGGGCTTGCCTACACTAGCCCCCTCCTTCAAAGGGAACATGTAAACGAGCCTCATCGGTGAATAGCAATGAGGTGCACCATATGCATAGCAGCACCTCATTGCTATTCACCGATCAGGTTCATTTACACGTCCCCTTTGAAAGAAGGGGCTAGTGTACACGAGCCCTTAATGTTGCGATAGTATTCTATTACCACCATTATACATTGTACATATACAACTTGTTTTCAGGTATTTTGGATTGTTATAAATGAAGACCAAAGTATGAACAAGACAAAATAGTGAACAAAATTCTACACCTATACAATTAGATGCAAATCAATTAAATTGCATGAGACAGAATTGAGTACAGAATTGTCCCTTCCCATCTATGTCTTTTCTTTCAGGGTTTGCAAATCTATTATATATTTCAGTCTATAACGTGCCACGGGACTTCTTGTGGCATATATTTTGGAGTGCATCTTTCTGTCTGTTGGTGCTATCTTTGTTCAAGACCTCTTAAACCCTAAGAACTACAGCCATGAAATCTGTATGTGGCTGCCTCTTACACCAGCTTAAATCAAGGTCAGGGGTTGGTTGTGCCTGGAAAGTGGGAAATGCCTGCAACCCCAGGACATGGAAAGGGAGGAATGCCACAGGAGGAATGCCCTACGTTAGACTCACCACAGGGAACAGCCACAATGCAGAGTGACTGCTCCGGGCTGCGCAGCAGGAAAACAGTGGCCATGTGGAAACAGGGCTCTCTACCCTGCCAGAAGAGGTAAGTGCCCCTCTATCCCAACACTGCTGGCACTCAGCCCCTGCAGTCCCACTGCCCCTGCCCCGCCCCTGCAAATCCCACACACAATTAGCTCCCCCTGAGAGACTGCAGCCAAAAGCCCCAGGCCTCCCCCCACCCTGCCCCTCTCCAGGGGAAAGATCCCCAGGCCCAGCCACTGTGCTGCTGCTGTGATGGGGCCACATCTCTCTTCTGTGACCCCAGCCCCACTGCTGCTACTGGGCTGGGACTGGGGAAAAGGCCACTGGGCTAGGACCAGGAAAAAACCACAGCCCCAGCCCTGGATCCAGCCCTAACTCCCATGTTGCTGCTGGGCCAGGAGCTGTACAAAACTGCTGTGGTTCCAGCCCTCCCCGCCCACCGCCAGGGCTGGGGAAAAAGCTGAGGGTGCAGCCCCTGGCTCTGGCTCAAGCCCACACCGCATCCTGGGCTGGGTCTGGGGCCAGGAAAAAAGCCCCAGCCCAGGACCCAGACCCAGCCCGGTCCCTCTACTGCTGAGTTGGGGCCAGAGAAAATAGCTAGGGCCCCAGCCCTCTTACTGCTGCTGGGCTGGGGCCCCTGAAAGGAACCTTGGCCTCAGCCCTGGCATCCAGTTGCTGCTGAGCCAGGGAAAAAAGCTGTTACGATGGCTATACCCTCTCCTGTGGTCCACGCTGAGGCAGGGGAAGGGCCCCCCAGCAAGGAGCCCAGTGTCAGCCTCCCCCTCGAGTGTGGGACGGTTGCTCCCCACTGCCAGGATCTACGGCTGGGGCTGCAGAAGCTAGTCTGGCCTGGCCCAGCCCAGCCCAGTCCTCCCCGCAGAGATACTGGGACCAGGAAGCACGACCCAAACCCACCGTGAGGAGATACCAGGGCTAGTCAGTGCAGCCCAGACCCTTCCCCATGGATCCAGGTCCACCTTGGCCACTGCGGCCACCCCCAGTAAGCCCCCTGAGACCTCCCAACCCCTGCCATGAGCCCCCTGCTCTGCATCTCCCCGACCCTCTGCCTTGATACCCTTCCAACATCCAATTCTTTGCCCTCAGACCCTCACCTCTGCCCTCAGACCCCCACCACTGCCCTCCCCCCAGTACCTTCCACCCCGGCCCTGAACCCCACCAACAAAACCCCTACTTTGATGTTGGCACCCCTGCCATGCCCTGACCCTCCCACACACACTAAACTCTTTGCCTTCACCCCGACCCCTTACCCTAACCACACCAACTACATCCCTTGCACTAAACCCCCCCAATTCTCCCACCCACCTTCTGGACTCTTCCACCCCCATGCTCTGACTACAGCTCACCCCCACACCCCAATACTTCTTCTAAGCCCCACCATCACCAAACTCTCGGCCCTCGGTCCTCTGGCCTCATTCTACCACCCTCTACCCCTGCCCTAAGCCTCCCCCACAGCAAAGCCCCTGCTGTGGCATCCACACCCCCATCTCCTACCCAGACCCTCCTCGCTCACACCAAACAATATGCTCTGAGTCCCCACAACCCTGCTCTCACTCCAGCACCCCTACTCTCAGTCCTGAGCCCCCCACACCCAAATCCCTGCAGCACCTCCCACCCCCTGCCCTGACCCCCCAACACTCCCAGACTCCTGTTGTACTCCTATGCCCCCTACCATCAGCCCACCCTAACACTCGCCTATCCCCCTCTGTTTAGTCTGGCAAAACACAGACTGAAAATGTTCTCTACCAACAAGTTCTATGTAATCTTTGAATCTCTCTCAAACTTTTATTACTACAAACTTCCCCCCCCTCAGTTTCCAGCAGTACAAACATTTGCAGAAACCATATTTATTTTCCTTTTATTTTCCAAATGGGAGGGAAAAGAAAAATGAAAAAACCCTACTTCACTTAAATACCTAAGCCACACTGGGTCAATTTGCTAGTTATTCTATATTAGAGCCTGATTTGTCAACAGAAGTACTGAGTCTGAAGAAAATTTTAATGCAACTTGCACAGACTATTGTGTTTAAGTAGCAAAACATTAACATAGGCAACAATGCACTGAAATAAAGCCCACTGAAGTCAGAGAAATTTTTGAAACTCTCTCCAGTGGCTTTGGATGAGGCCCTACAAAAATCAAGCAAAAATAGTACTCAGGCCATTACTAGGGTGGAGAGCAAAAATAGTGCTCAGACCATTACGTGAACATGTAAAAATGAATGTTACCTGATTGTGAAGTTAGAAACTCAACAAGTGCTGGAATGCCCTGATGGTCCTTCACTGCATTTTGATTGCATTTGTTTTTGATGCATAACACGCGGATACAATTTATTACATTAACTAACAAATCCTGTGTTTTAATTTTCAAAAGGTTTACCAATGGAGGCATTCCACCCTAAGGAAGGAAAGAGGCATATGTCTGCAATATGGAACAATCCCAAAGGAAAAACTATTGCAATTACAGCCTATGCGTCTCACAGTACGTATAAATAAATGGGACAAAAGGGGTGCGTGTACACTACCTGGCTACTTCGAAGTAGCCAGCACAACGTCGAAATAGCACCCGTCGCGTCTACACGTCGGGTGCTATTTCGATGTTGAAATCGATGTTAGGCAGCGAGACGTCGAAGTCGCTATTCCCATCTGAGGATGGGAATAGCACCCTACATCGACGTTCAACGTTCAATGTCAATGTAGGGTGTGTGTAGACGATCCGCGTCCCACTACTTTGAAATTGCAGGGTTGTCCATGGCGACCATCACCTGAGGGGTTGAGAGATGCTCTCTCCAGCCCCTGCGGGGCTCTATGGTCACTGCACAGCAGCCTTAAAGGCACCACCAACCCAGATTTCCTGTGGCAGGAAGCTGAGAGCGTGCAGGCAGCAGCACAGGCACGTGCTAGCCCTGCACGCTTCTCAAAGGCCCTGATCCCCGCTGCCTTCATTCATGGCCTCAAGGCAGCCCTCTGAGCACGCCCAAGGCTCCCCTCCTGAGGGGACCCAGGCACCCCCAGCAGCCAGGAGGGGGGCCAAAAGGATGTGGGGCCCCTCCTGGTTGGAGGCCGAGCTCCAAGAACTGCTGGGGCTCTGGGGCGAGGAGGCGGTGCTCCACATGATGGGGAGCAAGCGGCGGAATGCAGAAGCATTCGCCCGACTGGCCGAGGGCCTGGCTACCCGGAGTCACCCTGCCCACACTCTGGATCATGTCCAGAGTAAAGTGAAGGAGCTGCGGCAGGGGCACGCCCAGGCCTGGGACTCGGCCAGCCGGTCTGGGGCTGCTCCCGCCACTTGCCCCTATTACAGGGAGCTCAGGGCCATCTTGGGCCCCTGGGACACCCCCTCCCCCTGGCCACCCTTGACACCACGGCCTACGAGTCCCAGCAGGCCTCGAAGCCGGAGTCTGGCCTGGAGGCCAGCCCCGCACCCCAGGGCCCACCCGAGGAGCCCCCCCCTCAGGACAGCGGAGGAGGGGTCCAGCAGCGAGGAGGGGGAGCTCCTCATTGACCTCCCCTCCCAGAGCACCAGCCCGGCATCTGCCCACCGGGCTTCCCCCGACCGTGGCAATGGACGGTCAGGTATGTACCCCACAGAGCACACACCCATGGGCCACAGGGCGGGGGCACCAGCCATGACCGGGAGCCTCACACACCCCCAGTGGACCCCAACCCGCAAATGCCCAGCCACAGTACAGTCCCAGGACGGTGGCACGGCCATCAGCGCCCGTCAGCACCCGTACCCATGGACAGAACTCAGTCCTGACCCCAGGGGCGGGGGGACAATGCCATGGCAACAGCCAACAGGGACATCAAACCCTCCGACGGGGATGGAGACCCAGCACCCAAGAGGGGGCGGGGAGAATGGGCCATGGGCCAGGGCACTATACTAACAGCCTTCCCCTCCTTTTCTCCCTCTCTCCAGCTGCAGCATCCGACGCCCCAGGCAGCCAGGCACCCTCTGTTGTCCCCGACAGCGTGCCGGAGGCCAGCCACCGCCAGCGCCTGGAGATACCCGCAAGGCCAGCGGGACAGTCCCGCCACCGCCGGACTCTGGGGATGGCTCCGGTGGACCCTCAGCTCCTGGCAGCTCTCCGGCGGCAGACAGAGGTGGCGGAGGAAAGGCTCCGTTTTGAGCGGGAGGAGTCCACCCAGCGGTGGGCGGCACAGGAGGACTTTATAGGGGTTTTCAGGGACATAGCTGGGTCAATCTGGGAGGCCGTCACCCGGCTCCTGCCCCCCGCTGTCCCCCGGGCCGCCCTCCCTGCCGCTCCACATGCCTCGCCGCCTGCTGCCCCACCTACCGCTCCACCTGCCTCGCCACCTGCTGCCCCACCTGCCGCCCCACCTGCCTCACTACCACCAAGCTCCACAGAGACCACTGGGGCTGAAGACCAGCCAGCGGAGGCATCCTGGCCCTACCTGCCAGTCCTCCCAGCTCCCAGCCGGCCACGCTGGGGACCACGGACACGGGGAGGGGGGGTTGCAAGCTGTACCCGACGGGGCTCGTGCCCCTCTACCCCCACCCCGGACTGATGGGGGCCCAGCGGACGGCTCAGCTCTTGGCCCATGTACATAGTTGTCCCCCTTTTTGTAGATTAGTTGCATTTTCTTTGTTGAATCACACAAGTTATCCAGTTTAAAAAAAAAGGTTTTATTTCCAAAAAGCTGGAGTCCTGTGCTTGTTGGGGGGGGTGGCGTGCAGGTGTTGGGGGCGGTGTGTGGGCATTGTGGCCTGTGCGGGGGGGGGTCTTCTGGGGAAGGCCAGGGAGGTGCTCGGGGTATCCCTGATCGAAGTGGGCCCGCAGGGCCTCAAGGACCCATACCCCCTCATGGTGGGCCTGGCAGCTGGGTGCGGCAGCCGGCTGGGGGAAGCCCGTGCCAGCATTGACCGCCCACCCGTGGACAAAAGCCTCCCCCTTGCTCTCAATGATGTTGTGGAGCGTGCAGCATGCTCCCACAACCTGGGGGATGTTTTGGAGGCTGACGTCCAGTCGGGCAAGGAGGCATCACCAGCGGCCCTTCAGACGGCCAAATGTTCTCTCCACCACCTGGCGGGCGTGGTTCAGGCAGGCATTGAACCGCTCCTGGCTGGCTTTGAGGTGGCCGGTGTACAGGCGCATGAGCCAGGGCTGGAGGGGGTAGGCCGCGTCCACCATGAGGCAGAGGGGCACGGTGGTGTCCCCCAGAGGGATCTCCCTCTGGGGGATGTAGGTCCCCGCCTCCAGCTGGCAGCACAGGCCCGAGTTCCTCAAAACATGGGCATCGTGTGTGTAGCCGGGCCAGCCCACGTACACTTCCCGGAAGCAGACCTGACTGTCTACCATGGCCTGCAGGACCATGGAGTGGTAGCCCGTGCAGTTGATGTATCTTCCTCCGCTGTGGTCCGGGGCACGGATGGGGATGTGGGTCCCATCCAGGGCCCCAAAGCAGTTGGGGAACCCCATGGAGGCGAATCTGGCGACGGCTGCGTCCAGGTCCCTGAATCAGACGACCCTCTGGAGCAACATGGCATTAAGCGCATGACCACATGTTGGGAGGGAACACACGTGCCCGTGAGGCTGTGCAGGGTGCCCCGGGTCCCTTCCCCCAGGCCCCCCTCCCAGACACCTCCCCGGGTACCCCACTTGCCCAGCCCGTCCCTCCCCGGTACCCCTCCCTTTCCAGCCCCACACCCGGCCCCTCCCTCCCTCCCTCCCCAAGCCCCCACCCGGGCCCCCACCCACCCCCCAGTGGGGGCGTGCTCGGACCTCCTTACCTCCATGATGACGACCCTGACCGTGGCCTTTCCCACTCCAAACTGGTGTCCCATGGAGTGGTAGCTGTCTGGAGTGGCCAGCTTCCAGACAGCTATTGCGACCCTCCTCTCAACGGGGAGGGTGCGCCGCATCTGGGTGTTGTGGTGCCTCAGTGCTGGGGTGAGCCACTGGCAGAGCTCAAGAAAGGTCTGCTGGCGCATGCGGGAGTTCCGGAGACACATATCATTGTCCCACTCCCGCGTGACGAGCTGCTCCCACCACTCGGAGCTGGTGGGGTAGCTCCAGAGGCGGGGGAGCAGCCAGTGAGGGAGGAAGAGTGGAGCCCGGTGGTCGGGGCATCCTGGTCTGCCTCTGGGGTGGGCTGCTCTGGCAGGAGCCACTGGGTGGCCTCCCAGGCAGCACCTAGCAGGGCGCTTGCCCCCTGGATGACTACCTGGAGGGCCTCTGCTTCCTGCTGCTGCTGCTGGGCGTCCATATCTGCTGTGACTTGGTCTGCGAGAGAGTGGCTACTGCTCTGCAGACCTCGTGCTGTGCAGGCCGGGTGTGTCTGAGAGGGGCCCTTTAAAGGAGTGGCTTGCAGCTGCCCCAGAAGGGCTAGTGTGCTCTGTGACCCGGTCTGCCGTCTTTCCTGGCCCCTTATTTTGAAAGAGGGGGCTTGTGTGTGTGGACGCTCTGCATTTCCTTCCAGGGCAGCTCCTTCCGATGTTCCCCGTCACTACTTCGATGTTGAACATCGATGTTGCCAGCCCTGGAGGACGTGTAGACGATAATCATCGAAGTAGCCTATTTCGATGTTCTTACTTTGAAATAGGCTACTTCGACGTAATGTGCTAGTGTAGACGTAGCCAAGATGTCAAAAAGGTTTCATCAACTATGCACATTTCCTTATATTGGAAAAACAAAGGATTTTTAAAAAAAAACTAGTGCTTCTTTAAAAAGTACAAAAACATGAACATAACTAACAGTTACCAAATTAAGCTCACCAGCTCAGTAATGACACTTTGGTAACTGTCGACTTGGGCAATATCGTATAGGATAACAGCACAACGAGACTGCAGCTCAGGCTCACCGGAACCCAATAATTCAATTAATACTGGAATTCCTCCTGCTTCTACTAAAGCTTTAGAAATGGTGACGTGTGGTGAAATGTTACTCAGCACCCCTGAGGTTATACATAAGAGCTTTATCTGCTGGCCTTTCAATAGATTGATTAGAGAGGGGATAGCGCCTGCAATAAATAAGAAAACAAAACCATGATTATAGTCAGTGTTACAGGCATCCAATATTACATTTGCTTATAGTTTATTTTAAACTGAGTTTATGAGAATTACGTGAAATAGTTTAGTATTTTAAAATATGAAAGCAAATTACAGGGGCATTCAGCATACCAAGGCCTAAAATTTAACCCACCTACAAATACTATAATCTAAAGGACTATAATCACCAGGACTAAAAACACCTTTTTTAAAAAATCACTTCTGATTACAAGAAATTGGAAAAACAGCATCTGTCATTTTGTTATGTGATGTATGTGAGTGCCCCCTACCGCTGTACAGTTGAAGTTCAATAGCAAACAAAACTCCCCAGTCTGGGTTATTTCCTATCCATAACGGCTATGTCTACGCTATTGTGATCTGTTGACTGAAGTTTCTGTCGGAAGATATCTTCTGACAAAACTTCTGCTGACACATCACAGCCAGACAGCCAAGTGGATAGAAAGAGCGCCCCGCTTTGTTGACAGATTGTGGCTGGACTGCCTGGCCACTCTGTCAACAAAACAGCCAACCAGAAGCACAGCAAACAGGGCTGCCCAGTGTCCCGGAAGCCCTGTCTGTTGATAGAGGGCCCCCCAGAACGTCCAAACTGAATTTCTGTTGGCAGAATCTGTTGACTCGGGAGTTATACCTCATGGGAGAGCAGCAGAATGCTGTCAGCAGAAGTGCCACATTCTGTTGATTTAGTGCCAACAGAACATCTTGGGAATGTGGAAACTCCCTGGGTTTTGTCAACAAAACTCTCTAGCGTAGACATAGCCAACATTATTGCTGCCGCAGCACAAACTGGTAGCAATAAACCAAAAAACCTCTAAAACAGACATATTGGATCCTCTAGCAACAGAAACACAATAAAATAATATTTTTAACAAATGAACAAAAATTAGAATAAAATTTCCTCTGCGTTGGTTTAGAGGCACCAGCCAGACCCTCAATTATGTCTGTTTTTACTAATTCTGCTCACTCCTGAAATTCTGATTTAATACCTTCTTTCCAGTTGTTGAAACTGTCCAAGTCAAGCAGCTTTTTATACTTGTGGTGACCCACATCAGGGTTTCATTTAATAAACATTTTCTACCTTCTATTTTGAACAGAGTTGAAAATATCACATCAGTTTTGCTTAATGTAGCACCTTTGCACTAGTATTGTTGACAATGAATGAAGCACAATTAATTTTATTAGAAACTTATGGTTTTAGGATGTTAAAATAAATCAAGTACACTTGCTACCCTATTTACATCACCTGAATCCAAAATGCATTTCCAGTAGAAGTCTTTTGCTAAACAGAGAACTTCCAAAGACCTAACTGCCATTTCTGTCCTTGTGGAGTCTTCACACTGTAACATTTCTGTTGGAAATGAAAAACATTTTTAAAACATTTTCATTTTAAAAATACATAGCCATTATTGATTGTGAACTTTAAAGATTGTTTGACCTTAAAAAAAACATACTTTTTCAGCTATCCTTTTTAATAGCTTTTATCATAGGATCTCTCGTTCCAGGGATAAAATCCTGGCTTCATCAAATTCAACTGGCTTCAATGGGGCCTGTATTTTATCCCGATTATGTTTCCATATGGGTGAGGAAAAACAATCCTTGCTGGAGTCTTAAAAAACTTCTCTGGTTTACAATGTTGTTCCACATATTGACAGCTAGGTATTGGGATGGGAACAAATGTGTGTGTGTGCACACATGTACCATCCAAGAGAGGTAACCATGTTAGTCTGTATGTTCACAAAACAAAAAAGCAATCCTGTCGCACTTTGAAGATAAATGAAATAAGCAAATAATTTTTCTGTTAGTCTTTAAAGTGTTACAGGACTGCTTTTTTCTTTTTACAGATGTGCCAGTTTGTTACAATCAGATGCATAATAAAGGAGAAATTCTTGGAAGTGAGTTCTTTCATATTGGACCAAAGCCCTCCTACACAAAGCTGCCATTATTGTCAACAGGAACTCTCTGCAATTCTTATATGTTGTTATTCTGATTGAACTTAAACCAATACAAACAAATGGACTTTATCTTTAAATCAAACTTTGAATCATGGCTTATATTTCAAACAGTCAACCTGTACTTAACATTTAAGTTGCTAGCCAAGTCCTAATAATTGTCTTCTTCACAGCAATTTTACATATTTTTATGGGTCCAACAGTGGCTTTGAAATGAGTCTGTAAACCTGGAATTTTAAAACAATAACTTACTGGCTATATTTTAATAATGAAGAAGCTGGAAAAGTCTTTCTGAATTACATGCAAAAGTCCTGAACCTACAAACACTTATACATGTGAATTAATTTTAAATAGTTTAGTAGTCCGATTGAGTCCCACATGATTACTCAAAGTGGCAAAATTAAGTACATGCTTAAGTGTTTGCAGGATCAGTGCCTAAAACAGCAGGAGAAAGACGTGTGAAAAAATAAGATCCAGTGACATCACAGGTAATTGAAATAGTATCAAAAGACAACTATTTTTATGGCATAAAGGGTATATATTATGTATTTTAGTGCACACAAAATGTATTATTTTCATCATCCAATAATTAAGGACCAGATTGCCTTCAGTAATACCTCTGCAACATCATTCAAATTAATGGAATTCATAGGGATAGGTAGAGATATAATTTAAATCCAAATCATTCAAAATTTTATTTTTCATTATCTGTAGCTTGGTTTGGCAACACATTAATGAAAGACATTTTCACCATTTTAGGGAAAATACCACTGGTTAAAGTGAATCATACAGACTTTTTATTTGAGAGAGAATTACGTGCTTACCTACAAGAGTATTCCAGACTGGAAGGTCTGGATTATCTAGCTCTATTAGATGCTTGAGAATTTCTGTGTGGAAGTACAGTACTGCTAAATTAATTATATTATTTCCTTCACTGTCACTTTTCTTCCAGCTGGCACCAAGAGAAAACAAATACTGGAGAGTATCTAATGCTCCAGACGTGGCTGCAAGCAGTAGTGGAGTAGAGTGATATCTGTGGAACATAGAAGCATATTGTCATATGCAAATAAATTTATTTCATATAGTTATTTCAGTTGATTATAAAGTGTTATATTCAAAAATGGAAGCCATGAAGACATGACTGCATAAGCTCTCTGTTCTGATTAATGGGTCTTGTTTTTGCCATTTCTGCTTGTTCAATGTTTAATGTTTATTTGATTGCTGGCTTAACTGAGGCTCCATTAGGGCCATATCCAAATTCTACTCAAGTCAGTGGTATTTCTTTCACTGACTGTAACTGAAGTTGCACTGGGTCCTTCCCTTCCTGTTGTTCAATATTGCACAGTATTGTGACTGAATGATGCTAAGAGTGTATATTCAAGATTTCAGTACATCTCTTCTTCCCCACTAAAAATGTTTTTATGCTACAGCCTAAGTGTGTCTCAGGATTCTGAAGGTCCAATTCTAACCTCATACAGAAATGGAGTGGGAATCCCTATACATATAACGCCCCATTAAAATGAGTTGCTCCTTTGTAATTAAGGACATATATATGAGCTCATAAATACTGTTACTTTTATTCATCATTCTGCAAGGACTATTTTTTTCCAACATGGGACTATATTTGTATGGCAATGTTGAAATTTTAGGATGGCAGCCATATTTGTGGTCTAATACATTGCATTCTATAAATGATAAAGTACCAATTTTCACAGTGATAAAAGTTCTTCTAGAAACTTACTCAGCTGTTGTTTCAGCCTCTAGTAGATCTGGGTCTTTTCTACAGAGAACTGTGATACAGGAAATGTTGTCATAGAATGCAGCAAAATGTATAGGCATCCATCCTCGAGCATCAGTTAATTTATAATCTGCCTTAAGGGCCAGAAGACAATTAAGTGCTTCAATGGATCCACACTGAGCTGCCAGGTGTAAAGCAGTAGGACCTAAAGCTAATGGATATATAAAAATGCTGACATAACGGACATAATTTTCAAAGTGACCCACCTAAATTATGAATGCAAAAATGCCATGTAAAATCTTCACATAACTATTTGCCAGTTTTATCAGCACTGTTTCCATGCCACTCTATGGCATTCCATGCCACTGTTTCCACGCCATTACTCATCTCTACGATGTCTTGGTTTAATAGCAAATTGAAGTTTTCGCGATAAAAAGAAAAACTCTGAATACCTCAACAGCTTTACAATTAAAAATATCTGACATTACAACTTCAGTGGTATAATAGAGTATTCTATGTTTTTCCAAAAACAAACATCTGGCCTTTCTTACCACACAAGTCATGGTAAAATCTTATTTTTATAGCTTCCAAAGCCTAAGCAGACTTAAACAGTGTGGAAACACATATTTTGAAAGTATGGATGCCTTAGTTATAATGAAATATTCAATTTCTCTGCTCCTTGGCTGTAATTTTTCAAGTTTCCAAGTGCTGTATAGTAAAGGTAATACAAATAATTTTTGAATACTTTACTCCTCACCAGTTCTTTCCCCAGAGGTTTCCTTTTCCTGCAAACTTGATTTTCCTGAAAGTAAACGTATTTTACATAATTAGATGCAATGGTACCACACTGAAAGAATGGCAGACCCAGGACTGTTACAGGCAGTGTTACAGACACAACCATCTCCAGCCTGTTCTAGGCAACCTGATTCCTATACAAGCCTAGAAGGGATTCTGAGGCTGTGTGGTGTCTATTTTAGGATTGGAACCATAGTAACCTTTTTCTAGAACTGATGCTGAGCTGTGTTCCACTGAAAGCAAAAGTTTATAGTACAGTACATGAAAGACCTATGAAACCCCAGACAGCAGTGAGATGGTTTAGCAACAACTACATGGGCTCTGTAACAGCAACGAAGGGTCCTGTGGCACCTTATAGACTAACAGAAAAGTTTTGAGCATGAGCTTTTGTGAGCACAGACTCACTTCATCAGATGCATAGGCTCTATTTCCACTGGAGAATTTCCCACACACACAGAGATGGCTCACTAAGGGAGAGGGGCTTAGAGCTCAGGTTTTAGAAGTATGGGATAACTACTGTTCCACACACTTTGGCTGTGTCTACACTATGAGCTAAAATTGATTTATTAATGCTGGGTCTTATGAATTCCATTTTGAGCATCCTCACCTTTCCACATGCTCCCCACAAAATCGACTTATTGCTGCCACAGTTGCCAATATCGACTGTTGCAGAAGTGTATTGTGGGAACCTATCCCACAGTCACTGAGCCCTGTAGAATTCTGGCTATTCTAATTGGTGCAGCATGGGGAAAAAATGACTGTGGGTATCTGACAACATCTTCCCACATTTCTTTTCCCACATTTCATTTCCCTCTTTCCCCTGCTGTGTTAACCAAATGTCCCTTTCTTCAGGCAGGATCTGACTTGACTGTATATGAGATGTGCTTTTTATAACTGAAGGGACGGGAGGGGTAGTAAAGCACTTAGGAAAGGCTAGAAAAAAGATCTGGGGTTTCCTGATTGACAGATTTTCAAAACAGGGTACAAAAGCACTGGATCTGGAGGCTTGGATCTGGATTCAGACCTCATGTCAAAGAACAATTGAAGTTTTCGTGATAAAAAGAACAAGGCCACCCCGGCTGCAGCATGGAGGAAGGAAGTCCAGGCAAAGGGGAAAGAGTTCCAGCAGGGTTACATCCAGGCCCACTATTCTGGCCAACACTATGGGGCAGGACCCACCACCGGCCCCTATTACCAGTGGGCCCACGTTTGGATCTAGGTTTAGACCTGGCAAAGGAGACCCTCAGAACAAGAAGTTGCAACAGAAAAGTATGTTTAAGTAGACATGGGCGCTAAACTGACAACACAATGGATCATTGAATCAGTTATGGCTGCTTTGGTTGCTCACCAACACTCTGGGGAAGGACCCACCACCTGCCTCATTACCAGCGGCCCAGGCTTGGATCTAGGTTTCTATCTGGCAAAAGAGATCCTCAGAAAAAGATTTTCATCCTTGCAACCACTTTTGCAACCAAGTTTTTTCTTCTGTTGACTGAAAATCTTGTCCGCCAAGGGACACTTCCTCCAGACAGTTAACCCTCCCCCCCCACACACCCCCGACTTATAGTCAGCTCCGAAAATCATGACCAATGAAGGATATTTCCCCGGGGTGTCTAAAAGACCCGCGACTATAGCCAGCCCTGAAAACTGTGACTGCCAAAGGATACTTCCCCCAGGCAGCTAAAAGACCCCTTGACTATGGCCAGCCCCCAAAATCGTGACCACCGAGGGTGACTTCCCCCGGCTGGATAAAAGACCCCTGATTATAGCCAGCCCACTGGCTTTTGAATAAAGCCCATACAAAACATTTTGAGGACAGCCACTCCAGTGACAAAGCATTTTCTGCTGTTGACCGAAAATTGTGTCTGCTGAGGGAGACTTCCCATAGGAGGATAAAAGTCCCCTGACTACAGCCAGACTCTGAAAATTGTGACTGCCTGGAGAGACTTCCCCCAGGTGGATAAAAGACTCCTGAATAGTACCCAGCCCCCCAACATCCTAGCCACTGAGGGATCCTCACAGCGCACAAGCTGCCTGACACCTTGCACAGCACCTCTTTTTATCGGTTCAGGGTCAAGCCATTTGATGCATCTGTGTGCGGGAAAGTTCCAGAATGTGTGGCGCTTCTAGGGGAGGGAAGAGAGAGGACATGGGGGAGCAGGGAAAAATGTAAATGGCTGAAAAGAAGTTTCTTATCCTATCATAGAAGCACGACACCCACCCACAGCCTAGCTGCCAAGTGGTGCGGGGGGCGGGGGGGGGCAGCAGGTGGCACCAGGAAGCACAGGAAAAAAAAAGGCAGCTACCACAGGTAGACACAGAACCACAGACCCCACAGCTGTGCTAACAGCAAAGAAAGAAAGAACAAAGATTTTCAGCTTCTCATGACCCTACAGAGCCATGTACTTCCAGGTGCTGAATTGAAACGGTCTTCCTGTTGCCTAATTCCACCGCACCTGAGAGTAGTGGAGATGGAAGAAGCCAGAGTGGAGAACTGTGGGGCATTGTGGGGCACATACAGGACATCTCTGGAGGCTAATGAATTAGATTTAAAGAGATGGTGCTTCCTCACTACCCTTCAGTTGGAATTTTAAATTCGAACTGAACGCCACACCTGCCAGGTTACTATGATATTATGTAGATTTTAGTGCTCCATAAATGGAGCTAATAGAACTTACAGTGAAGACAGGCACTTGGAAATATCAGGCTAAATGACTTAAAATCGATATTATCTCGTAGTGTAGACACAGCCTAGGAGAGATGTTCCACCCCCGCAGAGAAGGCATAGTTTCCTAATGCTCCCCTCAGCTCCTCTGTCAAGTGAAACATAGAGCAGGGGTCAGCGACCTGGGGCACAGGTGCCAAGAGTGGCAAGTGAGCCAATTTTCATCGGCATGCTCAGCCCCACTCTTCCTCTCCCATGCAGCCAGGAGACTGCTCAAAGCCAGGCCACCTGTGAATTAACAAAAGACCAGCTAAGGCGACCAGCCACCACCTAAGCAGTAAAGCTCTGCATCCTCATTTATTTATTAAAGAATCTGTTGTAAGTAGGACTATTTGTGACTTTAAAAAGTATCACCAGCACTTAGACCAGCACATAGATGTCAAATGGTCAAATTTCATCACTCTGCTTCTGAAAGAGTGATGGCCCTCGATGTACGGAATTAAAAGATGTACTTAACTAGGGTTCAAACCACTTATATCAGGTTTGAATTGGGAATGTATCAAAGCATAACATGAACAGTAGTTAGGATGTAGTCAGCTCCAGATAATAAGACCTACAAAAACAAAATTTGTCCATTATTTAATTAGTGGATCTTTATTCTTGGCAGGGTAAGTGTCTGTACTCAACTCCCTTGCCTTAAAGAAACTAAACATGAATGGCTGTTCAGCCTCTTAACCTGCAACACTCATTGAACTGTCTGAGATCACTGATAAGAAATTTTTCTAAAAAATATAAAGAGCAGTTGGACAACTGACTAGTTTAAAAGGTTTGCAACATTAGTAATGACCACATTGAATGCATTGGCTTTGGCTTTCAAAGCAAAGCAATTATTCAGTTAAAACTGAAACATTAGACTCTACCAGAGGTTTAACTACTTCCAGGTATTCCTAATCACAGCGGATGTCAAGCTAACGAACTCTGAACTACGAAATCTTCCAGCCTGAAGGTGCAGAAGATCGGAGATACAGGTGGCCCCTCTTAGATAAGCATTCACCATCCAGCAATATTGGTGGTCCAGCAGGACCATGAATGTTAATGGATCAGAGAGCCCAGTAGCTTAAGAGCAGAAGGGCCAGCTGGGGCCAGGGGAAACAGCCTCAGCAGCTGAGTTGGGACAGCGCAGGACCAAGGCTGGAGCTCTGTGGCAGCCCTGGCAAGCATGGGGCTGAGGATGGACTCGAAGCCCCGTGGCAGTGTTGTGCTGGAGCCCCAAAGCAGCCCAAGGACCATGGGGCCAGGGCTAGAGCTGAAGCCCCACAGCTGACCCAGGGAACAGGAGGCTGGGGTGGAGGACCCAGGGAATTTGGGGCCAGGGCTCTGGTAGCCTCTGGGACTGCAGGGCCGGAGCCCAGCAGCAGAAACCAGAGTCCAGCTGCCTGTTGAGGGACTGGAGGCTGCTGGCAGGGGACCTCCCCTGCTCTGGCAGATTCTCTTGTTCTGTGCTAACAAGTGAAATGTAGACTCTTCCAGTGAAAATCCTATAGGTTTTCCCTAATGTTTTCAGGAAATCCCACTGCTATTAATCATGAGGCATCACACATTGGGAATGCCTTTGTGCGGCTGGAACTTAGTTACTACTTACAGAACAATTACAGACCTTTTTAACAGAGTGGAAGCCGCGCTGGTCTATACACTATCAAAACAAAGAGCAGTCAAGTAGCACTTTAAAGACTAGCAAAATGGTTTATTGGGTGAGCTTTCGTGGGACAGACCCACTTCTTCAGACCATAGCCAGACCAGAACAGACTCAATATTTAAGGCACAGAGAACCAAAAACAGTAAGCAAGGAGGACAAATCAGAAAAAGATAATCAAGGTGAGCAAATCAGAGAGTGGAGGGGTGGGGGGGGAGGTCAACAATTAGATTGAGCCAAGTATGCAGACAAGCCCCTATAGTGACTCAGAAAGTTCCCTTTTTAAGTAGAACTCTGAACAAGTCTTCTAGGTACCCTGGCCATATATACACATCCCCCACTCATCCTACCCTTCTTTTACATCAAAATCAAAAAAGTTCATGGCATCAGTGGCTCCATCTACACTACATTCCTCTTTTGGAGGAGGAATGTAAATGAGAGAGCTCAAAAATGCAAATGAAGCACTGATTTACAAATCTTGTACTTCATTTGCATAATCTCGCTCAATCCCATTGCCAGAAGAGATGTTTTATAAAGCAAAAACAGCTGTGTAGACAGGGTTCCTTTCGGGAAAAAAAAAAACATTTTCGAAAGAACCCTTCTTCCTGAAACTAAAAAGGAAAAGGGTTCTTTTCAAAAGTTTTTTTTCCAAAGGCACCCTGTCTATACGTCTGTCTTTGCGTACGAAAAAGTCTTTTCCAGAAATGCAATGATGCGTGATTATGCAAATAAAGCATGAGATTTGCACATCAGTGCTTCATTTACATTTTCAATCTCCCTTATTTTCATTCCTTCTCCAAAAGGAGAATGTAGTGTAGATGTAGCCAGTGTGATTTTTACTTCAGTAAAAGCCGAGTATGGACAAGATTTGGCAGTAGTTTCTGTCTCTTAATTTTAAAAAAATTGCCAAACCTCCTCTGCAATGAACTCTTTTTTGTTTACTTTACAAATTTATATGACAAAAATATTAAAAGGTCTCATAATACTTAATGTACTACTTGCCAGCTCTGTCCCCTTTAGTCTCACTCTTCTGTGAACGTCTTCCTAAAACAAAAATACACGTATGATCATTAACCACAGTCTACATTTTTCTATAGCATTGCATATTGGACGTACTCTAATTTTATGGATTTCTAATATTTATATACATGATAAATCATGCAAAATGCAATCTTGGCTGTGTCTACACTAACACCTTCCTTCGAAGGAAGGATGGTAATTAGGGTGTTGGGAGTTTACTAATGAAGTGCTGCCGTGCATAGGCAGCAATTCTTTAAGCAAATTCCCCCCTGCAGCAACTTCAAAGTTTAAAACATTATAAGTTTTAAACTTTTAAAATTTTGAGGAGTAAGGGAACTTCAAAGTTTTAAACTTCAACGTTGATGCGGAGGGGAATTTGCTTAATGAAGTGTTGCCTATGCATGGCAGCACTTCATTAGTAAACTCTCAACACCCTAATTACCATCCTTCCTTCGAAGAAAGGTGCTAGCGTAGACAAGCCCTATGGGTTCCCTAAGGAGGTGGCAGAATCTACATCCTGACGGGTTATTAAGGCCAGGTTTGACAAAGCCCTGGCCAAATAATTTAGTTGCGGTCAGTCCTGCTTTGAGCAAGGAGTCGCACTAAATGACCTCCTGAGGTTTCTTCTGACCCTAATTTTCTATGATTCCTAATTTTCTATGGGTCTTTGCAGTAAACAAAAGAAACAGTGCAGCTACATGGGCTACCCTAACCGACAATGTCCAGAAGTGCCCAAAGACCATGTAGATTTCATCGACCAGCAAGTTACCATGAATTCAACCTGCAATAATTCGCACAGCTGTCCTCCATGGGCCCTGAAGAGGAGATAACGAATGTAGAATGAATGGCCTCCCCAGCTCGACAAATCCGGGTGGTTATGAAATTCCTGCAGAAGGCTTCCCCAGAGTTTAGAAAGTAGGAACAATGAGTGTTCTGGTATTCCTTCCTTCCATGACCCCCTCTATCAGAGAGTTTTTAGTCCCCTCTGATGATGGAAGTGACAGGGAACATAAGACCTCACAATCATAGCTTCCCAATACTATATATTATATTTTTATTTATATATAATCATATCTTACCTGGGTTATAGTGAACATTGCGTCTCTGATTGATATTCACATGGGATTTAATAAGCTGACAGATAATTGGCACACGGTTGTGCATAGAAGCATGATGCAGAAGAGCATAACCATATTCATCTACAACACTGAGACTGGAAGTAGATGTTTTACGACAAAAAGTATGGAAGATAGCAGCTAGTCCTCTTTCAGCAGCAGACTTCATACCATAAGGTAAACTCTAAATCCATGTAAACAAAATAATAGATGGTATGTCAAAGAGGACTAAAACATTTACTGAGAAGGAGATACTGGGAAGAGGCAACCTACAAGTCTTAAACTGTGGATCTATATACTGAGGGACAGATCTTTAGTAGATATAAACCCACTTAATTCCTTTGACTTCAATAAATGTATCAGTTTACACTGGATGATAATCTGGATCCTGAAAATTACGATATAAAATGGCAGCATACAGTAAAACCTCGAGTTACATGTAGGTTGTGTTCTTGCAACCGCTGCGTAACTCAAAATTTTGCGGAAGTTGAGGGGAGACGAGAACCAGGCTGCCATCTGGTTCCTGGCTATGCTAGTCTTGCAGGAGCCAGGAAACTGATCACCCCACCATGGCTGGTCAGTTGCCTGGCTTCCAGAGCGGTGGGGAGCCAGGAACAAGAGGGCAGCCTGATTCCCATCTCCCTCAATTTGTAGGACCCGGGAAACTAACCAGGGCAGCAGCTCTTTTGTCAACAAAACCCGACGAACTTCTACACAACTAAAGTGCTCTGTTGAGACTTTGTCGACAAAACTCAGCAGTTTAGTTGGCAGCATTATTCCTGTTCCCAATCAGGAATAGCACCTCTGTTGACAGTGTTTTGATGACAGAGTGCCATGTAGACATTTCTGTTGACAGAGAGGTCTTCTGGTTCCCTGGGCAGCCCTGTTTGCAGAGGTTCCGGTCAGCCATTCTATTGAGAGAGGGCATGGCGGTGGGCTGCTCTCTTTCGACAGAAGCTGCCCTTGTAGACACAGTCAATGTGAATACAATGGGGTTAGAGAGATGTTACTGAAGCCACAATTTTGCCTGCAGAATCATCACTGTGGCATTATGTGCATGAGTCTCAAACAATGCAGCTTAACTTTCAGATTCCAGGTGGAATCTGCACCACTGACAGTTAAAAAGAAATCACTGCTTTACCTGTAAATTGTGCAAACTTATTTTGGAATCATTGAGAGACATTTAACATAAAGTCATTTTTAGAGTCATTTTCCAGAGTATAAACACATTTTTATAAAAACAATTGTACAACAAGTAGGATACCTTGCATTTAATAGCTTTCTTGTAACCAAATCTCTTCTTGAATTGTTCCAGTGATTGTGTATCAGTTAATGGAAGTCTTTTGCGCTTGAGTGTGCTTATTATTTCATTTATGGCTACCCACCATGGGGTCTTATATAGCTGCTGATAAAAAGTTTCCAATTCAATGGTGATCACATAGTAGCTGTAACATACAAAAGTTTAAAGGGTAACTTTTTAGCTCTTTTGTGTACTTTTAGATATAAAATCAAAACACACAGTCCTCAGATGATCTAAGTTGTCTGAATACTTTTAAAGCCACTGGAGTTAAACCACTTTACACCAAATGAGGATTCAGCTCTGTCTTTATATATAAAAATATTTTAAATCTACTGTCATTGGCAGAAGACTAGTAAAATATATATTGAAAACAAAAATTAATTATTAGGGTTGTTGACACAACATAGTTAACTCACATGATTAACTGAAAAAAATTGTGATTAATTGCACTGTCAAAACAACAGAATGCCACCAACTGAAATTTATTAAATATTTTCGGATTTTTTTCTACATTTTCAAATATATTGATTTCTATTAGAGTACAGAATACAAAGCACACAGTGTTTATATTATTTTGATTACAAGTACTTGCATCAGAAAAATTATAAACAAGAGATATAGTTTTTTCAGCTCACCTCATACAAGTACTGTAGCGCAATCTCTTTATGGTAAAAGGGCAACCTATGAAAGTAGATTTTTTTTACATAACTGAACATAACTGCATGCAAAAACCAAAACAATTTAAAACTTTAGTACCTACAAGTCAACTCTACCCTTCTTGCCGAGCCACTCACTCAGACAAACAAATTTATTTATGCTTATGGGAGATAATTCTGCCCACTTCTTTTTTACTGTGTCACCTGAAAGTGAGAGTAGGTGTTTGGATGACACTTTTGCACCCAGTGTTACAAGACATTTTTGTTCCACAAATGTTTAGCGTGAACACACACACACACACACACGTTGGGGAGACTCTCCAACGCCTCTGCAAGTTGTCAGCTGAGCTGGGCCTCCACCAGGTGGTGAGAGGGCACAATTGAATGACCCCCCACCACCTTTTAGGTCCTAGAACCCACCTCTGCAGGCTATGTTGGGGTGCGCACTCAGTTGGCATGGGCCCTCACTGAACCCCCTTGGGCAGGCAAGGGCTAGGAGGAGCAACGAGATGGACAACGGAACTTTTGAAAGACAGAGACAATGATTTTATTAACCCCTAGGAGAGGGAAAGGAATATTGTGTTAAGTTCTCGTACTAGCAACAATATATACTTACACAGAAGCAGATATTCATGACAATACTCAGGTGAATTGTGACCTCAGGTAGGTATAAAGGTAAGTTTAAAGGAATTATAAAATATAAATATAAATTTGTATTTATGTAAATTATATTAATGGGAGGATAAGAGGGCGCTACTCCCTTCACCCTACCGGGACCAGGTCGCTACTCCGATCCAAAAAGGTATATAAAAAGGCCGAAGGGGGATTTGCCCCTCTATCTAGCCTGGCAAGAGAAAGACAGGGAAAAGAGAGGCCACGCCCTCACCTTTGTCATATGTTACTTTAGGTTACTTAACACGGTGCTAACAATTTCCCCCCCCCAACTGAAAATTAATAACTAACACTAATAATAAGATGAATTAATAAACAGTCCTTCTACAATAACTAAACCTACTTAAAAGTATAACTAATTAACTAATACTAACAACTTTGTCTAAGATAACAAGTTATAACAATAGCAATTAAGATTATAAATAATTATGATGTGTCTTTTTTAGATTAAAATCCAGTCAGAGGCCAGGAAGGCCTGGCGCGACGTTAGGCCGCTGGGTGCCACACCTACCTTGCCAGGCAGGTGCACAGTAGGGGGATCAGCCCTACTCCCCTACTAGGGGTCCCTTGGCCACTGAATGGACTGTGGTGGTTTAGCTGTGGCTCTGCACAGAGGCACAGGCCTGCCGGTGAGGATACATCTGGTCCGGTGGGTGTGTTGAGTCTGGTGAAGCAGCCGCTGGTTGGTGTGGTGGCGGGCCCTGGGTTCCGCTAAGCTGGCAGCACAGTACCTGCACTGGTGCAGGCCAGTTCGACAGCCAACCCACTTCTCCACAGGGACACCGCTTGCTGTTAGTGCTGCCGCCGCCGCTGGAGCACAGGTGGTGGGAAATCTTGAGCCTCAGAGCAGGTGGCAGTCTTCAGTTCTTCTCTCTTCGCCCCAAAGGGCTAGCCTGGGGACTGGCAGACGTTCTACAGAACAACGCCTTCCCGTAAAGGGCCGCAGAATGGGCTGCATGCCCTGCTTTTATAGAGCATGCTCATGCATTATTCATGAGTCTATTACCATTTTGGTACAGTTCTCAACTAGGTCCAGCCCCTGGTGGAAGGTTCTGGTACTTCTCCAGGCTCACCCAATCAGAGCATTCTATGTAAATTTAGACACCTGTCCTCATGATTATGGATGAGCTCATGGAACCTTTTTCAAATTGCCGGGGGAGCTACTGGTCAAAAAGTGACCGTTGGAATGCTGCTAACTGGCAAGCTGTGACAATTTGAAGCTTCATGTGTCTGAGGGGATTTTTCTCACAGAGCCCCTTCTCGCCAAAATCATGCTGTCCCTGACTCATGGGGCCGATAATATCTGTATAGTTATAGTAATTAGTTATATTTTTAAGTAATGTCTGTACTGATGTTTTACACACGACAACACACTGTGCTTTGGTCACCATTCCAGAGAACATCTTAATTAAATTTGTGACTGAACTCCTTGGGACAGAATTGTACGCTTCCTGTGCCATTTTACACTCATTCTGCCATCAAAACAAAAAGCAGTCAAATATGCCATCAGCAGAAGGGTGATTTTCTTTTTCAGTTGTTTGTGGTCTGTGGTTTCTGCACTGGAGTGTTGCTTTTTTAAGACTTCTGAAATCATGGTCCATACCTTGTCCGTCTCAGATTTTGGATGGCACTTTCACATTCTTAAATGTTGGTTTAAATGCTGCAGCTAATTTAAAAAATGTCAGATTGGTACCTTCTTTGCATTTTGTTAAATCTTTTGTGAAAGTGTTGCTTAAACGAACACGTGCTGCGTCATCATCCAAGACTGTTGTAACATGAAATATATGGCAGAATGAATAGTAACAGAGAGGAAGCCATGCTAGTCTATACACTATCAAAACCAAAAGCAGTCAAGTAGCACTTTAAAGACTAGCAAAATGGTTTATTAGGTGAGCTTTTGTGGGACAGACCCACTTCTTCAGACCATAGCCAGACCAGAACAGACTCAATATTTAAGGCACAGAGAACCAAAAACAGTAAGCAAGGAGGACAAATCAGAAAAAGATAATCAAAGTGAGCAAATCAGAGAGTGGAGGGGTGGGGGGGAAGGTCAAGAATTAGATTGAGCCAAGTATGCAGACGAGCCCCTATAGTGACTCAGAAAGTTCCCATCACGATTTAAACCATGGTCTGAAGAAGTGGGTCTGTCCCACGAAAGCTCACCTAATAAACTATTTTGCTAGTCTTTAAAGTGCTACTTGACTGCTTTTTGTTTTGATTTAAACCATGTGTTAATGTGCCGAATTCGGCACATTAACACATGGTTTAAATCGTGATGGGAACTTTCTGAGTCACTATAGGGGCTTGTCTGCATACTTGGCTCAATCTAATTCTTGACCTTCCCCCCCCACCCCTCCACTCTCTGATTTGCTCACCTTGATTATCTTTTTCTGATTTGTCCTCCTTGCTTACTGTTTTTGGTTCTCTGTGCCTTAAATATTGAGTCTGTTCTGGTCTGGCTATGGTCTGAAGAAGTGGGTCTGTCCCACAAAAGCTCACCTAATAAACTATTTTGCTAGTCTTTAAAGTGCTACTTGACTGCTTTTTGTTTTGACAGTGTATACTTCATGTTGTAAGTGAAAGTAATATGTCTGAAAATGTAGAAAACAATATTTGTGAGACAAAATCCTAAATGAATACTGTATTTCTATAGACTGTAGGCACATTTTATAATGTCAAGAAAACCTTAATCAAAATTGCAAACTAGTGTATGAGTGTGTTTAGACAAATTTAATCAAGCCACTCAATTGGCTTTATTACTTTAATACATTAAATTGAATATTATTTAGACTACTAAAATTAATTTTTTATCAAATCAAATCTTCTCAAACACTATTTAGACTTGTCAGTCTTTACAACACCAATTTCTGTTCATTTACAGTCAGCAGGTTCAATTAATCAATAATTGTTTTGAACACAACAATAAACCAGATTATCACTTTTGCAAATTTACATAGTTTAAATATACAATGTGCTGCATATTCCTTACCTCTTTCCAGAAAATTCCATTGTTGGTATGGGGTAATGTTCTCTGTAAGGTATATCTGGGTCTAACAACTGGGCTACATGATTTGATGCACAATTCTGTATGTCATCAAAGGCAGCCTAAAACAAATGAATTTTTAACTGTGTTTACATTTATAAAGTGTTTTGACCAGAGCAACAGGGTCACTAAGTCAACATGGCAGGCACTATTTTAGAATATAGCGCTACCCCAAAATAGCTGTCCGTGTCTAAGAAACATGCCCATTGTCTCAAAACAGTTTTGAAGATAATGGGTGCGCTATTCCGGCATCCCTGTATACCTCATTGCAGGAAGAACAGTGCTTTATTTTGGCAAGTGGTGCCAGCAAGTGGCAAGTGGTGCCAGATTTCAAAAGCTACTCAAAATAACCTACACAATTTGCATAATGCAAATTGTGTAGGTTATTTCGAGGTTATGGCACCGTGTAGACAATTTAAATCTTGTCTGTGTTATGCCAAACATATAAGTTGAAAACCATTCTGATCATTGTGCATCTATACACACAGGCTGCTTTCAGAGATGGTTGAAAGTTAAATCAAAATGCAACTTCCTGGAAACTTTTGCATTGTGCACTCTGCACAGTCAGCTAAAGTTAATGCACTTAACAGCTGTGCTACAAAACTAGTGAACTGATGACAGTGAAGATTTACTATAAGGAAATATTGCAATTTTATTTTAGCCTAGTTCTGCAATATTTCTCTTAACAAGGAATCTGGAGGACAATACCTTTTTCATAAACACAGGATTTCCTTAGATCACACAAGTATTTTTAAACAAAAACAGAATATTTCTTATACTGTATCAGCTGCAAGCACACACACATATATTATAGAAAAAGATATTGAACCAAAACCTTAATCTCTTCCGAAACATCCTCAACAGAAGGTGTACCAATATCAAATTCAATTCCTCCATGGACATGAAAATACTCATTGTTTACATAATGAAAATGTTGGCATTTAAAATCTGGCCCAAGCATAAATGGAGGCAATTCTCGTTCTGTTTTAACCTTATCATCTACAAAAAGAGGACTTTTTTTAGTACATGACAGTAGGTTAATATAATATAATCATAATAGATTCCTTAAAAGTCTACAATATAATTCATTTCTTAATGTTACCTGCTAAGCAGCTACCTGTTGTATGTTTGATTGAGAAATTACCTTGTCATACTAATTTAGAATAAATATTCCAGTCAAAATTTAACTCTGCTGTAGCTTTATCGACAACAACAGAATTACTTCAGGATGAATTTGGCTCCCTGTATATAATGATCTACCATAGTGTGTGTCAAGTTATTTGCAATTGCTACTCATAGAATGTACAAAATACTAGTTTCTCCACAGACTTAAGAGACACTCACTTTCTTATATAATTAACAGGTTATTACATTTTTCAGAACGTGTGGTCAAATGGTTTTCAAAGTGAGTGGATATTATATGAACAATATAAAATTTTAAAATAAAAACAAGTTTATTCTCCGTCATTTGTAAGCTGCTTACCCGAATATGGTTGAAGAAGTTGATTTAGATTTGGAATTTTCATTTTTCTTTTTAAGCTGAGTAAAAATGGAATCAGAAAGCTCATTATTTTTAGATATTCAATGTTCTTACGGATTTCTATCTTTTTCTCTAAGTGCTTTTTCACAAGTTTTTGCTGAAGATTTAGTCTCTGCTGCAATGTTTGGTATGTTAACGTGTCAAGGTGATCCTCGGTCAATCTTATCACATTAGAAAGCTCGTATGCTGCATCAAATTTACACACATTTTCATGCTGCTGAACTTGTGTAGTACCAAATGTCAACTTAAGTAGTATATATTCTGCATACTGCATAAAGAGATTTTTTTCTTGTGCACTGTTAGGGTCATACGTTGGATCTTCATTCAGGTTTTCATCATAGATTCCTTCAAAATTTGGTTCACTGGAAAGATCAACTACACCTACATTGCACACACAAAAATATACATAAATAACCATATCTACAGGATGGAAATACAATATATTTAAAACACTAGTACCTGTCACAGAAAATAATATAATACAACTATTTCTGACAAGAATATTTTTCTTGTTAAAATTTCAGAATAATGTGTGTTTTATATTAACATATGAAACATTACCTTGCTGTTACATACAATACCATTTGAAATCAGACTGCAGTTTCACTATATTGGGCAGGGAATGAGGGGTGGGAATTACCCTTTGTCTTAGGTGTTCTAGTGGATACATTGGGCATCTTGCTAAGACCATCCTTGTCCCAAGTAAATTGAGTAATAATGAAATGTCAAATAGCTCTGGAAAAATGAAGCCCCCTGTTTAGCTATACGATAGAGCTATAGTTGCAGCATACTCTCCCTGCTGCTTTGGCAATGGTCTTGTGCTTGTTCTGATGGGACTACCAGTAGAGGCAAGAGAGTTCCTCTCTGCCAAGACTGCCAGTTATGACCTGATCTGATTACTATTTCAGTCACTGGAAAGTCTCCCATTCACAGAACTTGGATCGGTGGCTACTGCTCACATTGGGCATGGTTTTGTAATGTGTATACTTCCTACTTGCAACTGGATTTAAGGATATTATCTAATTTATCTTAAACCACCAAAGATTAACATTAAATCAATATCAAACTGAGCTGGATTTTAACCAGTGCTTTGGTTCTATATTTAATTACCATCCTGCATTATCTGCTATTCTTGAGATAGATTGTGAGAGCCACAGGATTTCTCTCAGATACTTTTTATCTTTTGTTTAGATTTTTTTTTAATTTTAACCAAGTTGTATATTAGAAGAATAGCTCATTATAAATAAGATGTACACTTGGGCAGCTGCCTAGGAGAGATTCAGGCACCGCCCAGCTGATTAGCAGAGCATCCACAGCTGCCCACAGTTGGCAGCATGTTTTTATTGATGGTGCAAATCCACACGTGCCTGGGTGAAAAAATGCATGGTAACTTTTCTCCAAGTAGTCAGAACCAGATTTTCAGAAGGAGTTAGCACCCTGCAACTCTAACTATCCTCAAAAAGAACTGCAGAGTGTTGACCGTTATTGAAAATGTGGCCAGGTGCCTCAAGGGGAGAGGAGTTCTGAGAAAAAAAAAAAAAAGATCTTTGAAGTCTTTTTTTTTTCTTTCATTTCTAACTTGATGACTTTGCATGTTGTCAGGCAATCTCTTGGGGCGGGGTGTTTGGATAATAACCCCTGGCTATGCTAAATACTTACCATGTGTAAGTTTATATGTCTTTAAATGGGTTATAATGGCTGAATAGGCCTGTAGAAAACCACTGTTTTTACTCACCTGCTGAACAGAACTCAGAGAAAATATTTTTTTCTGTTTGCGGATTCCCATCCATATCAATATCCATGCTGGAGCGCCACAGTTCAGAAAACCTGACACGCTTCTCTTTGGGCATATACACACCATGCCACAGTGCTTTTAACATGTAGTCAACGCTGATCAACATTTGTCCAATTCTGGTGTCAAAGTAAGCTGGAGGAAGCTGGCAAGAAGTGCTGTGATCATAATTGGCATCTAAACTGATCGAAGGAATTTGGTTTAAACAATAAATTCCTGCAGCCAATTCTCTCACAATCTGATGGACTTCTTTACAATCCAATGGTACATCTGGCACCACTGGTGCTAGCAAAATTGCAGACGGGAAACTTATGTTTTTTAACTGACCCATAAGTCCACTGGGAAGTTCCAATGGCAGGCGTAGGTTATCTTTAGAAGCCAGCCAGCTACAAGATGTAATGGTAAGTAATTCCTGTAATTCACTTCGATCAAATTTGTCAAAGAAGGCACTGGCATTTCTCTGGACTGCTAAATTTGCCAAGTAGGTTGTCTCATCTGCTTGTTCATTTCTAGGTAACGTTTTTTTGACAGATCTCAGCATTCTTCAATAGTTCCTTTCTGAGGTGTCTAAAATTAAATACTTAAAGAAATGTAAGACAGGCAAGCATAATAGTTATTTAATTAGGTATTAGTATTTGTAAGAAGAATGAGGTTTTTTAATAACAAGATTAAAATATACTATAGCATCCTTGAGATGTTCCAAGATATTTCAAGGCATCAATCTTTGAAAATGGTATTTTCCTTGAGTTAAGAACTTCATTACGACTATGAAATCCAAGGACTGAGGCCAGCTTGCAATAGCCAAGTTAACTTTTTTTAAAATGAATTTTTGAAGGTAGGCCTGTTGTGTTTGAAAATCTAACATGTAATTAAAAAAAAACAAAAAACAAAACCCTCATGACAGAAAAACAACATTCAATTGTGAAAGTACAAATCAATGCAGTGGTATTTACAGACAGCCTAAAACAATAGCTCTGGACAAGTGTGACTGTTCCATAACTCTGAAATGGTTGTTGATGCTGAAATTCAATAATGATAACAAGTGCAAAATTTTAAATTCTTTTATTTCAGATTACCGTATAGGTGCAGGGACTGATCTTTAGTGGTAACGTGCAGGACACCTGTGTACGAATTCTCAAATCTTCAACATGTTTTTTCTAATACAGATCAAACACAATTTAGTACCCAGAGGAATACGTTATGATGCACCTCAAAAACAGTACTACCAGATTCACATTTTTCCTCTTTTTAATATTCAGGGTCCTAAATACTTCAGCACACCACTCCTTCACCCACCATGTCTTTGAACTCTCAATCTCTAAATGCAATTTCTTACTCTAGGGTATTGTTCACTCAGCTGTATTTGCAATCATAACTCCCCATGGATTCAGAGCATAAATCTCTTCTTTCACAGAACCCAGAATCTTAGAGACAGTCACTGACCATTCACAAAGAGAAATTCTACAACCAGAAAACCTACCAAGAGTGGTGAAATGTTAATTTTGGAAGTGCGGAATCTGTAGAATTTCTGAAAAATAGAGAGTATTTATCTTTCAATAGCACAGCAGCATAATTCTGGCAAAGTGTTGGAATGACAGTGTTTTAAAATGCTAGTATTAGTTTTCTTCTTTAATAGTCTTCTAAACAAAAGGGGGTGTTCATGATTTTGAAAGAAAAAAAGTCACATTTCCATTTAACATTTTGAATGTATTACCAGTAACCTCTAAGAATAAATACTACAGCAAATTAATTACAGAAATTGATGAACCGTAGGAATTGCCATACTTGATCAGATCAGTGGTCCACCTAATCCAATATTCAGTCTCCAGCTGTGGCCAGTACCAGCTTTTCCAGAGAAAGGTGCATGAAACCCTCCACTCGACTTTAAGGAATAATCTAAGGAATAATCTGTTCCTAAGGAACTTTCCACCTAACCTTGAACAGTTAGAAACTGGCTAGTGCCTAGAAGCGTGGAGATTTACACGCCTTCCTCATTGGTACTGTTCACTATGGGAGGGGTGCACAAAGCAGGGGGCAGACCCCCTCGATGGGGTGTGAAATTTCATAAGAGGGGCACAGCTGCGGGATCTCAAGCTCATCCATCCCATTTAAAACGTTGAAATACGTTGCAGTTGTATGGATGGGTGTTGACATTTGCACACCGATCCATGACGTTTTCACAGCCTGCAGACTTGTTCTCTTACACGTGCCGAAAGGGGGGGGGTGTTTCATAGGCGCCTAACCGACGTTCTCACGGTGCGGATTCCATGAGACAGGTTGCGGAGGCTGCTAACTGCGGGGAGGAAGAGTGGGGCGGGACGCTCGCCCTGCATTGGTGTAGCTCGGTCCCTGGGAGCCACACAGGCGCTGAACGCCGGGTCTCCCCGAGAGAGTGCCGATGAGCTCCCCAGGCACCGGGCAGACAGGCACCAGGTTGGGACGGAGCGGCTACTAGCAACCTCCGGCTGCCATGGCCACAACGGCCCCGCCCTCCAGCCGCCGCGGCTCACCTACGTGGCAGCGGCGCGGGAGGAGCCGCCACGTCCCTTCTTCCACCGAGAAGGCGGCTCCGCCTTGACCGGTTGCTGCGGAGTTGGCGCCTCGCGACCTAGTGGGTTCCTTAGCAACGCGGAATGCCGCAGCTTCGCCGTGGCAACGGCCACAGGGGGTGCTGTGGCTGGCTGGCTGGTGCGGCGGGGCTGCGCGCGCGCCCTCCCGGCCCAGCTCCAGCCCCGGGCAGCACTTGCCAGCCGCGGGGAGCTACCCGTGAGTTCGGGCACCTGCCGCCCGCTCGTGGGCTGCAGCACGGCCCGGGATAGCGCGCTGCGTGTCGCGCGCCGCCCAGCTACTCCGTGAGGGAATTAAACCGGGGCAGCTGCAGGAATGAGCCGCAGGGACCCGGGTAACGCTGTGAGAGCCGCAGCAGAGGACTTAACCGTACTGCGGCGTATTGGCGCCCAGCCCAGGCCCCGCAGGCTCTCCTCAGCTCCCGCCCGCGGCTCCTCCAGCCAGCGGGAGGGCTTCCTGCGGCTCAGATCTGCCCCTCTCGCTTCCGTCCATTGATCGAGCAACTGATCTCCCTCCCAGGGCTTTCAGCCTGACTCCCTGGGGAGGCAGTTCTGCCTCACGTCCTTTCCCTGTGATCAGGAAGGGAACCAAAGTCCCACACAGAGTCGCTGCTGCCGCCCTGGTCTTCCTATGTGCCTGTCAATTGGCTCCTGTGCAGCCTCACAGTGAAACATTTTTCCATGGTGGGACCCCCTCAGCCTTGATCCCCAGGAGTTCAGTGGTTAGAGGCTGGGCCCTATAAACCCCGCATATGTGAGTTCAATCCTTGAAGTGGCCTTCTAAGGTCCTGGGTCAGGTTAGACTTAAAAACAAACCAAATCTGTCAGGGATGCTACTAGGTCTTGTTGTGAGTGCAAGGGGACTGAACTTGAAGACCCTGTGGCCATACTACTCCAGCCTTTTGGAAAGGGCATGGTAATGAGCCACTTTGGCAGATGCTAATGAGATGCTGGCATGCATAGGCAACACCTCATTAGCATAATGTCAGACACACACACTTCAAACCAAATGGAAATAAGAGGTTTTTGAAATCAAGGGGCTCTTTCAAAAGGCCCCTGGCTACACAGGCAGCATATGTTTTGAAAATGTCACTTTTGAAGCATGTATGGCTGCCATTATACTAATGAAGCACTGCATATGTCATCACTAGGTGTAATAACCTCAAAAACATCCTTCTGACACGCAGCTATCATAGTGCTGACTGTGATACAGATCACTCGCTAGTTCGCTCCAAGCTCAAGCTGAGACCCAAGAAGCTGTACCGCTCTAAACCTGCTGGAAGGCCCCGCATTGACGCCAGAAAGACGGCAAACTCGGAGAAAGCTGAAAAGTTCAGAGAGACCCTCCAGGAAAATCTGCGCAGCGGCCCTGGGGGCGCCGATGGGACATCCAAATGGCAACATCTGAGGGATACAGTTTAGAACACGGCCTTGTCGGTGTTTGGAAGAAGAGCTAGAAACACGAACGACTGGTTTGAAGCTAACTCCAATGAGATGATTCCAGTCATTGAAAAGAAGCGCGCTGCACTCCTGGAGTACAAATGCTCACCGAGCCAGAGTACCCAGCAAGCACTTAGAGCGGCTAGAAGAACAGTACAGCAGACAGCCAGGTGCTGTGCCAACAACCACTGGGTCCAGCTATGCAGCAGCATCCAGACCTGTGCTGACTTTGGTAATCTCAGAGGAATGTACGAGGGTATGAAGAAGGCATTAGGACCCACCCAGAACAAGATGGCACCTCTGAAATCCAAATCTGGTGAAGTCATCGCTGACAAAGCCAAACAGATGGAGCGCTGGGTTGAGCACTACTCCGAGCTGTACTCATGCGAGAACGTTGTGGTTGACGCAGCCCTCGATGCCGTCGAGCTCCTACCAGTAATGGACGAACTGGATCAAGAACCGACTGTGGATGAACTGAAGAGAGCCAATCGACAGCACTGCAGCAGGAAAGGCCCCTGGTCAGGATGGTATACCACCAGAGGTAATCAAGTGTGCCACGGACACACTCCTGGAATCCCTACATGAGCTACTGTGCCTGTGCTGGAAAGAGGGTGAGGTTCCACAGGATATGCGCGATGCTAACATTGTAACGTTGTATAAGAACAAAGGAGACAGAAGTGACTGCAACAACTACCGTGGAATCTCCCTCCTAAGCGTCACTGGTAACCTGTTAGCTCGCGCCATCCTTGGCAGACTCCAGAAGATTGCTGAGAGGGTGTACCCCGAATCGCAGTGCGGATTCCGCGCAGAGAGGTCTACCGTTGACATGGTCTTCTCTCTAAGGCAGCTGCAGGAGAAGTGCAGGTAGCAGAGGAAGCCACTCTACATAGCCTTCATCGACCTGACCAAGGCCTTTGACTTGGTCAGCAGGGATGGTCTGTTCAAACTGCTCCACAAGATAGGCTGTCCTCCACGGTTACTCAAGATGATCCAGTCGTTCCACGAAGACATGAGAGGAACCATCCAATATGACGGCGCATTATCGGATGCTTTCAGAATCAGGAGCGGCGTCAAACAAGGATGCGTGCTTGTTCCGACATTGTTCGGGATCTTCTTCGCACTCCTCCTGAAGCATGCCTTTGGATCTTCAACAGAGGGCATCTTGCTGCACACAAGATCTGATGGGAAACTGTTTAATCTTGCAAGGCTGAAAGCAAAGTCTAAGGTGCGAGAAGTCCTCATCAGAGACATGTTGTTTGCAGACGATGCTGCTGTAGTGTCTCACACAGAAGACCAGCTTCAAAAACTGCTGGATCAGTTCTCCAAAGCGTGCAAGGACTTTGGGCTTACCATCAGCCTAAAGAAGACAAACGTACTTGGTCAGGATGTTGCTGAATCCCCATCAATCAGCATTGACAACTGTATGTTAGAGGTCGTCCACAAGTTCGTTTACCTCGGGTCCACCATCACTGACACCGTCGTTGGACACTGAGCTAAATAGGAGGATCAGAAAAGCGGCCACAACTCTGTCCAGACTCAGCAAGAGAGTGTGGAATAACAACAAGCTGTACACTCACACCAAAATGCAAGTCTACAGAGCCTGCATCCTCAGCACCCTCCTTTATGACAGCGAGACTTGGACCCAGTATGCCCGCCAGGAAAAGAGGCTGAACGTCTTCCACTTGCGCTGCCTCAGGCGCATCCTTGGAATATCATGGAAGGACACAGTGACCAACACTGCTGTCCTCGAGCAAGCTGGAATCCCAACCATGCACACCCTCCTCAGACAGCGTCGGCTCCGCTGGCTTGGCCACGTCCACAGGATGAATGATGGAAGGATTCCAAAAGACATCGTGTATGGTGAGCTAGCCTCTGGCAAAAGACCTCCCGGACGCCCGCAGTTGCACTACAAAGATGTCTACAAGAGAGACCTCAGAGAGGTAGACATCAAGCTGGACAATTGGGAAGAACTAGCAGACGACTGCAGCAGATGGAGGCAGGGGTTACACAAGAGCCTTCAGAAGGGCGAGACGAAGATCAGACAGCTAGCAGAGGAGAAGCGAGCCTACAGAAAGCACACTAAAGACTTACCAGACACCCACCACATCTGCAAGAGATGCAGCAAGGACTGTCACTCTCGTGTGAGCCTTCATAGTCACAGTAGACGTTGTAAATGAAGTCCTCAATTGAAACTATAAAGGGCACGATCCATAGTCTATGCAGACTGAAGGATGCCTACTTACCTACTGCATATTCATGGGAGTGCCTTATTAGCATCTGCTAAAGTGGCTCATTAGCATGCCCCCTCTGAAAGGAGAGGTTGGCCACCACCTACAAGTTCTTTCCAGCTGTACAAGATGTGTGTATCTCCATGTCTGATCTTCTTCCACATTGACCTTTTTCCACAGTCTAAGTTTCCCTTGCTTTATTCATATGGGCTATGGTTATATGACAGCATTCTGTTGAGAACACAAGTCACTGTTGGAAGAGATTTCCTGACAGAGTGCAGCCACACACAAAAGCCAATCAGAAGAGCGCTCACCCTGTTGACAGAGCAGCTGGATTGCACAGCCACTCTGTTCTTGAGAAAACAGGCACCTGGAAGCACAGCAGATGGGGCTGCCCATTGTTCTGGAGGCCCTGTCTGTCTAGAGAAGTCATGTCGCCCCACCTGTTCCCCCCCACCACCCAGTGTCCACAGCTTTTTTGTGGACAGAATCTGTTGACAGCAGTATTATGCCTCATAGCTGAGAGGCAGAATGCTGCTAACAAAAGTGATGAGTTTTGTCAGCAAAAGGCATGTTGTGTGTAGACATTCCACCAATTTTGTCAACAAAACCAGTTTTTTTTGTTGGCAAAACTCACTAGTGTAACTAACCCAACTGAATGCCTCCAAGGACTCTTTCCCTTGAAGGCTAGATCATGCCAATTTATTAGGTCACTCCAACCTCTTCCCAGCCTTTATGTTCCAGAAAGGATTCCAAGACCAAATCTCCCTGTTGGTGCCTTAAGCTTTCCAGCTGCCAGTTGCAAGAAAGGGCAGTTCCTTTCCAAAAGTCTTTTTAGTCTTTGTTTCTAGACACCACCCATCTACTTCCCCATATGGTGCAGCCAGATGTTAATTGGCAGCTCAGGCAACACTTTCAGAGGCAGACTGAGGGGGTATATACTCGATCACAGTCTCAATTTACAGTTTTGGGGATAATTTAACATGTGATTTAAAAATTACTTGCCCCACACTTTCCTTTTTTGCATTTCAGATCTTCCCCTTCCACAAGGATTTATAGTTACATCCTAATTTCTATTCTAATTAGGATGGTTGTCATTGTAAAAAATAGAGTAAGTTACAAGAGAAGAAATACATCAAGATTTTTATTATGTACTCTGTTAGTTACTCTCTTACCATCACATCATTGCTAAACTGTGATACAGACATTCACTTGGTCTTCCAGTGCTCTACATTTTATAAACCACAAAAGATTTACTATAAAAAAGTAACAGAATTCTTGAGTTTTCCCTAATCTTAACAATCACTGTTCTGATATGGACTTCCTGTTAGGGTGAACTAAGAATTTCTTATAAAAGTTTCATTTTTAAAAATAATATTAAAATTACAATTTTAAATAGAGTACATTTCAAATGTACAATGAATGTAATATTGTAAAAGGATAGAGTGTTCCTAGGGAATGTTTGTGATGTCCAATAAATTTTCTTTTTCTTTAGGAAAATGCTCATGAAAATCCTAGAGATGGGGCCTTTTTTTTTTTTTAACAGTTATTTTTATATACTAGCTCATACTCATACTATGGGAAGGTGGGATGGATTCAGAGCATTTCTCACAAGCCCCATGAAAATTATTTAAACAAACCAGATCCTTCACAAAACAAAAAAGCAGTCCAGTAGCACCTTAAAGACTAACATTATTTATTAGGTAATAAGTTTTCATGGGACAGACACGCTTCTTCAGATCTGGTAAATAACCGATAGAGAAAAAAAACTGATGAATCAGCTAAATAGCGGGGAAGAAAAAGGGAAGGGGAGAAAAAAAATGCTGTCAGTGTCTATTAATTTAAGTGGGATGTCTGCCATCACTGTAAATATCAAAGGTAGGGAAACTGTCCTTGTAATGCAGAAGATAAATGAGATCTTTGTTGAGTCCATGGTGATAGTCATTAAACTTGAAAATGAATTCCAATTCAGATGTATCCCTTTGTAATCAGGTGTTAAAATCTCTACCTCTCTGACACTATTCTCTCAAATAAGAATCTGTTGTTTTTCCACAAAGTCCGGCCTGCTGGGCAGTCATGCTCTGTTAGACCAGACTGAAGCCAAAAGCAAAGTGTGATTAGTTATACTGATTAAGAACAACAGACAAAACAGTATTTTAAAATGTTGCGGATTTTATTGAATATCAAGGCATCATAAACAACAAAATTTTAAACCATATATTTCTTGTACGATATGCTGTGAACAAACATTAAATTACAGCCTCACAAGTTAGTCTACTGCAACTGACTGAAGTCTACTGCATTTATCAGATGCCTTTTCATTGTTGTTTTCCATTTTTGCAATCCGGGATCCAAACTGCATGGCCCTCTTTGGCAGAACAGTAGAGGCTGTGAGGCCAAGCTCCCTAGCTGCAAGGCGCAAAAGTAATTTCTCACCAAGTCCTCGGGGAAGAGTCAAGTCTGCTTTTTCCAAAACAGGTAGAGAGTTAAGAAATGAAACAACATCTTCATCAAGGAAAGGAAATCTAAACAGAAAATAGCGTTATAAAAAATTGTTACCTTCACAAGGTTTAAACTAAAAAAAACAATGTTTAGTGTCTGAGGTAACTGGCTTCAGAATTCTCAATTCACACTATATGGCTCTGGGGAAAATTTGGACTTTCAAGACAATAGCCATTCCTAGAAAGAGATGCAACATCAATCTTGATGCTAGTGTGCTCTAAGAAAAACAAATGTTGCAGAGTCTTGAGTGAAGTAAAGACTGCAACAGCAATACACATCCATAAGAAACTATTTAAACATGGGTGATTCGAAATTGTAAAAATCTTGCCCAAGGAAAATAATTTGTACTTAGATTTTCTGTCATTTGCTCTTATTTGTTTTTATGCATAGCTCAAGTCACCACTAATAAGGATACAGGGAAAAGAGAAAAATTAGGTAGGTGCAGACTTATTTGTATGTAGAACATCTTCCAAGATCACAGGATCTTTACATGATGAACTCACCTAACCTAACATTAACTCTAACATTGGTATACAGCTACACTCTGGTTCTGCATCTAATTTCAATCCCTCAAACAAAAAAAAATATTTTCCCTTTAAAAGGGGAATCAGAATTTTCAGTGCAAAAAGCTCACTTAGCTCATTAAAGCCTGCTTGTCAGTTTTAGCTTATTCCTTCTTAAAGGTCCTTTCACATGTATCATAGATGTACTCCACAGGTTCCTCCCTGAAGCCCCCAGATTTTACATATTTTCTGCTAGTCACAAAATCATTATCAGTGCTGTAAGATCAGCTTTTTCAATCTACTACAAAGACATTGTCCCCAGTACAGACTTAATATGCAAAGACTGCCACTTAAGAACCATCAGCATGCAGGTGAGGTCACCTCAAATGAGTGCTTGTGAGGGTAACAATCATACTAACACAGTTGACTGGAAGTAAAATTTTCAGGTGGAAACGTATATTTCAATTTGCTATGTCTTCTTAAGGGGTGAGCTAAGCACTTTAATTAGCACAGGATCAAATTTGTTTTTGTTTTTTTAATTAGTGTTGTGTGTGTGTGCGTGCATATGCACACAGTTCAACAAATTTCCTCATGGATATTTTTTAAAAATTAATAAGCTATTTTGATTTAAAATGCCACTGGAATGTTAGAAATGAAGCTCTAAGTTGAAATTGTTTGCAGCATGTTAAAAGTGTGTTACCTTGCTTCTTTTCCATGATCTCCAATAATCCTGTCATCTCGACCAAGATTTCTAGAAGAGATACGACCCAGTTCCATTCCTAGTTCTTTATTCAAGCCCTCTAAACCATATTTTTTGAAGCAAACACGATGTCGAGAATAGCCTGCAAGCTGCTCATCTGCTCCAATTCCTGTAAGCACAACCTACAGAAGAATATAAAAAGTGGTATTTTAGAATGTATTTAGAAAATCTAATTAAAGGGGAAACATGGTGTAGATCCCCAAAATATTCAACTGTTAAATGAAAATAAGTCAACAAATATATTCTAACACATTTAGACTAACCTAATAGAATAAGCCTGCATTTATTAATTTTTATAGACCCCAACCTTGTTCCCATTAAAGGAATTTGGAACCCTGATTTAAACTGGAGCAGGATCAGACCTGATCTGTACACACTCAAGCTTTAAGTCACTTAAAAAAGAATCTGTTGTAATAAGTTATGCACCAATTCAGCCTGTTTAGGGGAAAAAAATTGAACTTTTTGAAAAATTGAGAAAACCTGTTAAGTAAATCGCATCAACTGAAAGACAATTAAAATAAACCAGTATCCACATGCTCAGGTGATTCACTCTGATGCATAATCCATTATAGGCTGCAGCCCAATCTAAAATAAAGCAAAATTCATTCAGTTGTGCTTTAAAATCCCTTATTTGATTCCCAACACTTACAACATCCCCATTAACTGGCAGGCAAAATAGTATAAATCTCAAAGCAATGATATAAGCAAACTACTAATATGTAGCATCATTTAAAAAAAATTCTTTCCTCCAGCCCAGCTACCAAAGACAAGTGGGAGAAAGAACTCTTCAGATGGCTGTCATGTTATGAAAGAAGTTGCTCCCTTAAAAATAGCAAGAAAAATATCAGGTGAGCCCAGTGAGAAAGCTGTCCTTGAGATAACTGTTTAAAATATATCAAAAGCCTTCAAAAACCAATCCTCTCCCTCAATGACAACAACATTTTGTTTTTTCACACACCAACCCAAAAAATGATATTGTGGTAAATGCCAGTTTATCTGATGCCAGCACAAAACAATGCTCATTAACTAAATCTTCTGCCATGTAAATGTTTCAAATCTGTTTAAACTGAACTGGATGATATAATTGAATATTCCAGGCTAAGGTTTATTGCCTTTCCCTGTTCTGCTGCTGAATACTTGAGTTTATTGAATAGAAATTCTGTGGCAAAGGAACTGAATGCACAAGTCCTGCATTTTGGAACTGCAAACATTTACGCACCTACCACAACTGCAAAATTTACTTATGTTTACTAATATATTCCAGGGACTTACATATTTATTAGATTCCTTACTGACTTCTGAAGCTAAATTACATTATGCTTATTTTTATTGACTAACTGTAACATAGACAGAGATGTTATACCTTTGCAGAACTTTTATATGGTTTTGTATCTCCCTGGATATTAATAAATCCCTCTCCCCTAGAAGCAAACCAAACTGCGCAACCAATGCTGTCATCCAGAACAGTATCCAATGGATAAACTAAGTGGCTTATGTGGTGTTGTCTCATTTTTCTCAGTTCCTCAAGTGTAACATTAATTTCCACAAAATTCCAGATTCTTGAAGGATTAATAGTCTCTAGTTCTTTCAGGCCTGCCCTGCCAGTGATTCTGTCAGGCACATTGAAGCAAGACAAGTTATCAACAGATACAGCATCAAGCTTTTTAAAGCATTCCTGACAAGAATGCAATTCAAGTTGGGTTTTTTGTTTGCTTTGTTTAGTCTGTTCTCTAATCATGAAGGCTACATTGAGAAGATCAATTGGTTCATCCAAAGGAATATGTCGATCAGCCAGGGCTGCAATAAGCATGGAATCAATGCCACCAGAAAAGAGTATTGCAACATGTGCTTTCTTGGTAGGTCTACTCGGAATTTCTCCTGTTGGCTGATCTGCATCTCTAAACAGACGTAAAACACGTCTCTTTACTGCTTCACTTAAAACATTAATAAGCTGATGGACCAACTTCTTCTTGTGCTCTTTTGCAAGAAATCCATTAAGATCTTCTACAGTAATTGTACTACTGGTAATATTAGAACAATGAGAGTCAACTGAAGTTACAGGAACGGTCCTATTTAAAGGAACAACTGGTGGTGTTAGAGAAAGTTTTGAATCATTCATCATAAGACACACAAAGGCAGGTAAATCTTTTGAAATCTGATCCAGGCCACAAAGGAACGATTCTTCTATTGCATTTTCTTTGGAGTGGTATTTCCAAGGATAGAATGTTAAAACCAAAGACTCAGACATAGCACAGGCCTTGAGATCAATTTTGTAAATTCCAGATGCTAGGACTTCCTGCCATTGGTTATTGGAGTCAGGAAGAGCACTTACAGATGATAGACAGAGAGCCCTGTCAAGCTTATTATTGAACTGCCACAATAAACTGCGACGACCAAAATAATCCCTACCGAACCATAAGGAGTGTCTAGATGCCTGATAATAAATAAAGGACCACGGTCCCTGAACAGATGAGAAGAGTGATAAAATGTCAGATTCATTATTGCATGATGAAAGATGATGCAACATAACTTGAGTGTCATTCTCTACAGAACCAATGTGAATTCCACTGAAGACTTCTCCATTCCAAAGAAACACATTGTTATTGATGTCTGTGAGAGGCTGGGGAGTCATCGGTCCTCTCAAGTGAAGTACATGGCCAGAAAACAAACACTGGTAGGAGAGCTCAGATGCAGTCTTTATCTGCTGCTGGCTGCAATTAGGTCCTCTTCTTCTAAGGTTACATAGTAGATCATCTTTGAAGAAGCCACCAATAGTGTGTTGAACAGACAAGCTGACAACACAAAAAATGCCACACATTGCTATGTAGACTTTAAGTTGTCTATTTGTTGATCTTCGCCTTCTCTGAATTTTCTATCTCCTGATGTGTCCTCTTCAGGTCATCTAATGTATCTGAACAACAGAAAAGAGTTTGAAAGAGATAATCACTGAAAATTCTTTTAGATAAATTTAATGATACGTCATAAGAGAATACGAAAGTGTTATGCATCAGTACCAAATCAGACCATGGAAGCTTTCCTCCTTTAAAAACACTGAAATTTATATTGATACATTTATTGTTTATGCACATTTTTATATATGAATTTAAAATTGTACATCATTAAATTTGCATGATTGGTCATTACTGACTTACTGGATACCAACACTGATATATATTATTTGTATTATATTAATGCCTAATAGCCCAGTCATAGACCTGGACCCTATTGTGCTGGACACTGTACAGATATAGCACAGAAAGGCAGTCTCTGCCTCAAAGAGTTTACAATTTACCCTTCTAATCTATGACATTATTATTCTACAGCATTTTTACATAGAAAACTCTTGCCAGTACAGGTTGTACCTCCCCCAGCCACCTGGCTCCGCTGCCAGCTCTTCCCTCCAAGTGTTCCACGCAGAAGCACCAATGGGAATGTGGACCACAGATGTTGCCAGACTATGGAAGTCCAAACTACAAAGGTCAAACCTCTTCCCCCAAGTGAACTCTCCCACCCCTTTTAGTCAATGCTGACCCCTCTGCTGTGGCTGGCTGCTGAACAGGGATAGGAGGGGGGCACTCACGGAAAGAGGCAGGGTGACTGCGGAGCCCTGCAGCTGAGAGCCAGAAGCACAGTCCCATGGGGCTCCCCCACCACATCTCTTCCCCTTAGAATCCCCATCATCCCTGCTCCTCCTGCTCCTTTCGTGAGCTGGGGGAAGAGTTGCTGAGTGTATGGCCAGCTTTTCCATGGAAATGTTCCAGCCCAGAAAATGCAGACCACAGATGTTACCAGACTATGGAAGTCCAAACTATAAAAGTCAAACCTCTGTCAGAATGTGCTGAACTCATATTTACTGTCAATATAAGATTGGCACTTTACTAGCATAACAAACTGCAATAAACAATCTTAACTAAAACAGTCTCAGTGTAAACTGGCTAAAAGCACTGTAAGACAAAAAGACCAATTACCATTTGTTCATTCCAGAAATTACTGAGTTTGTTTATATTCTGGAATCATTGCACACATGCCCCTAAATATTTCATCTAATTTATGGTTCTTGGTCTTTACTTACCCATGAAGTTTCTCTTTCACTTTCCTCTACCCTGAGCTGCTTCACACCCCATAACCCGAAAGCCCATTACTCCAGTCCCCTCAAGGTTTCATTTCAACTTCCATTTTCTTCCTTCCCTACTCCATGCTACTTACCAACAGGTTTATTCTTTCTATATGGTATCAAATGCTGCAACATGCCGACTGCTTCCTGAAAGGAGGTCAGGGTGCTCAGCACTTCACAGAACTGGGCAATAGGTCTACTACATTTTTAGGACTAGCATTTTAAGTATATTATCATGATTATACAGCACATTTGTCATCACTTGTTCTGTCCTCTCAAGAGAATTAACAACAGTGAACAAATGATGATGGTTCATTTTGATCTGCATGGGAAATCCTACAGTTACCACTATCACCTTTAAATATTGGTAGGCAATGTTAAGAACTTACTTTTGCATTCAGATAGTGTTTTTGTTCTGTCTTCAAGAAAGAATATGTTGCTATTAGGTTGCTGTTTATAAACTTTCTGAAACATAAGAAGGAAATTGAGATATGTTAATGTTAATAAGTTAAGAGCAGAAGCATAATATGTTATCAGAACAATGCTTTTATAATCTACTGCATTGTTTCCAACTGCTATTTTACATTCTTCTTATCTCAAATATGATGAATTTAGTGCTACTATTTTAAATATAAATTAAAAATAAACATATTTTAAATGTGTATGAATGTTAACATGATATTGCCAAATCTCAAGCCAAGATAAACATTTTAATCAATAATTCAGATAAAACATTACAGCAAGTACTGACTCCAAAAGGACACAAAAATTCTCATGGTTTTAAATGCCAAATATCCATCATCTCACCACATTAAAAGGTACCAATAATAGAAGTGATACAAAAATGTAGGATAAAAGATAGAAGTATTTAATTTTAATTATTTTCAATACAAATTATAGTTGTTCAGAGTAAATGGTAAGAGTGTTCTATTATACAGTTTACAAGTCCTGGACACTTCACTCATTCAAAATTTTAGCAAGAGTTTAGGCTTATTAAAACTACAGTATTTGGCCCAATATAAATTGTATATACAATAGAGCTTCTATGTTACAAACTAGTTGGGAGCTGAGTTCAAAAAGTCAAGAAACTCATAAAATTGAACATCATAAACATAAGTCCCTTTATCAGAGGGGTAGCTGTGTTAGTCTGGATCTGTAGAGCAATGAAGGGTCCTGTGGCACCTTACAGACTAACAGAAAAGTTTAGAGCATGAGCTTTCGTGAGTTAACTCACTTCTTCAGATGCTGCATCTGCATCAGCATCTGAAGAAATGAGTTAACTCACGAAAGCTCATGCTCTAAACTTTTCTGTTAGTCTATAATGTGCCACAGGACCCTTCATTGCTCTATAAGTCACTTTAGTGTATAAACTGCAATACAGTGCACTACATCATTTTCTTCTCATATTTCAAACCACTGCAAAGCAACTTCCAACACACAGATGGCATCAGAATAGGGATATGAATTTTAATTAATATTTGTTTTGTTGTGACCATTTTTCCCCCATCAGGAAAAATGGTTCACATAACTGGTGGTTCATAAATTCTGTGTTTGTAAAACTGAGTCTGTACTGTAATATAAAGTCAATTCTTTATCAAGTTGTACCCATAATACTCACTAATCCCCTCAGCATTTAGAAAATAAAGCATTAAGATGTGTTTGGAAGGTCAGGAACAGGCATAAAAAGTGTTTTACTTCCATCTAAGATGTGCTATTATCCACCTCTACCACAAAACTGAATGTGTTCACTTTATGGAAAATGAATCTTCTTTGATAAGTAGCATAAACTTGGTTAATAATACCAAAATAATAATACAGGTTCAACCTCTCGAGCCCATCACTGTTCCAGCAACATCCATGATCCAGCATGGCTTTAGTTAGCTGCATGTACACTTATCATGGTGTACCTAAGTTTCCCCACTGTCCCACAAAGTTTGTTTACAGCCACCAGTCATGGTTCTTGGTGTTCTGCGTTAATTTAGCTCTCATTTACCCGTAAGAGTTTCCGAAGAGCCCTGTAAGCAGTGCGAATGTTGGTAATGATGCCAGACAATGCACGTTCAGAACTAATCGAGTCCTGATGGTGCCAGACTATAGAGGATCAACCTGTACTAAATGTTGTCTTAAAAATAATGTCGGACTCATAGTGGACATTGACTATTCTGAAGCGTGTGTGTTTCTTTTAAAAAAATGAATTTCTAACAAAACCCCTTTGTAATCACTTACCCGGTTCTTCTTCAAATTGGAAAGCTCATCAACTACAACTTTCTGCTCTTTAATCTGAAAAACATAATAAAAATCTAGATTTGTGACAAAGAAATGACTGTTATAGCCACTATTAACATTTCAGCCCATGGTTTCATAGAGACAAACATTTACATCTACCTTACTCTGAAGCAGTGATGGACAACGTAGGCTAGTGAGTGGCTTGTATAAGGGCCCTCCTTCATCTCAGTGAGCTGTAAGGTTGCCACAACGAAGACGTTCTCCCAGGATTTTGCCAACTGCCTTGCATATCTAGAATTTGTGGGATATGGCAACTGAACTGCAGCAGCACATTGACTGGATTCAGAAACAGCATACAACTCTCACAACGTTGTGTGCAACCAGCACACACCTCACTTCATGTGCCTTTGCTTTACATGTGCGTCACTTTAGTAATACCACTAGGAAAAAAGTACACGGCTGGAACCAAACATGCTGGAGATCCTGTGCACATCATCAAACAAAATGTCTCACTGGCCACACAAAGCATCTCAGTGGACCACAGGCTGCCCAACACTGCTCTACACCATCCAGAAGAAATTAATTAGAGAAGTGATGGAAAAAAGAATGGAAAGTAAATTAAAACATGAAAGGCAGTGTTTCATTAGTCAACATACACATAATCAGTATGATATTCTGGGGCACCTGACTTATAGAAACCAAAGTAAACTTCACTAAAATTAATTTGATTTGAAAACTAGGTGTATGTAGGGCCTGAGCCAACAAGCCAGGACAAAATAAACTACATTTGCAAATATGTACTTTAGAAAGGAGATAACATGTTATACAACCTTTCTTCCCACAACTGTAGGGAGTCTTTCTATTGCTTTCAATGAGCCTTGCATGAGACCCTATAAAAGCCTGCCACTTTTGTTGATGTGGTTGGTTACTATGTAGGCAAATACAATCACTGTTATGTTTTGTGATCAACTACGATGGCTGAACAGACTAGGGAGCAGACTGAATTATCCTGAGGTAAATCAGGAGAATTTCACTGAGATTACTGGAAAACAGCATCATAATGGTGTGAGCGCAGAATTACTCCCACTTGGGCACAATTACAAACAATCTGTTTCATGTTTTTTTTTCCTCTTTTCAGTGGAAAAAAGTGGGTTTCTTCAAGTTTTTCTTTTTCACTTTGAAGCCTGCAACAGTGCAAAGAGGCTGTGATGAAAATTTATCCAATTTCCTCGGAATTCTTCAAGGATAGGGGGAATTTTTGGGTTGTAAAGCTGTCCATACTTTCTTTCCCTGATATATGGGTAACCACTGAAAAAAAAGATCAGAGAACCTCTACATTTCAGCTATTACAGACTCCATTAATAGCCTTTTGGGCCACAGGCAAGTGAATATAGGCCAGAATACAGCATCACCTCACATCACAGCATCTCTTCTAATTTATGCCATGGACTGTACACAGACCGTTAACTGGTCTCAGAGTTTGGAAATCTCAGAATTGTCATAAAGCCACCTTTGATCCCGTTTTAGTCTTTGGGAGTGACCCAAGTGTGGTGTAAAATGTAAGCTAATATCCTCCACAGAGAATTCTATGGGAAAAGAGTGAATTGCAAAAGGAAAGTGAAAGAAATTCTTTGCAATTTAACAGGTCACAGACTGATGACACTACTCTTGCTACAGTTCCTATTTAGTGTTTGTATGAGTGTCCCGTATGAGAACTCCAGAGCCTAAAATATTTTGTCTCCCTGGAGCATCTATGCGATGAGTAGCTGCAGCATAAAATAACTCACAGTGGCCTGATTGCATATCTCAAACTGGACCTGGATTGATCAACAACAGGCATAGCAAATTAGTTCTACTTCAATATCATTTAGTCCTTTTACACTTCCACAAAGATCATGAATTAGGGCCAAAGAATAGTGCACGTTTTTCTAGTGCGAAAACTACAAAAAGCCAAAGACATCTCTGCTCTTCTGTGATATTACAAACCTCTCTGGTTGTCCGGGTAGGTAAAAATACAGTGACGGTGACTCTGCCCGTTTTCACAGGAAACGCCCCATGTCACTTTCAGGAGCAATGTAACATCCTGCCGGCATATGACGTCGCAGCTCCGTCGTCACGTCACCTTGCCCCATGATCGATAAAACCAAATAAGATGATATCATGCCGGTGCCCGTCTGTTCCCCCCGCAGCGACCCGACCGCTAACAGCCGAACCTCGCTCCCAGCCCCACCTTGCGGTTCAGCTCTTCCTTGCGACGCTGCTTCGCCGCCTCCTCCTCGCTCCTCGGCTCCCAAGCCGACATTCCCGTCCTTACGCGTCCCGCTGCCAGAGGTGACAAGCGCCGGATTCACACACACCTTGGCTCGCGCTCCCCTAACCCCGCCACGTGCAGGGGGAACAGAGGCAACAACTTCCTTCAAACGCCCGGAGCTACGCACTCGCACCACTACCCCAGGGAGCTAGCTCAGGAGAGCGACAGAGCATGCGCGAAGTTGTGGCGCATGCTCGCTAACCAGTCGAGCTTCCGGGTCCCCCCCCCCACTGGTGTTACTGAGCATGTGCAATTGTTTTGCGCGTGCTTACGAGCAACGTTGGAAGCCGTTGCTCTAACTCGTCTGCCCGTAGCTGCCTCGCGGCCGGTGGGCACAATCGGGACAGGCCCCAGAAGGGCGGGGCGGAGCGGAGCGGGGGAAGAAGGGAGAAGTGGAGGTCGTTGGCGCACGCTGCATTTTGGGTGCTGCCTTCGGTCTGGACGCTTCAGTCTCGCGCAGCGCCCGGCTGTGCGTTTGCCAGCCTGAGGCCGGGCGCCCTGGGCCGGCCGAGGGCTGGCGGGGAAGTAGCGGGCATGCCGGTCTGTGCGCTTCTCTCATGGCGGACAGGTCCCTCCATGGCTGTTAGCCCGGGCGGGCGGCGCTCCCAGACTGTGTGCCAGCGCCTGGGAATGGGCGACGGAGGTGGCTCACCGGGAGCAGCCGCCAGTGGGGGCTGTGGCGCGCTGCTTGCCGGCGGGGGCAGCGTGCACAGCCAGCGGGCCAGCCCGCCACCTAGGGGCCCGAGGGATACGCGACTGGCTTCCGGAAGCAGTCTGAGATCAGCGCTGCCTGATACGCGCACCCTGTGCCCCGTCCAGCACTCGCGCCCTCCCAGAGCCTGCATCCCCCCCTCCTCGCATCCCCTAGCTCCTTCCCACACGCTAATCCCCTGCCATAGGCGGAGCCCAGAAGCTCCCAGCCCTCCACGCCTGCTGAGTCCCTAAGCCCTGTGCCCCTAGCCTGGAGTCTGCACCCCTCCAGCATCCCGGCCTCCTGCCCTCGTGCGAGGAAAGTGAGGGAGGGTGGAGCAAGGCGTGCTGCAGAGGAAGGGGGGATGGAGGGGGGCTGAGGCCTGAGAGAAGGGCTGTGGCAAAGGTATTTGAATCGTTGGAATAGACCGTTGGCAACCCTGTGCCCTGTTAGAGCAAACGTCCAACTGAGACTCTCCTATGACCAGCACCAGCAGAAAGGAGGTAAGGATAGGTGCATCAAGGGACGATGGGGAAAGGTGTGTGTGGGGAGGGAAGGGGGCACTTGGCACGTGACTCCCTCCTCCCCTCAGACCAGGAAAGGTCTGGGACAAATCTCAGGCCCTGCATCACCCTGCCTCTTTCTGTACCCCAAATGATGCAACCCTGGGGGGAAACAGGGCTGAGGGTGGTACCAGCAGCAGAGGTTCTGGGAACAGAGTGACCTGGGATGGTGTTGCTCTGCTTTCCCCACTAGTGCTGGTGAGTACAGGAGCAGCCCAACCCCTGCTGGAGGTACCACGCCCACCCTCTGGCTGCTTGCTGGGCCTTTTGCCCCTCCCACCCATGGCATTTGGGCTGCACCTAATCCTCTACACATTGCTTATGGATTCATTTTATTTTTGTAATCTGTAAGTAACTGCAAAAGTGTTTTAACTCTAGTCAGTGTGCTTGAGGTAGTGTCCTGAGTTTAAAAAAAAAAAACTTACTTGTTTGTGAAGAGTCACCAAGTTTTAAAATCCCTGGCCGTGTGTCTACACGAGTCCCTTCCTTTTGGAAAGGGCATGTTAATGAGTGGGTTCAAAAGATGCTAAGATACCATGAATATGCAGCACCTCATTAGCATAATGACAGCCACGGCGATTCAAAAGTGGCTTTCGAATCTCGTGCCTCCTGTGGAGATGGGGATTTTCCAAAAGGACCCCCCCCCCAGTTTTCAAAAGCCCATTCTTCCTATCTGGTGTTAGAAAGAAGGGGCTTTCGAAAACTGGGGGGTCCTTTTGGAAGGTCCCTGTTTCCACGGGCGGTGTGCAATTCAAAAGCCGCACTTTCAAATCGCTGTGGCTGCCATTATGCTGATGAGGTGCTGCATATTCATAGCAGTGCTTCATTAGCATCTTTTGAACCTGTTCACTAACATGCCCCTTCCGAAAGGAAGGGGCTCATGTAGACCCAGCCTAGAAGGGAGCTCAGTTACAATAAAGTTTGGGAACTCCATACCTAGAGAACCCGTGTTTTATCAGAAAAGCTACCCTGCTGGAGCTGTAAACAGCTGTCTCCCAGAGTCTTGATTCAATGACTAAGGGTATATCCATACCACAGTCAGAGGCATAACTGTCTACTGCTCGTGTCTACATAGGAGGCCCTCCTTCCTCATTACAGGCACATATGTTTAAGGCTTTCCAGACATGTTTTTAAATAATTCCCTCGTTTGCACCTTATATGTATGGAGATACACATCTCATAGAACTGGAAGAGACCTCAGGAGCTCCTTGAGTCCAGTCCCCTGCCCTCTTGGCAGGACCAAACGCCATCTTTTTTTTTTTTTTTTTGTGTGTGTATGCATCCCTATTGTGCCCTAGATGGCCCCCTCAAGGATTGAGATCACAGCCCTACAGCAGGCCAATGCTCAAACTACTGAGCTATCCCTCTCCCTGAGCTCCCCTTCCTGTGTGGCACCTTGACTAGCGAATAAATGAATGTATAACTGGCCTACACTAGAATTTAAAAACAAAACCAAAAACCTTTTTTCCCTAGTATAGACAATAGCAAGAGGAAAGAAATTGGTTTGAATGAGAGCTATAATTTGAGAACATGGGCCTCAAAAGCTAAAGAGTGAAAGAACCACAAAAGTGTAAAAACTGAAAGATCTTTGTAATTAGTCTTTATAAAAACTGAGTTCACTATCAACAAGTCCTGTGGCACCTTAAAAACTAACAGATATTTTGGAGCATAAGCTTTCGTGCGCAAAGACCTGCTTCATCAGACTTCTTGTTCTCAAAGATACAGACTAACACAGCTACCTCTCTGATACTTGTGTTCACTATATAGCCCTTTACCAGAAATGAACAGCATGCATGAAACAGTGAACTCTATAGAAGGCTATTTTCTAAATGAGTTGTATGGGGTCACAGTTTTAAAAGATTCTGAAAGCTTTTCCTAAGCTGACTAAACCTATTATTTTCATAATTACTAATAGTAGTATATTTGTTTTTCACTTCTGTAGTCCCTTCCATCATGTGAGTTATCAGTGTTCTTCAAAAACATCTGATTAGGTTTAATGATACAGATGGCTGAAACAAGGCACAGACTGTGTCTACACTATGAGATAAAATTGAATTTATTAATATCAATTTTGTAACTCTGGAATTTATAAATTTGATTTTGACTACCCTCATCTCCCCATGTGCTCCTTACAAAGTCGACTTATTGCTGCCACACTCAATTGGCAAATATCGACTCTTGCAGTAGTGCATTGTGGGAACCTATCCCACAGTTCCCTCATCCCTGAAGCATTCTGGGTGTGCTCACTGGTCTTTGACATCATCTTCCCACATTGAATTTTCCTCATTCCCCTCCCATGTTAAGCAAATGTCCCATTATTCCTGTCGGAAGGAAGAAAAAGTAGGGCATCCACAGAGATGGCTAAGTCAACAGAAATCTCTTTCTTCTGTAACTGAATTATCAAGGATTTCATAAAAATCAGCAAGTGTGTGTCCTCTCAGCTGCCCATCCACTGAGTGTCCTCCTGTCCCTGGATTGCATCTGATCCCTGAAAATAACACAGGGACCCTGAAAAGCTTGAAAGAGTTGCTGAGGGGAGGGTATTTGGCTTCTCTGTTCACTACACAGCTTCTGTGCACAGTTTGTGTTCTCACATGCCCCCCCGCCCCCAGTGTTTTCATCTGATCCCTGAAAATAATACAGGGAACCTGAAGAGCTTGAAGAAAGGGTTGGCAGTAAAGTTTTTGAAAAAGAGTTGCTGAGGGGCGGGTATTTTGCTTTCCAATGCACTGTTTGGCTTCTATGCACAGTTTGTACATCCACTGACTGTACTCCCTCCCACGACTGCATCCGATCCGTGAAAATAACACAAAAACCCTGAAAATCTGGGACAAAGTTAGTAGAAAGAGGATAGAAAAGGCTACGAAAAAAGATTTTTGTCTTCCCGCTTCACTACACGGACATTGCCAAGACGGGGGATGGCAGTGAAATCTCATACACTGAACTTATAATGGAAACAGGACCTTCAGCTGGCCCTCCACCCGCTGTTCTCTGTGTTTTTGGAGGGGTCAAAGCATGAAGAACCGGGATAGGAAAGGTTAGGGAAAACATTTTATAACTGAAAAAGATTTGTGAAAAGCAGCAGGTGTCTGGAATGGGCAGCAAGCTCCTGAAAATATTTTTTGCAGGGCAGGGGCAGGCTGTGGTCTGTGACTGCAAAGCTGGTTGAAATGTTCCACCACCCCGAATATCTTAGCTGCCGGGGGAGACTTCCCCCTCAGGGGCACCAATACCCCTGATTCCTTGCTGGGGCATGGGGGGATTTCAGTGGGGGAGCCAGTTGAAATAGCCCCCCTGAGTATCTTAGCTCCCGGGAGAGACTTCCCCCGTGGTGGCTACAAGTCTCCAAAATTCTTTCCTGCCCTTGGAGCCCTAACTGTGTGCAAGCCAGGACATGGTGCTGCCTGGCAGCATGGTCAGCACCAAACAGCAGGCACGTGCTTTTATTGGGTCGGGGCCACCCATGTGATGTGGCTGAGCACAGGAAAGACCCCGACTGTGTGGTGCCTGTTGGGGAGAGGGGGCATGCACAAATGTAAACTGCTGAGCAGTTGCTCGGCCTCTTATGCAAGCACAACCCCCACAACAGCCTGGCTGCCACATCGTGCAGCGGGGCAGTGGCTGGTGCTGGGCAGTGCAGAAGAAAATACCAAATGTAGAGACAGAACCACAAACTCCATGCTGGGGCTATTTGTAATGAGTCGATGCAGTCAGAGTGCTAATAGCAAAGAAAGAAAGACATTTCTCAGGCTCTCATCCAAACATGACCCCACAGCCACAGGCTTCCTGATCCCAGTTGAAATTCATGAAAGGCTTCCTGTTACCTAATTCCTATGCACCTGGAGAGCTGCTGCCAGAGTGGAACACTGAGGGGCATTGTAGGTTACATATGGGACATCTCTGGAGGCTAATAAATTCGATTTTAAGACGTGGCAGTTCCACACTGACCTTTAATTGAACTTTTGAATTCTAGCTTGATGCTACACCCAGCAGGTACCAACAATATGATATTGATAGTAGTGCTCCTTAAATCAAGCTAATGGTATTTACAGTGAAGACAGTCATGTGGTAATATCGAGCTAACTGCCTTAAATTCCAATTTATCTTGTTGTGTAGCTGGAGCCACAGAGAGTTTAAGTAACCTGGTGGTAAGGGGTGGCAAATCCAGGAAAAATGAGTTCCGTTTTCTTAGTTTAACCACTAGATGCCACTATCAGACTGCTAACATGAAAACTCCTGTTGTTGTAAGCCTAGGTGATCCAGTAATAACTGGAAGGCTTAGGCTATGCTATTGTTTCTATTTTGGAATACACTGGTATCCCAAAATAGAAATCGCATGGTGTTTCATTACTGGGGAGTTCAGATTAAGCATTTAATTCAAACTTTGGTGCAGTGTAGCCTGCACCTGGTTCAAAGTAAGATGCCTCAGAATAAGTTACAGAAGTTGCACAATGTAACTTGTGTAACATATTTCAAGCTAGGGCTACAGTGTGTAACCCTAGTCAAAGTGTGTGGACAGTGACAATTTCAGTTTGTGAGCAGTTCATTCAACAAACCTTGTAAATCCAGTTCTTCGGTTGCCAATGGTCCTAATCCCCTTTTCATAAAAGTTCAAATTGGGGTTCCTTAGAACTTCCCCAGGGAATTCCAACAGCTGCTCATTTTTGCTGTCGTTGGAGTTGAGTCACAGAAACAAACGTGGAATTGACTGGTATGAATAGTCAGGAAAAGAGAGGATTCCATATCCCACAATACCAAGGCTCAGTGCTTACACAGGTTTCTCCAGGTGTTCTGTTCTTTCCTGGTAGTTCACTTGAACAAGGAAAGTGAGAGTAGGAATGAAGGCTTGAAAAAGGTTGCAGTAATGGAAACATGTAAAATTGAATAAGCAAGAAAGAGAAATAAAGTATTATCAGAATTGACGCATCTTTTTGTTCCACCATTAAGCACTGCAGAATATGCACAGAATTTCCCCACAAATCTGTGGTGTTTTAGCCAAAGTCAGTGATATTACTGTGAGGATGTCCCATTTACTTTGTCTTTCTTTGTGCTTTCCTTCTATTTTAATACAAATTAGCATTGTAAGACCCAAGGAAAATCATTGAAAATCAACATGAACTGCTAACAGCTGGGCTAATTTTTTTACAGAAACCCCACCTAGTCCCTCACATATTACATTCAGAACCTCATAATTTATAGCTGACTACACTTCAGACATTACTTTTGCTCTAATTTTTAAGGACATTTGAAATTATTCGAATAGTTGACAAATGTTGAGTTTGATGCTAAGTATTTGTATGCTTTCACACAGAATGCTTTTAAACAAATAGCTAGTTGAGAAGTGTACAGGAGTCCAACTGAGACATTTACATGTCCTGGCATGTGCCTGAATTCTTTTATACAATATACTTAAAGGTCTGGAAAACAATTTATACACTCACTGGCATTCTTTTATGTTATTGCATAAGGCACTTCTAAGTTCACTGTTTGCTCTGCAATGTAAGTAGCTTAATCTGAATATTTCTGAATAGTCTGCTGCATCAGTGATTTATTTGCTATTGATGTGTACAAAGGTTGACAACTGAGTAGTCGAACTGTAATTTCCCCATTAGTTGTCCTTTTTATATTCAGTTACAAATACAATTAAAGTTTATTAATGATTATTTCATCAGTGTCCCTGTGTTTGAGACTTTCATTGATTAGCCAGTGAGAGTGCTGATAAGGATTCCTGGGTCCTGAAAAGTGAAGTGAATGGTTTCAACTTCTGTCCTTACCAGCAATTATTGACATTTCCACTGAGTACTGAATGTACAATTGAAATGTGTTCTTAAAGTAAATGCATTCCTAACATATGATTAGATCTAATAGATAACCCCACATTCACATCCAAGAGCACTCTTCGCCTGTCTGTAATTGTTAAGTTTAAAAATCAGCAAATGGAAAGAGTTGTGCTGTCTAAGCCAAAGTCTTTCACTAGTCAATAGATTCTTCCTGGAGGTTCAGCCCTGAGTGAGAGGTGGCATATATAACTGCCCTACCCAGGCAGGAGTCCTAGGAAAGGTGTGTTTTCACAGGGTACTACCTAGTTGCTAAACATTATAATACAGTTCAGAAAATCAGTCATATAGCACTTTAAAGATCTGAAGTGGGTCTGCCCCATGAAAGCTTATCATCTAATAAATTATTTTGTTAGTCTTTAAAGTGCTACATGACTGCTGTTTTGTTAGGATACAGACTAACACAGCTACCTTTGTGTTACTGTTCAACATTATAGTACAGGGTAACATTCCTCTATAGGTGCAATTTACCCTGAAATGACCCTCAATATGTGATGCATGTGGTTGCTACCTAACATGTTCCTAGTTTGTTGCACAAATGAGGATCCTGACTGAAAGTTGATTATGTCACGTCACTGGGCTTTTGAAACAAGATTAAGGTTTCTTACAACTTAAAATAAAAATACTCAATTAATTACCTTAACTAGCCATTGATTTCAGTGCAAATATGCTTAGGACGCTTGTCAAATTCAGAGCTCATTGATAATATTTAAGGAAAGTGCCCTTCTCTTCAGCATCTGGGATCTTTACAAAAATATAAAAAGCTAAAAAATCAAACATGAATTACCCAACATGGGTAGCTTATAAACACCAGTCATTGCTGCTGCAAGAAAACATTTGCAGCCAAATATTGAGCAGACGCTAATAGTTAGCAAGACGCCTGTCCAAACAAGTACAGTAGAACCCTGAGATACGCATATTCCAGTTGCGCGAATCTTGTGTTAATGTGACTCTGAGTGGCAGGGAGCCAGTGCCTTGCTCTGGGCTGCCCACTACTGAGGGGATCTGGGAAACTGACCAGTGCAGCAGCCCTGATCCACTGGTCAGTCTCCTGGCTCTTGTGAGTAGTGGGCTGCCAGGAGACAGGCACCAGCTCTCTGCCACTCACAGGAGCAGGGAAACTGGCCAGGGCTACTACGCTGGTCAGTTTCCTTGCTCCTGTCAGTGGTGGCAGCCAGACTCTTGTCTGTGGTCCCTGACAGGAGCAGCAGCCTGACTCTCTCCATCCCTGACAGGAACGGGGAAACCGCTTCTGTTAGGGATGGCGAGAGTTAGGCTGCCACTCCTGTTGGGGCGGCAGCCAAGAATCAGGCTCTGGCTGCCGACACTGACAGGAATGGGAAAACTGACCAGGGCTGCTCCACCCCCATCTGGACCCCGGCCTCCTCCCACCCAGACTGCCTGGGGATTACCTGGGGAAGAGGGTGGGCAGTGGATAGCAGCAGCTGCCACAAGAGGTCACACCTCCCTGGCCTCCCCTTGCAGTCACCCTGTGGTGCTCCGCCATGGCTTCTGGGCTTACTTCTCCGTGGGCAGCTGGTGAATGCTGGGAAAGGAGGGAGGCCAAGGGGAGTCAATCCTCTGTGGCTGCTTCTGACAACACATATCCAGAACCACCTGTGGCACTTTTTGTCCCATCCGTCACTGGGAGATTAACCCACAGTGCAAGGGGCACAGTGCTGACAAAGTCGCCCACCCTTAGGGGGACGCACTCCATCAACTTCCCATGCCAGTGTGGACATGCACCCTCGACTTTACAAAATCAGGTGCTAAAAAATTGACCTTAACCAATTCGACCAAATGTCCTAGGGTAGAGGTACCCTGAGAGACCAGACGTGAGAATGGGAGGAATAGTGAAGGGTGGTTTCTGCTTGTACCAAGCTTTCCACTAACACATAAGTCTTGCTTTCCTTGTTGTTCCTTTTCAACCCCTGGAACAAATAATAAACACAAGCAAGCAACCACCAAGCACAGTGCTTCTCAGCCGGCAATGATTAAAAGGCCAAAGGTGGCCATCCTCGGCCACAACTCTGCCTTTTTCTTAACCGTCACCTTATGATGAGTAAATTTAGTTTTCCTGTAGCACTGTTTGTCCTTAGAGCGCAAGCCATTTTCAGAAAGTGATGTGATGCTTTGCAGGCTCACCCACACCAGAAAGTTCCCTCTGGGTTGGTTGGGGCATAGGGCCTTCAGTATCCATTGCCATCCTAAGAAAAGATTTGATTACAGCTAACGGTTGTATGGGGAACATTGTGAGACCCTACCAGCCTCTTCCATTTCTGACATAAGTCACCAGACCTGGAATAGTCTCCAACCTCATTCTGTATATTTGGCCAATAGAAATTTCTTTTTAATCTTTCAGAAGCCCTCTGAGTCCCCAAGTGGCCTGCAAAAGGACAATTGTGGGCTAACAACACTGTCTCCCTAAGATGCATTATTATAAGCACAGCCAGATGCTTGTTAAGGCTTTCCAACACTTTTATCCTTCCCCACGGCAGCTTTTCTATACAGTAGGGTTTCAACATTTGCAAGAGTTCCATGTTAAGAACCCTCACAAATGTTGAATTTTGCAAACAAGGGGGCTTGGAGCCCAGGGGAAGCCGCAGCTGCCAGGGATCCCTGTCCTGGGAAGCTGCAGCTGCCAGCTTTCCCTGGGGACGCCATGGCTGCTGGCGCTCCTCCCCAGGGCCCCAGAGAAGCCGCAGCTGCTGGGGCACCCTGCCCAGAAAAGCTGCAGCTGCTGGCACACCTCCCTGGGGCCCTGGAGAAGCTGTGACTGCCGCTGCTCCTCCCCAGGGCCCTGTGGAAGACGTGGCTGCCAGCACTCCCTGCCGGGGCCCCAGGGAAGTGGCCAATCATGAACACTTGAATTCGCGAACCTTAGATTCACAAATGTTGAGACCCTACTGTATATCCTTCCCTCCCCTCAGAACAATGTCTCCATTTCCTCTATCCCACTGTGAATATGTTTCTTTATGTCATGTAGGGATGGGTCTACTCTCTGCTTTGTTGAAATTCCAGCTAGCTGGCAGTACTGAACAGGGCCTCCTCCATTTAAAGTGGCTCCACCCACTACCCTCAGTGAGAAACAGCTGCAAAGGAGTGGAGATTTGGAGGTGGTGTCCTTTCTGAAGTGAGAGTTGGGGTGCCTCTCCCTCCAGCGTTTCTCTGTGCTCCTAATTCTCCTTTGGTCCTACAGAACAATTCTTCTTATTGAAGGTGCAAGTATTAAACAGCTTTAAACATAGTTAATACATCATTTCCTAGGAGTGCTTCTGGTGGAATTCAATCCAACGCACCAACCTTTAAAATGGCTTCCTCACCTTCTGACCCCAGGTGCACTTTAGCTGAAGGCAGCATGGTTTTACAGCTTCACAGTGCCAGGAACTCTACACTTTTCTCCCTGCTGCCTATCAGTCTCCCGGACCATGCTCTTGCTAGCCAGAGAGATCAGGGCACCAATGTCTTTCCACCCTAGTCATGCTTTGCCATTCATTTCAGCAGCAACTTCCAATGGGCCAGACCTTACAAAGAGTAGCAGAAATGTTTCAGGTGCCTCAGTGACCTGTATTTACAACAGCTGCTTTGTTTAGGGCAACTGTTCCTCAGGTGCTTGGTGGAAATACTTGTGAAATACTTTCTGGTTCTGTTCCATTGATAGGGGTCTGCGAATGTGATTTCCAAGAGGGCATCAGCAGTGTACCCTCTAATTTTTCTTTTCCATGGGCAGAATAAATTTTTTATGTGCACCAAGGCATGTGTGGATGTGCACCACCAATAGAAACACATGCTGCCACCTGTGGGTGGCTGTGGGCACTCTGTTAATCAGCTGAACAGCACCTTACTGTATCCTGGGCATCAGCCCAAGCACTCACCTTAAAAGGAGCACTGGGAATTGGTCCTGGAGAGGTGAGTGCCTGGACACCGCCTTCCCACTTTCCTTCCTTCTGCCTTTCCCTTGGAGGCTTGTGCTTACTGGAAACTCTCTCTTGTACAATAGGAATGAGCCATATCAGCCTCTTGCACAGACTTCAGTGATTTATCCCAAAAAGCACCTCTGATTTCTTCAGAGCTTACTATTTTCTACTTAAACCCTTGTACTCTGCGTGGAATGGGAAAGGAAGTCATCTACAAGTCCCCTCCTCTTCACTTTGTCTTAGGACAAAACCTCCAACTGACTCCAGGAGTACCCCAGTTGTTGTCCTTTATTCTCAGTAGATCTTCTCCACATTGTCCAAGGTCTTCTTTTGCATTTTCCTTGTGAAGCTTGATGGACTGTGCTGGATGATGGTTTTCTGAGAGTGTGGCCTAGCCATCCTCACTTTCTTCTCTTGATTTGAATGTCAAGTGGTTCTTACCCAGCTCTGTTCCAAAGCTCCTCATTTGTGACCAAGTCTTGCCATTTGATGTGAAGGATGTACCTCAGGCATCTGTTTATGAATGTCTGTTGCTTGTGATTTGAAGACACTCCAATATCACATGTTACTTATGTATAACATCACACAGAAGCTAGCTGGGCCAAAGCATACAGTGGGTCAGCCCGTACTTCAGAGCATACACTTGGTAAATATTTTGTGCAAGGAATTCAAATAACTGGTCATAATTCTCTACCCATTTCCTTTCTGCCCATTTCCTCATACACACAGTCTGAATCTATGACTTTAATTACGTCCCTTTGGTTTCCTACATCTCACCCTCCATACTTGAGGAGTAATTTGAAACCTGTGCAAAACAGCCTTTTCAATTGATTATGTTTCAAACCTATTCAATTGGCATTTCATTACATACATTTAACACTTTATCCAAAAGCCTTGTTGCCAGGAGGGGCAGTTTCTTATCCTCTGAAACGTTATGCAACACACAGAATCTTTTTAAAAGTAATAAGGTATTCCTCCAGGCAATCTGATTTTTTTTGCAGGCAGGCTCAAGTTTGTTTCAGCTGGCTGTTCCTGGGCAAGAGGGAGTACCCGTGGGCTGCATCTTTATTTATCCTTCATGTTCAGTTTATCTAGTCTCTCCCGACCCCCTTTCTTGGCTTTTTTCTGTTTTTAGTTCCGTGGTTCATTGGTATGCTTTCTTGTGTGGTTGTTTTACTCTCTCCCTTGCCTCCTTTCTCAGTTCAGCTTTTTTGGCTCTCTGGTCTGGCTTCCATATTTGGCGTTGTTTATCTTGTTGTTTGGCTTCCCGTTTTTGGTGTTCCTGAACTGCTTTTGCAGCTTCCCATTCTTTCCCTTTCTCATTGGTCTCCAAACCAGACAGTTCTAGCTTTGTGGTTAGTTCGCTGCGGCTCATTTTAAAATTCTTTTTGTTCTATTTCCCGGCCCAAAATAAACAAACAAAACCAGTAAAACCTCCTTTCTTTGACTCCTCTCAGCCTTCTCATTTGAAAAATTGCTTAAAAATCTTGTAGATCAGTGGTTTCCATTAGAGCCAAATATTGAGCACTATACTGTAAATCCTCACAGAGAGTTAGCCATGTTAGTCTGTATCTTCACAAAACAAAAAAGCAGTCATGTAGCACTTTAAAGACTAACAAAATAATTTATTAAGTGATGAGCTTTCATGGGGCAGACCCACTTCTTCAGATCTGGAATAGTGAATTGGCATGATGAATTTATAAGAGAGGTAGATAAAAATGAAAACTGACAAATCAGCTGGGAGGGTGGGGTGAAAGGTAGGCTGGAGGTCAGGGGAAGAAAATTACTTGCTGTAAGTGTCTATTAAGTTAAGTGACTTGCCTGAGATCACTATGAATATTAAAGGTAGGGAAACTGTCTTTGTAATATATATGGTAACTGGTATCTCTATTGAGTGTGAAACTTAAAAATAAACTCCAGTTCAGATGTCTCCCTTTGTAATCTGGTGTTAAAGTCTCTTTGTTTTGGGATGCAGCTTTTCAGGTCTTTAAAGCTATGGCCTGCTCCATTGAAATGCTCACTGATAAGTTAATGTGTTTTCAGATTCCTGACGTCTGATTTGTGTCCATTCATTCTTTGGCAGAGGCTACGTCTACACTAACCAAAAACTTCGAAATGGCCATGCAAATGGCCATTTCGAAGTTTACTAATGAAGCACTGAAATGCATATTCAGCGCCTCATTAGCATGCGGGCAGCCATGGCACTTTGAAATTGATGTGGCTCGCCGCTGCGCGGCTCGTCCAGACGGGGCTCCTTTTCAAAAGGATCCCGGCTACTTCAAAGTCCCCTTCTTCCTATGATAGGTATGATAGGAATAAGGGGACTTCGAAGGAGCCAGGGTCCTTTCGAAAAGGAGCCCCGTCTGGACGAGCTGCGCGGTGGCGAGCCGCATCAATTTCGAAGTGCCGTGGCCACCTGCATGCTAATGAGGTGCTGAATATGCATTTCAGCACTTCATTAGTAAACTTCAAAATGGCCATTTTGAAGTTTTTGGCTAGTGTAGATGTAGCTAAACTGATTGTCCAGTCTGTCCAATATACATGGCAGAGAGGCATTACTGGCACATGATGGTATATATAACATTAGTGGGGGTACAGGAATATGAGCCCCTGATCATGTAACTAATGTGGTTCAGTCCAGTGATGATGTCTCCAGTGTAAATATGCGGACAGAGTTGGCAACAGGTTTTGTTGCAGAGAAAAATTCCAGGATTAGTGTTTCTGTGGTATGGCCTGTGGTTGCTAGTGAGAATTTTCCTGAGGTTAGGTGGTTGTCTGTAGGAAAGCACAGGCGTCTCATCCATGGCCGCTAGAGTATTGCATCATGTTCCAATATAGGTTGTAGGTTGCTGGAGGGGTTTGATTTGAGGACTATAGGAGATGACAAGTGGTGTTCTGTTATTAACCTTCTTGGGCCTATCTAGAAGTAGCTGGTTTCTGGGTATTTGTCGGCCCTGTCAATCTATTTTCTTACTTCTTCTGGTGGGTTGTCAGATTTCACGAATGCCTCGTAGTGATCTTGAAGTTTGTGGTCTCTGTCAATAGGATTACAGCAGATGCGGTTGTATCTAAGGGCTTGACTATAAACGATGGATCATGTGATGTGTCCTGGATGGACGCTGAAGGCATGTAGGTAAGTGCAGCAGTCAGTGGGTTTCCAGTAGAGAGTGGTGTTGATTTGGCCATCAGTGATCTGTACTGTGGTGTCCTCTCTCGTTTGGAATAGTCAAGGCTGAAATTAATGGTGGGGTGCAGGTTGTTAAAATCTCTGTGGAATTCTTCAAGAGTCTTTTTACCTTGGGTCTAAATGATAATGATATCTTTAATGTAGTTTAAGTAAAGTAAAGTAAAGCAACTTCAGCAAGTTGTAATCTTTATCTAAGCAGGCTTTTCGTGTACAGTCTGTTCCAGGTACTCTTGTTCTCAGGCCAAGAGGAGTCATTTTATGAGCTCAAAGGATGCTGCTCTACCTTTATCCTGTAAGTCAGGGGTGGGCCTTCTCAGGGGGGCATGAATTTCATAAAGAGGCCACAACATGATTGGCTGCTGGGTCTCAGGCTCATCCGTCTAATTAAAAATGTTGAAATATGTTACTGCTTTTATGTGTGTGTGTTCACATCTATATGCTGATGAATAAGTTTTTATATTCTACATACTTACGTGCTTACACACTCGGAAAGGATTTTTTTATATGAACAGAACTGACATTTCTGTTCATTTGGATTACATTAGACAGGTTGCTAATTGCAGGGATGTAAAGTGGGGTAGGATGTAAAAAGTTTGCTCACCCCAGGTGATGCATACCAAAATGGCTTTCTGCTTATACTTCCCAAAGTGTCAGGCCTGAAGTGAGTTATGGTGTGGTATGCCTTCTGCCGCTTGATATTGTGTGACTCCCTGGATTGCAGATAAGTAAATAATATTATCCCCATTTTAAATAAGGGGAAACCAAGCCAGAGTGATCAAGTGACTTGGCTAAAATCACACAGGCATTCATGGCAGAACTGAGATTAGAACTCAATTCACTAGTCCACATAGACTTTAATGGATGTGGCTTATTTTTGCTTTATTCATTTATTCCAGTCATTAAAAAATGTCTGAGCCCAAACAAGTTCCCTTCATTGAACAGCAACAGCAAAATCAGCTGTTGTCCAACCCACACTTTATTTTATTTTAGCTTTCACTGTCTATCTTTTTAAATGCCCACTGTCAGCACTGAAGAGTCGGCCTGCTTTTTCCCACATTCTTATATCCTCCCCACACTTATCTCCTGGAGCTGCTCCAAAATTTTTTGATCTGTAAGAAATGTTAGTTCAGTGTCATTGTTGTCTGTATCCTGTAAATAATCAAGTCCTGTGACCAGTGATGATAGTTCCAGCAGCAGTACAGAAAATATTCAGAGAAAGCACTTGAGGGAGCATGGCAACTAAAGATCCTGAGTACAAGAGGCTGTATCACATATGCACTGAGAGATGGGACAGTTCAGAAACTGCACAGGGTAAAAAAATTGGTATTTTTTGCCCTGTCACCAAGCCAGTAAAAGGGAAAAATGTACTACATTTCACTCTACTCCCTACGAATATGAGCTCTTTGAAACCTAAAATTCAGCAAGCCTTCCCTAGTTTCCAGTGCTGCTCTCTTGTGACACATTGTCACTACTGCGTGAAGTTCTAACTTGGCCCAACTTTTACTACAACTTTTGGAGCCAATAACACTGATTTAGAATGACAGCTAAGGAGGAAGACGCTAGTAGAAAAAATGAAGTCTATAGGAATCCTATATGATTTGGGCAGTATTCCTTTAAATAATTTGTGAGTCCTCTAATGACCCTTTATATCTTCTGTAGCAGAAATCACTAGAACCTAGCAGCATCGGTGTACAGTACATAAGTATCTGTGTTTTCTATGCTTATATATAGATTGCAAATATGGTGATTTGGGATCTAATTGTGCCACATACTTTCTTAATGTTGTTTATAGAGCAAAGACATAACACCACCATCACTACTCCCCACTCCAGCCCTCTGCCCAGAAAGAGAGAGGAATTTTTAGTATATAATTTGTATCATGTATTTTAGCACAGAGTTATTTAGAATAATAGCTGCCGTCACTGAGACAGAAAGGATGAAATTAGGAAACAAAAATAATTCTGAGTAGAAAGGAGACCTTCTTGATCATGAGGTCCTTTAGAAGATTAATTTCCACATCACTTTGGAGCATTTAATCTGAGTGAACAGCAAACCACTTGTACATATGTATTCATTTACTTTAATGAGAGCCCTGGGTGCTCAGCTCTTTTGAAAAGTAGGCCACTTAGATGCCTAAATAACATAAAGCTGCCTAATGTTAGGCTTATATGTGATTAAAACCGCTCCTTATTCATCTTATGAGGTTAATCAAAACATTCAGACATATTTGTTTTTGTTTAGATTATTAATGTATCTATATAATTTGGTAGGTGAAGATATTCAGAAGCGGTGGTCTGATTGTTCCATTCACCAGTGGAAGTAACACCTCTGAAGCTACACTGGCATAAAGTTGCATTAAGTAGGAGAAGCATCAATCTGACTATACCACATTCTGTTTATGATGCTGTACAAATGAACGAACACCAATGATTTCTACAGTTGTACTCTCCCAATTTACACCAGTGTCAATTAGTCAAGTAGTGACCAGCATCTGGAATTAAGCTACATTATAACTAAGATTGTGACCTGGTGGTAAAACACAGGCTATTTTAGGAACTGAGAAACGTGATGGAATTTGGTGGTGGTGGTACCAGCCCAGAGAACAGATATGGGAGAGAAACTGTGATGGGTGAGCACAAAGTGTTATTCCACTGCAAAGGGCACCTAGGTCTCAAAAGATGGGTGTGTTTGTTAATATGTAGATTAGTAATAATTAAAAGAAGAGCTTAATATATTTGCTCCAGTGCTTCTCCAACTTTATATCCTCTCAGTAAATTCTGTCATGAATTTCTCCGCTCTCTGCAGCAGCTGTTATATGTTCTATCAACAGAAGGTCACAGCGCATAACTTAGTCCTATGTGTTTATTCAGTACTGGGTGAAATTTTGCTTGCATTTTCACTGGTGTAAGTTTAGAGTAATGCCACTGAAATTATTAGTTATTCCTTTTTGACAACCAGGAGCATAAATGGGACAGTTACTTTCAACACTTGTGGGGGAAGTTGGGAGAGGTTTTTATTTGTCAAAAGTGGCAGCCCCTTTTAGTGTAGAACGCATTTTAAGTATAGTCGTAGAGCCTTACAAGCAATCCATAATGGAATTATATTTACCATAGAACTGCCTCAATTAAAAGTATAACTAAATTATCATATGAAATTAGCATCAGAAAATTCCTGACACTCCCATATACTTCACATGAAAAACCAAAATAAGTGTCCCTCTAATAGCAAACAAGAAGAATAAGCAAAAAATACTGTTTTTAAATGCTTGTGTATTTACCAATATGTCAAGTATTTTATCACTTTGAAATCTTATTGGTTCCTTTAACAAACTAGAGTGGTTTGTGTTTGTTTAGTTCATCATGCCTGCTGCTGTTTTCCAGTTGCTGATAAAGGAGGTGGTGTTGGCGTGAGCTTCTTTTCAGAGTGGAGAGCTCAAATGTGGTCTTGAAACAGCCTTTGGAACTTGTTTCATGATTGTTACAAGAAGACTTGATGCACATGAGAAGGCTTTTCCTCAGGAATAACAGACGCTTTAGTTTTATCCAGGGACTCCTGAACAAGAAGTGCTAGTGTTTAGTTTTAACTTGCCCATTCTAAGCAATACACCAGTATTGCTGCTATTCTGTAACCTCGAAGCACAACAGAAAGGAAGCCACATTTACCATGCAATAATTCCTTCCTTATGCTCTGTAAAAGTTGTATTTTTTTCTTTTTAAGGAAGTCCACCTCTAAAATTAATAATATACGTAGTACATTTTATCTTCAGAGCATGGAATAAACATTAATTAACTCCCAGAACACCTAGAGAGGCACGTAATTTAATATTGTCTCCATTTAATAGGTGCTTAAACACAGGCACAGAGAGATTAACGAATTGCACAAGGGCACATTGTTAAGGATAGAGCCAGTGTTGGATATTGCCAGTTCCTCACTCGTAATCTCACAGTCCACAAGACAAGGCTGCTTCCACCCTCCACACTCATCCTCCCCCCGGCAAAGAATGCTATCTTTACTCCTTGCTCAAGCTTTAAGTGCCATTGGTTGCTATACAGGGCAAATAATCTTTCCAGATCATTGCTAGCCAGATGGCAGCCTGCCATTTCAAACAATCCCTGGAAGTGGGGTGAAGGCAAGTGAAAGGTAAGGTGAAATTGACATGCTGACATTGAACTTCAGCAAACTTCAGGCTCACTAGCTGCACTGTCCAGTAAAGTTCCAGATATCAGCTTCAGTCTCTGAGTATTCTCTAGCTAATTGTTGAAACAAAAACAAACACACCCAGACTGCAAAAGAGCACAGTCACTGTGAACAGAAATGCAGTAAAAAATATGTCATGCTCCTTCCTGTGAAAGATAAAGAAGATACAGTAGGATTAATTGGCTAATCATCCATGCCTGACAAATACTTCAAGGTATGTCTTGTGTTTGTAACAAACGAAGAACAAAAAAAGGCCACAGCTATTGTTGGTGCTGCCATTCGCGAACAATTACTGCTGGAATTGCATAGAAGACTATGATTTTTAAGAAAAGAAAAACTTAAAGGAGGCTTAATGATCCTTTCATACTTAAAGTGGTGATGATCATAAATAGATGGACTTTTGTGGCAACTCAGTTCACTGTTTTCCAAAGTACTTTACTAATATTAAATACAGTTTGAACCTCTCAATCCAAAGCTCTCTCATCTGGCAAACTCTAGTCCAGCATGATTTTAGTTAGTTGGGTGATCACTGGGCCATGTTTCTTGTGGTCCCATAAAGTTTGTTTACAGCCACCAGTCCTGGCTCTCAGTGCTCTCTTCTGTTATTTATCTCTAATTTACCCCTAAATATCTTTTAAGAGCCCAGAAAGCAGTGGAAGTGTTGGTAATGCTAGACAATATGGACCTCCCGTTGTCTGGCAAATTCCTCCGACATCGGTCAGGTCCCAAGAGTGCTAGACAAGAGAAGTTGAACTTGTATCACAATACACCATAGCTCAACAGCTATTTCACAATACTCAGCAATATTAAAAATCATTTAGGAAAAAGTAGTGAGGAAGAACACTATATCCAGTGTGTGCTATATGTAATCTGTACCTATTGACTTGTTTTGTGTGGTACATCTTAAAATGGAGTGAAATTCCCTGCCTTTCCACAGTCAGTGTGTGTAAAGGGAGTCTGCTAGACAAGAAATTCACACACTGTGGACTCTCTCCTTAAAATCTTACTTTTGTTCTTTTATTGCAAAAGGAAAGGTCATATTAAAAAAGTGCATCTATGTATGGTTGATCTTTGTCTAGGAAAAATCATAACATACTAGGGAGAATATAGAAAGGGAATATGTAATCTGAGTTGGAATTTGGCCAGAACACCAGGGTTAACACTCCTACACTTGCACAAAGAGTCATGGAAACTTTATTGACTGTTCCTGAAAAGGAGCTTGATTTTATGTCTTATCCACTCTCCAATTCAATTACCACAAAAGTGTATTGTAAGTGATATTAGAATAATTTTAGTATATCTCTGGGAAGCTGTTTTGTCCTTGGGAACTTGTCATTAGAATTTATAGAAAGCAGGGAAATATGGAATGGCAGCATTCAAACAGGCAGGTGCTAATCCTACATTCAAATATGCAAAACCCTTTAATTGTGATATACAGGCAGTAAAGACCGGCAGGCGAAAGAACAAGAATTTGAGAGAGACAATGTGACGAAGGGTGGGGGCTGTGGGGGGGGTGTTCAAAAGGTTTGCATACAGAGGTGGCTGCACTCTGTCCCTGGGTGTTACTGATTTAACAAGGCAAGGGGAGAGGGAGTTTGTTGTTTCACAGACTAACACAGAATGGAGACCCCAGGGACTGCTGACAGGGAGACCGAGCTTGGATGGCACAGCTGGTTTTGGCCAGTGGAAGGACAATGAGCTGTGGAGAGGACTCCAGTGACCCGACCAGCTGGTTCCAGTCCGGGGCAAACAAAAGACAGATGTGAGACAAGGTGGAGGAGGAAGGGGCCCAGGCAACCCCTCTTCACTTGGACAGAGTACAGTCAACCCCCGACTTGTGGGAGAATTACGTTCCTGGGCAACGAGGCATAATTCGAATTTCGCGCAATCTGAGGTGGGGGCAGGGCTGCCAGCTCCACCCCCAGGGAGCCGCCGAGGCTGGAGGAATCCCTGGCAGCAAGGGGGCTGGGAGCTGGCTGGAGCGAAGCACTCCGTGCCTGCTGCACAACCCCAGCCCAGCCTGTGGGGCGAGACCCAGCTCCGGGAGGCACAGGAGGAGGCAGCCCCAGTGCCCCCAGTACCCTCCCGGGTTCACATGCACACGCAGCCACCCCTTCCTTTCCCCTTCTGGGAGTGATCCCTGCGCTCTCACCATGCTGGCTGCTGCAGGCTCTTAGCTATTAAAAGCTCCACAGGGAGGCAGGGGAGGAGCTGCAGGGGTGCCATGGCCGCTCAGGGCTGAGAAGATGGTGGCTGGAGCAGGAGGCAGCCCTGCCCTTCTCTAACCTGGCCCACGCCCACAGGAAGAGCTGGAGCCGCTGGCTGGAGCAGGACCACCGTGAGTCCCCTCCAGCATTTGGCTGTGTGCCCTGCCTGCAGTGCCTGCCCCTCCCTGCCTTCAGCGCTGCAGCCCTGGGCAGGCGTGAGGCAGGAGCTGCCTCTAGAGGAGCTCCCGAGCCAGCCAGCAGTGCATTGCTGGTGGGCAGGTCCCACGGGAGTAAGCGGTGAGGCAGGGCGCAGGGAAGCAGGGTCCCCCCCTTGACTCGACTTGTGTTACTATAAAAATGTGTAAGTCGAGGCTGCACAAATTGGGGGTCTACTGTATAAAAGATGGAGGAGCTGCTGGAGGGGGATATCAGGGGCTCAGCTAGAAGGAGGGGGCTTCTGGACTGGGCAGGGGGAGATGAGGCCAAGCCACATGGATGCAGGGAAGCGTCAGACATGCTGTGCTGGGGAGGTCAGGCCTAGTCCTGTCTGAGAGTTTCCGTGCTGTGTTCAGTGCTCAGTCTATGCTGGCTGAAAGTTGCTCCAGCCTGCAGAACAGGTTTGTACTATTCCCTCTGGGAGCGGAGGCCCTGGAAGTCCAGAATGAGTGGGCTCCCCAAAGCGGCCTACACCAGACAGAGGTGTGCTGAAGGCTCCGAGAGGTCTGGTCCTGGGAGAGGCTACCCTGAGAAAGAGTGGACTTCCTGAGAAGGGGCTGTCACACTGGAGGGTGGTGCCCCCCAGGGACTGTGCAGGCCAAGTGTGGGCACCATCTGTGAGTCCATGACTGACAGCACTTATATATGTGATAGCTTGACACTGGAGTAATGGTAAATCACGTTCTGAAAGTGGAAGTGAAAGGTAAAGCCCAAGTTAGGCAAGGTTTTCAAAAGTGACTAGTAATTTTGGGTGCCTCATTTTTGGGTGTCCAAATTGATACTCCTTAAAGAGTCCTGATTCTTAGTAGGTCAATAATCCTTTCTTTCTTCAGAAATCAGTTCCTTTCAAGGGGATCAACCCTAAAATGAGGTACCCCAAATTAGTAGATGCCACTGCAAATCTTAACTATCTGTATTTAGGAAAAAAAAAACTTGGTAAGGAAATTGGTCTGAATTATTCAGCTTTAATTCAATTGACATAAAATACAATATCTTATTGTAAAGTAATTGGAATCTGAAACTTAACCTTTTGAACATCTTGAAACATCAGCTTATGCCTCAGGAGCCTCTAGTCCATTTGTCTGTGAGTTTTTAATTGGTGTTAACTATGAGCCAGATTTTGCAAACCCTTATTCCTCTGAGTAGTCCCACTGATTTCAGTGGATCTCCATCATAAACAAGGACAGCAGCTGTCTGCTGTTTTGCCAGCCAGGGCAGAAAATGTCTTTCAGTCTGCCTCTCCTACGAGTAAATAAGAGAGTGAGGAGGCCAGCCAGTCACTAGAGCACAAATGGCCACCCAATCAGAGCAGTGTAACAAACAAACAACTGAGCAATGCGGCAATATAGCACTCTGTCGAAGCTGGCACCCAGGTTGTGGCCCTGTTCACCCTGTCCTAAAATCAGCCCTGTATAATGGTTACTCACATGAATCAGAGTTTGCAGGATCATGCTTTGAAAATTGAAACCACACTTTGTTTTCATTTTTTTGAAAGGTCTGAAGGAGAGCTGGCAAAATTAGTTTCAGTGGCTGATTTAGGACAGAAGAGAAACACTTGTTAAACTCATCAGAAACTTGCTGGCTCAGCTGGAAGGAGGGGGCTGGAAACTTGCTGGCTCGGCTGGAAGGGGCTGTTGGAAGTTGGAAATGGACCTCTCCCTCTGCAGTTTTGGTAGATTAGTTCAAAGTTAATAAAAGCTAAACCCTTAAATGAAACACCACACTTATTTTACTCATATCAGAATTGTGAAAATTAAGATGCCCTTCCCTGAATGTACTGGGAAGTAAGTTTATTATGTGAAATTATATCCGTTATTTCTGAGCATAGTGAAAGTTCTTGCAGCCTCTCTGTAAATTAAAGTAATTTGCAAGGCTAGAGGTACAAGAGCTCAGTGAGACCCTGGAAATCAGCATCCCATTTGTTTTGCTAATGATCATCAGGGTCCAAATTCTGTTATGCTCATGCCAGTAACCCCAGCGAAGGGCCTCTGGTGGCTGCTGCTTACAAGGTTTTTAAGATTTAGCTCCAAAAGACCTTTTTGGTATTAATTATTTCAATAAGGATATTAGAGATCCCCAGGACGCAAGCCTCATGCAAGTATAACTCCTACTGGTTTTAACAGAGTACATGGGCAATGACCCCATTTTAGGACATAATACTGTATTCTACTGTCATTATCCCAGACCCTGCAGTAATACTGTTTGAAGCTGTAACAGTTTAGCTCTTTAATGTAAACTGGAGTGGAGTAGGGGTTTTGTTGTAGATTCAGGGGAGGACTCCACAGTTAAACTCTAAAGAAATAAGATCCATTTCCTGGTTAATATCACTCATACTAGTAACCAGAAACACAGAGGAAGATAAATACCAAATATGTAGACTGCAGTGTTTCTCAATCGGTTGTTTTGCAATTTTTTCCACATGATGTCAACTATTGCTTAACCTTACAAGGAAGTAGAAAGATAGGGATGAGCTCTGGTTTAGACACATTCGTTTTCCTTAGCTCCATAGGTGCTCAGCTTTATGAAGTCATAAATGAACACCCAGCCGCAAGGGCAGCACAGCACACTGCACATGAAAGTGATGGAAGCAGGTGTGGGAGTTGTAAAGGGTGCAATACAATTATACATTATGAAGAGCCTCAGGAGAATCATTAGGAATTAAAATATTGCTGAATATGTGATAGAGATACTGAGTGTGAGATCTGTTGTTACATAGTACTTAGAGGAAGGCTGGACAAACCTGCTCTGAAAAAAACCTGAAGAGTAGAAGCTCTGTTTCAAACTCAGCCATAATCCAAATGTTTTGCACTTTCAGTTAGGTCCTGATCCAGAAACCAGGGCAGTCAATAGAAAGACACTTTCTGACTGGAATGTGCTGTTGCTCAAAACCTAAGTAAATCTGTACTTGATAAAAGGGCATTGTTACTTGACTATGGAAATTCCTAACTACGTTTAGTTACATTGTAAAACTCACCTTTCATATTCCCATATGGCCCACAAGTTTTCTGATGCACAGAGGAGGCTTTTAGCAGACTTTTGTTTTATCACCTGGAAGCGGCAAATTGAGTTCTGACAGTTGGGTTTCAAGGAAATGCCAGAACTGCGTAAACAATGTTGGATATTGTGTGCTAATAATTTGATATGGAGATGTTTCTGAAAGGACAGGTGCCTTAAGCAATGTTATCAACCCCAAGACATCTATGGAACCACACCATGTGAGAACTTGGCTTTTTTCCCCATTCTTCCTGACATTAGAATGGCGTAAAATAACACCTGTGTCCACTTTTGCGTTAGCACTACGTTGATGTCATCAGGACTCTGTATGTGATGCTACTTGCAGGATCCTGATGATAAGAGACCACTGTTGTGAATGACCACGCTGCACTGAAAACAGCAGAGCCATTGTCCAGACTTGCAGTGAGAAGGTAATGGTATTTTGTGGAAGCGGAAGCAAGGTCAGCAACTGCTGCAAAAAGATGGGTGGTGGTCAGCTTTGCAGCACTGACTCACCCCCAGGGAGTGTAAGGGCAGGAAGCTTTATAGGTACAAGCCCTGGTGTGACGCCTTTCTCCAGGCAGCCAGCAAAGCAGCAGCAGTCAGCAGAGGATCCAGGCAAAGTGGTCAGCGTGACTGCAGGAGGGTGAGAGCAGGGAGAAGAGGGGATACTCCCCACCTTCCCCACAGAAGGACATGCACAGGCAGATAGAAGCTCCTCACAGAGAGGGAGGGTGAGTCAGTCAGATCAGATCTCCAGGCACTGGGAGGATAAGGGAGAGGCATGGGGAATCAGTTAGCACTGTGAGAAATGTGCCTTCCCTGTGAGAGGGGAGGAGGGTTAACAAACACTGCTCAGGGCTGCACTAGTGGGGTTGGAAGAGTAAACAGGGCCCTGTCGTCGCAGCACCAGTAGCAAGGGGCTGTTACCAGGCCAGCAGGTGGAGAAGCCCATGGGATATGTTAGAGGTACTGGCAATGAATTTGCTGGCGAGGCCTGGATGGAAAAGAGGGGTAGCTGTTGGACGCTCCCCAGATAATTACAGACTAAACAAGGGGTTACCTGCACCGTACACTGTTGTCTGCCAGCCAGCTAGTCCCAGACATCTAATAATAAAGTTGTGGCCTGATTAAATCTATATTAAGTGTCTTCTGTCCTTTCAGCATGGCTGGACAATAGCTGACCTTCAGAGTGAAGATTCTCGAAGTTATTTGTGAAATAAGCCTGAGGTTGGTATTGGGACCAATGTTACATGAAAGTACCAGCAGATGTACCCGGTGTTGCTCGGCTCTTTAACTGAAGAAATTTTTTGAAAATGAATGAAAAATGCACATGCTTTTTTCAATGATAGTGTTTTTCAAAAATGAAGACTGGAGTGAGGGTTCAGGGGTGTGGAGGCATGGGTGGTGAGGGGCAGAGCTTTGGTGGGAGCTCAAGGCAGGTGGGAGGTGTAGAAGTTAGGGAAGGGGTCTCAGGGCAGGGGGCTGGGAGGTGGGGGGTTACTGTTGCTACCCACGGTTATGAGGATGATGATGCTCCAGCATCTGAGGGGGCTGGGGCTGCGCTCCCCATCTAGTGACCCCTCTCAGGAGGGAGAGAACTGTGGCTCCATGCTTGCTGGCTGGGGACTGCAGCTCTGCAGGCTGGCCCCGACCTCTGGCTACCCCAACTGGCCTGCAGCCTGTGCAGGGGCAGCTCCCAACCTGCTGCTGCCACCAAAGCTTGCGGCTTCTCCAAGGGAGCTTTGCTTTGAGTAGTGGCTGCTCCTCCTGCAGCCTATTAGGGGCAGGGCAGTGGTCTATGGGCTGACCCCAGCCTCAAGACATTCCCCGGCCCTGCACTGGTCTGGCGAGGTGGGAGCTACCTCAGCCTCCAGTGGCCCCCTCCATCCTGCAACCTGTTTGGTGGGGCACCCCAGGGGCTGGCCAGGCTCTGGGAACTGCCGCCCACCTCCAGTGCCACCTGTTTGGGGTGGGGACCAACTCCTGCCCCTCCCTCCTACAGATCCCTCTGTGGCCAGTAGGCCCCTGAAGTGGGGGTGGGGCTCTATGGGCTGCCCCCAGCCTGCAGTGGTTCCCATTCAGCCATATGGGGGAGGCTCTTGGAGCTGCCTCCAACAAGCTGTCCCTCCCCCACAGCCTGTGGTCTGTCCACTCCACCCTCCGACAGCCCCTTGGCAGCCTGCAGGCTTTCTGGCGTGGGGCCGGGCTCCAGGGGCTGTCTCCCTCCAGCTAACCTCCCCTCCAGCACCCTCCCCATGTCCGGCTGGTGGAGCAAGGTTCTGAGGGCTGCCCCAGTCTCCAGCACCTCCCCTTTGCCTGCATGGTATCTGGGAGGCTGCCCTGCCCTTCTAGTAGCCCCCTCTGCAGCCCGTAGGCTCTCCACTGGGTAGGCAGACTCTGGATTTGGGGCAGGTCCTGTCCCCTGTCCTTGTGGCAGGTAAGGTGGCAGTGCCCCAGCCCCACTGGCCTCTTGGTGCTGTAGCTGCCCCCAGTGGCCACTCTCAGTATCGTGTCCCTCCTGTGTGTCTCTCTCCCTTCTGCCCCCCTCCCTTTCCATGTTCTGGGATGTCCTGGGATTTCAGGTACAGAAATCCCTTGATTTAATGGATCCTGATATAACGGACTTGGGAAATAACAGACCTTGTCTGCCAGTCCCTCTGCCCCCCTCAATAAATGCCAGAGACTCACCAGAGCAGGCGCTGGGGCTGGAGGAGCTGGAGGGAGAGGCTGCAGGGGGGCACAGGAGCTCTCCTTCCCCAGCCCCGTGTACATGGAGCATGTTGGCACCTGGCCACCGGTGCCTGCAATGGTGCTGAGCAGCAGCCCTGGAGTTGGAGGCTGCTGCCTGCTGGCAGGCTGGGGGTGGCTGTGCTCTACCTTCATGTGGGTGGCTTGAAGCCGGGGGCTGGAGGAGCCGCAGCGCTGAGAGCTGCAGGAGGTGGAAGGAGCCAGGCCGGCATTCAGCTCCTTTCCTGGTAACTAGGAGAGGGAGATGGAAGTGTGAGGGGAAGAATGGGGCAGAAAGGGAGGAGTGAAGAGCGGGGCAGAGGACAGGAGTGAGTGATGGGCTGGAAAGGTCAGTGCATCATCATACAGTATAACCATTCATATATAACAGACTTTCAGCATTAACGGACACCCCTTCCCCTCATTAATCCATTAAATCGAGAGTTTACTGTATTTCCTACTTTCCAGGCAAATGCAAACACAGACCTTAGTTTAGGTTAGCGTAAGAGGAAGTACGAACGTAGGACAGACAGACAGAATCACAGAATCCTAGGGCTGGATGAGATCTCAGGAGGTCTTTGAGTCCAGACTCTAAACCATAGCTAGACAGATAGTTCGCTTAGTTATTTAAAAGAGAAAAGTTAGTAAATTATTAAAATCTGCAGAGGACTCTTGATGGATTTACACTGCAGTGGGGTTTTTCCCCCACAGTACATCACAGCAGGACCCCCAGCATGGTTATAAATAGATGGTCAATCATGGATTAAAAGAATAAACTAATTAATTTCATAAGCATTACCAGCATTTTTTCATTCTCTATGGTAAATAGGGGAAAGATAATCTAATGCTTCATGGTATAAGATGATCAGCTGTGGGAGTCAGGAAGAATTTTATTTAATCCCTCAGGCCTCCCTCTGCACAGATACATGGATATAAAATATACACATTTCACAGCTGGCACTAATGGAGGCTTCTGTCTGCTTTTATAGCATCAGCTGTTGGTCATTCTGGAGCCTTGATGCCAGACTCTATGGACATTGTGTTCTGATCCAGTATGACATATCCTATGCCCCAATAGCTAATGTTTCTATTCAAAAAGGCAAAAAGCAAAGGAAACAGAAAGGGACAATCCTTTATTGTGCCTTGTGGACTTTGGCTGGATCTAAATACAGCTAATTGTTAAGTAACTACAATAAAATATTTTAATAAATGCCAATATTCTTTCCACATAAAAATGGCACTTGGCAACACTACTCGTCACGGTTAATTTTGAGGTTTACAGGGCACTAAACAGAGTGATTGCAAAACAACTGGATTCAAATCAGTGTTCTTTTGCAATCCCATTATGAAGTCAAAGAGTTTCCTTGTTTCTTTTCTTATTAGTGAAACATTTCATGTGCATTGTTTAGCAGGGATATTAAAAATTAAGTTTGGAGGAAAGGTTGAGAACCACTGCTCTAGTTACTTGCTTTTGTAGCTCCAAACATGCCACCATTCTTCCAGGGAGTGACTGCAGCCTTTCCTCTAGGTTCTCCTAGCTACCATGCTTTATACAGGCCCCCGTTCCTTTCCATCTAAGCCTCGTTTAATCTATTCTTGCTCCCTTGCTTCTCCTACAGGTGCGCCCTGGGGAGTTAATTGGCTCAGCTAGCCATCTTTATCCCTCCAGGGCTTCACTGGGATGGACAACCCATCACAGAGCAGTGGTGGTTGTACTAAATGGGGAGATTTAGGGGAATATGTTAGTGGTAAGGTCACCACTGAGCAAATAGCTTAATCTTTGTGTTCATCTTGTTTGATTCCCAGCAAACAAACAAAGAGAACATTAGTTAGTTGAAAGGTGACAATTTGAAATTGATAAAAATAAATATTTTTAATACAAAGCTCAGCTGACCAACGCATACAATTATGTAGGCTAATAATTCAGCAAGATTAGATGGGACTCATGTCTGACCCATTGTGGCACTCCTTTGTTTCCTGCACTGGATCTTTCATACGTACTGCTGGGAAGAGAGCCACCACAAGGCACCATGTCTTTGCATGCAGAGGTGTGGAGTCCCCTTGGAAGGCCTTTTCATGGCCTGTCATCTTTTCCAACACAACAAAACTACTGCCACAATACTGTATTTTAAATCTTGCATTTCTTTACAAGGATATTGGCTGGCAGGATCTCCCTCTCTCTGTATAAGACCAGCATCTGCCATTTTCTACTCTGTCTAGAAAACAAATGGCAAAGTTTTTGAATCAACACAGTGCTGAGCACTCTGGACACAATCAAGAAAAATGCTTCAGCAGCTGTTTAAGCATTTGAGTTATTTTGTTAAAGGGCCTTAAGGCTATGCAAATTATACTGCAGGGAAAAGCTTGTCTATATTTAATTGAAATACACATGGTGTAATACCTTATACTCCTTATGCATTTCCTGACTCTTTCCTTAGCTGCAGCTTTTGTTTCATCCAGTTTCTCCTGTTGCTCAGAAAGCAAACTGCATGGTATAAATACCTAAGAATGGCCATACTGGGTCAGACCAATGGTCCATCTAGCCCTGTATCTTGTCTTCTGACAGTGGCCAATGCCTGATGCATCACAGGGAATAAAGAGAACAGGTAATCAAGTGATCCATCCCCTGCCACACATTACCAGCTTCTGGCAAACATTGGCTAGGGACACTCCAGAGCAGGGTTTTGCATCCCTGCCATCCTGTATGACACCCATTGATGGAAGTGTGCCCCATAAATTCAGCCATTTCACTTCAGAATCCTGTAATAGTCTTGGCCTTCCACCAGTCCCTGGCAAAGAATCCCACAGGTTGACTCTGCTTTGTGTGAAGAAATACTTCCTTTTGTTTGTTTTAAAATTGCTGCCTATTAATTTCATTTGGTGTGCCCTAGTTCTTGGAAATAGTTCTAGAGAAAGAATACGTCTCTATTGACTTTCTTCAGAACATTCATGACTGTATAGCTGGCTATAATTCCCCCCACTTTAATCATCACTTTTCCAAGAAAAAAGGCCAAGTCTTATTAAACTGTGCTCTCATCATGTGGAAGTTGTTCCATACGTCTAATAATTTTGCTGCTCTTCTCTTTGTATTTTTCCAGTTCCACGCTATATCTTTTTTGAGATGGGGCAAGCAGATCTTCACACGGTAGTAAAGATGTGGCAGACCATGGATATATAGAAAGACAACATGGTCTTGTCTCATTATCTATCCCTTTCCTCATGAATCCCAACATACAGTTCACTTTTTGACAGCTGCTGCATATTGAATGGATGTTGTCAGAGAAGCATCCACCCTGACCCCCAAAACCACTTTCTAGAGCAGTAACAGCTAATTTGAACCCCATCATTTTATATTTATGGTTGGGATTATGATTTCCAATGTACATTACTTTGCAATACCTCTTATTCCAGAGTTACTATTAATGCTCATTATTCTGGCAGGAATTTTTCCACAGCAACTTCCCCTCCTTTCCAAAATGGCTCTGGAGACCAAAATACTGATTCTGCAAGAGGATCAGAACTCTTTTCATTCCTACTAAGTGGAGTTAGGGAGAGCTAAGGGTGATGAGCTCAGTCACCCCCACCTGCAGGTGCCTGGTAGCAAGAGATGTGAAGTATCATGAACACCGCAGAAATGGTTTAGCTTTGTGGGACAGCAGTGCCCTCTGCTATTACTTTACAGTTTCAAAAACAAAGGTTTTTAAAAGTTACCTTAAGCTGTTTCTGCTTCATACTTTCATTTTCTTCTTGTGTGCCACGTTGCTGTATCCCCTACTACCTGTCACAAGCAGAATTTGAATACAGTCACTCTCAGCCGCTGATGGCCTACTGACAGGGCAGAAAAGTAAACATAGGCTACTAATAGGACTGCAAGCAGGAGGAGGAGCAGACATTGCCACTGGCTGTCAAGTTGAAATGTGCACTTATTTGCAGGTGAGACAGAGGAAGAAACAGCAAGGTTGATACTGCTCAGCACTGCTCTTGACTGTGACCTTTCTGGAAAATTAGTGTATATTGGAAACCTATACATCAAATATTAACACAACTGAGACCAAATGGAGGGTGAGGGTTGTTAGATGGATCACCTTACAGGTTTTCTCTTACATGTTGCCTAACTAGAGGATTTACCTGGTGTTGCTTAGGTCCTGGTGGGGGATCAGGCCAGGGGGTGTGGGCTCAGGGCAGGGAGTTGGGAGCTGAGTGGGGTTTCTTAGAGTGGTGTGGGGGGCTTAGGGGATGGCTTTTGCTGGGTGTGGGGGAGCTCAGGGGAGCCCTGAGGCCAGCCAGGGCTGTGCTGCTCATCAGACAGCAGCTCCCAAGGTGAAGCCATGGTGGCAGGGGCTGCACTGGTTGGCCCTGGCTGATGGCTGCTCTCTTGGTCATCCAGGGATGCACTGCCCTGCTGGCGGCTCCTCCCTGGGGGGCCATGGCAGCATAGACTAACATGGCCAGTGGCTGCTCCCCAGGCCAGCCAACTTTAATACAGGTTGACCCTTTCTAATCCCGCACGCTCAGGACCTTGCCAGTGCTGGACAAGAGAATTTGCTGGACCACAGGATGTCAATATTGTCTAGCAGCATTACCAAGACTTCCACAGCTGACCAGGCTCTTAGAAGAAATTTAGGGGTAAATTAGAGCTGACAGTCAGGAATAGTGGCTGGAAACAAACTTTTTGGGACCATGGAAAACTTGGTTACACCAATGATAAGTGGTCATCTGGCTAACTAAAATCATGCCAGATTACGGATGTTGCTGGATGAGAGGGGTCTGGATTAGAGAGGTTCAGCCTGTATTTATAAAATGTAGGAGATACTTCTGTAGTAGACTTTACAAGATATGGGTTCAAATAGGTGGTCCATGCCTCAGATTCAAATAGCAGGATACTCAATACACATGCCTGGTAGATTAGCATCTTTGTTTTCACTGTCAGCTTCGGATTGTTCCATGCTCATTTTGTAAGTCTGCCAAAAATAGTAGCTGCCTTCCCTATTCTGATGTTCAGTTCTTCATCCATGGATAGGTTTGTGGTGACAGTAGGTCCAAGGTAACAGAATTGTTGAACCACATCCAATGGGCTGTTATCCAGAATGACACTGGGTCACTGAGGTGTACCTTGAGTGAATACAACAGTTTTCTTCATGCTTATGTCAAGAAAAAACAACTTGCAGGATCTGCACAGAGAATCCATCAGTGACACACTCACACAGATAAATTAACATTCTATCAAGCAGCTCCAAACATGCCTTGCTGAACCACAGAATCCTAGGGGTGGAAGAGACTTTAGGAGGTCATCTAGTCCAGCCCCCCACCTAAAGTAGGATCAACCCTAATTAAAATCATCCCATCCAGAGCTTTGTTAAGCCAGGACTTAAAAACCCCTAGGGATGGAGATGAAGCTGTACGCTGTGAAGAGCTGTGGCCTTAATCCTGTAAACTGCCGTTGTGTGAGCCACATCACTTTCAGTGGGGATGTGGATGACCACAAGTTCACCCACATGAGCAACTTGCAAAATCAGTACTCATGATGGCAACACTGAAGCTGCTGTTGTCTGACTCCAGTGAAATAATCCCACCAGCAAAATGAGGCTAACATTTCTACCATTCTAGGCACAGAAAGTGATTGCTTCATTTAAATTAAAATGCATATTTTATGAGGTATCATTGTTTGCTTTAGTAATTCTACACAAGCAAACTTGCTTCTCTGCTGCTTTATGCTGTGCTTCAATAATTGGTGGAAAGCTTTACTGCATCTAATTAAACCTCTAAAAAGAGATGTGACAAGTTACTGTGGAACAGAGCTCAAGGGTTCATCACAAACATTCATGGTGGATTATTGTCTCTCACTATTTAGTTAGTAGTAAACAAAAGGAATTTGGTTTCCAAACAGCACTTACAAAGTCAAATTCTTTATAATAAAAGTATATGAGTACAAATGGACTTCAAGTGTAGTGAGACATCCTTCTGAAAAGTTACTTTAAAATTTAATTTAATTTAAATGTGTTTGACTTTTCGCTCCTATCTCAGCCTTTATAGATTAAAAAGCCACACTTGGAATTAGACTCAGGGTCAAACAGAAAGCCAGTGCAGTCTAAAGACCACAACTTACAGTACAAGAAATTCCACTCAGACCAATGGGGCTAAGTGCAGAGTCCCCAAACCAACAATTCATCTCTATTTTTCTGAATAGCATGTACTTAACTTGAGGTATGAAGTGAGTGGGATTTAACATGAGCCTGATGTTAAATACACACTTTAGTGTTTTCCTGAATCAAGGTAAGAATTTGCGGTTGAGGGGGCATCAGAGTCTGGCTGAATTAATGGCAGCCTTGATTCACATTAGGCTGAATAGGCAGTCTTGATTCACATTAATTTAAACTTTTGAGTGACCTTCAAGTATGCAGAATGCTTTATTTGCAAGGAAGACACGTTCCAAAAAGTGATTAAAACCTTGCCTGTTTTGTACTTTTACTTGATTTTATCATTTGCAATAAAACTGAACAGCTGCTTACGAAACAAATGTAGAAAAAATGTACTTTTGGAGGGAGGTGGGGATGAGCAAAAACTGCAGAAATATGAGTGATAAATCCAAAGATTTTCTGTGTTTCAGCTTAAAATATAGCCAGCCAATAAGTCCCAATCATTAAACACTCTGCATTACTTTGTCATAGAGAAAAGTGATGCCCTGGAGGAGACAAATTGCTATATGCTTTAATGAAGAAAACATAAACAAAATAAGCTTGAATTGCAGCTAGCCGATCATTGAATGCTCAAGAGTGATGTTAGTTACTTCCTCCAGACATTGTGTTCCAATCCAAGCAATCACTTTCAGACTCTGGAGAGTAAGGCTGCGTCTACACTACAGCAATCTGCAAACAGCAGTTTCTGTAGGAAGAGGTCATCCAACAGAACCTCTGTCAACAGATTGCATCTATGCATAAAAGCAGGTCAAAAGAGCAATCTGCTCTGTCGACAGAGAGTGGCTAGACTGCCTGTCCCTCTCCTGACAGAATAGCCAACCAGAAACTCTGCAAACAGTGCTGCCTGGTGAACCAGAAGCCCTCTCTGTCAGCAGAGGGTCCCCCTGTAGCATATGCATTATAGTTTTGTCGATAGGTTCTTTCTACAGAGGCATTCTGCCTTGCATGGGAGCCACAGAACCTTCCTGAGTAAACTGCTGCATTCTGCCAACAGTTTCTCGACAGAACACATTTTAAGTGCAGACATTCCATGACTTCGTTGACAAAACCCAGTTTTGTTGAAAAAACACAATAATGTAGACTAACTTAAATGTTTACAGCATAACGTGGGGAAGCTATTTGCAAAAATGTCACTGTTGTCATATCCACGTCCACTCTCACTGTTAACAAAATGTGACATTTTACTTTCCTCGCATTCACCTTTTTATGCTTGCTACAAGAGTCTTAGGGCATGTCTATACTTGCCATTTAAAGCAGAAAGTCCCATTTTGCACAAAAACTGCGGAAGCATCTACACTTGGCAATGACTTTGTGGTGAAATTGTGAAGTTTCACCGCAAAAAGAAAACCACTTCTACAAGAGGTGCACATTTCTTACTGGGGATGCTTTTGTGACGATTTGCAAGTGAAGACACGCTCTTGTACACAGAGCTTGTAGCCTCAGGAGGGTATGCCACAGTGTCTAGGTGACCACTCTAGCCAGCTCCTCTGATGCCAGGTAAACAGACATCCACCTCTCCTCAGTAAAACCCCAGGAACTCTGGCACTCCCCTTATGTTCTTGGCAAGTGCTCACTTACCATCTGGGCAGGTGACATAACTACTCCACAGAGCAAAGAATCTCTTGAAGCTGACCAAGGCTGGAGAGATGGCTGTCTTCAGGGGTCCAGGATACACTGTGAACATCTTCCTTCCCCAGAGAGCTGCCCTGTGGGATATGCCCTCAGGGCACTGCTCTTATCAAGACTCTTGGATGCCTGTGACCCTAAGTGAGCACAGTACATAGAGCAACGCTTCTTTTACTAGTTTAAAATGACAGAGCAAAAACTCTGCAAGCACAGACATGCACTGTCATGGACATGGACTTCTGTCATTGACACCGCCATTTATAAGTTCAATTTTTTAATTTAGTGAAATTTGAAAGAAAAACCTTGTACATTACATTATATTAGACACACTGGGGTATTCTTATTCACAACATGTACTTTCAAATTATACTTACATACTTATCGCTCATTCCAGGATATTTTGTATCCTCTTCCCTGCTTTTTTTATACCATCTGCTAAGTCTGCTCACTGGTCACTTATTTACAACATTTTCCAATACAATTAACTGCTTGTGGTGGTATCATTCATATAAATTTCTGCTTCATCAGTCAAGCTTAGCAGAAACCATACAGTCAAGGAAAGGAATATCAACCCAAAGCTACATCAAACTTGCTGACATTCTGAAGACTGCTAGTACTGTGTTCTGGCAAAGGAAGTGAATTCTGAAGTCAAAGATTTTTAATTGAGGAGAAAGGCCCGCTGGAAGACTTGGAAGATACAGTACCAGGAGCTGTCAACAAAAGTCTTCCAGCTGGTATGAACAACCACAAAAATATAGGGCTTAGAGACAGTCTCAGGCTATATCTACACTAGGCAAAGTAAATCAACTGCAGATACATTGATTCTAGCTACACAATTGCCATAGCTAGAATTGTGTATCTGTGCTCAGCTTACTTAGCCATCCTTACTGAAGAAGGTCAACGTGAGAATTTCTCCCGTTGATCTCCCTTACTCTTCATGTCTTGCAAGGAGTATAGGGGTTGACTGCAACCTGTGAGGTCAATTTCACACATCCCCACCAGACACACAAAACTGAATCCTGGAAGATTGACCCTGAGTGGATCAGTCTTCTGGGCTACTGTAAACATAGCCTCAGATGATCAAATTCCACACTAATCCGAGCACTTTTCACCCACTAACACCTCAAACTGCACACAGAAGCAAATGTGCAGATACATGACAGGAAAAATAATTGAAGATAGCAGTTTTTCAAAGGGACATTTTTATAGGCACAAGAGCACACTATTTCACTGAGTAGAAAAGACAGGAGGCATGGCAAGAGACCAGCTTGGCTTATCCAAGAGGTCCTGAATGATCTAAAAATAAAAAAAGGAGTCCTATAAAAAGTGTAAACTAAGTCAAATGACAAAGGATGAATATAAATGAATAAAACAAGGATATGGGGCAAAATTAGAAAAGTGAAAATACAAAATAAGCTCAATCTAGCTAGAGACATAAATGGTAACAAGAAAACATTTTACAAATACAATAGAAGCAAGAGGAAGACTAATGACAGGGTAGACTCATTAGTCAATGATGAGGGAAAATGATGACAGAAAATATGGAAATTTTAACAACTTCCTTATTTTGGTTTTCACCAAGAAGGTGGATGGCTATTGGATGCCTACAGTAAGGAATACAGTATAAAAGGAGGTAAGCTCAAAGCTGAAATAGGAAAAGACCAAGTTAAAATTACTGGCTGTTTCTACACTACAGCAATCCGTCGACAGAAGCTACTGTTGGATGATATCTTCCAGCAAAATGTCTGTCAGCAGAGCATGTCCACACACAAAAGTAGATTGCAAGAGCAGTCTGCTCTGGCGATAGAGTGGCCAGGCTGTCCAGCCACTCTCTTGACAGAAGGGCCAACTGGAAGCTCAGCAAACGGGTCTATTCAGTGAACCAGAAGCCCTGTCTGTTGACAGAGAGCCCCACCTCCCCTCCGAGCATCTACATGGCTTTTTTGTCAACAGAAACTGTTGACAAAAGTGTTATTACTCATTGTGGAGAGGCAGAAGGTTGTTGGCAGAAGTGCTGAGTTTTGTTGACGGACTATTGACAAAATGCATGTTGTGTGTAGATGCTCCATGAATTTCGATGACAAAACTGGGGTGTTGTTGACTAAACTCTCTTTTGTAGATGTAAACAATGAGAAAAAATAGATGTCTTCAAATCACCAGAGCTGGTGAAATGCATCCTGGAGTACACAAGGATTTGACTGAGGATATACCTAAGCCAATAGCGATTATCTTTGAAAAGTCATGGACTACCAGAGAGATTCCAAAAGACTGGAAAAGGGCTAATACAATGCCAATCTATAAAAAAGGATATAAGGACAAATCAGGTAGTTACAGACCAGTCAGTTTAACATCTATACCCAGAAAGGTAATGGAGAAGATAATTAAGCAGCCAATTTGCAAATGTCTGGAATAAGGTGCCATGTAACAGACACCACAGATTTTTAAAGATCAAGTCATGTCAAACCAATCTGATAACTTTCTTTGGCAGGATAACAAGCCTTGAGGATAAGGGGGAAGCAGTAGATGTGGTATACCTAGACTTCAGTAAAACATTTGATACAGTCTCGCATGATCTTCTTATAAATAAAGTAGGAAAATACAACCTAGATGGGGCTACCAGAGGCAAGGGTGCCATTTAAGTGAGCACGGGGAGCGGGGGGGGGCCTGCAGTTTCCTACCTTTGCAGGACACTCTTGGCTGAATTACCTCTAGTCAGGAGTGAGAGCCATGCAAGCAACTTTCTTTGTTTACTCCTCTCCCTCAACTTCTTTGCTCACAGGAGTGAAAGGAATGCAAGTTCATCAGGCAGTACCAAAGGCTCAAGTACCCATGGAAAACCAATGCTTGTCTTCAGGCTGAAATCAAGAGTAGCTGGGTTAGAGCTCCTGAGATACTATTTCCATCCTTGGTGAGAACAGAACTGCCGCAGCAAGTGGAAAGCACAGAAGTGAGCAGTCATAGTGCTTGCCTGCCTCCCTGGACTTGTTCTTCTCTCCTCACTAGCCACCCAAAATTGACATAGGCTGATATTCCTGTCCAGGCTCCCTCCCACCGCCCCACACCCGTAGCCACATGGATTGAAAAGGCATTTCAACTCTTCTGTCCCCCTCCCACATCTGGGATGGCTATTCTTTGCTCTACCAACAGGAATGCAGAAGTATATCTGACAGATTCAACAGCAGGACTGGGAGCTTCTGCAGCACTTGTTTCCCATGAATTGAGACGAACAGGCTCAGGATGTGGTGGGTGGGGAAGGAAGTTCAGGAGATGATTTCTGCAGGTTTTATCATGATCTGGCCTCATTTTCATGTGTTGATGCCTTACAAAGGCTGGGGGGAGCAAGCCCCCATGTGATACCAGAAGACACATTGTTGCTCAGAAAGGGGAAGGGGTTGCTTCCTCAAGCACATTCAAATTAGCCAAGCTTTAGATGTTTCAGTGCTTCTCTGCAAGAGCAGCAGAGCTAGAGAATGACCACCTGGCATCTTTCCCTGCTGTCAAGAAGCAAACATGATCTGTAACACCACACACATTGCTCAAATTACACTTCAAACTTCCCCATTTTTTCCAGCTCTCCAATTTTTTGGAGAATGGCAATACTCTGGGGGGCCATCTAACCTTCCAATTAGTTCCATTTGTCTGTGAGAGTCTTTCCCTTGCCTACAACAGGCTTTGGATCAGGTTACCAGGTAGGGCCCATAAAGATTGTTATACACAAATGTTGATTCCTCAGCATGGTTGCAATTGCACTTTTAATGCTAGGACTTTTTCCCAGAACACCTTATAAGGAGTTGCTGGTCTTTTGCATGTTCAGATACAAACATATACTGCCCGAAGCAATCAGTCATTTTATACTTGTGTGTCTACTATGCTGTATGTCCTCCCTCCCTTCCAACTGGTAAGAAGTCTTGGTTCCTGTTTACTTAGTCTTTAATATTTCTGAGGGTGGCAGAGTCAGACAAACTAGAGTACCTTCAGTGAATTTCAAGGAGGTGATGTTTATACTCTCAAATCCTTAGAGCACAGACTTGGACCTGTTGGGATTTTATAGTACCCAATGGCAAGTAAATGAGTCAGGTATTTGGCAGAAGCAAGAGTCTTCAGTGCTTCTCTCAGCTCAACAAATCCTTATTATATGTGCACAAAGGGAGAGCCCCTAGCATAAAATCAGCCAGAGCCCCTCATGAGAGGAGCCTCACACCTTGATATTTTAATGCACATGGCAGTTACATAACATGAACCTTTGGCCAATCATATCACATTTCCATATACAGACTTATTTACCGCATGCTTGTACTTTTCCACTCCACCTGTTGAGCTCCCTCCGCCTTGGCTTCTTTCTAGAATGTTCCTAGGATGGTGAGACACAGCATTCTTCCTTGTTCCTACACCCCCTCTAAATCACATTTTGCATAAAATAAGTACAAGCATACCCTTCAGGACCTCCTTTCAATGCGCTGTATTTATTTATAATTATTTGCATAAACCCATTAGTGCTAAGTCAAAATTTGTCTGACAGAATTTGTTTGCTATAGTTCTAGGCTGCTAACATCCATCATTTCATTATACTCTTGACAGTGGTTCTTTTTAAAGGTACAGACCAATGAGGTAATAAAGACATTGTTTGAATAGATAAGGCTAGTTTTTAGCTATTTTTAAATGACTGTGGACTATGGATTCAGTAGACATCTGGCAATTCTAATTTTCCTAGCTTGGTATTAACTCCACCATGAAACCTCTGGGAGTTCCATGCCAGTCCCAAGCCTGGATGAAGGAGGAGGTTTGGTCAGATGAGTGATGATACGCTGACCGTGAAACAACAATACAAATGAAATCTGATGCCAGTATGACTAAATGATAAAAGATGCCAGCTCAGATGTTGTCTGCATAAAAAAGGTCCATGACACCAAACGAGCGATTGGGCTTGGGTCGATAAGCTGGCTACTGAAAGAAAATTAGGCAGACCCCACAGAGAATGGATAGATGATGTAGCAGATTGATGCTGAGCTAGTCTACAGAAACTAAGCCACTTCACTCTGGACAGGGAAAGATGGAAGGAAATAGTGAGAGGCAGTGGACACCATTGGGCACTGAGCCCATGGTTGTTGTTGTTGATGATGATGCTAGCTTGGTTTTCTAACCTTTCTGGTAATTATCTATTAAACTGTGTGTCATTATTTGACCTCTTTTTTTCTTTAACCAAGCCAGAGTTGGAGGAAGTACAGTAATTTCTAAGCCTTTCCTATAACTGAGGAAGGAAAAAAAAAGAGAGAGAGAGAGAGAGAAGGAAATAAAGTTAATCAGTTACTAACAGTGGCTGTATGATCACTACAGTGATCTTTCAAAAGATGGTCTTCTGGAAGGTCTCCTTTTGAAAGAGCACGTCCACACACAAGAAAGCAGATCAAAAGACCAGCCTGCTATTTCAAAAGAGGGCGTCCAAAGAGCCCCCGCTCTTTCAAAAGAACAGGTGAGGAATCAAAAAATCTGGCACCAGTAGGAATACTCTTTCAAACAAAGGCCCCCCCTGGAACATCTACAGAGGCTTTTTGCTGAAAGAATGTTTCAGAAAAAGGCACTCTTCCTCATGGACAGGAAGAGTGCCTCCAGAAGAAGTGCTGCATTCTTTCAAAAGGAGCTTGAAAGAGCATATTTTGTGTGTGGATGCTCCGCTTGCTCTTTCGGAAGAGGGCCTGATTTTCTGGAAGGACTTGTTAGTGTAGATGCATCCTGTTTTATTTTTTCTTCATAGTGGTTTGATGTTTTTGTTTCATTAGTTGCATGTGTTCTCTGCCTCATTGAAAGGCACTCTAATGTCGCGTTAGGAAAATATTTAACATACATATGTCAATAAAATAAAATCTACACTATTCTTGCTATATGGCTTTAAAATTGATATTAGTTATTTTTTCTTTATATAAAAATTAGGAACACTGTTTCTGTCAGTTAATTTATAAGTTATCACCTGCAAAAAAAAAAACACAAATTTTCAGGTGCCTAAGCAGTCCCTACAAAATGGAATCATGGTTAAAGCCGCTTCTCTCCCCTTATCTGAAATCATGTCCTTGTCTGCAAGGATCAGTTTTGGGACTGGTTTGTTCAGTATCTTCATCAACAATTTAAATAATGGTGTGGACAATACACCTATAAAGCTTGCAAATGATCCCAAGTGCAGAGAGGTTGCAAGTGTTTTGGGTAGGATTTGAATTCAAAATGATCTGAATACACTGGGGAAAGGATCTGAGGTAAACGGGATGAAATTCAGTAAGGACAAATGCAAAGTACTCCACTTAGGAACAATCAGTTTCACACATACAAAATGGAAAGTGACCACCTAGGAATGAGTGTTGCAAAAAGGGATCTAGAGATCGCAGTGGACCACAAGCTAAATATGAGTCAACTAGCAGGTGTACCCAGCATTGTTCAATTCTCTGACTGAAGCAATTCTTTGACAATTAATGACAAACGTACACGCCTTTTTCAATGATAGTATTTCTCAAAAATGAAGGCTGCAGTGAGGGTTCAGGGGTGAGGAGGGTCAGGGAGTGGGTGGCGAGGTTCAGAGGGTAGGTGAATGTTCAAAGCAGGGGGTCAGGTTGCAGAAGTCAAGGCAGCTGGGAAATGCAGAAGTCAACGCTGTGGTCTCAGGATGGGGCTGAGAGGTGGGGAGGGGCTTTACTGGGGCCACCCATGGCAGTGAGCATGACACTTCTATGGTGTCAGCTCCTCCATGGGGCCAGGCCAGCATTCCAAGGCCAGTGGCTCTTTAGGAGGGAAGAGCTGTGCTTCTCATCCTCCTGGGAGGGAGAGATCCAGGGCTGCATGCTTGTTGGGTGGGGCTGGGATGCTGCTGCCTGGCCTTGAGCTCCAACTGTCCCTGCTGGCCTGAAACTTCTCCAAGGGTCATTGCTTGGGCTAGTGGCCACCCCATCCTGCAACCTATTGGGGGGAAGGGCAGCGCTCTGAGGTCTAATCACAGCCTCCAGCCGCTCCTCCCAGCCCCCCAGTAGTCTGTGGGGGTGGCTCCCTCCAACCTGTAGCCTGTTTGGTGGGGCACTACAAGGGCAGGCCAGGTTCCAGTGCCCTCTGTGGCCTACAGGCTGCCTGGCGGGGACCAGGCTCTGGGGGCTGCTCCTCCCTCCTGCAGATGTCCTTCCAGCCTGTAGGTTGTTGAAGTTGGGGTGAGCCTCCAGTGGCACCCATTTGGCCTGCAGACTGTAAGGGAGGGGGCTGTTGGAGCTGCCCCCAGATATCAGTGGGCTCCTCCTCCCACACATACTCCAGGCTGTCTGGAGGGGCAGGCTCTGGGAGCTGCCTCTCTCCCACTGTGCCCCTCCTCCAGAAGCCCCCCGCAAGCTGTCTGGGTAGGGCCAAGTTCCAAGGGCTGCCCTCAGCCTCCTATGCTCTCTCCCATGGCCTGCAGGCTGTCTGGGGGCTGCCCCCTCTGGTTGGCCCCCCGAAATCTGCAGGCTGTCTTGAGCAGAGGCAAGTTGCAGGGGGCTGCTATTTCTCCACCTGTCTCCCTCTAGTTACCCCCTCATGGTCTGCAGGCTGTCAGGGGGTCCAGGCTGTAGGTGCTGTCACTCCTCCAGCTACCTCATGGGGCCTGCAGGCTATCTGGGCAGGGGGTCAGGCTTCAGTGACTGCCCTCCCTCCAGCTACCATGGCCTCCAGGATCTTTGAGGGGTGTCAGGCTCCAGGGGCTGCTCCCCTTCTCCAGCTTCCCTTCCCCTTCAGGAGCCCCCCATGGCCTGCATGCTGTCTGGATGGGGCAAAGTTCTGGGGGCTGCCCCTCCATGGTCTGCAGCTGTCTGGAAGCTGCACCCCTCCACCAGCCCACTCGGCAGCCTGTGAGCCCTCCTGGAGGGAAGGGTTCTGGGTTGGGGCAGAGGTCTTTGTCCTACCTGGTGTTTATGGCAGGTAAGATGGCAGAGCCCCAGTCCTTCTGGCCTCTTGGTGCTGCAGCTGTCCCCAGTGGCCACTATCAGTATTGCATCCCTTCGGTCTGTGCCACTCCCTTTCGCCTCCTTTCTTTTTGCACCCTCCCTTTCCATGTTCTGGGACATCCTGAGATTTCAGGCATTTCCCACTTTCCAGGCAAAGGCAAACACTGATTTTGGTTTAAGTTAAAGAAAGCGGAAGCTGCATATCAGATTTTGTGGTCATACTTATGGTTTAAGAGGAGCTCTTGAACAAACATAGCAATTACAGACAAAGAGTGACACTATTGTAAGAAACCCCCAAACATTATTCTGGGCTGCATTAACAGGAGTGTTGTAAGCAAGATGTAAGAAATAATTATTCCACTCTATGCTGATTAGGCCTGGGGACTGGGCTCAATGACCTCTCAAAGTCCCTTCCAGTTTTAGTATTCTGTTATCCTGTGAGTACAGGGTTAACAGGCACTTTGAGAGGTCTACTCAGTTCAGGGAAACCACTGTATTTTCACTGGTTGGAGCTTCTGAATGGTCCTCCTACAGAGTGCATTAGGGCAGTCTACTTTGGTGATGACAAACATGAAAGTGCCCCTTATAAGGTATGTTTTAGATGGGAATGATTGCAGCCTACTATTGACTATAAATGAAAGGTCCTATGGGCCATCCCTACCACCCAAGAATCCAGGAAGGACAACAGATCCAGAAAGACCACAGTTTTGACTTATTTTAGAAAAAGGTGGGGGTATGCCAAGGATGGCCAAATTTATAGTCCCTCAGAGCCACACATGACAGTCTTCCAATGTTCAAGAGCTTGAGCACAACTGCTTGAGCTCACAGCTTCTTCAGTCCCACTTCTGATGATACCCTGAGCCCCAGCAGGCAATCCTGGTGGAGCTGAAGCCCTGAGAATCCTCTCTAACTCCTGGGCAGAAGCCCTGCCCCCTACAAAGCACAATAAGGAATTTGATTGTTGCACTGTATAAAAATGAGTAGTAGATGTTCTTACTACATATGCTGCCCAGCAGTACTAAGCTCTGTCTACACTTGTGAATTTCACTGAAAAACGCACATCAGTGCAAGCTCTAATGCAGAAAGGACTCCAGCAGCCTCTGGTGTTTTTTACCATCATGTTAATTAAAATGTACTGAAATCTTTAAATAATCTGCATAGAGGATCTTATTCTATATGACGTATAACACCTCTTCTGAATCAATGGTAAAACCTGTGAAAATTATTTTTGTAAAATTTCCTAGCATAGGTAGGGCTCTGGTTGTTCTGTGTGTGCTACAGGCTCAGTGCCTCCAGTGGGCAATGGCTCAAAGGCACAGACTATCCCCCCAATCTTTTTATGTGAGTATTTTTCCTGAAAATATATTTCAATATCCCTTTAATCCAGTTTGTCACAGTTACACACACATACTAATAATTAAAACATTTGCTGCTGTTGCACTTTGCAGTGTTATTGTTACAACACATTGTTAGTCAGAGGCAGGTTGGACATGCCATATTTTTCCTATTTTATATCATCTGCTCTTTCTGGTCTGTCTCATTAGAGAACTCCTTTTCTGTCTTGTGTGAACTGCAAATTGTTTTAATTGTTTTAATTATTAATCTGGAGTTAAAAAATCCAAAACCATTTCAACAGTTGTACTTCTACACTTAGACTATAATTAAGAAAACAGCTTTATCTGTATGTTAAATAAAACATGAGTTTTGATCCAACGAACATTTTGTCAAGAAAGATTATACTTTGTCTCCAGTTTATTTGTGTTTACTCCACTGCCTATTAGCAGACAGCTTTGTAGCATTAAGAGAGCTTTCAAATGAAGGACAGAGTTTTAAATTTTCCCCTGCATAACCCATGAGTAGGCATTAAGCAGAGACACCATAAGGGACTTTTTTTATCGTATGAAGAAACATCCGCATGATGGTATTGGTTTTGGATTAACTGAAAGAAAAGGCCTGATTAACCCTTCCCGTGGGAAACCCCACATGCGGCTCTTTAAGGACTTCTTTGTGGCTCCTGATGCTATAATTGCAAAGTAAAAAACAAAACAAAAAACACTCCCGATTATTTTTGATAAATGGTGAATATCATGCAATAAACACATATCTCATTGTATGTACACTGTTCTTAAAATAGAGGTAATGAGAGGTATGGTTTGATATTATTTATTAAGGACTGTCTTGTATTCATGTGCATTGCAGCTCTTCAATTATTGAGTTTTTTACTGAATTAAAACAAAAAGGCTCTTCTTCCTAATTTGGTTGCTGACTCCAGTCCCAGATGATCCTTGACAGGCCATGGCTCTGTGCAAGGTGACCCCATATTTCTGCACTGGCTCTGGGACGCAGGTAAACACACATACATGATCCAGGACTCTTGGTATCCACAAGTTCTACTGAAGTCTGTTTTACACCTTTGAAAATATCAGCTACTATTATTAAGGAGTCTAAATATAGATTTAGAAGCCTAACTTTAATTACCCAGATGCAAGCAAAAAATTGTTACTTGGATCCAAGGATTTAAGTTTAAGATGCCTCTACTGCTGTGTAAATTATGTAAATTGTGCAAATTATTACCATGGCATTTTACATCTGGCTTATTTCATGTTTGTGCTCCTACAACTTCCATTATGTTATTCTCTAGAGCCACTTAAAACTTGTAAATATTTGTGGTGAAAGATTCCAATGTTTCAGGAGGAGAGCTGAATGCTTAAAAACATTCATGATGTCTTTGCAGTGGAATCCAATTTAAAATTATTAATTTTCTGTACAGGATACAATAATAATTTGAATTTATATAGTACCTTTTATACAAAAATCTTAAAACACTTTAACTTATTAGGACTCAAAGCAATCCTTTCAGGAAAATACTGTTATCCTGTTTTGCAGCCGAGGACACTTAAGCAAAGAGTGAGTGGTTTAATAAGTGACCTGGCAAAGACCCTAAAATCAGTGGCAAAACCAGGAACAGAAACAAGGCTTTCTCTATCCAAATTTTATACTTTAACTAAAATTGGAGGAAGGGTGGATCTGTGTATTAAAGGTACAGAAGAAATAATGAGGACAATATAGTGCACAATGTGTAATGTGAATACGTATGTGATCATTCTAGTTGTTATTAGCATTTAATATTGTATTTTATATTTTTATTGTGTTTGTGGTTTTGTATTTTAATTCATCCAGCTTTAATCATTGGAAGCTCAAAAACGCAAAAAAGCATGAATAAAATTCTATCTTAATATTGTTTTCCTCTTAAATTTGACATTAAATGTATTTGAAGGATCATAGCAATTTAACAGAAAACTATTTAGGGTCCAGTTCAGCTTAACACAGAAACATCTTAATTGAAATACTGGATCAGAAACAGCATCCTTGGTATGTAACCTGTCTCTGATAGTAGTCAGAACCAGACGCTGCAGAAGAGAGTGTTACAAACCAGATGTAGGATAGCCTTCTTTTCACACAGGTCTCCCTTGGCATCTTACAGTTAGAGATTGGTTTAAAGGTTGATGCATAAGGTTTAATATCCCTTGAGTAATGACTTACTCCACAGGTACTCCCCTTGAAATCAGCAGGACTACTCACAGAGTAAAGTACTATTCTTTGTGAGTAAAGGATGCAGAATCAAGCTTTTAGTAAATAAGTCTAATCATCAGCTAAATATTGGCTAATGTTGGCATAATATATTTATCTAACTTGCCATAATCATAACTCTGTTTGCTAACAGAAAGAAGGTCAAGGGCTACAAAAAGAAATTTTACTTGTTAGTGAAACCCAGTACAATGAAGGGACTTAGGCTTTGTAATATGAGCATTCTTAAGACTTCCTCTGCCTTCCCTCCCAACCTGAAAGAAACATTTAGTATATTTTCTAATTAATAAACACTACGGAAAAACTGGTAAACTCATTTCAGGCTATCCAACAGCCTGATGAAAAGAGTAATGGTAGTCCTCTTTTTTTGTATGCAGGCATATTACTTTTTCTCCAAGGCTAGTATTCATTTTGAACAAGCAATAAACTGTGATCTGCTGGGAAAAGAAAAACAAACCAACAACGTTGTCACTTCTTTAATAGACAAATACTTTGAACAGGACCACAGGAGTGACCATACTGGAATGGTACCCTGCCTCCAGCAATGACCTATATTTCTCTGTATATTTTAGAGCATGCATCTGTCTTCCTGTGTGCCTTACATTTGTTTAAGAGCTTCTCTTAAACCATGGGCACTATGAAAACAAAATATGGTATGCAACTTCCTCTTACCTTAACTTGAACCAAGGTCAGGGTTTGGTTGTGTATGGGAAGTGGGTAGTGAATGAAGTCCCAAGATTTCCCAGACCACGGACAGCAAGGGGCGCTGAGAAGAGGGATGACGCTGGGGGCAGTGACCACAGGAAACAGCGATGCTGCAGAGTGACCGCTAGGGGCAGCTGCAGCAGGAATACTGTGGCCACGTGGAGACAGGGCTCACCACTTAGCCAGACACTGGACAGGTAAGTGGCCACCGAAACACTCTGCACTAATCCCCCCAAGGGACAATGCCCCCTGCCAGAGACTGGGGCTGGAACCCCTGCCAGCCTCTGGCCCCAAAACTATTGCCCCCCATGCTGGGGCTAGGAACTCCACCACCCCTCCTCTGACCTCAAATGACCTAGCTGGCTGTGGACCTAACCCCCTGGCTCACCCTGGGGCCAGGCCTAGCCTCACAACCCAGCCTCAACCCACCAAAGTTGACGCTGGGCCTGGCCCAACCATCGCAGCTTGGCTTGGCCTGACCACCCATGTCATGCTGGCCAAGGCCCAACACCTTGTCCTGGCCATCACTCCCCCGAGCACACTCACAGCGAGGGCCAGCACCCCACCCTAACCCTCCAACTCAACTCAGCACTGATCTCCCCAGCCCGTTCCTCCAGAGCTCAGGCTGGGTCAGCACCACAGCCTGGCCCTGGTTTCAGGGTAGAGGCTGGGTGGGGAGCCTTGGTCTGACCTATTCCCCCACCAAGGACAAATGGCAGCCAGGAGCTGCAGCCTGACTTGGCCCCAGAACCCAGGGACAAACTGGGGGAACTGGAAGCTGCAGCCTGTCCTGGGCTCCCCCACTCCTTCCACCCCGAGGACAGGTGGAGGGCCGGGAGCTGCAGCCTAATCCGGCCCCCCTCCCAGAGGACAAGTGGGGAGGGCCCAAGATCTGTGGTCTGGCCCGTCCTCTTTCCCACCTCACTCCCTGGGATATATGGAGGGGCCAGGTGATGCATCCTGACCGACCCCCACAACCTGGGGAAAGGCAGGTGGCTGGAAGCTGTGGCCTGACTTGGCCCCACAACCTGGGCACAGGCAGCGGGGACCAGGAGCTGCTGCCTGACCTGGCCTCCTCTTACCCCTCAACCCAGGACAGAGAGGGGCTGTGACCTATGGCATGAACAAGCCCCGCCCCCCCCAATTCTACCCAGGGACAGGCAAGTGGGGGCGGGAGCCGTGGCTGACTTGGCCCCTCCTGGTGGGGACAGGTGAGGGGGCTCAGGACTTATGGCCCAAACCACCCCCCAGGAAAGGCAGGGGGCCTGGGAGCATTGATCCATACCATCTCTCTCACCACCAAAGAACAGGCAGGGTAGGGCTGGGAGCAGAAAAAGGACCCAAGCAACACCAGGTACATCTGGTAGTACCCACTATTTCTGGGGAAGAAAACCCTCTCTTGTAAATTCCCCTGTACAGTAGGAAGATAATAACCTGTCTGGACGCCCTCAGAAGCAATTATCATGATCTCTGAAACATAATATTTGGTATTCCTTAAAAATGTTTGCATGACATCCTCGATGGAAAAAATGCACATTGTAAATGTTTATTTAAATGTCTGCCTTTTTAAAATTCTATAAAATTATCTGTTTCCGTGATTTCTGTTCACAGTGAATACCACATGTTGCCTATATTGTGCAGAAAGCAGTATAGCGAAACCTGTAGTAGAGACCACTTTTACTGGGCTGACTCAGGTTTGAAAAGATCACCCTGAACTGTCTGTGAATGTACAGAGTATAGTTCTATTTGATATTTATTAGCCAGTTATGGCAACATTTTTTGTTGGTCCTTCGCTTCATATGACAAAGGAGCTTTGACTACATATACACTTTGATTCAGAAAAGACTGAAAGCTCTAAGGGCTTAAAATCCAGAAGGCAAATAAGAAGAAACACAAATGTATTTTTAATTGGTTTTTCTAAACCAAACTCATGATTATTTGGGGGCCTGGCTCATAATTTAGGAACGTTTGGGGTTGGCAATACTAGCATGAGGTCTGATTTAATACTTTCCTATTTTCTCCTTGTGTTAGTTCATCATAAATGTCACATACGTACTGTATCTATATATACACTAGTGTACTAGCACAACATTTTCCTTTACATTATTTCCTAATATGAGGGTCCCCTCTCTTACTAAATGTGAGTTACATCAAAGGCTTCCTTTCCTGACTTCAAAGGTCACTTGGTTTTCAAGCTGGGAAAATCAGCAATCTTACATATGTCAGGATTCTAGGAGAGGGGTGCATACAAAGAATTTGGCATGCTCACTTTTGAGACACTGGTGTCACCTACTCCACAAAGGTGAAATGGCAAGGAGTCCTGTAGCACCTTAGAGACTAACAAATTTATTAGGGCATACGCTTTCATGGGTGAAACCCACTTCATCAGATGAACTGGAGTGGAAATAATGTTTGTCTGATAAGAACATAAGAATGGCCATACTGGGTCAGACCAAAAGTCCATCCCGCCCAATAACCTGTCTGCTGACTGCAGCCAATATCAGGTTCCCCACAGGGAGTGAACCAAATAGGCAACGATCAAACAATCTCTCTCCTGCCATCTGTCTCCAGCTTCTGACAAACAAGTGGCCCAGGACACAATTTCTTACCCATCAAGTCTAATAGCCATTAATGGACCTAACCTCCATGATTTTATCTAGCTCTTTTTTAAACCCTGTATTAGTCTTAGCTTTCACAGCCTTGTCTGGCAAGGAGTTCTACAGGTTGACTGTGTGCTGTGTGATGAAGTACTTTCTTTTGTTTTACACCTGCTGCCCATCAATTTCATTTGGTGTCCTCTAGTTCTGATATTATGGGAACAAGTAAATAATTGTTCACTTTCTCCACACCACTCATAAGTTTATATACCTCTGTCATATCCTGCCTTAGTCTCCTCTTTTCTAAGCTGAAAAGTCCTAGTCTCTTTAATTTCTCTTCATATGGGACCCGTTCCAATCCTTAATCATTTTAGTTGCCTTTTCTGAACCTTTTCTAATGCCAATATATCTTTTTTGAGATGAGGAGACCACATCTGCATGTAGTGTTCAAGATGTGGGTGTACCATGGTTTTACAAAAGGGCAATAAGATATTCTCCATCTTATTTTCTAACCCTTGTTTAATGATTCATAACATCCTGCTTGCTTTTTGACTGCCACTGCACACTGTGTGGGTATTTTCAGAGACCTATCCACAATGACGCCAAGATCTCTTTCCTGATTAGTTGTAACTAAATTATTCCCCATCATACTGTATGTATAGTTGGGGTTATTTTTTTCAGTGTGCATTACTTTACATTTATCCACATTAAATTTCATTTGCCATTTTATTGCCCAATCTCTCTGTTTTGTGAGATCGTTTTTAAAGTTGTTCACAGCGTGTTTTGGTCTTAACTATCTCGAGCAGTTTAGTACCATCTGCAAACTTTGCCACCTCATAGTTTACCCCTTTCTCAAGATCATTTATGAATAAATTGAATTGGATTCATCCTAAGACTGAACCTTGGGGAACACCACTAGTTATCCCTCTCCATTCTGAAAATTTACCATTTATTCCTACCCTCACTTTACTGTCTTCTAACCAGTTCGTAATTCATGAAAGACTCTTCCCTCTTATCCCATGGTAACTGAATTTACGTAAGAGCCTTTGGTGAGGGACCTTGTCAAAGGCTTTCTGGAAATCCAAGTACACTATATCTACTGGATCCCCCTTATCAACAGATTTGTTGACCCCTTCAAAGAACTCTAGTAGACTAACAAGACATGATTTCCCTTTACGTACACCGTGTTGACTTTTCCCCAAGAAATTATGTTCTTCTATGTGTCTGACAATTTTGTTCTTTACTATGGTTCCAACTAATTTGCCCAGTACTGACGTTAGACTTACTGGTCTGTAATTGCTAGGATCTCCTCTAGACCCCTTTTTAAATATTGGCGTTATATTAGCTACCTTCCAGTCTCTGGGTACAAAATCTGATTTAAAGGATAGGTTACAAACCACAGTTAACAATTCTGCAATTTCCCATCTGAGTTCTGTTAGAACTGTTGGGTGAATGCCATGTAGTCCTGGTGACTTGTTAGGTTTAAGTTCATCAACGAGTTCCAAAACCTCCTCTAATGACACCTCAATCTTGGAAAATTGCTCAGATTTGTCATCCAAAAAGGATGGCTCAGGTTTGGAAATCTCCCTAACATCCTCAGTTGTGAAAACTGATGCAAAAAATTAATTTAGTTTCTCCTCAATGACTTTGTCAGCTTTGAATGCTCCTTTTGTATCTCAGTTGTCTAGGGACCCCACTGGTTGTTTAGCAGGCTTCCTGCTTCTGATGTACTTTAAAACATTTTGTTATTGCTTTTTGAGTTTTTGGCTAGCTGTTCTTCAAATTCCTTTTTGGCTTTTCTTATTGCATTTTTACATTTAATTAGGCAGTGTTTATGCTCCTTTCTTTTTCCTCACTAAGATTTGACTACCACTTTGTAAAAGATGCCTTTTTATTTCTCACCACTTCTTTTACATGATTGTTAAGCCACTGTGGCTCTTTGCTGGGTCTTCTACTATGTTTTTAAATTTGGGGTATACGTTTTAATTGTGCCTTTATTATGGTGTCTTCAGAAAGTTCCCATGCAGCTTGTAGGGATTTTACTTTAGTTCCTGTACCTTTTAATGTCCGTTTAGCTAACCTCCTCATTTTCCATAGCTCCCTTTTCTGAAATTAAATGCCACAGTGCTGGACAGCTGAGATGTTTTACCCACCACAGGAATGTTAAATGTTGTTATATTAAGGTCACTATTTCCAAGCAGTTCTGTTACAGTTACTTCTTCAACAGATCCTGCACTCCACTCAGAACTAAACTGAGATTTCCCTTTCCCTTTGTGGGTTCCTGTACTAGCTGCTCCAAGAAGCAGTCATTTAAAATATCGAGAAATTTTGTCTCTGCATCTTGTCCTGAGGTGACATGTATGCAGTCAATATGGGGATAACTGAAATCCCCATCTATTATTGATTTTTTTATTTTAATTGCCTCCCTAATCTCCCTTAGCATTTCATAGTCTCTAGCACTGTCCTGGTCAGGTGGTTGATAATATATCCCTACTGCTATAGTCTTATTAGAGCATGGAATTTCTATTCATAGCGAGTCTATGGAACCTTTTGATTCATTTTAGATTTTTACTTCATTTGATACTACATTTTCTTTCACATATAGTGCCACTCCCTCACTTGCACAACCTCTTCTGTCCTTCTGATAGATTTTATACTCCGATATGATTGTGTCCCATTGATTAACCTCATTCACCAGGTTTCTGTGATGCCTAATATATCAATATTCTCCTCTAATACAAGGCACTCTGGTTCACCCATCTTATTATTTAGACTTCTAATATTTGTGTATAAGCACTTTAAAAGCTTGTCACTATTTATTCACCTGCCCTTTCCTGATTTTTTTCATGTGACTGTTTCTCTTCTGGTCAGACCCATACTTTATACTCTTCCATCCTCTCCTCCTGAATAAAACCTAGAAAATTTCTATCAATAGACTCTCCCCCAAGAGAAGTCTAGGACCAGTCCACATGCTCCTCTGCATTAATCAGCTTTCCCCCGTTTCTTAGTTTAAAAACTATTCTACAACCTTTTTATTGGTAAGTGCCAGTATTCTGGTTCCACTTTGGTTTGGGTGGCGTCCATCCTCCCTGTATAGGCTTCCCCATCCCAAAAATTTTCCCAATTCCTAATAGATGTAAACCCCTCCTCCCAACACTAGCCGTCTCATCAACATATTGAGACTCTGAATTTCTGTGTGCCTACCTGGTCCTGCATGTGGAACTGGAAGCACATCTGAGACTGCCACCATAGAGGTCGTTTCACCCTCTTTCCTAGCAACCTAAATTTAGCCTCCACAAAACTTCTCCTGCCCTTCCCTATGTCACTGGTACCTACATGTACCATGACCACTGGCTCCTCTCCAGCACTACACGTCTACTTAGATGCCTCCTGAAATCTGCAACCCTTGCACCATGCAAGCAAGACATCATACGGTTTTCCTGGGCATCTCAAACCCAGCTATGTTTCTAATGACTGAATCACCCATTATTAACACCTGGCTTTTCCTGCTGACTGGAATGCCTTCCCCCGGAGATGCATCCTCAGTGCAAGAGGGTATCACAACATCATCTGGAAAGGTGATGGAGTGCCTTTTACCCAAGAAAGTTTATGGCCTAAGAAACTAGCTCGTCTCTAAGGTGCCAAAGGACTCCTCCTTGTTTTTACAGACACAGCCTGGCACCACTCTCCCTCTCAGACTTTTCATAACCCCAGGATGTAGTTTATATCAGAGTTTTTCTGCAACAGCTAAGCAGGTTCCATCCTTTTCAGGCACCAGGGTTGGTCCCACGGGTGTGGACGCACCCAGCAGCCCACCGGGATAAGTCACTTGGCCCCCGCGTCCGGGCAGCTCCTCCATCCCCTGTTCCTCAGTCTGGGGCGCACCCCTCCGCGCCTGGCTTGCGCCCATCTCCGTGACCCCGGCGACCCCCAGGCGGCAGGCAGGTCAGGCCGGACCCGGCCAACCCTCACCGGTGTGCCGACCGCCGGCAGGGAAGGGTGGTGACTGACAGCTCCCGCCCCACTTTCCCGACCAGCCGCCGCTCGCGCCTCAGAGGCTGGCGGGGCAGGAAGCACGCGCAGGTGGGGCGGAGCTATGCAAATCAGCGGGGCGCTGATAGGCGGCTGCTGGTCCCCTGTCCCCGCCTTCGGCCCACCCTAGCTGTACAGGGTGGCGAGGCGGCAGCCGCCGCAGTAGCGGTTGTCGGAGCTGCTGGGCCCCTTTCTCGGAGGCGCGGAGCTCCCCCGGCCCCTGCGCATAAGGCCATCACTTTCCAACTTCAGCTACAGTGATAGCTAAGTTGGGAAAGACAAACACCGACAGACGCGGTCCCGCTCCCCCTGCCTCTGCAGCCGCCTGCCGTGCGTGCCCGCCCCGCTGCAGGTCTGGTGGACGCAAGCTGCTATGAGTCGGGCAGCGGAGCGAGCCAGCCGCGGAGGCTGCTCCGGTGAGTCTCGGGGTCCGGCTGGGCTGTGAGCCGCGGGAGGTGGTTGCTGGGGAAGGGACCCTGCAGGTTGGTGGGGAGCATCGCTTCCTGCTACGTCCGCTTCCACGCCCTTCTCCCCGTGCGGCTCCTGCTTGATGTTGCAAGTGTGGGTAAAGGGCAAGGGGTGCAGCTGCTGTGGGCTGTGTAGTAGGTAACACCGATTTTAAGGCTGGAACGGTTGCGGTGTTTCTCAGCCTTTTTGGTACCAGGGCCAGGCTCGCTGCTGCCCCAGTTTCTGCCCGAGCGATCTCGGGGGCTGGTGCTAGCTCCCAGACTGGCTGTTGAGAAGTACTGGCATTGCACGGGGGATGAGCTGGATGGGTTGCAGGCTGATGGAATAGTCTAATTATGCTGCAGAACTTTGTGCATGTTTAGATAGTCAGACGAGTTGGGCTCTACTAAGTGGCGTTTTATCTGCCTCAGGCATTACAAGGACTGCTTCCCTTTCTTTGATGCTCATAATTAAAGGCAGGGCACTTAATACCTTCCACGCCTCCCCCCCTTCAGTCCTACATACTTGACTTGTCTGTTTTTATTGCAATATTTTTTTTGTCATCTGTATTCATAAATGTCAGTCTGTATTGGAAATGTGATTGACCTGTTGCAGTGTCTGTCCAACAAAAGCTCATCACTGAAGAAATAATTTTGTTAGCCTTCAAAGAGCGACATTACTGGTGTTTTGTTGGAGTACAGACTAACCCGGCTATGTCTCCGTTGCTATTCATTTAGTACAGTGGTTCCCAAACTTTTCAGCATTATGCCCCACCTTTTGATTTTTGAGACTTTCACACTCCCCCCACCTCTTCTTTACCATCATCCAACCCCCCAATCAAAAATTCAATCCATAATTTAAAATAAACACAATCTCGATATAAAAAATGTTGTTGTTGTTTAAAATTAAAAAAAAGCACAAATAGTTTTTCTTGGCCCAAAAATTTAATAAATGTAATTTAACATCAGAAACAAAATGAATTTAATGTGAAGGATGCTTCTGCATTTTCTTCACAAGTTAGGAAATCCTACGTTTGAAAGATGAGTGTGCAACACAAATAGCTTTTGACATCCAGTTGATTTTCTTTGTTTCATTTTAATGTGAGTAAACTTGAAAAGCTTTTTTCACAGGGGTATAATTTCAAAAAATGGAAGGATAATACATAGCACCTTTTTCTCAACTTCCAAGTACATTGGGAAATATTTTATCCAAAATTCCTCCAAGCTTGAGTCTTTGAAATTCTTTTGCACTAAAATCATATTTTTTTTTTATTTCAAGTGCTTGTTCTTGCAATACTTCTGACAATGTATTTACATCAACGTTGAATGGATTGTGTACTAATTTATCAATGGGGTTCCCAGAAAAGTTGTCTGGGTCATAACAGACAGCAGACTCAATGGAGCTGTGCTGCCCTACCCCAAGTGGCACGCTAACCTTAGGGCCCCCTTGCCCCCTATTGGACCTTGACCCCTGCTGGGCTGACATCAGCCCAGACACAGGCTGAGACAGCTGGTTTTAGGCCCATGCTGGACGTGGCCTGGGCCCCATGGATACCAGCTGCACCCCGAATGGGCTGCTGGCATGGCCCCAGAGCTGCAGGCATGGCCCAGGCCCTGCAGAGACTAGCTGCGGCCCTGGCTGGGGTGATGGACACTGTACCAGCCCCGTCCCAGCCCCAAGGCCGACTATGGACCAGCCAGGCTAACAGCACAGCCCCCACCTTGCAGATGCGTAGTGCAGCCCTAGCTGCCTGAGCCCTGTGCCAGCTGCCAGAGCTGCCCACACCAGTTGCCCACGCACCTGATCCCTGTGCTGCCAGAGCTGTCCAGCCACCCAACAGCTGCCAGGGCCAGTCGCCTGCTAGCCACCCGAGCTGCCCACCCAAACAGCAGGTCAGCTGCCTGAACCAGCTGACCCCCATGCTGCTGGGACCAGCTGCTCACCTGCCAGCCCAAGCTGGGGCCAGCTGCCTGTCTGCCAGCCCAAGCCGGGACCAGCTGCCTGTGCCCTGTACTGCTGGGGCCAGCCATCCGAGCCCCTCTCCTCCCCCAAAGCCAGGCACCACCAGCCCCCCATCTAACTTCCTCTTCTCCCCCCCCTTTTTGCTGGAGGCAGCTAGCTCCATGTGGGTCTTTGCTGGCAGCCTGGTTTTTATAGCAACTGTGCTGGGTTGCCCATGTAAAATAGGGGGGGATGAGAGCTGGAAGCAAAGGCCAGCTCTTTCTTGGACTAAGGGGAATGAAGGAGCGGGGGGGGGGCTGGGTTGCCTTGCACCCCCGCCCCTGGAATTTCTTAATGCCCCCCTGGGGGGCATGCCTCTCCAGTTTGGGAAACAATGATCTAGTATGTTTTCTCTTGCACAACTGCTATGCTGTGGCTATTCCAGTTATGTGGAATTAAAACATATATCGCAAATAGCAATCTGCACTGCAAAAATAAACTAACTTTAAGTAAACTTCATAGCGACAAAGGACAATGCCAAATAGGCAAAATGTGTCTGAATCCTGTTTAGCATTTATCTCTTATCTTCATTTTAGGGTCCTGTGTCAATTATTTTACATCAGCAAAGTTTCTCCTTTACCTTGGACATGCATTGTCTACTTGGGTAAGTAAAAATAGTTACATCATGCGGTGAAACCTCATTAATCTGCTTTTGACACTATAATTGGTATACAAAAAGTTGTCTCTTTGGCAAAGACTCAAGTGTAAAGGGCTGTTGTGAGATCTTGTTACTACTTCCTATTTTTACACGATACAGTATGCCATATTTGCTAATATTCTAATAAACAAAAGTTCAGAGCTTACAGATTTCTAAGGGTCTGATTTATTACCCTCACTCACTCAGTAATACCTTACTACTTGTGGGGAGTCATTGAAACCACTAAGACTTCTTACAGAATAGCATACTGCTGAAAGTGGGTAGAGAATAACAATAAAACAGTTGTATCAACCAGTGTGTATTTTGTGTTGCATTGTACTTTTTTATAATTTGAAGAGCTTGTATAACTGCTAACCAGTGTAAATTAATGATTGTAGCGCAGTGGATTTCTTACTTACCACTACATAATTGACAAACTTTTTTTTTAGGGGTGGGGGAAGACGGGGTTGTTTTTTGAAGCTGTAACAGCCTTGCCTCTGTGTATTCACTGAAACACTTTCACCTGCATCTAAACTAACCTTTGTTAGCAATATACAGTGCTTCGAGGCAAATGAAGTAGATCTAGAAATTGATTTGGATTAAATGTATCTCCCAGCTTGTTAAGATCACAAGTAGTTGGGGAAGTCTAACCAAGAAATGTTCTGGTATCTTGCAAGTGAATGTCAAATATTAGATTAAGAGGAGTAAAAACACTTGTTCCTCTTGAATACCTGCCTTGTATTTTGTATTTTTAAACTCTGATGTAGGGGTTAGTTTGGTATGTACTTTGTATAATGCTGAGCACTGTTCTAGGACTACAAAGTTGCATGTGTCCTTTACATTAATGAAAGGATGGTAGTTGTATTCCTTGTAAGAAGGCTTGGAGAAAGCAAGCATCTCTTTTAAACAGGTGCAGTGATTCTAGCAATAAATTATTTCAGTTCAAAGGTGTTTTGTAGGTACTACTGCTGTTATGAGAAGTAGTGTGTTCAGAAAAGAAAATACACATCTTAACCATCAGTGTAGTAAGCCTGATTCTGTTATGGCTATTAACTTTTTGTGGCACCTTCCTATGTGAATGGTTCCACCTAAATCCATCAGTGGGGGTTACTTAACATGAGTAAAGGTGACTGAATTGCAATTTAGGATAATAGTCTGTGAGTGCAAACTGGTGAATAAGCATTTTTATTCGATAAAAGCTTTTAGAAATATTAAACACCATACACCAGGATTTTAAAAAGGCAATTGAGGATATGAACCAATTGTCTTGCGTGGGAAACTAAGCAAACAAAGTTTAACAGGAATCTAGAGAAGTTCAGGCTTGGCTTTAAAAGGTCTTTAACACATAGTAACATGCTCGTTGGAGCCTAAAATCAGGCTTTCTGTAATGGCAAAATAGAAAGGGGTCTTTTTTTTTTCTGTGCCCCTAAGATGGAAACAAATAATCCCAGACCTGTGAACTGGCTTTTGTGTAGCTTTTATTCTGAAATATCAGTTATAAGTATTCATATTACAAAATCTTGTTTAGATAAACCTCTTTGGTTGGGAAAACCTTAAACAACCTCCATATTGTTTTAACTGACTAAACACGCTTTCCTCATGTCTGCACATTCAGTGAACTGAAGGAGGCCATGAATAAGACTTAGGCTCCTTCTCAGTAGAGCACTTAAGTATATGCTTAAGTTCTTCAAAAATCAAGGTCAACTAAGTGTTTTACTTAGCTGGTGCCTTAGGCCCAGCTCCAGTGGCATTTGGAAATCAGTGGTGGTTAGTCTAAAAGCCTCTGTGGGCCTTACACTTATTGTTTCAACGATATACTATTATAATACACTAATAGAGATCATCTAACTTCTGTTAAGGAGGAATGGTTAGGATAATAGCGATCAATCTTGATACAGAAAGCGGTTTAAATATTGTGTGTGTATTAAAAATGTTAGAAAGATCTCAAGAATGGCAAGATTAAGCCTGTGATGCAGTAAGGTTAAATTTATTATCAAAATTCTGAGTCCTGGCTATGGATTTAAAAATCTTGCTACTAGCTTGTTTGATAGTTAAGCAGCACACACAGAAATTCATTGTTCTGTGTCTTGAATTGAGACCTGTTGATTTTAAAAGTTAAACTAAAAATGCAAACTCAACTCATTATGCTTCCCTGTTGAAAATGGCTAGCTTTGGAGAAGTTGCAACAATGTGGAGTAGCATGACCCAAGTACTGTGGAGAACAGAGTGGATCAAATTGCTCAGAGTTAATGCACTCCTAAACAGCTAATTATGTAGCAGTAGCTTTATGCAGTACCACAGCCTAAACAAGACAAAACTACTTTGAACAGTTTTCACATAATAAAACTGAAGAGTAATGTGCAGCATAGGACAGACATAGGGAACCAAGAGAAATCACACGCACTTTAGTGTTGCCTTCTTAGCATACAGTAGCAAGATCTTGCCCTGCAGATACTGCAGAAGAAATCCTGAGTGCATTTAAATCTATTGCCATGCATCACTGACTTAAGTGGATCCAGGATTTACCTTGAGAATAGTGGCTGTAACAGTGCATCATTTTCCAATATTTAAAGTGTGTGCATGCATGTGTGCAAAGGGGGGGTGTACTTTCATATAACTTTCAAAAATGTAATCACTTTCAGCAACAAACAAAAGGATATCATTCCTGTACTATTAGGTAGCAGTACTTCAACATTAACTTTCTTCCTGAAATAGGCTAGACTGATTTTAGGGTTCAATGACACCTTAAGTACATTTGTAAGTGGAAATTAAGTAGCCTTAGTCACACCGCATACTTTTGATTGCAAGATTCAGAACACTTAATTCTTTCGTAATGGAATTTACATATAGTACCCCCCCCACCCCAACACACATGGAATGTAAGCCTAGCATGTTATAGAAGGAAGTCTTTTTTTTTTTTTTTTTTTTTTTTATGCTTCCACATGGAGAAGTCAAGTCAGTTGGGGTGGGAGGCTTGTGGGATTTGGGTGGCTCTGTGCATGAGGTCATACCACCATTCAGAGTGCTGCTTATGTCTGTCCCAGCTGCCTCTCCTTTACAGTGGAGATGGCCAGACCATACTTGAGTGGCAGTGTCATCCTGTGCACCAGACTGCAATACCTGGAGTGAGTGGACCCAGGACAACCGCTACTGCTGCGAGGTGAATGTGGGATAGGCTTGGTCTCAACCCTCCCTCCACAGGGGCCTTAGTCTCAGATTTTTGATCAGAGCCCCAAATAATCTGCAAGGTCCTGCTTCTGACAGCTATCCTAGGCACTTGCATAAATAATAGAGCTTTTAAATTTGTGAGTATTTGGAGCAACCCCATTTTTCAGAAGCGCCTCAGTGTATGCCTTATTACAAATTCACCACTGCAATATACTGCTGGCACTCCCCTGGATTTTCAGTAACAATGATTTTGGTTCCAAACGTAGTGTGAGGCTTCTGGAGGACTCTCCCATTATTACCATCTTGTTCAACTTGTAACAAGTTACTTAGTTTCTGTTCCTCTAAAATGTTTTTAAACCAATTTCGAACACTCTGCATTGCAAAGTGCTCTGCATTGCACAGAAAATGATTACTTAAAATGATGGTCAAAAGAAGAGAACCTTTCAAAATAGGCTGATAACTGACGAATATATATATTTTGTGATCCTTTTTTTTTTTTTTCCCCATTAGGGGTTCTGCTTAGCCAAACTGTCTACCACAATAAACTACAACTTCTGCAATGTATTTGTTACATTATTCAGGTAGATATCCCTCAGGACCTGACCAATGCCAAACCAGAGAATTTGCCAAACCATAGTAGTTCAATCTTATTGAAGCAGTATTAGTAACACTTCCACTGTTTACTGGGCTCTTAGAAGCCATTTAGGGGTAAATTACAGCTAAATATCCACACAGAATATTGAGAGCCAGGCCTGGTGGCTATGAACAAACTTTATGGGACCACAGGAAACTTGGCCACACCCATAAGTGGATATCTGGCTAATGAAAATCATGCTGAAATGCAGATGTTGCGGGACTGGAGAGAGATGGATTAGAAAGGTTCAACCTGTATGTCTAAAGGAAATAGAGCTACTGACATTATGGGGATGACATAAAGGAAAAATAAAATCTATTCAGTGGCAAGCTGTATGTATAGATATGTACATTGCACAGCAATGTTAGTAAATTTAAATCATGGAAACTTCTTTAAATAAGGTTAAGAATGGCTACCTTCACACTAGATCCTTGAACACAGTTACCACTCAGCTGTTAAATTATCACAATTGCTAATAAGTTTTTGGCCCTCCCTGGTAGTGTGTGAAGGATAAATTATTTCAAATTCCAATCTTCTATTGGAAACTTAAGGATACTTAACTTGAAATCTAGTCAGTTTCAGCAAACTAAATAAACTGATTTCATATTCATCTCCTGCCCACTGTATTTCTACTTAACCTGTGGGTTTACAATTACATTTTCCTGTCAATTTTCTCCTCTTTGGCTAAGTCAATACTCCATACAAATTGAAGAGGAATCAATTCTGGGGGAGGCGGGGGCATACAACAGAAAAAGTAAAACTGTTGTCCTTGGAAATCAGATTATTCTCTGCTCTTTCAATTAACAGTTAAGTTATTTGTAGGGAAAAATGTATTCAGAGTTGGTTTTGTCATTTTAAACTTGCACAGCTAGGATAGTGGACAGTTGCTTTGTCAATGTGAAACTATAAAGTTTTAAACAGTGGAACTAAGTTACATTGTTAGAAGAGCATCAATAAAGGTGAGTTTAAACAAATACATTTATAGCTGTAAGAGGGATCTGTGCTGGAGAATCTTCGTAAAAATTAGTCTGTTTTCAGGCTTGTTGGTTGTAACTGAGGACAGAATTTTGGCTCCTCATGCTACCAGAACAAGTTTAGTGCTAGGACATGTTGGTATTGACATGGATCCAGGCTCCCACTAACATTAAAGAGCGCTCAATGCACAGAATGACAGAGCTTGTATTAGAAGGGTGAGGGATCAAGAGGTTGTTGGGAGTAATAAATGACATGTTAACATTGGTATTTTTTGAAGCTGTTAAAACATTGAAATCAGTTACTAACTAGGAAAATGCAAATACTGTTTTTTTTTTCTTATTCAAGGGAGATCGGATGTGGCACTTTGCAGTGTCTGTCTTCCTAGTTGAACTTTATGGAAACAGCTTACTCTTGACTGCAGTCTATGGTCTGATTGTGGCAGGATCTGTTCTTCTTTTGGGAGCCATTATTGGAGACTGGGTGGACAAGAACTCAAGGCTTAAAGGTTAGGAATCTTAGTGGAGGTTATTACCTGTTGTGTGACTCAAATGTGAGCTGGAAGAGGAAACGGTCTAAAGCAGCTAACTGCAAAATGGTATGCTAGAAAAATCCTCCTGTTAAGATGAGCCTCGTTTTCATCTTTAACTTGCAGTTACTATTCAGAAAAAAATGGACTAAATAATTCTGTATGGATAATCTCAAAGATGAAAACCGTGGGATCAAGCCATGATCTATTCCTTATTCATGCAAAACTCTTGTAGCTAGAGAAGTGAAATCCATGTGAATTTTGCCTGAATAAGGATTGCATGTTCTGTTTCCTGGAGTCAGTAATTTGACAACGTAATTTTGGACTTCCTCGCTGATTTCCTTCTGTCTAGAAATATTCCACCCTGTGTATTAGAAATGCCTTTGTAATCTTTTACTTTTGTTGATATGTAATCTTCAGTTGCCTCTTAAGTAGTCATATTAATTGACAACCATGTCTTCTACAGCTAAAATTCATTTTAAAGCATTTACATAATAGCACTCACTCTGAAAATCTGTGGGGAAAAAATAAACTTCTGTCAAAACTAGATACTACTTTATTGCCTGTTCTTAAACAATATTACCATTTAAATAGTCAGAATGGGTTTGAAGCCATGCTGAATGGAGGAAAACACCTACTTTTATATTACATGATTAAGTCAATGGAACTACCCCAGGAATGAACTTCATTGAGTATATACTCTGGGACAGTGGCTGATTCAATGTTAAAATGAGATCTCTGCACACTAAAACAGTTTGCCTTGTAAATAAACTTAATTTTTAAAAGAAATGATTTGTGACTAAAAATTAATGAAAAAAATAACTTCCAAGATGGGGAATACCCACAGTCTAACCTTACTTTTTCTGAAACTTAAAACAGTGGCTCAGACTTCCTTGGTTGTACAGAATGTCTCCGTTATCCTATGTGGTATCATCCTGATGATGGTCTTCTTGTTTAAGACCCAGCTTTTGACCTTATACTCTGGATGGCTTCTTGTAAGTGATCACATTTAAGATTTCTTCCATATCCTTAGTATGGAAAGTAACTTGTAAACGTGTCTGACTCAGTGAAGCTATGACAGCTTATGTCTGAGGATCTGCTCAGTCTATCCCTCTACTCATGGACATCAATGGTAAAGCAATCATTGGCTTCAGTGGTGCAGGATCAGGCCATTAAATCCAACTAACTCACTTCAGCTTTCTTGCCAAAGGGGTTAGGGAAACATACCCCTTTGCTAACAAATAATTTAATTGTTTTAAATGTTCACAAGGTAGCTGTGCACCCTGCTTGCATTGCCAAACCCACATCCTTGCTTGGGGCATCAGGGAGCCACACAGCCAGTCCCAGCCTTCCTGGGGTCTCTCACCCCTCACCATACACCGCTGGCTCACTCACTCTCTGACTTGGTTGGTCTGCTGCCTGGAGGAGGTTACTGTAGGTGGCTCTGGCAGGGCAGTAATGGAGGTGGGGTGGAGCTGAGCTGCCACTGGTCATGGGTGAGGAGAGGAGCTGGGAGCAGCCACTGCCTCTAGGCCATAGTGAGGAGGGAAGGTGCAGCTCATAGCCAAGATCTGGCTACTGCTACTGACTCCCTCCCACTGCACTTGGGTCAGGCAGCAGGAAGCAGCTCCCCTGTCAGTACTGGCAGCCTTTGCTCTGAGTAGCACCTTTCCTCCCCAGCAGAGGAGATAGGAGGGCTGCACGGAGCAGAGCTCCAGCTGCTGCTACTGACAGGAGCTACATCCTGCTCCCCAGCCTGGGGCAGAGGGAGTCAGTGGCAGCCAGACATCAGCTCTGAGATGTAACTTCCCTGCCATGGCTTGGTGGCAGCAGCTGCTCCTAGTTCCTTCCCTCCCAGATGAGGCCCAGAGTCAGTGGTGCAGAGGGGGCCAGGGGTGGGAGGTGGACACAGGGAGAGGCTTGGGGCATATGTGGAGGTCCTATAGTCAGCCCTGGCCTCTCCCCGCAGGGAGTCATGCGGCCGGCCCTGGCCTCTCTCCCTACCTCCACTCAGGGTGGCAGACTAGTGCATTTATGTGGATTGCCATTCTGCCTCTTGGGAGGAAACTTTTTAATATGTATCTCAGAGAGATACAGTATTGTTGTTGTACTGTCTTAAAAATAACCATTATTTGAAATGTTTAAAATATAGAACTATAGTTTTGGTTGTCTAAAAGTCATGGTGCTGTCATTTTAGTCATTACCTTGGTCCATTGTTTTACTCATGTTTAACTCTTCTCTTCTTTCCCTAGACCATGTGTTATATCCTGGTAATCACAATAGCAAATATTGCAAATTTGGCTAGCACTGCCACAACAATCACAATTCAGAGAGACTGGATTGTTGTGGTTGCAGGTGAAGACAGAAGCAAATTGGCAGGTGAAATGCATTTATTTCCACTATCTAAAAGTATCTTAATATGGGAGCTTGACACTTTTAAACAGGCTGCAGTTTTGCCATAAAGTCAGCACATTCTTCTGTGTCCCAGGAGCTGTGAGAACAACAGTTTAAAAGGGCAGCTTTTTTTCCTTTGCCATATTCCTCACTATATATTTACAGAGATAAGAAGAAATGACTGTTGTAAAACTAATTACAACGTAGTTACTTAGTTTTACAACTATCTAGTTCTTGCTTTAAGCCAACTAACACTATCAGGGACCATCAGTTTTATTTTTTGCAACCCAAATACATATTTTCATAAAATCTCCTGTTTTCAGGATTTCATACTCAATCTTATGTTACTAAATGCATTGACTATTAAGAATTATCAACAATTAATACCATTAAGGGAATCCTGTACCCAGAGAACATCAGATATTAACCCTCTTTTTAGGTAAAGAAATTTGTCACTTTTTTTTAAAGCTTTGAAATTAAACTTCCTCTCAGTCCCCTATTTTGATCTTACAGTAGTTTCTTAGCAATTACCTTTTGGAGAGCAGCAATATCTTCCAAACACCACTTGTTGGAAGGAATTGCAGACTTAATGTTAATTGTTCCTGTGGATCATACTTGTTTGTATTTAACAAAACACATCCCCTCGCTGTTTCTTCAAGTGGTGCATGTCGCCCAGGGGAAGAGCTATCCTGTAATAAGAAACGATCTCTGTTACATTGCACCTTTTTTGTCTTTCCTCAATATGGACAGATAATGCAGCATCATGATAACTTTTTGTACTGTTGCCTGGGAAATCAGGAAATATGTTCCTCCTTGTACTTGTCTTCCCTACAAATATGTAACATAGCAAACCTGTTCCATTTCATAGAACTCTACGAAAGAGGACTGATCTGGTGCTTTATTTTTAAATTTAGCTTTAACAGCATCTAAAATAAAATGACGATTATATTGAGGGGAAAAACTTAAAATATCTTCTGTATAGGAAACTTACCTTGATTTGTGAAATGTGCAGAATGACCAAAGACCAAATGCATCTGTTGTTCATACTGTTTTCTCAGAGCACGCAGCTATGTAACTTAGCTGAACAGGCAAAACTACTGTTCCTTCCTCACCTTTCCCAGATGGTTCTCTGTCCACTTGATTCCCATAGGTCTTCCCTTCTAACTCATTTTGGGTGCATTGCAGGAGAAATGCTACCCTCCCAAGCTCCTTGCTGAACAACTTCCTCTCCTAGTAAATCATTGTGGTCTTCATAATCTTGTCTTGTGTGCTTTGATCAGCAGTGAATTGGTTATTAATACTGATAATTTATCCTCTGTTAAAATTCAGAGTTAATGTCTTGAAAGAAATAAGTAATTCTAGGTTTGTCTGCGGACTCAGGGAAACAACATTATATTGGCTTACATTTGGTTCGTGCTTTTATAAAAAGCTTTGGCCAAGATTTTTCCAAAGTAGGATTCCAAGAGTAGGCTCCTATATCTGTAAGTACCTGAGTGTGGCCTGTTGTAGGGAGGGATCTGAGCACCGAGTAACTTCCATTGATCTCAAAACAGTCATAGAAATGTAGGCCTGGGAGGAACCTCAAGAGGTCAAGTCTAGACCCTTCACTGAGGCAGGACTGAGTTAATCCTAGACCATCCCTGACAGATTTGCCTTAACCTCCAGTGATGGGAATTTACCACCTCTCTTTTCTAAAGATGAAGCCTCTTCCAGAGTCTTTAGGTAACCCTAATGGCACCAGATCATTGCAGGTAAAGATTAGTCATTGCTCTATGTACAACAGTTCGGTGGGGAAAGTAAGGCAAAAGCTTGTGGGCTGGAAGAGGGAGGACTCTTCATGATGAGAATGGAACTGTGAATTGTGTATTGGTGTCAAACCCAAGGGGACCATTCTGAAATGTGCATGACCTGGTACAGAAGGGAGAGAGAGAACTTTGCTCTCAAACTTAGAATGATTGATGACCATTACGTGCCTGACTAAGGAAACTTAGTCATATCAAAGGTCCGTTATCACCCTGGGTGATATATGGTCACTTCTAATTGGAGAGAGGTGAACTAAGGAAGCCAAGAAATGTGTTTCAGTATTGTGCATAGTTTGAGAAACTTCTGTTAATTACAGAAATATTTTCTTCATAAGGCATGATCCATGATTGATTTTATATTTGGTGCTCCCACTAACTTCAGGGGGACTGTAGCCTTGGAGATGCTTCAGAATTGGGCCTGGAGTGCACAGTGAAATTTAACAAAAGGGAAATCCATTTGAAATTGTTTGTCTGAAGACATTTGACAGTTTTATCCCCTTTACTTTAATCCAGTATGTCCAGTCATGAACATGTTACTCAGCCAAAACTCTCTCCCAGCAGTGGGAGTTTAGTTTGGTTAGCCCAGTACAAATAATAGTCTTCTGTGTCTGATGAAAATTAATTATGGGCTTCTGTGTTCTAGTTGCCATACCCATGGACCAAATCCTAGTCCCAGTGAAGTTGAGCCAAGTTATTGCTGCTGTTTTTGTAGGGACTGGAATTTGGCTCATGTATATGCAATATAATTGGAGTGACTGAATCTGCTGTAAGTTTTCATTAATATTTTCCTTATCGAATTGTATGATAGATATGAATGCTACAATACGAAGAATTGACCAGCTGACCAATATCTTGGCCCCAATGGCAGTTGGCCAAATAATGACCTTTGGCTCACCAGTGATTGGCTGTGGATTCATTTCTGGCTGGAATCTGTTGTCTATGTGTCTGGAGTATCTGCTGCTGTGGAAAGTCTATCAGAAAACTCCTGCTCTGGCTCTCAAAGCAACTTCAAAGATTGAAGAGTCAGAACTTAAACAACTGAATGTACAAAAAGGTATCAATGATGAATTAAACTTTGACTGTAGCAGTACATCAGTCATACTACAACTAACGAGAAACCATTTTATTTTCCTATCGACCATTTTGTGTTTTACTTAAAATCCTTTCCAGGATTTTAGTCTACTGTCCAAAGCAACTTTTAGTCTCAGATATAGAGAACAATATAGTTTTGACAACAGTATTTGAAGTTGCAGTTGGCTGGGCTATCCATAAGCAGCTAGTGAATGGGCTTATTGAGTTGGCCTCTTAACCTCACAAATTAAAACTAGGGCTGCCAAGTGATTAAAAACCACGTAAGTACAATTTAATTGTGATGCTAAAAATAATGGCATTCTATTAAAATATTTTTGGATTTTTTTACACTTTCCAGTATATTGACTTCTGTTACAACACAGAATACAAAGTGTAGAGTGCTCACTTCATATTTTGATTACAGTACTTGCACTGTAAAAAAAACAAGTTTCAATTCACCTAAAACAAGTACGGTAATGCAATCTCTATTGCGAAAGTTGAACTTAGAAATATAGAATTACATACAAAAAGCTGCAATTACAATAAAACAGTCTAAATCTTTAGATCCTACTTGTTCAGCCAGTCACTCAGACAAATGTGTTACAATTGCAGGAAATAATGCTGCCTGCATTTTGTTTAGTATCAATTGAAAGTGAGAACAGGCATTGACATGATGCTGTAGCCATGTAGAAGGTATTGATGTGCTAAAGATTCATGTATCAAAACCACCATTCCAGTGGGCATGTGTCCATGCTGATGATGGGTTTAGCTTGATGCCAATCCAAAGCAGAGCAGACTGGCCCATATTCATCATCTGAATCATATGCCATCTGCAGAAGGGTGACTTTTTTGTTGAGGGGTTTACGTTATGTAGTTTCCACATCAGTATATTGCTGTAAGACTTCTGAACGCATGCTCCACACCTCATCCCACTCAGATATTGGATGGCACTTCGGATTCTTAAATCTTGGGTTGAGCGCTGTACAGCTGCATAAACTGCAGGGACTGGTAGGCTCTAAAGGCGCTTGTTTTTGAGTGCATTTATATAGCAATCTCTATCTGCAAGTTACTTTCATGATAGAATTACAGTATCTGAGATGAACCAAAAAGTGAGTCATTTCAGTGTACAATTTGTGGGGTTGGGGGGGGAAAAACAAACAAACAGTGTACTTCATAGCTATGTGATAGAAACTGATATATTTGAAAATGTGTTTCCCATCAAAAATTTAACAAATTTCAGTTGGCAGTCTACTGTTTAACAGTGCAATCACAATACATTTTTGAGATGATGGTGATAATGCAATTAATTGACAGCCCTGGTTGGAATTCTTTCAGAAATTATCCAGTTTTAATTACATATCCAACATCTGCTGCATTTTTAGATACGTGGACTCAGGGATTCCCAACCTATGGGTTGGAACCTAAACATAGGTCATGATTAGATTTAACGGTCGCCAGCCACTCAGCTGTATGTAGCTCATAAAGGAGCCAATAGCAGCTCCTTCATGCAGCAACTGTCTGTTAATAGAAAAGCAATTATGCATTACAAAGACAGCTTCTCCACCTCTTGATATTCATGATCATCCCAAGCCAAGTCACTTCATAGACTCTTGCAATAAGTAATTTTTGCCCCACCTCCTCTCTCCCCCATTTTGTGCCCCCTTCTGTTCTATGTATCTGATTTCAGTTTTCATGTTTGTATCTTCTGCCAGCCCCTCAGTGACTCCTTCCCTACCCCGCCCCCAGACTCTCCAGCCTCTGAGTGTGGGATTTAAACTGGGGGATCTCGGGGTAGGAGCAGTTTGGGAATGAGGGTCTTTCCCCTACCACAACTCAGATTAATTAATGCAGTGTTATCATTTTATTAATATATTTTCCCTTTTTTAATTTAACTAGTGTGAATACATAAACATAAGGGAGCACAATTTTATATTCTTGCCTTGGGCATGAAATTAGCTAGTTATATGGCACTGCTGCCCCTGCCCTCCATTTTTGAATTGCTTGAGGTCACAAGTCTTCCTGAATGGTCAAAATGGGTCCCTGTCTGGAAAAAGTTGAACTGCTGCATGGAGTCTGAAGAGTATTTTCCCTTTGACGAAAAAGAGGGCTGTCTAGCAGGGAAATGCCATTGAAAACACCTAGGAAAGGTCTGCAACCTGTGGCTCTTCAAGGACTTCTTTGCGGCTTCCAATGTTTTTTATAATTGCAAAGTTAAATATAAAAAAAAAAACAGTTTGCTGAAAATAATCAGGAATGTATAAGAGCCCAAAAATGAACAACTCATACTTAAATAGCACCAATGTGATCTTGAAACATTGGATAACTTTCCCTAGCGTCCTCAGAAAGAAGGTTTGGGAGTGGAAGTCAGGAAGACAGTGCTACAAATGCACATGTAAAGTACGAGGAAATAGAATTTGTAAAAAGTTTGAATGTCATGCAGTAAACTTATCACATTACAAATCAGTGTGTGTGTATGTGCTGTTCTTAAAATAGGGGTTACAAAAAGTATGGTTTGTTATTAAGGACTTTCTTATTCACATGTATTGTGGCTCTTGAATTTACTGAGTTTTTGTTGAATTGGAAAATATGGCTTTTCTTGTCCTTTTGGTTGCTGACCCCAACCTTGAAGAAACAGCTTCCGAACACCCCACCAAGAATATGGGATTAGTTGCTGTAGTTCAAAGATGCTCTAAATATGAAGTACCACTAAAGCTGTCCTTTCTAAGACATAAGCTATGCCTGGACTGGAGAGTTTTTGCTGACAAAATGGCTGTTATGTTAGAGGTTAAAGATGATGAAATAGCAATTTCAAAATAAGCATTATTCCTTGTGGAATGAGGTTTACTAGAATCAGAATAATGTGCCTGTTTTGAAATGGCATGTGCATCATTGAGAGCATGTCTATACTTACTGTGTTTGATGCACCATGATCAATCCTTTGGAGTTTGATTTTTTGCTGCATTAGTGAAGATGCCTCAAAATCTCTCTCTGGGCTCAGCTATTGACTCTGGTACGCCACTCTGCCATGTGGAGTAAGGGATGTCAGTGCAAGCCTGAGGAGCCCTGATCTACACCAGGGTACAAAGTTGATTCCAATATGTCAATTCTAGCTACACTAATGGCATGACTAGAATTGCATATCTGAGATCGACTTTGATCCCTAGTGTAGACCAGGCCTTAGACACTGCCAGTGATTTCAAACTAATGTGGCCATGTAGACATAGCCATACAGACTCCTAAGTAGCCTTCAACAGGTCATGTAACTTTATTGGTTTATCCAATATATGGAGAATTTGTTTCCCTACCCCATGGGGCACTGAGAATGTTGTTTCATAATGTTTGTAAAGTGCTCCGAACAGCAAAAGTGTTCGAAAGTACGTGTCTCATCATTAAATAAATTTCTACCATGCCATTGCTTAGGATTCACATTTCTCAAGAAACCTAACATGTCTCCTACTTGCTCTCCAAATCCTCACCAATGTAGCAAAACAAGCTGCTTTTTAAATAATGAGAACTTTGTTTCCCCTGTCCCATACTGGATTTAAGGCAAGGATAGCCTGCAAAAAAATAAAATGTTAACATTTTTGTAACCTGTTCAGCTAAATATATTTAAGGTGACCAACCATAGAAGGGAAGTAACCTGTATTAAATACAGCATAATGAGCTCAGCTCCTATAGTTCTTTTGTAGGAAGGTATTTAATAATGTTTCTGTTTACAGACAGTGAATTGAAGCCCACTGAAGGAGTCCAGTTAATGGGCGAGAAAGATGTAGCAGTCTTTGATCCTCAGCAGGAGAAGGAAATCAGCTGCAGTGCCCGGATTGCAGAACCTTTCATCACATTTCGTGATGGATGGGTTGCATACTACAACCAACCAGTGTTTCTTGCAGGCATGGGTCTTGCATTCCTCTATATGACTGTCCTGGGCTTTGATTGCATTACTACAGGTTATGCATACACACAAGGTTTGAGTGGTTCTGTGCTAAGCCTTCTTATGGGGGCTTCAGCCTTAACTGGAATCATGGGAACAGTAGCCTTTACCTGGCTCCGTCGCAAATGTGGCCTGGTTCACACAGGCGTCATCTCTGGAATAGCCCAGTTAGCCTGTTTGGTCTTATGTGTGATTTCTGTGTTCATGCCTGGTAGTCCTTTGGATTTGACTGTTTCCCCATTTGCCGACATCCATACCAGGTTATTGGAAGGACAGTCATTGCCTACTGCACTTCCAGCTGATATATCTGAAACATCCATTACAACTGGAATGCACAACTGGTTAAACAGGTCTCACTCTGGTAATAATGACCTACAGATGAATTCTGGCTCTGTACCTTTAATCTCTGTTAGTCTTCTGTTCGCAGGAGTGATTGCTGCTAGAGTTGGTAAGTAATGTCTCCCTGTTAAAATCTCTAATCTGATTTATTCTCAATGCGATTTGAGTTTGACTAGTTGCAGATCCTTTCTATTAAACTCAGATTTTAATTTAAAAAAAGACCCAGAACCCAGACTGTTGTTCATGCTCAAGTCTAAAACTTGTTTTATTTCTTAAATTGTGCAAAACATTATGGATTTGATCTTACATAGGCAAGACTACTGCAGCTATTATAGACCCTACTTACTTACATATCATATTACACAGCACACAAGGCAAAATAGCTGTAGGACATGTTCACGATTAATGCAGTTTCTTCTTGGAGATGCTCATTCAAAGAGATGTCTCTTAAAGTCACTTCTATTGACAGTAGAAATCAGTTTTCATGAATGTTGCATCATTTTTCTTCCGCCAAAACTTATGACCTGGCAACTTTAAATACTTGAAATAATTCATAATTTTCTTGAGTCATACCTTGTGCAAACATGCATCATATAATCTAATGAGATGGAGTGAAGTATTTGCAGATGATTAAAACTGCTATATTTTGATAACTTTTAATTAAAGCTTTCAGGGAATTGCTAGATAGTATAGTATTAACACTGCAACAGAATCAAAGAGAAGAACAACTTAGTTATACCTTGCATGAATGAGAGCAGTACTACAAAATGCTGTTTCACTCTTATGGCGTCTCCTATAATTATAGTTTTGGGAGGAAGAAATACTTGGTTTACTTGCAAAGAACATTTAAATCCTGATTAATAGGGCATAGGAACTGCCACTCTGAGTTTCTCCTTGAAATTAAACTTCCCTGCCGTGTTGAAGTTGAAAGCACTCATTTTCCTCTTTCCACAGTACAGAACTAGTGTATATTAGTCACAAACCTTAAATACAGATGAACACTAAAAGTCTTTAAACAATAAGACAATGACTTTAATCTACACAATGGCTGCGTCTACGCTAGCTCCCTACTTCAAAGGGAGCATGGTAAGTAAGGTGTCAGGAGATTATTAATGAAGTGCTCCCTACCTACCATGTCCCCTTTGAAGTAGGGAGCTAGTAGAGGCACACCCAATATGGTGTAAATTTGATACTTCTTACTGAGAATGAAAACTGTTGCAACACTGAATCAAGTATGCCTTTCAATGTTGAGTACAGTCTTTTGCCTATTGAGAGAATTTGGGGAAAAGGTCAGGTATGCAATCGTAAGAGTATCTAACACTCATACAACTAAGTATGTAATAAAAATGCTATCAACTAGTTTAAATTCTGTGTGCAAAAAGAGAATATATACCTATAGTAAGATTAATTTCACCTTGTAACAAAGTTTATTATTAAAGGACCAAATTCTGACTTTTTTTTTTTTACACAGGTAGGAAAGCTATTAAAATTCAATGAAAGCACAGTTTGGCCCAGATGTGTGACTGCAAATCAATGCTCGTTTGTTCTGAATATTGTGTTAGTAAAGAGAACTTGTCACAAGACTTGTTTAAATCTAACCTTTCCATATTGATAATGAAGGTTTTTCTTCTGTTTTTCCCCCATAGGCCTCTGGTCCTTTGATTTAACTGTCACACAGTTGCTCCAAGAAAACGTGATAGAGTCTGAAAGAGGCATTATAAATGGTGTCCAGAACTCCATGAATTATCTTCTTGATCTGCTGCATTTCATCATGGTCATCCTGGCCCCTAATCCTGAAGCTTTTGGCTTACTGGTGCTTATATCTGTGTCCTTTGTTGCAATGGGCCATATAATGTACTTCCGATTTGCCCAAAAAACCTTGGGGAATCAGCTCTTTGCTTGCTGTTCTCCAAAGTCCAAAGCAGTCTCTGAGTCACCAACTTGCAATACATCCCCTGTGTAGGGGGTCTCAAACCATTGTCACAACTTGTTGCTCAATTATTATAGAAGCATGCAACTAAATGCTTTTAAAATACCCATTAAAGGCAAAGTAAGGTGTTTCTCTACAGTCTACCAGTCATATAGTACACTAACTTCAAGGGAACCCTGCAAACCCAGTAAGAAGCTTGGTCAAACACCCATCCATGTGTTTCAATATTGGGTTGAAATTAGTCTGATGCTTACATTTAGGGTTTAAAACCCCTAAATCAACAAAATATGTACTATAGAAATTTAACTACTTGTCATAATTGTATGTTTCACTTCCTTCCCTTTTTTACATTGAAGACTATGGCCTCACTGGCATAAATACATGCTCTCTAGCTGATGTATATGTGTAGTCTTCACCTGAATTCAGTAAAATTGTGTGCCCATTCATGTTCAATAACTTGAATAAACTTGCCTTAGGTTTTTCCACTGTGTGTGAACATGGTGATTTCTGATTATATGCTGCTCAGGTTAAGAGAACTGGATTCTTTGTCTGAACTGGCTGAAGTGTTAAAGTAATGAATAACAGACTGTTCTGTGGGGTTTTTTGTTTGTTTGAAGTTCTGATGCTTATCTAAAGTGTATCTAACTTTAGGGAAACACCTTTGCAGTTTTAGCTTATTTCCTCACAAACTAGAATAGAACAAGTGCAAAATATTGTATTACATGTATGTAGCACTTCATAAAACTAAGTACAGTATAACCTCAAGTAAGTCAAAGCTATAAATATAAAGTAGCATTGTAAAGCAAAGCTCTGCTATTAAAGCACACCAGATATGCTAAAGAAGGTTTGACAGAGCAGATAGTGTTAAGGGACATGAGTTTGGATACAGAAAGATAGATTTAGCCCTTAGTCTACTGGTGGCCTTTGAGAAAATTACCAGAATAGGAGCAGCTTCAGTTTTGTTTTAATCTAATGCCAATGCTTTAAGAAACTGTCAGCCTTGTATATTAGAAATTATTACTAATCCAGGCTAAGCTCAATGTAAAGAACAAAATGACAACTTAAAATATTTTAACTTTGATATCTTTTTAAGACCTCTTGTAATTAAAAAGATAAGATGTTTTATTAGAAACTTGTATTTTTAAATATTTGTGCAACTAAGACAAGCCTGTGACAATTCAACCCTTTTAAAAACCATTTTTGGAAAGAGTAGTGAAGGGACTCCTCCCCTCTTTTAAATAAACTTGTAATTTTTCAATGTTCAGGCATACAGTTTTTACGTTAACCATTTATGCACTTTTGTGGAAACTGCAGTAATATTGCTTCTGTATTCTGAGTTTCCAATGGTATGGCAGTGATTTTTAAACAATGTTAAGTCTCTGTAAAATGTTTGCAAAAAAGTTTTTGCACCTTTTGTACTGTCTTTCAAACAGCCTTGTGTAATGGCTAAATTCAATCTTGGTGTAAGCAAGCAACCCCATTTAAATTATTGGCAGTTACACCAAGGCTGAATCTTTGCCACTTTCCTTAAAACTGTGATAATTTTGTATTGAATTTCCATTTTCAATGGAATGTAAAGATACCTAGCTTTTTGTTTGACAAATTTTGTGAAAGAATTTGAAGTGAATGAGGTGAGGATCCCAAACCAAATCTAAACTTTAAATGAAGTAGTAGTCCTCAAATCTAAGTGCTTGTAACAATGACTTTCCACTAATGGACCAATATTAATTGATTCATCACTTCATGGCACTCAGGGACTCTTTCATTAGATTCATACTTACCAATAGAGAACCTGGTTTTGCACTGTAATACATCATGTATAAAATGAATTTTTAGATAAAGAAAAAATCAGTGGCTCAACCCTGGGACATAACTCTAAGGAAATTTGTTTTGCTATTAACAAATTTACAAAAAATAAATGAAATCGGGATTTGTTCATGTGGACTATTCAATCCTCTTTATACAATAAAGGTACCTAAAACAGATGTTAAAGATGAAGCTTGACTGGAAGTTAATTTCCACTTGTGGTAGTGAATTAAAAATAAAGCTTAGATCTCTGAATTGCTAAATGTGTCACTTATTTCTGGACTGGAGGCTGCTTTCTATTTTTGAATGTGAATAAAGATTTCTTGCTCTACTAGTGGGTTTATTAGTCAGTGGGACTACATGTGGCATGAAGTGCTACTCCGTACAAAGTGAAGTTATTCACAAAATGGTGTCAGTAAAGCAACAGTGTCCAATAGTAATGGAAGGAGCACCACAGGCTCCTTTCCCCCCAACAAGCCAAACACACGTGTACACACCCACCTCCTGCAAACTGCCTGCAACTTGCTGGAACCATACCACAAGCTGCAGCAGGGCACAGCTGCTGGGGCTGCTGCCACCACATGTTTGGCCCACCAAGTGGTGAGGCACATGTAGAGCAGACAGAGTATGTATCATGTGCAACTTTAAGGAACTGCATTTTGCCACACAGCAATATACAGTTGGCAACATGTGATGAACAGAAAGCATATTGGCACTGATGAATCTGACACACAAACTCTTACTGATTTCAGTGAAAATTTACAGTATTCAAGCAGCACACAGCTGGGTTCTAAGAGAGAATCCTAAAGAATGAAGATAAATGGGAGTAAGTAATGCTATTTCATAAGATGAGAATGCTTTGGACCCAGCCTGAACATGTCAGGAAACAAATGTACTGTTTAAATGTGTGTGATGTCTTGTGCTTTGAAGTATCATGGACCCTAAAGTAGTCCTTTTATGTTTAGTTTTAGGAAGAAGCCTTGTAGCTTTTTTTATTTTAAAACATACCCAAATTAGAGCAAGGGTGGACCATTTTAATATGCATAGTAAAACCAATATTACAAAACAGTATATTTTTGCTGATTAGAGTAGTTGATCTTAATCTCAATAGATTGGAATAAAACCACAGAACTAAACTGCTCACCTGAATGTATTCAAAGTCTGTGCTTTTTCCACACTCCTCTAATAATGCAGAATAAATTGAATAGACTAAAGTAAAGCTTGATGGAGACAGGCAGGAGCTGCAAACAAGTGGGGTAAAACAGGTGATGAAAGGTACCCCATGCATCCTATTGAAATACCTGGCAAAACTCCCCTTGACTTGAATGGGGCCAAAACCTCATTGATGGAGGGGGAGTGAACCTGTTTCCTCTGGCCATCAGATATTTTCTCTACTGTGTGTGGATGGGTGTACACATGTGCAGTATTACCATAAATGGTGTTGTCAGGGATGGTGATAGGTCCTCCTGTGAGACCAGGGGGCTGGACTTGATAACCTCTCAAGGTACTTTCCAGCTCTGCCAGAGGTGTAGATCTCCATGTTTCTCTTTTCTTCTTTTTAAAAAATGAGTAGCAGGGACTACTGCAAACATCAAGTCTGACTTCTGCTACATCATGTCATGGATCTTTTCTGAAATAAATCCTTTTGACCTACATTGGATAATTAGATAAAGAGATGTCATGCTAAAGTGTGTCAACTATGCCATGAGTCGCATACTACAGATTTAAAATAGAGCTCTTGCAAACTCTCCCATCAGCTTCCCTTCCTACGTGCATCTGCAATGAGTACCAAAGTTTGCAGAGGTGCCCTGATGGGTTGATTTAGTGTGGCCACACTAGCTGTGCTACACAGAGCTGCAGAAGTTCAAAGGCAACCGTGTTGGTCTTCTGGTAAGTATAGACATGCCCTTGGTCATAGTTAGAACAGCATAAACCCTTCTATGCCTTTGGGGACCGAGTGTGCCCCAAGTACTAGGAACATTCACACCGCCTGCTGCTCTTTTCATCTTCAGTTACAAGTCTCACTACCCTAGTGGTCTAAAGAAAGCAAACACTGTAAGGGACAGAGGCAGGGGAACGGTTCCTTTTTCCTTTCTGGGTGTTCAAACTGCGTGAGTTTCAATGCTTTTAAACCATAAAGGCAATGGCTGTTATTGACTAGAAGCTGACATACTATAGACACCATACTGCCCTGAAACAGTGCTTCACACCTACAGGCAAGTGAGGTTTATTTTGCCCTAACTTTATGAGAAACGTCAAACTAGCACAACCCCAAGTTCTGTAGTCTGTCTGCTGACTTTGCAATGCATGGATCATTCTTGGTCTGTTCCTGTTCCCTTTAAATCAATGGGAGTTTTGAGAGTGGCAGCATAATCAGGCCTTCTGTTTCTACCTTAAATTAGGTGGATTTAGTGTTTCAAGGGTGGACGACAGAAAATTAAAGAAGTGTGTTTACTTAAAGACAGGCAAATTGTAAGGTCAAAGAGCATGCTGTCCTATAATGCTTTATACAAATATTTCAACCTGGCCTAACGTGAGTCACCATTTCATTGTAGTTAAACTCATCCTTTATTTTATTTTGCTGGAAGAAAAGTACACAGTGAAGTGCAGAGAGCAAGCCTATTCCAAATAGGCATAATGCAGTGGAGAGCTATCTGTCGCACATGCTACAAGGCATGTACCAGTCTCTACATCTGTACGTAAAGGGCCTGTTTCTGATACCACTACAGTCAAGGGGACAAATGTGGCAATGATGGCTAAGGGCACCAAACATCCTGCAGGCTGTCTGCAACATAACAGAAAAAAAGGACATACTACATAGATTTAACAAACTCAGCCAATTATGAGAGTTCTATGGAACCATAAATTTTGCAGCTACCAATACGGGCTCAGCCTGTGGCTATTGCGTCTAGGTAGGAGAAAAAGATTGATTATAGGCTATTGCTACTGGCTAGCCAACATATACTATGTCCAAGAGTCTGAAGAAAAATTGGGTATCTGCAATAGATCTATAAACAACTTATAGTCTACCGCTAAGACTGTAAAGTGTAGTACACATCTGTAGTAACAGAGAGGTAACGGTGTTAGTTTGTACTCCAACAAAACAAAGCAGCAGAAATGTAGCACTTTAAAGACTAACAAAATGATTTATTTGGTGATTAGCTTTCATGGGACAGACCCACTTCTTCAGATCAATCTTACTTCTGTCGTCTCTTTTTTGCCCAATTTCATCCACCACAACCACTGTAAAGCCTGTGGGTCAGTTCAAGTATTAACTTTTCATGCTTTGTAACCGTATAACAATTACCTTCCAGGGATCTGTCTGATAGATGGCTTGCCCGTTCATAGCTCCAATGAACATAGCTTTTGTCTCCATTTAAGATCCTGAGTTTAGCTGGCAGCCTAGAGTCAATCTGTGACACTTGCTATTATAGGCTGTTCTGCACAGCTATTAAAGACTTCAGAAGACGCTTTGTAAGACATGAGGCTTGCCTTAATATCCTTAGTCAAAGTTGCTTTCCTGCTGCAGTGTGCCTTGGACAAATTCTCCACAGCAGGTAATGATCACTGACTGATAGGATACCAAATCAGACGATGAAAGCCAGGAATAGGATCTGGTGTGAAAATCCCCTTATTACAGAAAACAGGAGAGCAATGAGGCTTCATCCCTTTTGATACACAGAGATGCAGGTTGAACCTCTCTAATCCAGCACTCCCTTGTTCAGCAACATCCAGATATTTAGTTAGATATCCACTTATCACAGCTTTGCTAAGTTTCCTGTGGTGCCACAAAGTTTGTTTACAGCCAGCTGTTCTGGCTCTCAGTGTTCTGTGCTGTGATTTAGTGCTAATTTACCTCTACATGTCTCCTTAGAGCCCAGTAAGCAGAGGAAGTGTTGGTAATGCTGCTAGACACTATTGACCTCCCATGGTTGTCAAATTCTCTCACTCAGCACCAGTCAGATCCTGAGGGTGCTCGGCTAGAGAGATTCAAACTGTATTTTTAAAGCAGGACTATCTCTGTCTTTCTGCATTGTGCAAGTGAGCTGAGGTCAGAAAATAATGTATGATTCATACCTCAAACATGGGATCTCTAACATAGGTCAAGCCACTTCGGAGATTTTGTCGAGAGCCCAAGCAATCAGAATAATGCCTTTTAATATCTTTATGTATGTTTTCATGGGAAATCTGCTTTAATGCTTGAAATAAATCAGATCCACCTCTTTCTTACTTAGCATGAGGACATACATTTGTTAGTAGAGACACAAACATTAAACATTGTCCCACACCTGTTGACTGACCTTCAGAAAGTATTTCACAATACGCTTTGCTTTTAAGTGCTATAATATAATTGCGGAGGATCTTAGACTATGTAGGTTTTATGTCTACATGCACAATATTTTATGATAGCCTCCAGAGATGCTTCAAGCCAGGCATATCTTTGGTTTCAGGAGATTATATGTGTCCCTTCAGCATACAGAAAAAGTACTTAGGTATAGTTTAACCCTCGTATTACTGGCAATTTATTGTCGCAAGTGGGCTGTACCAGACATAAGCAGAGACTGAAAAAAATGTAGTATTTCCAGGCAGAAGCAGGAGGAAGGCAAGCTGCCAATGTTAGAAATATTTGTTCAGCTGTTCCTGGAGTGAGCCCAGTAAAAGTTAATATTTATACTCTACAATGTGGTGCACTCCACTGAATCGTTGAAGGGTAATGTGGGTAAAAAAAATACTAAACTACAGAAGTCATTGTTATGGTACAATTTTCTCTAAAAATTCAAAGGGGGAAAACTAAGCAAATGCTTAGTGAGAATGCCCCTGAGTCTATTTATGTGGTGGTAAAGGCATTTCCTTTCTTTTTTCTAAAACATTAAATGTTTGTGTTGTAGAATAAGTGTTGTTTAACAGCACCAACTGCACAGTCCTGGACTCTGAAGTCCTCCGTATCCCCACAGAACAGCCCCAGATAAAACTTTTGATAACCTTTAGTTCTGTCCTTCAACTCCATGTTACCTGCCTCAGGTCCAGCCAGAAAAAAAAAAAACAAAAAAACAACCAGGATATTGTTCTCATGCTGAGGGCGTTTTTCTACTGGGATGTGAAGTTTGTGCCGCTACAATCATTGTAGCTCTAAGTACAGGAAAAGCAATGGAAGAATATAGGTAGTGATGTCTGCCCTTTGGATTTACAAGAAAGAGCAGCCAGCTCAAGGAAGGAGCTAGAGCTTAATTGTAGAAAAAAATAGAAGAGTTGCTCATAGTCCAGGCTATCTCTGGCAAGCAGTAGCCACCCCAGCAAGGGCAAGTTGAAAAAGAAGGAAGAGCAAAAGAGACAAAGGCCAACCTTTGGGTGATCCACAAAGACATATGTATGCTATACGATTCTGCACCCCTTTCTGTTGTGGTGTTTAGTGTCCAGCTAATGTTTCCCCAGGTCAGAGGTTGTGTTTCAGAGCAGGGAGTGGGGAGAAGGGGTGAGGAAGGGTTTATGTTAGTTGTAAATAATGCAAGTGTGAGGGAGGATATTGCAATAGATACCAGTCTCCTCCCAGCTAGAATCCTTCAGGCCAACGAAGCCCCAGACTCATGGAGGCAGCATCTATGTAGTCAGGATGGATGCTGTAGGGAGAAAAACTCTAGTAAACAACAACATATGTACGCCATCTTGGAAGGACTGCGTCTTGTCCACCCTTCTTCTTCCTCCCCTAAGGCATTTTCCTGCCTTTTTTGGTTTTGGCAGGAAAACTGGGCGGACATGTGCCCTAAAGTCTGCACATTGACAGAAACCTATTTAAGGGCTGTTGCTGGTAGTCTGTTTTGGCTGCCCGTCTGAGTGGCAGAGTGGAGAGCTGCTTGAGGTAGACCAGTAGCACTCGTTAGGTTCTGGGTAAAGGAGGGTGGACATATACGCACACAGCATGACACAGGGAGGGAAGGGGCTGGCCATCGCCCCAAGAGAGCTGACAGTCTGACCTGGATCTGGACCTGCTCCATTGCTTCAGGAGATAGTATCAGATTTCTAAATCTCTCCTGTACCTGAGTCTACTCTAGGGTAGTGGGTCCATTATAATCGCAGTCATCTACCATCTTGCCACTTATCTTTTTGTCATGCGGTCCTAGTTATAGGTACATTACTTACCTCGTTCTGTTTTAAACCTGTTAAATAAAAACCTCATTTATTAGTACCCTTGTTTAAATCAGTTCATTCTTCTGAGGGCTAAACAAACCGCAATGATAGAGGCGGGCAGGGGTAACATTCCTGGGTTGGCTTTCAGCCCCATCAATGCCATTAAGGGTTAGCCACACCAGCCTCTAACAAGCTTTGCTTCTTGTCTGTAAGTTTCCTAAACGTCTCCTGCCCTGTGTGTGATTTTTATCCATTGTCCATTTTAATCCTTTGTCAGCTTTGATTAAAAGTGATTCTCTTTTGTACTCCAAAATACTTCCCTGGGGAGATGGAAGGGTTGGGAGGTGGGAGCTGTTGGTGGGAGAAGGGGTTAAATCATTATTGCCAGGGAGCTGGGAGCAGGCATTGCTCTCCCATGGGAATTCATTAGTGCTTCAGGGATGACCTTAGTGGGTTTGGTGGACTAATCCATAAGGTGCAAACTGTACCTGTCTCCTACTCCCCAGCAAGATGAGTCCATGTCAACTTTATGTGCTAAAACTTTTGTGTGCACGCAGATTTATTGTGGAAGGGATTAATGCCTTGAGTGAATCCCTTTCACTGTAAAAAGTCAATTGGAATGCACTTTACAAAACTTGACAAGCAAATATTTCTAGAAATCGTTGATGTAAATGCTATATACATTAAAGAAAGATGTCTTGGTACCCTTCTTGGTTTTCTACTTTTAGTGTGAAACAAAAAAAAATTAAAACAGCTGCCATCTTCCTAATCCTCTTGGTAAACACTTTTGAAAAAGAGACTACAATATTAGCTTGGTTGCTGTAACAATGGCTGAGTATACATATTTCTTTTTTTAAATGTCTCCAGTGAATGCGCTGACTGAGCAAGAAAATTTGTATATCATGTATGTTTAATAAAACAGATGTGAACAATTAATTTGGCTACACGAATACGGGCTTTGGTTTCCACAATATGCTTGCCCATGACCATCTTTGCTTAAGTGTTTGAAGAACATTGTTTAAAAAGGAAAAAGCGGTTATGCAAGATAAATCTGAGGAAGTGATACCATGTATCATTGGCTGTACTTAGAGGTGACTCGGCAATTGTCACTGTATAAAAGCTGGCTAACTGATTAGTACAACAAGCTTGATTAGCAACACAAAACTGGTCTGAGGAGGATGAGCACAGATGGCAAACCTGTCATGTAGGATGAATATGCATTTTTGAAAAGCTGATGCTAAAGTTGTAAGTGCATTTCAGAGCTGAAAAACAATCTGATTGGTAGCTATAGTTAAAATAAGTGCTCTCTAAATGAAAGACAAGTGTATATTCTGTTCAGGTTCTTACACTGCATTCATCTCTGCAAATCAGCTGTACATGTATGATAAATAATTCCCTTTAATTTTTCAATCAATGAAATCCATGCTTGTGTTTTTACAAGGATTTTAAGGAACATTACTTGAAGTAAACAGATCACCAGCTGTCATGATCACTAATGTATAGGGCAACCATATCTCCTTGCCCCAGATAAAGGAAAGGGAGATATGGAGTGAGGGGCTGCTCCTCCAAGCCCTGGGGAGCTGGGAAGAAGGTGGCATCCTGCTGAAAGAGCTGATGTGAGCTGAGGCTTTTAGTCAGTCTAACGCTGTTCATTAGGGGTGAACTAAAAGCCACAACCGTGCGATCTGGGCTTCATGGTCTGAAGAGACCTAATGCAGCAGTGAGGCTGTGAGAGTCTGTTTGGATTAGATAGCAAGGTCAAGGAATCCAGGAATCAGTAATGGGACAGGTGGAGGGGACAACCTGAAGGAAGATGGCTGTGAAGAAAAATCCTGTAAAGGGTTCTGGAGCCAAGAGCTAAATGCTGAGCGTGGGGAATAGAGAGAAGCCAGGTTGTGAAAAGAAGGACTATGGTGTCCACTTGAGTGGGATCAAGGTACTGGGTGTAAAACCAAGCACAGAACTCTACTATGTGCAATTTCACAAAGGGAAAGGGATGGAGATGGGGATTAGTGGTGGCACAAAGCATCTGCAATCACCTCTATCTTGACAGCCTTCGGTAGGTAAGTGCTACCCAAACAGCGGGCAACACTGGGTAGGAAAGGGGCCAAAACAGCTAGGAAATATGCTGCTCCAGCACATTGAGTTAGCAAATTCCTCATCAGACTCTAATTATAATTTCAGGCTGCCCTTCACTGGTGGAAAATTTTACTTGTATTACTCTCTCAGACTATAGCGATTTGTCCACAGAAGTGTTTGACGGAAGATATTTTGCAACAAATCTTCTGTAGACAGATCACGTCCAGACAGCAAAGCGGATTGAAAGAGGAATATGCTTTGTCAACAGAGAGTGGCCAGACTGCCTGGCAGCTCTACTGGCAAAATGGCCACTGGGGAGGATAGTAGACAGGATCAGTCACCGTTGCCTTCTGGGAGTCCCAGAGAGATGTTCCCTTAAAGAGACAGCTCCCCCTGCCCCGCCCCCCCCCAGCCACCAGTTCTCTGCCGATGCTGCAGCCATGCCTACCTCCTCAAGGGACAGCACAACCAGAGACAGGTTCCAACTCTTTCGGGGAGCTACAGCTTATTCCACGAAGTCATGGTGCCAGAGCAGCCACCAGGCTTGTGCTGGCCCCACACAGAGGTGCTTCAGTACCTGCTGCACCTCTTAACAGCCGTCCTCCTCTTCCTCACAGAGAACAATCCTGAGACCATATTCAAGGACCTCGCCATGGCTGCAGAACAGTCATGGAATCATTGAATCATAGAATCCTGGGGCTGGAAGGGACCTCAGGAGGTCATCTAGTCCAGCCCCCTGCCTAAAGCAGGATCAACCCCAACTAAATCATCCCAGGCAGGACTATGTCAAACCAGGACTTAAAAACCTCTAGAGATGGAGATTCCACCACCTCTCTTGGGCTACGTCTACACGTGAACGCTACATCGAAATAGCTTATTTCGATGTAGCGGCATCAAAATAAGCTATTTCGATGAATAACGTCTACACGTCCTCCAGGGCTGGTGCTGTCGACGTTCAACGTCGAAGTTGGGCAGCACCACATCGAAGTAGGTGCTGCAGGGGAACGTCTACACGCCAAAGTAGCACACATCGAAATAAGGGTGCCAGGAACGGCTGCAGACAGGGTCACCGGGCGGACTAGCACTTCCAGGGCAACAGCTAGCTGCTCCCTTAAAGGGCCCCTCCCAGACACACTCAGCCTGCACAGCACGCGGTCTGCAGAGCCATAGGCACGCACACCTCGGGCGACGCAGTCATGGACCCCCAGCAGCAGCAGCAGCAGCAACAGCAGCAGCAGCAGCCAGAGGTCCACCCAGCCGCCCCTGTAGGAGCAGTGCTCGCCCTGCTCGATGCCATGCAGGAGGCAGCTGATCACATCCTAGCCACAGAGGAGGAGCTGCACGCAGGGGACGAAGAAGCAACCCCAAACCCTGCAGCCCCCGCCCCGCCCCCCCCGCCGCACATGCTGCCGGCTGTGGAGCTACCTCACGGGCACTGACTGGTGGGAGCGGCTGGTGCTCGGAGAGTGGGACAACGACCGCTGGCTCCAGAACTTTCGGATGAGCCGGCAGACATTTCTGGAGCTATGCCAGTGGCTCACCCCCGCACTGAAGCACCAGGACACCTCCATGCGGCGTGCCCTCAGCGTGGAGAAACAGGTCGGCATCGCTGTTTGGAAGCCGGCCACTCCAGACAGCTACCGATCCGTGGGCCAGCAGTTTGGCGTCGGCAAGGCCACCGTCGGGGCTGTCCTCATGGAGGTAAGAGGACCCACGGGGGCAGGGGGAGGCAGCCCTGGGAGGGGAGGGGAGTGGAGCCCTGGCAGTGGAGGGCCACACACACCCTGCACACCCCTCATTGGTGGTCTCCCATGTGCTTCCCCTGGAGGTCGTCCGCGCCATCAGTGCCCTGCTCCTCCACAGGCTCGTGCGGCTTGGGGACCCGGATGCCGCCATCGCAGGGTTTGCCACCCTGGGCTTCCCCAGTTGCTTCGGGGCTCTGGATAGGACCCACATCCCCATCCGTGCCCCGGAGCACAGTGGAGGATGCTACTTAAACAGGAAGGGCTACCATTCTGTGGTCCTCCAGGCTTTGGTGGACAGCCAGGGCCGCTTCCTGGACATATATGTGGGCTGGCCTGGCAGCACCCACGATGCCCGGGTATTCTGGAATTCGGACCTGTGCCGCTGGCTGGAGGCAGGGACCTACATCCCCCAGCGGGAGATCCCTGTGGGGGACACCACCATGCCCCTCTGCGTCATCGCAGATGTGGCATACCCCCTCCGGCCCTGGCTCACACGGTGCCATCTGTCAGCCAGCCAGGAGCACTTCAACATGCGCCTGAACCACGCGCACCAGGTGGTGGAGCGCACATTTGGCCGCCTCAAAGGGAGCTGGAGGTGTCTCCTTACCCGCTTTGATGCGGGCCCCACCAACATCCCCCAGATTGTGGGCACGTGCAGCGCCCTCCACAACCTCGTCGAGACCAAAGGGGAAGCATTCTTTCAGGGCTGGGCTGTGGAGGCCGGCAAGGCCGACCTGCAGCCACCCGCTGCCCCCAGTCGCCAGGTGGTCCCCGAAGGGACCCAGGTCTGGGAGGCCCTGCGGGCCCAGTTCGACGAGGCCGCAGGGTGAACGCTGGCAGGCCCTCCACTGCACCCCCCCCATCCTCCACAACACTCCCTGCCCCATGCCCACACCACAGAGCACCCAAGAGCACACCACCCCCCTCTTATTGTAAATAAAAACAGACATGTTGTTTGTCAAACCAGAATATATGTTGAACTCTTATTATTATTATCATAACTATTTACAGGCAAAATAAATATTTTATATATATATGTATTATAATAAGATAAGATGACAGGAAAAAAAGGGGAAGACAAGGAAGGGGAGAACTATTTACATGGGGGGGGCAGGTATCATCATAACAACATAACAGGGGTCTAATGCAAACTATTTACAAAAGATAAGTGAAGGGGATATATACAAAGGGGGGGGGGAAGGCCACGTCCTGGGCCCCACACCCCCTAATGTCCAGCGCTGGGGGTGGGCGGCCGCAACCCACGCCTTGGCCTCGGCCCTGGCCGGGGCTGGCTGGGGGCCGGGCAAACCAGGAGATAGGGCCGGCGGGTGTCAGCTGGCCCCAGGTCCCCCTCGGCGGAAGGGCCCTCAGTGGCGGATGGCGGTGTGACGGCGGGTGGAGCAGTGGGTGGAGCAGCGGGTGGCGCGGCGGGTGGGGCAGGCAGGGCAGGCAGAGTGGCAGCCAGTGCGGCATGGGGGGGGCCAGGTAGTCCGCGACACGCTGGAACATGCGCATAAAGGCCCCCCCATGCCTCCTGGCACCAGGCCAGCGCCCGCTCCTGCAGTTGGAGCTGCCGCTCCTCCACCCGCAGGCGCTGCTCGGAGACCTCCAGCTGCTGACGGAGGATCGCCAGCATCTGGGGGGTCCGTCGCCGTCCTGGAGTGCTGGCTCCGCCGTCGTCCCCGCCCTGGGGCCGGTCGGTGCTCCGCCGAGGGGCTGGCCTGGACTGATGGCCCCGGTGGGCTCTCTGGGACCACTGACACCTTGCTGGCGCTCTCCAGTCCTGCCGATGGTGCAGCTGTGGAACACGGGGGGGGAAGAAGAGTGGAGACAGCCGTTAGTGTGGCCCCCGAGCTGTGGCTCTTGTCCCCCTACCCCTCTGCTGCTGGTTCCCCATCCCCGTCCCCAGGAGATGCTGCTGCTGCTGCTGGGTGTCCCACCCCCTCCCCCTGGGGGACCCTAGGTTCCGCTCCCCCCATCCCCAGGGATGGGGCATGGCACTGTCATGCTGTGGGGGCAGGGGCTGATGCATTCCTGTGAGGGACATGCCACTCCTGTCCTTGGGGCCATGGTCATCTGGGCATGTGGAGGGCCCTGGTCATGTCTGTTACCCCTGCCCCTCAACCCCGGGGGTGTGCACCGGGGGGGGGGTACATACCTGATGGTCCGCTCCCACGGCTGGGGGACACCCGGTGGGCGGATGCCCTGCTGGAGCTCCGGGACGGGATGTCTATCTGGAGCCCCCCATCGCTGGAGAAGGATCCCCCCTCCTCCTCCTCTTCCTCCGGTGCCCCAGGGGTGGGCTCCTGGGGGGGCCTCTGGGGTGCGGGGTTTACCTCCGGGGTGGACTCCGCCTCCGCGGCCTGCTGGGGCTCGTCAGTCAAGGTATCAAGAGTGGCTGGAGGGGAGCAGGTGTGCCGGGGGCCCAGGATGGCCCTGAGCTCCCTGTAAAAGGGGCAAGTGACGGGGGCAGCCCCAGATCGGCCGGCCGCATCCCGGGCCCGAGCGTAACCCTGCCGCAGCTCCTTCACCTTACTCCTGACGTGGTCAGGAGTGTGGGCAGGGTGACCCCGGGCGGCCAGGCCCTCGGCCAGCTGAGCAAACGCATCCGCGTTCCGCCTCTTGCTCCCCATTACCTGGAGCACCTCCTCCTCACTCCAGAGCCCCAGCAGGTCCCAAAGCTTGGCCTCCGTCCAGGAGGGGCCCCGCTGCCGCTTCCCAGCCTGGCTGCCGGGCTGGGAGCCCTGGCTTCCCTTTTGGGGGGGTGCCCTGGGGACTCTTGGGGGGCTGGCGGGCGGCCATTGCAGCGGTCGGGGGTGTGTGTGGCTGCAGAGGGGCATGCAGGCTGGCCGCGTGGCTGGGCTGCCGCCTGCACGCTCTCTCAGCTTCCTGCACAGGAAGGCAGGGGGCGGGGACCTTTAAGGGGCCGCTGCACGCGGCGACCATCGAGCTCAGGGGCTGGAGAGAGCGTCTCTCAACCCCTCAGCTGATGGCTGCCATGGCAGACCCCACTATTTCGATGTTGCGGGACGCACAACGGCTACACGTGCTCTACTTCGATGTTCAACGTCGAAGTAGGGCGCTATTCCCATCTCCTGATGGGGATAGCGACTTCGACGTCTCGCCGCCTTATGTCGATGTCAACTTCGAAATAGCGCCCACCACGTGCAGCCGTGGCGGGCGCTATTTTGAAGTTGGTGCGGCTACTTTGAAGTAGCCGGCACGTGTAAACGCGGCTTTGGTGACACATTCCAGTGCTTCGCCACCCTCTTGGTGAAAGAGTTTTTCCTAATATCCAACCTTCATCTCTCCCTCTGTAAGTTCAAACCATGGCTCCTTGTTCTGACATCTGTCACCATTCAGAACAACCTCTCTCCATCTTCTTTAGAGCCCCCTTTCAGGAAGTTGAAGGCTGCTATGAATCGCCCCTCACTCTTCTCTTCTGCTAACTAAATAAGCCCAGATCTCTCAGCATGTCCTCATAGGTTGTGCTCCAGCCCCTTAATCATTTTCCTTGCCTGCCACTGAACCCTCTCCAATTCATTCCTATCCCTTCTGTGCTGGGGGGGCCAAGAACTGGATGGAATACTCCAGATGTGGCTTCACTAATGCTGAGTAGAGGGGAATAGCAACTTCTCTAAATCTGCTGGAAATGCTTCCATAATGCACCCCAAGAAGCCATTCGCCTTCTTGGCTACGAGGGCGCACTGTTGCCTCATATCCAGCATCTCATCCACTGTAATTCCCAGGTCCTTTTCTGCTGCACTGCTACTTAGCCAGTTGGTCCCTAGCCTGTAACAGTGCTTGGGATTCTTCCATCCCAAGAATGGGACTCTGCACTTCTCCTTGTTGAACCTCATCAAATTTCTTTTGGCCCAATCCTCCAATTTGTCTAGGTCACTCTGGACCCTATCCCTGCCCTCCAATGTATCTACCTGACTGCTTAGTTTAGTGTCACCTGCAAAATTGCTGAGGGTGCAATCCATCCCCTCATCCAGGTCATTAAGAAAGATGTTGAACAACACTGGCCCTAGAACTGAGTCTTGAGGCACTCCACTTGTAACCGACCACCAACCAGACATTGAGCCATTGACCACTACCCACTGGGCCTGTCCGTCAAGCCGGTTTTCTATCCATCTTACAGTCCATGTATCCAATTCACATGTCCTTAACTTACGGGCAAGAATCTTGTGGGAGACTGCATCAAAAGCTTTGCTAAAGTCAAGGTATATCGCATTCATTGACTTTCCCATGTACACAGAGCCAGTTTCCTTATCATAGAAGCAAATCAGATTGGTCAGGCGTGTCTTGCTGTTCGTGAATCCATGTTGACAACTCTTGATCACTTTCCTCTCTTCCAAGTGCCCCAAAATGGATTCCTTGAGGATCCCCTCTATGTTTTTTGGGGACTGAGGTAAGGCTGATTGGTCTATAGTTCCCTGGATTGTCCTTTACTTTTTTAAAGATGGGCACTACCTTTGCCTTTTTTTCAGTCATCCGGGACCTCTCCTTATTTCCACAAGTTTTCAAAGATAATAGCCAAAGGCTCTGTAATGACATCTGCCTGTTAGCTCAGTACCCTTGAGGCATTAAATCCAGACCCATGGATTTGTTCTTGTCTAGCTTTTCTAAATAGCTCATAACCTGTTCTTTCCCACCAAGGGCTGCCCACTTCCTTCCCATACTGCATTGCCTAATGCTGTAGTCTGGGAGCTGACTTTGTCTGTGAAAACACAGGCAAAAAAAGCACTGAGTACTTCAGCCTTTCTCACATCATCTGTCACCAGGTTACCTCCCTCATCTGGTAACGGCCCCACATCCTCCCTAATTACCCTCTTATTGTCAATATGCCTGCAGAAACCCATCTTGTTGCCCTCCACATTCCTTGCTTGCTGCAGTGCCAAGTGTGCTTTCAATTTCCTGATTAACCCTCGGCATTCTGCAGCCATATATTTATACTCCTTCTTAGTCATCTGTCGAAGTTTCCACTTCTTATATGCATCCTTTTTGAGCTTAAGCTCACCAAGGATTTCCCTTGTAAGCCAAGCTGGTTGCCTACCATGTTTGCTTTTCTTACTGCGCATCGGGATGGTTTGTTCTTGTGCCTTCAATAAGACTTCTTTAAAATACTGCCAGCTCTCCTGTACTCCTTTTCCTTTCATATTAGCTTCCCACGGGATTCTGCCCATAAGTCCTCTCAGGGAGTTGAAGTCTGCTCTTCTGAAATCAAGGGTCTGTATTTTACTGCTCACCTTTCTTCCTTGTGTCAGAGTCGTAAAATCTACCAGCTCATGATCGCTGCACCCCCCAGTTGCCACCCACTTCTATTTCTTCTACTATTTCTTGCCTTTCTGTGAGCCGCAAATCAAGCTGCACGTGGCCCCTGGTTGGCTTCTTTAGCACTTGTATCAGAAAGTTATCCCCAACATTCTCCAAAAACTTTCTGGATTATCTGTATGCTGCTGTATTTGTCTCCCAACAAATGTCTGGGTGATTAAAGTCTCCCATGGGAACCAGAGCATGTGATCTGGAAACTTGTCTTATCTGTCTACCTCAGCTACCTGGTCTGGCGGTCTATAACAGACACCAACCACAATATCACCTTTGTTGCTTCCACTTTTAAGCTTAACCCAAAGATGCTCAAGTGGCTTTTCTCCCTCCATATACTGGACCTCTGAGCAATCTTATTGTTCTCTCACATAAATCTCAACTCCTCCACCCTTTCTCCCCTCTCTGTCCTTCCTGAATAGTTCATACCATTCCACGACACTGCTTCAGTGATGTGAGTTGTCCCACCAAGTCTCTGTTATTTCAATGACCTCATACTTCTTTGACTGGCATCACACCAGTTCTGACTGGTGGGACTGGCTGGTCAAGGGGCACTGGGATGACCAGCAGTGGCTCCAGAACTTCTGAATGCAGAGGGACACCTTCCTGGAGCTCTGTGCCTGGCTTGTCTCTGCCCTCTGTTGACAGGACTCCTGGCTGTGGCCCACCCCTGCCTTGAAAGAGCGAGTCTCAGTTGCTCTGTGGAAGCTTGCCACCTGGACATCCAGGATGCCCTGTGGGGCGGCCAGCGGGGACAGGGTGGAAACGGCAGTGGTGGTGGCAGTGGCAGGGGGGCAGCCATGGGCAGCTGGGCCATCAAGTCCTGCCAGATGCTGGTGGCGTCATCAAAGTGAGACATGGGTGTGTCCCAGCCTGCAACTGCCACTCTGTGTCAGCCCGCAGCTGCCGCTCCATAATCCAGGTCATCCACCAGATAGCACCATTGTGGTCCTGGTGCAGATCCTCCTGGATGTGCCAATGGCCCATCTGGATATGGGATCGCCCTGGTGGTAAGATGGGGTTGGCCTCGCCCTTGGATGGTGTAGGAGCAGCTGTAAGGAAGACAAGGAGGAGAGACAGTGAATCATTCATGCAACACTGCCCCTAGGGCCCTGCCCCCACTGTGAGCAGTGACCAACACCCCGGGCCAAGAGACATGAATGTCCTGAGAGCAAAGCTGTTTGATGGGCTAGTGGCCAAGAGGATCCCTGGCCACAGAGGAGTCCCCTCATGGGCAATGAGTGAACTGGGAACAGCCTCATCCTCCCTGGGCCCCCTCCCCCACACACCTGCAGCTCACAGTGCTGTCCACATGAACGGGTGCTGCCTTGTGCCTGGGGCATGCCCATGTGCCAGCTGCCATGCTCTTCAGTGTTTCTGGGGTCAGGCTAGTAACCTTGTGGCCAGCCTGCTTCTGGCTGTGGTCAGTATTGGCAGGGCCCCCGCATGCCCCAGAGGCTTCGGGCTTGTCTGGCCTCCCATGAGGCTGGCAGCAGGCCGGCACCAATGCCTGGGGGCTGTCTGCTGGGTCCGGGTGGCCCACACTACCTTGCACATGGTTCCATGTGCCAGGACAGCAGTGTGTTTCCACCCAAGCTGGCCATGCAATACTCACAACATGCCCCATGTGCACCTGCCTCCCATACCCTGGGAAGTGTGGCATGTGGGGTACTCACCTGAGGGACTCTTGCCCGGCTCTAAAGATGCCCAGAACCAGTGGGGACCAGTGGCAGGGCAATTACAAGGGTGCTGCTGGCTTCTGATCCCATGTTTGGCTCCAGCTCTGGCAGGTGTTGGGACTCAGAGGTCTCCTGCTCTTCTGGGGGCTCCAACTGCGGTGGAGAGGCCTTGGGCGCTGTGGCATGGCAGAGACGTGTCCCCCCCCAGGATGGTGCGGAGGTAATAGGGCAGGGGGTGAGTCCTTCCCCAGAGTGTTGGGCAGCATCCCAGGCCTGGACGTAGCCTTGGTGAACCTTCTCCACTTTGGCCTGCATCAGGTCCATAGTTTGGTGGAAGGGGGTAGCCCCATTCGGCGAGGGCAGTCACCATCCAGGTGCAGATGGGGGAGTTGTGGCACTTCACCTTGGGGTCTTGGAGGATCTCCTACTCCCACCACAGGTCTGACAGGGCCTAGACCTTGGCCATGGTCCAGGAGGGGGCCTGACTCTTGCTGCCCTGGGGTGGCTCCTGGGAACCCCCAGGCTGGTTCCACGTGGGCCCAGGGGGGTTGCGGGCTGCCTGCTGCTTAGCCATAGGGCGTGCTGGCTGGTCAGGAGTGGTTCTGAGGGTGTGAGACACAGCTGTGAGTTGAGGTGCTGTTCACACCCTCTCAGCTTCCTGCCAGAGGGTTTCCTGGGCTCCCAGTGGCTTTAAGAGGAGCCAGAGGCAGGGACCATAGAGAGTTGATTGCTGTGGGCAAGGTGTACCCCGGCCCATCTGTGTTAACCCTGGAGGCCTTTTCTGTTACCAGAAGGGCCCCTGGAAATCCAGATCCGTGTTTTGTCAACAGATCTCCGTTGACAGAGGTGTTCTTCCTTGTGGGGAGTGGGGTACAGCTGTCGACAAAAGCCTGCATTCTGTCAACTTACTGTTGACAAAGCTTGCTTGGTAATTAGCCATCCTGGTTGATTAGTAGTTGGAAAATGGCTGTTTTGTCAACAAAACCCCCTACTGTAGACATAGCCTCACAGGCTGAGTCTCCTGCTCTGGGGGAGAAGGAGCAAGGCTGGCAGGCTTTCCAACTTGAGCTTTGATTCATCCAGCTCTCAAACAGGGATTTTATCTGCAGGAAAAGTGGCACAGCTTTTATGTGAAACCACGTGTAAAATTGCTACAGTAGTTATGCTGGACACCTGCAGATGGTTCTCAGGGCAGGTACCCTTCCTACCCCCACATAATGTAAATACTTAGGAACATTGTTAAGGTCATCCCTGCACATCCACTAGATGTGGTATTGCCGGATGAGTCCTACTCTACTTTTCCCTGACTGCACACAGTAATATAACTTTAAAAGATCCAGCCAAGGAGAAGTCAATACAAACTGACCAAATGGCATGTCTTCTTTAATGAGATGTCAGGGAAGGTGCAATTACAACAACCAGCTGGCAAGGTCCTCACTGAAGGACCCTGGGGTTCTGGCTCCAGAAAGAGATCACCATGTCTTGTAACCTGCATGGCTTGTTGTCCCCTCTCCCAGGTCTCTTTGGCTTTACAGGTTCTCCCAGGCCTGTTAGTGTCCACTGGCCTTTTCATAGGCCTCTGGAGCACCGCAGGCTTCTCCCGGAAGCTCCTGCCCACCATATGTGCCGTAAAGACAGCCTGGCCATACACCCTCAGTAGTGACTGGCCTGTGCTGAGATTGTCAGGAGACAGTTGAAACTGAGGTAATATTCCCTTTCTAGTGTAGAGAGCCCAGCATGGGCCATTTTCACCCTCCTGAGCTTTCCTCTCTCTCTTTTAAGGACACAGCACTAGCAATGATTGTGCTGCAGTGTGCAGGATTAAGATAATGGTGTACACCCCCAAGAGTAGGTTTTTTATGTACATTTCAGCCCTTCTGTGCAATGGGAAGTCAAAGAGAGCTCTGCTGGCGCAAGGGGCGGGGGGAAAGCCTGTAGCAGAGAGGGTGTATGGAGTGAAATGTGTTGTACCTGAACAGTGGTGCCCAGTCTACTTTTTATGGGCTTGGTGAAGTTTTCATCTGCTTGCTGATCAATGCAGGACTTCTGTCTCCAGCCTCAAGAGAGCCCAAGGGGGCAGAGGGTGAAAGAATACAGAGGGAGGTAATCAGGTGCCAAGAGAAACCCAAGAATCTCAAGTGACAGCTCTGGTCTCTCTTTTCCTGCCTTTTGGATTCCAGAATTGTTGGGAATGTTGCCAAGCTGAAAATGGTTAAATTCCAATCGTGAATGTGTCAGCTCACCTACTTTTTAATCTCTCTCCTTTGTGAACGGCATCAGGCAGGGGCACCGTGACCTGTCCTAGAGAGACTGTTTTCCCATCCACCTCACCCAAAATAGTACCTATTTTTTCAGGACTTAAAAATACCCCACTGGGAACAATGACATTACACAGGGTTGGGTTTAGCCACAGACACAGAGCTGTGTACTGGCAGTCATTGGGTCTGCATACATGAAAAGGCAAGCAGGGTTTGCCCTTAAATCAAGGGTTCAAAACCTTACTTTTACCATTATGATACAGCAAGATTAAATAAAAGGGAATAAATCTGACAGCTCTCCATATTGTCCACCCTCGATCTTGAAATAGTAAGTTGGGGAGGAGAATCAATAGCTCAGTAATCTTTAAACACTATTCAGTTTCCAGCTATTAGTAATTAGAGTGGACTTTTTTTCTGCTTTGCCAAATCAATCATGATTTTTGTAGGAATATTAAATTATACATTACAATTATACAATGGACCATCCAAGCTGAGTAGTTACTAACACATTCTTGTAACTAGCAATTCCTTATGTTATATTTCAAAAACATCTGAATGTGTATTTCTGTTCATTTCCATAGGTTTCAGTTCTTTACATTGCAGAGCTGTTTATGGCACCGGACGGCTGTGTTGGAAGGCAAGGTGTCCACCTTACTGGGACTACTCATGTGTATAAAGGGCACACATGTCCACTTACTCAGGGCTCTAATGGTATATTCCTGAGCCTTTACTCTGGCAGCGCTGGTGCTGAAGTCAGGAGGAGTTTTGGTTGAGGACCACGAGCACACTTCTGACAGCCCACAGGCTGACTCAAACCTGGGACCTATGGGGCTTAGTACAGGAGTTGCTGCAGTTTGAGATAAAAGCCAGTTGACCCTCGGCTAATATTGGGGAAGAGACTTCTTTCTCTGCATAAGTGATCTAGATGCCACTACATGGGACAGTGAATCACACCTAGATGTGTGGGTTACACTATCGCAAAGTTAGGAGACTGAGGGTATGAATGCATGAGCCTTGCTGTTGCTTTAATATCCTATTTTCATTCTCGACAACTTTAATTTCAGGAGGGATCTGTTTCTCCCATTCCTGTCCTACCGGTTTTAATGTTAAACATTAGACAGTTTTCTCATCAGCAAGTAGTCCAACCTTACTCTGATCACATGGTAAATTCATCAGTCATTGGATTATACTGCACAATTACACAACTGATAAGCCATTGAGGTTGGTTTGAACATGATCTCCTAACTCGCAAGTCCTCATACCATGATTGGGGGTGAGGTGGATGATTGTGAAAGTAAATGTATGGCTCAAATATGAAAAATGTAACGTACAATGCAGTGTAAAACTCTGCGTAAAATGATTGTGACTAGTGATGGAGTACTTGGACCGAGCAGTCAAGATAGCACTTCTGTCTATGTCATTTGTGTTTTTTGGATGTGGGCATAGTATGTGCATTAATTTTATACATCAAAATTTTCTTGTTATGGGCAGCAATATTCTTGTATTTATGACATATATTACCCTTTCCATAGAAATCTTAATTACAAAAGCACAGGGAATAAAACTCATGTGAAAATCATTTCAGCTGTTCATAACGCTTATTTTCTTGCACGTGAAGGAATATTCTGCACAATAAATTCCATTTGACGCACTCTCTTTCCAGCATGCTGATTGACGGGCAGTGGCTAGCTCTGCACTGATAAAGCTAGAAAACATTTACTCAGAATCAACCAGCAAGCAGCTTTTATCCAGGTCAGATTCCCAAAACGAATCGAGCCAGAAAAATGAATGGTCTGGAAGCTTGTTTATTGTAATCAGGACCAGCTGTACCCTAGTGCATGGGAAGTAAGAGGCTTCTGCTGTTATGACAATAATCTAGACTTCATAAATACCCCTTTGTGGATCCTCCTTGGATTTCTGGAGGCAACAGGGGTGCAGCCAGGGAATTGCCCATTTCTGTACCAGCATGCCATTTTTTGCACCCAAAACAGAAGTCCAGGAAGGAGGTAATAGAGCTTCTGGGTCTTCTCTGCAGCTACTACCGATGAGCCACAGAGGGACAATGCAAATAGCCATGCAGCCAAGAGGCACTAAAAAGGGAGAGTGAAGCTTGCGCGACAGCCCCAGCTGAGAGACAGTTGGCCTTTAACTCATGGCTCTAGCGCAGTGGTTCCCAAACTTTTCAGCATTGCACGCCCTTTTTGATTTTTGAGAAACCCTCACGCCCCCACACCTCTTCTTTACCATCATCCAATGCCCCTGTAACAAAAAATTCAATTCATACCCCAAGATGGTGCAAGGAAAAATAAAAATAAAAATAAAAAGAATCACATTTTGTGGTATGAAATTTGAAATTTAAAAAATTTTTACAGCAGAGGTTTCCAATCTTTTTACACCCAAGATCACTTTTTCAATGTCAAGGCAAACACTAAGACCCCCACCCCTTTCTTGGAGTCCTGCCCTCTCCGTTTCCCTCCTCTCCATCCTTTGCTGTCCCCAGCCCTTACTCATTCTCACTGGGTTACGGCGGGAGGTATGGGCTCTGGAGGGAATGGGGGATTTGGGTGTGGGAAGGGGTGAAAGATGCAAGCTCTGGGAGGGAATTTGGGTTCAGGAAGAGGTGGAGAAGGGGCGGCTGGCTCAGAAAGTGGGCTCCAGGCTGGAGAATGTTGGAGTCAGGTGGAGTGTTGGTCTTGTGGATGTGAGGGTGCAGGAGTTCTGGCTGGGGTGTATGAGGGGTGGATTGGGAGTATGAGGGGCTCAGGACACAGATTTGCAGTGTGTGGATTGCGCAGTAGCGTTGTGGCAGAAGAATGGGGATGTGAGAGGCTCAGGACAGGGCGTTCTGGTGTGTGACAGGCTCAGGACTGAGGTGTGTGCGGGAATGCAGGGGTGTTTTGATGCCATGGCCAGATGGGGGCTTGGCCCCAACTGGGGGTTTGTTGGCCAGGCTGAAGTTTTAAATAAAATATGTCCAGCACAAACATTTCAGCATTGTCTTTATTTATGGGTGGGGTGGGGAACCTGTTTTGGGTCTGGGGTCTCTGACCCACAGAAAAGTAAGTCCGGGACCACACAAGTGAGATGCAAAAAAACCAAAACCAAAACCAGAAAACAAAACAATAAAAACCCCAAGCCCCACTGATGTGGCCCCAACTAAGACACTTCTCTCCTCTGGCACCCCAGACCCATGAGGGGAGGGGAGGTAGGACCGAGGCTCAAGGCCTCAGGCCAGATTAATTCTTCTGGGGTTCCAGGGTTAGTGGAATTTGTGGGCTCCTCTGCACTCTGAGGTGGGGCCAAAATGAGGGATCCAGTGTGTGGGACAGGGCTGCCAGTCAGTGGGCACCAGCACCAACTGCTGAGGCAGTGTGTGGCTGCTATGGGGAGGGAGGAGCAGTTGGGGCAGACCCAGGGCTCCTCCTCTCCCCACCCCTCATGCAGGAAGGCAGCAAGCAGAAGGAAGTCACTGACGGGCAACAAACCCGGCTTTTGAGGAAACACACCAGCTGTTTGGGAAGGGGGAGCAGCACGCACGCTTCCTGAGACCCTGACCGGCTCTGGTGTGCAGCTGCGTTATTTCCCCCTACCCCGCAGGAAGCTGGCGCTACTTCCATTTTTGCAGGGGGTGACGCCACAGCGGGCTCTTTCTTGGGGTGGAGAGGATTGACTGGGAGGGGCTGGGTTGCCTCACATCCCACCTGGAATTTCTTCACATCCCCTTGGGGGGGATGCCCCCCAGTTTGGGAAACTATGCTCTAGCAGGAATAACATCTCTAAGGGGCAATGGATGACAGCAGATTGGACCCTGAAGATCTTTGGAAAATAAATGGGGCAGCCTCCAAAGTCTGCCACACTCTAACACCTCCCTGCAGAAGCAAACACAGTGTTTTCCTCCCGGGGTGTATGGGCATGCTCACTCGTGTGTGCAACCTGGCCTGATGACATTGCCTGCTAACTAAATGACCTCTGAGAGCGGTGCTCAGCAACCCTTATCACCTCACGGCACGCTTCAGCACTCGTATTCAGTTTATGGCACTCTCCATATATATATATATAAACCCCATCCCCTCCCCCAAAGCCAGGCACCCCCAGCACCTCCCTCTAACCCAATCCCCCCTCCCCCAGAGCCAGGCACCCCCAGATCCTGCTATAACCCAATCCCTCCCCCACCTCCCCCCAGAGCTAAGCCCCTCCCCCAGCCCCCCACTCTAACACAATCCCCCTCGCCTCCTCCAGAACCCAGCCCCTCAAGCCCCACCCCTGCTCTATCTCAGTGCTGGCGACTCATTAGAGCCGCTGCCCCTGCTTCTGCCACCCTAGAGCTGCTGCTGCCGTTGCTGCCATATTTCTCCCACCAGGCGGTGGGGCGTGCGCAGAGAGGGGCGGACAGCACTCCCAGCACGCGGCTCTGAGGCACACTAAGCGTCGCGGCACACCGGATGAGGCGCACTGTGTTAGTGACTCACCATTCCTGAATCTGCGCAGAGGGCAGAACAGCAAGATGATGATATCTGTGTCAGAGAGGTCGCCGTCTTTGTCTGTGTCTTCGAGAACAACAAATAGTCCTGCCCCACTCATGCATCTGCTGAAGTGGGTCTTTGCCCACGAAAGCTTGTGCTCCAGAATATCTGTTAGTCCATAAGGTGCCACAGGACTTCTTGTTGTTCTCGATATCTGTGTTGTGTCAGATGGAAGTTGTAAGACTGAGGTGATTAAAAAAGCCACATCCAAGGAATTTTATGCAATTTAATCACTGAAATTAGCCGGGCAATGCTTTGGCACAAGTGATCAAACTGGCAAGGGATCCTGAACTTTTTGGTGCTCCTAAGCTGTCTCGGCAACTCATGGGCTCCCTAGTCTGTTAGGCAACAGGACTGGAAGTTGAGACAGCTCAGATCCTAGCTTTCCCCTCCACTGCTTCCAACAACAGGGGAAAGTCAGCACGCCGGAAACAGTGTTTAAAAAGAGAAGGGATTTTGAAAGATGCTGTATTAAGACCAGCTTCATGTTACAGCCAAAAACCTGCCCAGAGGCACTGATGTGACAAATATTAAACCCTATCTTTAAAGTAAAGCTTTTTGCTAGGCTCCCTGAGATTTTACATCCTCAGTGAGGTCTGAATGAAGATACAAAAGCGTTACAGAGAGCTCTGCTCCTCAGCTATAGTGTAAGGCAAAGTTCAGCTCCATGTTTCTCTCTTTCTTGCTCTCACTCCTGGCAGGTATCCTGAGGATTTCATCCCACACAAATGAAATTTCGCCAGCTTCTCTATTTCAAATGCTGTCTTATGTAATTCCTGCAAACGCATGGAAAAATTCAGAACATTATGACAGCTGGTATTAAGAATTACTAAAAACATTGAACTTAGTTAAAGTACCAAACAGCACAACAAACTGAAATCTCTAATAAGAGCTGAAGGCTGAAGTATATTGTATAATTCTTTACATAGAAATCAGTGAGAATGTAGAGAATTAAAAGAGAGTAGCCATGTCTTATTCTTACTCTTATTACCTTTTAGCCAAAGTAGTCTATTGATTTTGAACCAGTCTATTGATTTTAGATTCTGGTGTAAATCAGCCAAGCATCATTGAGCAGGGAGAAATAATGTGGTGCGTTTGAGTGTGATTAAGCAACTGAAGCTATGGATCATGCTTGTTAACAGAGGGTATGACAGTGTAGTTAACATGCCCCAGAACTAGGATATGTGAACCATTATCCCTCTTAACACTCCTGTTGATAGTTACATGATACGAGTGGCATCTCAACAAACTAGTTGGGGTTTATCAACAGTCTGGGAAAACTAAGTAAGGAACCTAGAAGGCTAAAAAAGCTGCCTATATCTGCTGTATAGCTGAGTAATTGTGCACATTGGCATGCCGTTTAAAAAAATCTAGACTTTGGCTTAGTGTTGCTTGAGCTGAAAGTGGAAAATCCACAGCTATTACTTAAAGCAGTGATACCCACATTTTCAGCATCACGCCCCCCACTTTTGATTTTTGAGGAACTTCTCATGCCCCACCACCTCTTCTTTACCATCATCCAACCCCGCTTTGCACAAAAAATTCAATTAGCCATTTAAATAAACACAAAAACTTGATACAAAAAGGTTATTTAAAATAAGCACAAATAGTTTTTCTTGGCCTCTTGTGGGTGGCTGGTGCAAACCCAGCCTGCCAGCTGCCTGAGCCCCATACCAGCCTCCACAGCTGCTTGCACCAGCTGCCCACCTGCCTGAATCCTATGCTGCCAGAGCTGCCCGTCTGAGATGCCCACCGGCCAACCGAGCCTTGTGCTGCCAGGACCAGCCGCCTGCCCACCAGCCACCAACCCCAGCCATGGGCCAGCTGCCCGAGCCGCCCACCCAAGCCCCATGCTGCCAGGGCTAGCCACCCACCTGCCAGCCTGAGCTGTCCGAGCATCACGCTGCTGGGGCCAGCCACCCGAGCACCTCCCCGCCCACAAAACCAGGCACCACCAGTCCCCTGCTCTTCTCCCATCCCCCTCACTCGAGCCAGGCATCCCCAGCCCCCCCAACTAACCCCATCCTCCTCCCCCCGTAACCTGCACTCAATTACCTTTGCAGAAGGCAGCTAATGCCACGTGGATCTTCTCCAGCTGCCTGCTTTTTATAGCGGCTGCTCCAGGTCATCCTCATAAAATGGCAGGGGCTGAGAGCCAGAAGCAAAGGCTGGCTCTTTCTTCAGGTGGGGGGGAACTATGCGGGGCTGGGTCATCTTGTGCTGCCCCCCCACCCCAGAACTGCTTCATGCCCCCCAGGAGGGCACACCCCCCAGGTTGGAAAACCATGTCCTAAAGTGATATTATTTCTTTATGGAGCAACTCTGAAAATTGTGATGAAAACTAAGGTTTATTGCTGGGTATGATTTTAAAAATTAGTATCAACACTGGCCTAAAAATGGACTAAGCACATCCCTTGACCTGAGAACAGGCAGCAGTAAAGACCATGAAGCATATGGGGCTTTAGAACTGGAAAGTTAAAAATGCAGTATTTCCACAATGAGTTGTATTTGTGATTATGAAAATGCACTCGTGAAGTAACGGTGTCTTTGCTGATTTTTCATTAATAAGACAGTCCTAAATGTGTTTCTGACTTATCTGAATATTTGCAATGAATTTTAAACATTTGAAATGGATGAAATTAACAGAGAATAAGTAAATCTCATGGCATGCCCAAAACCTTCAGGTTTGGGCCCAGCACTGATAAAGCTAGTTTCATATGTGTTGCAGAATGCAGTATTTACACCATGATTAGGTCACTCTCCTTTTACTGAGTCATTTTAATAGCTTGAGAAAGGAAAGATGAAGGAAAATTTGTTTTATCTTTTGAACTTATGGAAGGGTGGAGATCACATGGACATTGTTCTCAGTAAGTGTTGTAACACTATTATTCAGGTCACGTGATTTCAGCACATGGTTTGAAAGGTGTTTTCTGTTTTTTCCAGGTACAAAGCGCAGACTGCACACACTGGCTGATGAACATTTTATTTTAGATTAAGGGAAATGACAAATGAAAGTAAAGGCTATGCAGGAAAGTAAAGTGCGTGTTCACAACAGTCTGCATATGACCTTGGGCAAGTGGGAAAGAGGGCAGAGACTACAAACTCCTAGAAATTTCTAGTGAATCAGTAAACAAAATCAAAACATTTACACAAGCATCCAGAGGTAGATGCATTTCTGTAGAGGATGTATAATCCGAAGCGGTGCTTCTTTTTTGGAAAAAATGAGGAGCCAGTATGCTGTCAGCTCTCTGTCACCGTCCTACTACCAGGGTTCTTGCCCGTGGGCCTCTGTGCCCCAGTTGGCTCCCTGCCACAGAGTTGCCAGTGACCACTTCCCCCCAGCTGGGTCCCTGGGCTGGATCTGCTGGCAGGGCTCTGTGCTCTGGCCAAGTCCCAGCCCCAGGGCTGCTGGGGTTCCCCTAACTGGGTCCCTGGGGCTGGAGCTGCTGGTGGATCCATGCCCCAGCTAGGTGCCAGATCCAGGGCTGCTGGGGTGAACATAAGAACGGCCATACTGAGTCAGACCAAAGGTCCATCTAGCCCAGTATTCTGTCTGCCGACAGTAGCCAATAGCTGGTGCCCCAGAGGAGGTGAACCAAAGACAATGATCAAGTGATTCGTCTCCTGCCATCCATCTCCCGCCTTTGACAAAAGGCTAGTCACCATACCTTACCCCTTGCTAATAGCCATCTATGGACCTGACCTCCAAACATTTATCAAGCTCTTTTCTAAACTCTGTTAGAGTCCTGGCCTTCACAGTGTCCTCTGATTCCATGGCCAGGAATCCCAGCTGGGGCTGCCAAGGTCCTGGTATGGCGTACCAGCCTGTACCAGCACAAAAAGACGTTGCTCTCAATCTATATAAAGGGTCAAATCCTCAATGCACCTTTGATGGTCACATTGGCTTATTAGCTTTTCCCCCATTTCCCTGATTATTTAAATAAAATCTGAAAGAACTGTTGAGCTTTCTCATGCCATCTCACCTACATGAAATCTTCAATCCATCGCACACAGGCATAGGTGCTAGAACTAAGTGTGTGGGGTGCTGCCGCACCACCTGGCTTGAAGTACAGTCCATCATATACAGGGTTCACAGTTTGGTTCAATAACAAGAAGAAGTCCTGTGGCACCTTATAGACCAGCAGATACTTTGGAGCGTAAACTTGCGTGGGTAACAACCTCCTTCATCAGACACATGAGTGGGGGTTCCAGAGGAGGGTCTAAATGTATAGGCTCATGAAAAGGAAGGAGTCCCAGTCAAGAGGTGGCCAGAGCTGACAAAGTCAGTTCAGTGACAGAGGATGTGGCCCATTATTAGCAGCTAATGTGGCATTGTGAACATCACGAGAGTAGAAACCAGGTCAATTCAGTCAGGGAGGATGCGGCCCATTATGGCTGTGTCTACACTACAAAATAACTTTGAAGTAAGCAACTTTGAAGCAGAGTGTCCACACACACAATGCACACTCCCCTGCTTTGAAGTTAAATGTCCATACACAAATGCTCCCTATTTCGAAGTAAGGCGACAGGAAATGATGAAGGCATTAGGGGTCACATGGCCGACAAGCCCTTCCGGGCTCCCAGCCAGCCAGCCCCTTAAAGGGCCCCTCCCAGCACCCACAGCCTGCACCTACTTAAGGCTGACAGGCTGAAGACAGTAGCAGCACATTCACAGGAGATCAGCTGGAGACCATGTCAGCTCCCCGACTTGGCAAGGACGATACCCTCACAATCCTGCTCAGCCTGCTGGCCGTGCTACTCAGCATACAGCACCAGCAGTGCAGGCAGCTCGGTCTCTTTGGATCCATACTTGAGGCGCTTACCACCTTCATGCTGCCCCTCCTCCGTTCTCCCCCACGCCGGAGCTGGTGGGCCTACGCCACCAGCACGGAATGGTGGAACTGGCTGCTGCTGGAGGACTGGGACGACAAATGGTGGCTCAGCAATTTCAGGATGACCTGGGAGACATTCAAGGACCTGTGCCACTGGCTCGCCCCAGTCCTCCAGCACCAGGACACCTGTATGCGGCCAGCGCTCCCTGTGCAGAAGAGAGTGGCCATCACACTATGACGGCTGGCCCCCCCCGACAGCCACAGATCCGTCGGCCACCAATGTGGCATAGGCAAGGCCACAGTCAGAGCAGTGCTGAAGGAGGTATGGCCAGCCCTCACCATGGACCCATCCTGGGGAGGGGGTGACCAGGCAGAGGGCAGGGGGCACCTGATGGAGGGCAGGGGGCACCTGGTGAGGGTCATGGGGCCCCCAGTCCGGTGGTCATGGACATCTCCCCCTTCCCCCCTACAGGCTGTCCAAGCCATCAACACAATGCTCTTGCAACGTGTCGTGACCCTGGAGCTGCCCTTGCTGGGTTCATGGACCTGGGCTTCCCAACTGTTTGGAGCCCTGGATGGGATGCATGTTGTGATCTGGGCTCCAGACCACAGCGGGGGCACCTACATAAACAGGAAGGGGTACCACTCAGTGGTACTCCAGGCCCTGGTGAATGTGAGGGGATGTTTCCTGGAAAGGTGTATGGGGTGGCTGGGTACGGCCCACGATGCCCAGGTGTTCTGGAATTTGTGGCTGGGATGCCAGCTGCAGGAGGGCACATATGTCCCCCTGCAGGAGGTCCTGCTTGGGGACATCATGATGCCCCCCCCCCCACATCATGGACACCGCCACATACCTGTTGCACCCGTGGCTCATGCAGCCCTATACTGGACACACCACACTGGCCCAGGGCATTTTTAATGGTCCCCTCAACCATGCCAGGGGCACAGTCAAGTGGGTGTTCGGGAGGCTGAAGGAGAGGTTTCGCTGCCTCCTCACTAGGCTGGATATCAGCCTCCTGAACGTTCCCACGGTCATTGCCACCTGCTGTGCCCTCCACAACTTTGTGGAGGGCCGTCAGGAGCCCTTCATGCAGGGCTCGGCTGTGCACCGGGGAGCTGTGTGGCACAGCAGGATGGGTTTGGGATGCCCTGTGCTGGGCCTTCACACAGGGTCAGCCCTGACCCTCCCCAGCCAAACACCACACCACCTGCACCCCTCACCCCCCCGCCCCAACCAATGCACCCAGGAAGCACCAGGGAAATGGGCTAGGGTAAGAATGGGAAGCTTTAAATGGGGAAATAAAGCAACATACAATACTGAACGGAATGTGGAAATTTTCGTGTGCACAGGGGGAATGGTTGGCAGTAGGGAGGTGGGGGCTTGGGTGGGAACCTGGATGGGAGAGTAGGGCCAGGATGGAGAAACTGAACTGGGAAGGGGGTCGGGTGGGGGACTGGACTGGAGAGGTGGGGCCGGGATGGGGGTTGAGTCAGTTGGTTTGAGGCATGGGGGGCCAGGAGCCATGTCAGCCATGGCTGCCCCTACCGCCCTGGGACCGGGGTCCCCTGTGGGGCTGTGACAGGGCCAGGACCATGGGGAGGTAGGGGTGGGGTGGGGTTGCCATGGGCTCTGCCACTGGGGCTTGGCCAGGAGCTTCTGCCTCCATCAGCAGCCACAGGGCAAGCTCAGCTGGTGACAGGTCCGCCACATGTCAAGCGGCGGCTGGAGGGGAGGCCGTGGCTGGAGGGACGGCCGTGGGATGGGCTGGTGAGGGGGTGGGAGGCTGGGCAAGGTGGCCAGCCAAGGCCTGGAGCATGGCATCCACGCTGTTGGCCAGCCTCACTCCCCCCACGTCCCACTCCATCGCCTGCCATTCCTGAAGCGCACCGGTCAGCTCCTGCACTACCACCCGGTTGGCGGCTGCTTCCTCATCCCTCCACCCCCACCTCTGAGGGGCCTGCCCAGGGCTGTGGGGGGATGCGGGCTGGGGTGATGGGGCAGCCTTCTGGCCTTCTGCAACGGTGGCCCACTCAGGACTGCAGGAGTGGCTGGCTGGTGAGGGACTGTGGAGACAGGAGGGGATGGCCTATGGGTGCTGGCTCCCGACCTGGGATGGGGGCTTGATCTCCCATTCCCTTGCCCCTTGCCCCGCCTCCCTATGGCCCATGGGATCTTGGATGCCCAGGGGTTCCTGCTTGGCAAGGATCAGCTCATGCTCCCGCCCTCCCTCATCCCCAGGTGTGTGGACTGTGGGGCTATTCTGGGAGGGGCCACGTCCCCATCTCTTGCAATGTCCCACTCGCCCTGAACGTACCGGCTGTGACCTCCTGGGGCTGAGGCGAGGCCCGGCTGGATGATGCCTGGCTCAGTGTTCCGGAGGGGAGGGCGATGACGAGGGTCCTGTCGCTGGAGCCCCTGTCATCGCCCTAGGTCTCAGCAGGCCAGTCTCCACGTGGGGGACTGGTGATGCTGGAGGGGCCTGCCTCCTCACCGCTGTCCGCGGTAGGGGGGTAATGGCGGTGTCCACCATGTGCTCCGGGCTGGCCACCCCCCTCAGTCCCAGGAACCTGTGCAGCTCTTGGTAGTGGGGGCAGCGCACAGGCCGTGCCCCCGACCGGCTGGCAGCATCACAGGCCTTGATATATGCCTGGTGCAGCTCCTTTACTTTGATTCAGATGCTGCTACCGAGGCTGTCGGGGTGCCACCAGGCAGTGAGACCACTGGCCAGCCGGTCAAATGGCTCAGCATCGTGCTGGCGGGTTCTAGTTTCCCTCAGGACCTCCTCCTCCCCCCACAGAGCGAGAAGATCCTTCAGCTCTGCCTCTGTCCAGGGGGGTCCCCTCCTGGCACCACCCTTGCCTGGGCCCTGTGAGTCCTGGGACCCCTCCTCTGGCGCCCCCAGAGGGGGAGGGGGATCCCGCTGTGCAGCCATGGTGGGTAGTGGCTGCGGAGGCTGGCAGGTGCTTCGAGCAGGGGCAGTCCAGGGCAAAGCTTGTGCTGCCTCTGCTTGTGGCACACTCTCAGCTTCCTGCCTGGGGTTGCCAAGGAGCTGCTTCCTTTAAGGCAGCAGGCAGGGGCCATAGAGCCTTGCCTGGGCTCGCCAGACTGTCTCCATCCTCCGGGGTGGGAGGTCCCTCCTTGGAGGACTCCTTACTTCGAAGTAAGGAGTGCAGAGCATCTACACACATTAACTTCGAAGTTACAGGTAGAAGTAAGCCACTACTCTGTTCCTGGGAACAGAGTAGTGACTTCGAAGTTAGCCTCCCTTACTTTGATGTTAACTTTGAAGTAAGGAAGAGCATGTGTAGACGCTCTGCAGGATACTTCGAAGTAGCCCCTTACTTTGAAGTTAACTTAGAAATCAATTTGTAGTGTAGACACAGCCTATCAGTAGCTAATGTGGAGGTGTGAACATCAAGAGAGGAGAAACTGCAGCACCCACCCCCATCCAACCATCTCACACTATTGCACATAGGTCACAAAGCAACCATTGAGGATAGTGATTTTTGTTTAATACCAACATACAGTGCTTTCTTCGTGCTGGTACTTGCTGACACTGAGTACCAGGACCTCAGCAGCCCCAACTGCAGGACTGGCTGGGGGGAGGGGACGAAAAAAGCACTGCCCTCATATAATAGATCCGCTAGTATATGAGTGCTACTGTCCTAACTGGATGAAATTCCAGATCTGATGAGCTCTCTGTGAGGTCATGACAAACGCAAGTCACTGATAGACACTGATTATAAGATTTAATAATACTCCTGTTCTGCATGCATCCTTAGGCCTAAAATGGCAGACAGAAAGTTTAACTATACAGACACAATATGCAGTGTAGCTGATAGCAGAACTCTATACAGAAATTATTACATCGGAAGAGATTCAAAAAGGCAGTACTTAGACAGTACTTTGTCCTGCCGTTGGGGCAGGGGGCTGGACTCGATGGCCTCTCGAGGTCCCTTCCAGTCCTAGTATTCTATGATTCTATGAAGGTGTCCTAGAGGTAAAATGCTTGGTATTGCTTTATTAATCCCATAAAAGATCCAAACCATCTCAAAAGAACATCTTGGGGTTGAATTTTGCTCCTACAATACTCAATGGCAAAACTTCCACTGTGTTCATTAGTAACAGCAGTGGGGTCTTCGTATAATGGATCATCGATGGCCATATCAGCTGAATGAACATATTAATCTGCTTCACGGTGTGGCCATAGCGTACAGCATTTCTTCCACATCAGATTGGCCAAAGTGGCAGATTATGATGTTAAGACAGGCAAAGATATATTACAATAAAAACACAGTATTTTCTGTATTCATTAGTCATTGCCTCTTGTTTCTTTATTTACCTATGTGAAAAGAGTTTCTTGTAATCGACATTTCTCTTGTAGAAAAATATTCTATTAGTTTATCTAGGACGTGTATTAATATATGAAGCACAAAAGAAACTTGTGAAGGTTCCAATCATTCCACCAAGATAAATTTGAAATTTTCCAATAACACATACACTGAGACAAGACTGTGGAATATCAACTAAATCCCATGTTAAAGTATGTGTAGACATTCACGGATCCAGGCAAAATACCACTGCGGTTGCTGACTAAAACGTTTCTCGCTAAGTCCTTTTAAAATGTGCAGCACATTCTCTCTTCCACGCTGTCTCAGCTCAGCTGGCCAATGGAGTGGGAGACATAGCCAAGGCCTGCCTTCACATGCCTCTCTTTCAACTGACCACAACCACTGTCAGCATTAGCTAAACTAAGATCCTAATCCAATACAGCACTAAAGCTTCTTTGTAAGTACATGAATAGTCTTCTTGTTCAATTCAAAGTCAGGATAAATCGAACTTATGTATGTAAAGTTACACTTGTGCGTATGTGCTTTACTGGTACAAAACCAAGTGAAATCAATGTGAGTTTTTTCATTGACTAGGGGGATTGGATCAGGTCCATAATCCTTACATTTGGGAAGTTCAGGTTATAAGTAGTCCTTGCTCCGGAGCACAAAGATGGTGTTGAGAGGATGTTTATTTTAAATCTTCTATGCAGTTCTCACAAGGAAGCTATTTACAGTCTAGTCTGTAATAACCTGAAGTGCCCCTTTGAGAATTTCACTTTTAAATAAAAGCTCTTGTTTCTTGGATCAGATATAATAACCATACTCTCACAAATACTTGCAAACACATAGTTTCATTTCCTTGAAGTTACTCCTTGTTTTTTCTAGGCTTGGAAAAAGCAGAAATGCAATTGGGAAGTTGAACCTCCGAGGCTGGCTTCTATAGGTTATGTATGGACAGTGGGAACATTCTTCATATGATCTTTATTTTTGGCTGAAAAACATTGAATTCACTTCCTTTATCTTTTTTACAGCTTGGATTTAACTGTTCAAGATGCAGAGAAAGAGAAGTGACTTTTGGCACATACATACTTAAGAATCAATAATGAAACTTGAAACTGAAATGGGCCTGCTTTGTGCAATTTGGCTGCATTTAATTCTCCTGATCAATGTTTTAATTAGTCCTAAACTCCCAACCTACCCTATTGAATCCTGGAGCTGCTGGGGAAAACAGTGAAAAACCCCATCTTGACCAGATCAATCTGGCAGAAAGGGAAAAATAGCTCCAAGTGGATGATCAGTGCATTGCCCATAACAGATCACCAAACACCAACCTACTCTGATGCGATGGGTAGGAACTACTGATCTGGGAGTGAGAGAGGGCTTCATGAAGCAGGAGATACTGACCCTTTGGTTTGTAGCTATCCAGTTTCCACTGGTAAACTGTATAACCTTGTCAAAACAAAAAGCAGTCAAGTAGCACTGTAAAGACTAACGAAATAGTTTATTAGGTGAGCTTTCGTGGGACAGACCCACTTCTTCAGACCATAGCCAGACCAGACCAGACTCAATATTTAAGACACAGAGAACCAAAAACAGTAAGCAAGGAGTTTGGTTCTCTGTGTCTTAAATATTGAGTCTGGTCTGGTCTGGCTATGGTCTGAAGAAGTGGGTCTGTCCCACGAAAGCTCACCTAATAAAACTATTTTGCTAGTCTTTAAAGTGCTACTTGACTGCTTTTTGTTTTGATAGTGTATAGACTAGCGCGGTTTACTCTCTGTTACTATGTAACCTTGTGAATGCTTATTCAGTGGCAATTCATGCCATGGGATCAGAAAACAGATCACCTGATTTTTGGCTTCCTATGACTCTGTCTCACCCTTGTAAATTAATATGGTTTGGAGGGCTAATACTATTCTTTGCCTAATCCTGCCCTCCTATAAGCATAGATACCGTATGTTGGATACACCCATTTTCTTAGTACATTATAAGACTGTGCTGTCTAAGATTGAGACTTGAAAGGGAAAATTTCTTTAAAGGATTAGCTCCAGTACTCTATTTCAAAAGAGCATTTCCAATTTTAGGAAATTGCTTTTGGAATGATAGCTACATGCAGTGGTTTGTCAGTGAAGACAATAATTATCATTGTACACCAACATGCAGAAATGCAGGAAATAATAGCTATGATTACAGTTTGAAAGGATGTGAACCCTTGTTTAATAGACATAGGAGTCGATTTCTGTGTAGCAGTGGGGTGCTGGGGAATTACAAATTTGTGACTTCATTCCCTCTACAGACAAGGCAGTTCCATCTTCAAAGCATCACAACAGCTTGTGCTTCAGACAAAACTCTTGTTTTCCTCGCATGAAAGTTGTATGTGGTTTTAAATACAACCTAAAGTTCAAGGAGTATTAAAAAGGCTGAAGTATAGCTTCAAAAATAATGCAGGTCAGTCTGACACATTTGGTAACGTATAACATATAATACATTTTCAGGGTGCCTCCCATTTGAAGATTTTGGTACACTTTCAAAACATTAATTATTTTAATATTTTAACAATAAAAACAAACTATTTTGCAAAAGAAGCAAAACAACTATCAATTAAATTGTTTACGGATTCAGAGATGCAGTTGATCTGTGCAGGGCTTTTCCCTACAGTTTATTCCTTATTCATCCAGTTTTAAACAACCTAATGACATTTGCTGATGTAATTTACTTCCAAATTGCACTCACCTTCTTTACATTTAATCATCAGTAGAAACGCCCTTAGTTCTTATGCACCACCATGAAAACACAAGTTTGCTGTTCTTTGCACTTGCATTAAATTGCTAGATATAAAACTATGGCTAAATTTATATCTTCCAAAGAACATATTTCTTGTGTAATTCTTGATTTAAATAACTGAGTTTAAAAAGATACACACTGGAATATTAATGCCAGAAATAAGAATTTTTCTGTGTTTAATATTTATATTACATTATCAAATTTAGAGTAACATTTAAGTTATGCTTATTTTGTTGATACAAAAATGAGCAATTTCTTTTATATCAGCATAAAATAATAATTCAGTGATAATTAATAAACAATTAAGCAATTTTGTGTTACATTAGCTGTACTGATTGGATCACAAATCAGTTTAAGCCCCTGATTCTCTCAATGAAAAATTCTGGTTCTGCCAGTCATGTGGAATTTCTGATTGTGCATATTTGCCTTTAAAAGGTCACAATTAGTTGTATATTTGCATAAAGCATGGGTATTGTTTCTGTTTCCTTAACAGAAAGAAATGGCAAAGTTCACTAAATAATGGATTTACAATGAACTATTCACCGAATAGAAGTGGTTATTGCCCTTTCATGGCTGCGGTTCTTCCAGGAGTGTTGCATATATCCATGCCCCTCTTAGGCTGCGTCTACACTTGCATTCCTCTTTCGAAAGAGGCATGCAAATAAGGGAAATCTACAAGGCAAATGAGGTGCAGATTTACATATCTGGCACCTCATTTGCACATTCTTCTTTTGAAAGAGGAAAAGCAACGTAGATGTGGCTCTTTCGAAAGCAAACCCCATCTTTGAAAGGATCTTTCTTCCCATAAAAAAGGGGAAGAAGGGTTCTTTCGAAGATGGAGTTTAGTTTAGAAAGAGCCACGTCTACATTGCTTTTCTTCTTTTGAAAGAAGATATGTAAACCTGCACCTCATTTGCATTTTAGATTCCCCTCATTTGCATGCCTCTTTCGAAAGAGGAACACAAGTTTAGGTGCAGCCTTAGTGTGGTATTATCAGGGTGGCTCAAGTATCCTCTATTGATGTGCACCACTGGGGTCAGTTCTTTTTTCCCAGAAACTCTGGTGCGCAAGAGTAGGAGGGCAGGTCATGAAATGGACGGGTACCACTCTCCTGCGTAGTGAGAAGGAACTGAAGGGAGTTGTGGGTCAGCTAGACTTTTTATACTGATGCCAGCACCATTAGGCATCATGAGGTGCTCAGATGGGTTACAGAGAGAAAAAAATTCCAGTGACTGTGTCTAGGAGATGTGCACACCAAGAATGAAATACCAATGTGCACTGTTTGAAGCTGAATTATAGTTATTTCCCTTCTAGTTACTTAACGAAATTTACTGCTACCTACTTCAATACTGATGTACTTATTGCAAGTTATTTTCAGTGTATGCTCCATCTCTTAACTACAAACTCTTCAGATATTGTAAGCATTCGTATTTAGGGAGGGGGTGAAGAGGAAACTCTGGAATAGGTGCAATAGCAAAAGTTACTAAATACCATTTAAGACAAGATCTAGCTCACACTTTGCATGTGCCTAATAAGAACATTGGAGCCAGGGCATACGCCAAGGAGCTCTGGTAACAATAAGAAAAATAGCCCCGCCACCTTGAAAATCAATGGGATTATTTTCAGAAAGGAGTGTTAAAATTTAAGAATAGTCAGTGACTGATTCAAAAGCTCTCTCTCTCTCAAAGAGCTCCTAGGGATGATGTAACGGACTGACAGTTTGTCTTGTTTGTCTATAACTGCTCCTGAATTGGCACAACAACAAAGTCATTAAATAACACTTAACACAAGATCTATCACTTTGCACACTTTTCACATGCCTACCAGTAAAGACACTGGACCCAAGGGATGATCCAAGCTGCTCTGGTAGCAATTAGGAAAGTAGCCGAGCCACACTCCCTTACATTAATATACTTTCCGCAAATGCGACTCCCTTGCACCTCAGATTACCTTGCAGCTGTGTACATCCACTCTACCAATAGGTTAAGGATTTTCAGTGTAATATACACCCTGAGGGACTGGAAAGAGGTGTAAACAACAGTATGCACCCTAAAGGAGCATAAAAAATCTGCTTAAAGAAGCGGGAGGGGGATCAGGAGATGTGAAACTTCAGGCCCACACACTCACTCTCTTGGCAGTCACTTGGTAACAAGTATGACATCTCCATGTCACCCTCCTATTTGTGAGTTTGTCGATGGCTGATCGGCCCAATTCGGGAGCTGCAGATCTCACCACAGAAAGCGCAGGTTTTGGTAGCTATTGGAAGGGCATAGGCAGTTTTTGATGCTCTGTTCTTCTTCTCCACCTCTCATCAGCACTATGGCAGGACCGCTCGAATTGCACCACCACCTCACGGATTACCTTTCTCCTTTGTGGACGGTCTTAGGCAAGGTTCTCCCAAGCGTCGACACCAATGCTGCACTTTCCATGTGTGCCTTCAGCATGTCCTTAGATCTATTCTGCTGGCCCCAGTGCTCCTCTGTCCTTCCTCCAACTTGGAAAACAGATTCTGTTTTGGAAGTCTCTGATCAGACACCTGAACCACATGGCCAGTCCAACGAAGCGGTGACGAATGATGAATGAACGAAGCAGTGATGAATGCTGGTCATGTGCGCTTCTTCCAGGACATTAGTGCTCATGCACCTATCCTCCAAAGAGCTATTTACGATTCTCCTGAGGCAACTTTGATGATACTGTTCAAGTGCCTTCAAATGACGCTTGCGTGTCGTCCAGGTTTCACACGTGTATAGCAGTGTTGGAACAAAGAGTGCATGATATACAAGGAGTTTTGTCTTGGGATAGATGTCCCGGTTCTTGAAAACCTTTTGTCTCAGGCAGGCAAAAGCAGAGCTTGCATTCCTCAAACGATGCTGGATTTCTGCAGCAATGTTGACTTTAGCAGAAAGATGACCTCCAAGGTATGAGAAGTGCTCCACATTTTCCAGCAGTTCTCCAGAGGGGGATAGGAAGGGACCAAAGGGCACAAGCACAATGCCTCCCTGGGTCTTAGCACTCAACTGCCCCACCTCTTCCTATCCTTATTCTGACTGTTCCCAAAGGCTCCCACAACAGCAGCTTGCAGCCTCATGACTAGAAGCGGTTCTATCAAATTACAAGTGAAAACCCTCCCAACTTGTCAAACCTATTAGCATAACAGAAAACTTGTGAAAGAGCCACTAAGTGGTAATTAAAAACATTTAAGGGGCATGTGCCAACTGTGAATTTACTGCCAAAACAGTTGTGTATTATATCCACAGAACCTTAGTTTAAAATTTGCTTTAAAAGGTTTCATTAGTTTGCTGCTGAAGCTTCTAAAATCACACCTCTAAAAATCCTTTAATAGATATTTAGAGAGACAAACTGAGTATTCACCTTTTTCCTCGGATGCTTGGATCTTCAGAATTTTTTTAAATAAATACTTCAAAAGATGACCCTGATCTAAAATCAGCTGCCAGGTGAGCTAACCCAGCCCCAGGGTTGTCCCCACCTTACCCACACACTGTACCCTATCCCTTACTCCCAGCCCCCTGCTCTGCCGTCTGTACCCGCCTTACCTCAGTGCCCTGCTGTGTGTGTGTGTTGGTGGTCCATATTTACAAAAAGCCCCCGCCCTAAAATTCCTGCATATGGGCCTGAATTTGCACAGTATATGTCTGGAGGAGATCTTCTATCTCCCCAAACATGCATGTCATTATGTTAAGACAGATATGGGATGTTTTGGTTTGCAGGAGTCATATTTTCATTCCCACTTGGATGAAATACATTTATAAATGGCAGGAAGTCTTGCTGACTTGAAGGGTGGGGAAGGAAATCCTATTCCTGTGTATGCTAGTAGTGGCGATTCCTGCTCTACTGTTTTGATTGTATGACCCTTCTTTGTGCTCCCCAGTAGCCAGAACATGGTATTGTTTCTGTGTTGCTGATTACTGAATGCTCTTTTGTAAATGGAACCCAAAACACTGTTCAAATTATCATGGATCCACTTTTAAAGACACCTGGTCATATCATCCCTGTCAAGTCCTTCTGTAAGTTGACACATCTAATCGTGTTTAAGTTAACATTTGTCAATGAGCATGGGACTGGGAATTAGGGAAATGGAAGACAGAGGATCTTACAGAATGAGATACACACTTCTTTTCAGTCCAGGTTTTTATTTTTTTAGCTTTTCCTTGCTGTCCTCTCTCAAAATAAAAGCCACCAGGACTGAAAGTGCACTTTGAGGCTATGTCTACATGGCAATTGCTGTTTTGGGATGCAAATGTATCCCAAAACAACAACACTGTGGCTTTTCCCCACATTGGAAATAGAGTGATTTTGAGTGTGGCATTCTGGTTCTGGCACCCCTCATTGCATGAAGGGTAACGGAAAGTTTGGATTAGCTCCTTACTCCAAACTCCCAGCACCAAATTTGGAATAAGGAATTTTGAAATAATGTACTCAATTTGTGTAGTGCAAATTGTGCCAATTATTTCAAAAACAACTCACTGTGTACACACAGCCTGAGATGGCCAAGAAATGCTTCTGCTAAACGTGATTAAGTTGGTGGTAGGGTACGGTGTTTAAGCTTCAGGGGCTGTTTTATGGGGGGCGGGAAAGCTAATGATTCGCCATTTGGTTTTCCCACCCTGGGATCTTTCTGCAGAAGCAAAAGTTTTTAGGGAAGTATATTAAGCTCACATTACAAAGACTGCAGTAGCAGATATTTTTTCCCATTCTACTGAATGTTTCTCGTCTTTCCAACATTTTTCCCTAACAAGATAGCATAAAATGATAATAGAAAAGTGGAAAATCATGACCACACTATTAAAAGAAAGGTTGTTAATGACTGTTCTCATTTTGTGCTTAGTAAGAATGCGTGCTCACTGGGATGACTGGAAATTGCTAAGCATGCCAGATCCCATGACATAACTGATCCAAGCTGCAAAATATTTGGTCTGTCAGCTCTTTCCTCTCTGTGTTCTACTAGCAACACGGAGGAGAAAACTGCTGTGACTTGTGGTGAGTTCAATGACCAGATGTTGAGTCCGAGATAACATTTAAGGGAAAAAAATGGCACTTCAATCATGTGATTTTGGTTTTAAGCATATGTTTGTAGAGTAAGAGCAGAAGTTCATGAGTTGTTTCAAGTGCAGTTTTTACAAAATAGCTAACATAGCAAAATATGACATGAAACCAAAATCACGTTCAAGGAACCAAAAACTGCAAAGTAATTCTTTTAATTAGGTCCTTTGTTTCAAGGCTTTGTGACTTTGAAGTCAGCAATTTACGTAGTCATCCGTATTTATGGCTCCTACTGTGAATCTTAGTTGATAGGATCTATCTGTCCTTAACACAAGCCATTTTAAATGGTTAAATATAAATGACTATTGTGCTTAGAGTTTTAGAAAATAAAATCAACATTCTCCACACATCACTATTTATCTTGCATGTTGAGTGTTTAGCTCTCAGGACATCTATTTTGTTTCCTATATGGGAGCTGAGCTAAGCTCTTTTGACTACCTAGCCCCTTGGCAAAGGCCAGCTGGTGGAGCTGAGTTCCAGAAATAAGAAATTGGTAATAAACCATGTGTGAACTACTAGCATCTAATCCTGTTTACTATTTACTGGTTTCTTTAGATTTTTGCCCATTCAGACTTGCATTCCACCTACTGATTGTGTTTCTTTCTCCATAATTGTAAAATCTGAATTTTTCAAATTATAGACAAGAAAATATTTAAGGGAAACAAATTCTTTGCTATGAAGTTCTGACCTACATCACATTTAAGAAGCATTTCCAGGATCTCAGTTCACTGTATGAATTGCAATCTCTGTGGAAGCAACTCACAAATAATGGGTGATTTAAGTTCTTTGGATGTAATGAGACTGCATGTAAATAAATATAAAAATTGCCTTGTAATTTTACTGTAGTATTATGTTTAAAAAGTGGATGACTTAAGACCTTGAATACCCCACCCTGACCATGTTTTCTATTTTAAATGAGAGATTATACTCAGTGTGGTAGTATGTTCAACTTACACAGCATGACAAAATGGAAGGTCCGCCAAGTCTGAGCAGTGTAATACCACTGAACGAACCCTCAGGGAAGGATACGGTAAAAACTATTTGCTTTGTGCTACAGAATGTACCATTTGCTTTTTAAAACTGGCTCAATGGTTTAATTATTAACTGTCAAATATGAATGAAAGTATTTTTTTTCTTTCAACATTTTGTTATTGCACAAGCCTGTGTTTCGATTCCTTTTTAATAATGTATTTTCATGTCATTGTACGTAATCCTGGGATAGTGTTATCAATAACAAAGGTGAACGTGTACAGTGCAGGTAACTCCATAATCATCTCAATGGCTACAGAGTAGCTTCTGCCAATCCTCCCTTTTTCCATCCGGGTCCCCGGCCAACTCATTGCCAGGACCTTACCACCCTCCCACTCCTTGAACTCGGATTAAGATGGGCTATTAGAAAGGCTCAGGGGTGGCTCGCTGCAATGCCAGTCATAGGACTCCTGAACCACACCTCCTCATCCCACTCCTTAAACACCTCTCTGCAGTGCCTTTTTCTGTAATAAAAGAGAAGTCAGCAGTCAGCCAGCTCCGTGCCCCCCACCCCTCAGCCAATCCCATGGCTGGGCTGAAGAGAGGCTGGTACTCAGTACTGGCAAGTACAGACCCAAAAATGTACTGCCTTGCTGAAGTCCCTTACCAAGCCAGTTAGCTGCTATGCCCCTTCCCTACAAAGCAAGTGACCTGTATGTTCAACCCACACTTCCCTAACGAGCTGTGACATCACTTAAGTCCCTTCCCCACTCATCGTAACAACCTGCTCCCACCAAACCCACTGCGGGGAAGGGAATCCCCAGCCCTTCTAACTTGGCCAACCTGGTGGGGAGGAAAATTTTCTTCTCCACCACATGGGCCACCCCACCAATATGCAAACGATGCAGACACACACAGAACCACAAAACTGGGGGTGTGGTGCTCTATTCTGCTGCATATGTGGCACTTCCTGCTTAGGCAGCCAGCCCTATCCACTGAGCTATCCCGCCCCATTGATTTAACAAGCCTGCGCTCGTCACCATTCACCCGTCGCCGTAGGGCTTACGTTTATAGAGCAGCACACAGAAGCAGACGCCTGTGTATGATTTCTTTTAACGCGGGGGGACTATTGCACTACAGCCACCACATGGCTCTTGATAGTCCAGTGACATGGGATCCATGACGACTGGGAGTCCCGTCGGCTGCAGCCTTCATCCGCCTTCACAGCCGTTGTAGCGTTACCCTCGCTGTCCTCTGCCTGTTCTGCTGTTGAGGACTTGTAGGATCATTCTTCATCTGGACCCTTCCCCTTGATCTTGCTGCCATGGGTGACCCTGCAGGGAGTAAGAGAGTCCTAAGGTGTTGCTCTTGGGTTCACATGCCCACGCACCACAACAAGGGGAAGAGCTGGAGAGTGAGAACAAAATCCATCAACGTGCCTGAGATACACAAATAGCGAAAAAAGACTTCTTCCTGCCCTTCCCCACTTTGTCAGGAATCAGTCATGTCAAACAATGCATTAGCTAACGCCCAAATGGTCTTGCAGCTTACACCTCTTCAAAGCCTTGGCATTTAATTAATTACTGGCTGCACCTGAACCAGCTGATTACACTGTACATTATATTGTACATTCCATGTTGACTTCTTTTCCCCTTCACTTTGCAGGCTACCTAGTACATTCCACAGGGAGAGAGAGATTATTGGCCACTGGTATAGACATGTAGCCCAGCAAGCGCAAGATCCAAGGCTGCTAACAGGCTCTGCAGTCCAGAAATAACATGACTGTGGCAAACCAGGGACAAAGTGCTGCACAAAATTTCCATTCACAGCACACTGGGTAGTTACCTCAACAATATCTTCCCTTTTCCACAATGCTGCATGGAAAAGGGCTCTTCTTTTAACGTGTGCAATTCCTTGTTCAAAAAAAAAGTTTAAGGCACCAACATTGTGAGCTCTTCTTGCAGTTGCCTGTTGATTTTAAAAGCTCATACTCACTGCAGTCCGTGATTTTGAAGTGACTTGTAGGAAGCAGAGTAGATTTGAATCTCTATTATCTTAAATGGAAAAGGAGAGAGATGAAACCAGCAAAATTGGGATGTTAATCTGGGCAATTTTGAACAGAAATAGCTTTGGCTCCAAGCCTGGCATAACATATGCTGCAGAAGACCAACCTGTTCCTCAAAACGGTTCTTTAATTCCCAAATAAAATTAAGCTACTGCTAGCATTTCATTTTAAAACATGGCCATGAAAAACTCAAAGTAAGTTCAAAACCAAGAGAAACTTTCCTGCCTTTGAATTTCAAAGGTCAGTTTCAAGTGGAGCACCCCAAGCATCAGTTCTAGGGCTAGTACTGTTCAACATCTTTATTGATGACCTGGATGAGGGGATGGATTGCACCCTCAGCAAATTTGCAGATGACACTAAGATAGGGGGTCATCTAAATACATTGGAGGGTAGGGATAGGGTCCACAGTGACCTAGACAAATTGGAAGATTGGGCCAAAAGAAATTTGCTCATCTATCTTGTCTCCTGCCAATCCAGAATTGTTCTCTACAACGAAGCAGTAATATTACAACTACAGTTTGAAAAATAATATTTTAAAATGGATCCTTTTGCTTCCTTCTTCAGCTTCTTCTTGTGCGTGCCCTCTTCATCACATCTGAAAAGCTGATTTAAAGTGTTTTAATTGTATCAATTGCTTGTTGTGGTCAAAATCTCCTCTTAGCCAACATAGCCAGGGGAGGAGAAAACCATATTTGGACCATTTCATATACTGCTAAGCAAACTGCAGGCTGAGTTTCAGCTCCAAAACTTTTACTGCCAGGAGTGATGTAGTCAGCAGAGAGAACACTGCTTTGATTTTCAGGGAGCGACAAATACAGCACAGATACGTACAGGAATTCATTAATAGAGAATAAACAGAAATCCCTTGGCTGTCACTTTGCCAACAACAAAGGGCCTTAGTTTCTAGCAACCTATTACAATGACTTCTATGCCCAAATGTAAAGAGAAATATGGGTACAAATATCTTGGGGATAAACACTGTAATTAGTAAATTGGTAAAGAACAGAAAATACTGGTTAAATATGCAGTTGTGAATAAAAGTTAATTTTAGTTTTATTTTCTAGCAGCAAACCAAATTGTCATAGTTGTCCCACAAGCTATCGAAAAATTCACAAATTGCCTATCGCTTCATTTTCCTCTTAAGAATACAAAATCCAAAAAACACCACAAACCAACCAACCACTAACGAGGACTAGAAAGAAACCTGTAGAGAGCTCAACTTTCTACTTCTGTGGTGCAGATGAGATATGCCCAAGGAGGGAGTAAGAGACCTGTGAAATTCTAGCTAAACAAAACACCTATTTTAAAAACTTTCAAATGAAAAGTTTTATAAGCATATTAGTTGAAAATATAAAAAATTCTTAGCTATGAGCAATTTTTATATATTGGTTCTGTTTAAGTGATTCATTCTTTTGTGTTTGTTAAAAAGTTAGCCAAGTGGCAAAAGAAGCCAATTTCCAGATTGTGCAATTTATCGTTCAGTTTGCAGGGATGAAAACTCTTGTAGTTTTTAGAGGAGCTTTTTAAAACCACAACTCAAAGTTGCAGTCTCGTGTATGCAACTAGGAGTATAAAATAAAACAAAGCTTTATATATTTGTCTGCACTGCTATTTAAGATTCTACTTTTATAAAATGTTAAAAATTGATAGTCCATTTTACTATGTATGTGACCTAAAGTAATTAGTTAAATATTTATTGCTTTTTTGAAATAAAGAAAAAGATAAGGGAAACAGGGAAAGGTCATAAAAATAACCTCTTTACTCTTTTCTGGACCACCTCTCCTCTTCTTTCCATCCCCTAGAAGTTAGCCAAGCTTTATGGTGGCAATGTCTGTTCCTGTTAGATAAATCTAATTCCTAGCAACACACAGTACATACAAAGGTCAGCAGAAAATGAAGGTCATGTTTCCACGGGCAATTTATATAAAATACTTAATTCTTGGGAGAGTCTCATTTCAGAATTTGAGAAAAGGTCAAAAGGTGACCCACTATTAACCAGTTGATTACCACTGTCACACAAGGAGAGGTTATTTATCACTGAAACAGAAAATATTTTCTATTAATATTTTCCAGTGTGTTGGTGGAAACTTTTAAACTACTTAGGCTGCGTCTAAACTAGCCCTGAACTTCGAAGGGGGCATGGTAATTAGGGTGTTGGGAGATTACTAATGAAGTGCTGCAGTGCATATGCAGAACTTCATTAGTCAAAATCTCCCCTGCAGCAACTTCGAAGTGCCAGCTTGCATGTAGCCGCAGATAGTTTGAAGTGCCTGCGCTACATCCAAGTCCCTGTACTCCTCGAAATTTTGACTAATGAAGTGCTGCACATGCATCGCAGCACTTCATTAGTAATCCCCCGACACCCTAATTACCACATGCCCTTGGAAGTTCGGTGCTAGGCTAGACACAGCCTTAGCCATTTTATATCAGGGCAATTAGGAGGAGGAGACCTACTGAGACTGAAGGACAACAATTGGGGTACTCCTAGGGTCAGAAATTTTGTCTTGAGACAGAGTGAAGTAGAGACGACTTGTAGATGACATATGCTCCACTCAGAGTACAAGGGTTTAAGTAAATCATATTAAAAGCAATATATTTTACACTACTACAAAGAGTGGGAAATCCTAATTTATTACAAGAAAAAGATGATCTCCTGAGCATACAAAGGGCTTTAAAACATTTCCATTATTGTTGCAGTGGAAGAGACTGATAAGGAACACATTTCAGAGCTGGAAAGACTTCTCTTTGGATTTCATGCTGTGCAACGCGTATCCTCCTCATGTAACAGAAGGATTAAGTTTCATGAATGAATCCAAAATATTACGAAAAAAGTCTTGATGCAACCAATATATACAGCAGCAAATTTTGACCAGCCAGTTATACCAGAGAACTGTTTTCAGGTTTATTTTTAGAATTTGGTATGCATCCAGATAAGTAGTAGAAAATTAACCTCTTGTTGGGTAGTGTGTGAACCTGAGATGCTAACATTACTGAAGCTGATGGGAGTTTTGTCACTGACTTTATTAAAGTCAGGATTTCACAAAGAGTATCTTAACAGTAATGCACATTTAATCAGTGCTGTATATTAAGAAGTTATAATTAGATGGTGCAAAGATACCAAGATTTTGTTGGAAGCTACTTTCTTTTTTCTTGGTTAATACACTAGTTAAAACTCTGAGCTATGCAGAAATGTGACAAGTGCATTTTGCAAGAGCTAGAGGTAACTCACTCTAGATTACCGGCCTAATTCCAATGTACATAATTACAATATGCCTACCTAAATCCCCGACAATTCCAGCTGGGTACAATACCCTACATCATCTTTTTTCCTTCTGTTGTGCAGCGTTGCTGAAGGCAACCACTCTGTTCCATCCCAGAAAAGGCTGTATCTCAGCAGCTGAAGCAATTTGTGCGTGTGCAAATAGTAATGCAGGTCTATATATTACTGTGCAGAAGTTAGGGGGAAAAAATCACAAAGCACATATTTGCCATCATTGGGTTAAAACTCCAATCCAATAGGCAAACTGAGAAGATCATAAGTAGTAGTACTCCTGTAACTGAAATTCATCGTACTGAGCTGGTAGGTACTCAATGGCTGTGTCTACACTAGCCCCCTTCAAAGAAGGGGGCATGGTAATCTTCTTGAGTAGAGAATACCAATGAAGTTCTGCAATGAATATGCAGCACTTCATTAGGCTAATTCTCCCCGTGGCAACTTCCAAGTAGCAAACTTTGAAGCGCTGGCGTGCCGTGTAGCCGCGGGCACTTCGAGGTACCCGCGCAACTTCAAAATGCCCTTACTCCCTTGGGAGTTACAGAAAACACAATTTTTCAAGAGATCTTACATCATATCAAGTGGCTCCCTTCTTCAGTCACTGTTGATAATCACCAGGTTTTAAAAAGCAAATTACAAGGTATTGGGTGTGCAGACAGATATATGGAGAGAGGCATGCCAGTTCAAAATAGCCAAATGATTGGCAGGCAGACATATACAATACATAGTGCACCAAATATGCAGGTCTAGAAGACAGAAAATTTCTTGAGAAATTCTGGCGTGTTCCTTCTTACACATTTTTCATTATTTATCTCATTCAAAAACACCTAAAACATATTCTCGCTGGAATGGCTGATTGGAAGCAAAGCAGATAGGGCTGCCCAGTGACCTGAAAGTCCTGCCTGTAGACAGAGGGCCCCCACAGCGCCCACACAGCCTTTTTGTTGATGGAGTACATCAAGAAAGGTGTTCTGCCTTGTGGTGGAGAGGCAGAAGTCTGTTCACAAAAGTGCTGAGTTTTGTTGACAAAATGCATTGTGTGCGGACGCTCCACCAATTTTCTTAATAAGACCCTGGTTTCGTTGACAAAACTCTAGTGTAGGCTATATCGAAGAGGGCTGGATTTTGCCTATCATCTTGTGGGAAATTCCATTAGATCTCCAATTAGATTTCTCATACTCTTTGCAGATCAGCAACAAGTGCTGAGCTATTTTTGTCTGATTATTTCAGAATGGAAAGTTGCATCATTCCAAATTTATGCTGATACTGCTACTTAAACACTCTAGATAATCTTTGAACATTTGTAGTTCCTGCTTTTTAAACCTTTGAACTAGTTAAGTCTAATTAACAATCTGAGTGATGGATAAGTTGCTAATAAGACTCAAGTCAACAATATTAATTCATTGTAAAACAGGAACAGGTGGTGCTTTAGAGAAGTGGTACACCTAGCCAAATGGTTCTGCAGACCTTTGCTTGGAGTCCAAGAAAGGAAGCTTTTCAAAGCAACTTCATACCATGAAATGATTAAGGCATGTTTACACAGGTGAAGGTGTGTGTGTGTGAAGCTACCACTAGGGCTAAACAGTGGGAACTGGGGACTGAGCAAGTTATTCTTTGCCCTTACAGAGGGGAAAAAATATTGCTTGCCTTTTAGATACCTGTCCTTAAAGCTGTATTAAAATAATGAGTTGGGGGACTTGCAATAATATAAAACAAAGCCACTGAAACTTCCTTTTCTTTCTTCAGGAACAGAAGTTGGTCCAGTAAAAAGCATTAATTATCCCTCCTTGTCTCTCTAAATGGACAAGGAGACATAGGAGTTTTGTCTTTAATTTCTAGCTTTATTTCTCATAAATCTATTTTAAACTGTCATGCCTTAGTTTGAAAATAATTACTAAGGCAACAATCAGTACTTTTGAACAGCTTTCCCTATTTCTCTCCAAAATCTATTACAGAACATTTAAAATGTTCACTATGCATGTTTTGAAAAATGTAAATAAGTTTCCAACCGTATGACCTTTTACCCAGTGACCCAGTTGACTTGTCAACTTGTTTGTTTTGCAAAAACCAATGAGCTATATATTCTGCTTGTGAATCACAACTTTGAAATTCTGCTGTCAGCTTCGTGTTTTGCCTAAAGCAGAGCACCGTGGTATACACTAGTAGAAGCTCTGATTAATAAGTGCTTTGTTTATGTAAAAGAAGCCAGTTAAAGTGTTCATCGCCATTCCAGTACAGATGCTGTATTTCTTTTCAAGTGGTGAAGTTCAGTAAATAGGAATTTGAAATGTTACATTATGTGCCAAGGTGGTTAGCAGCTGAAAGCATTTTATACATCCAAAGATTTAATCAGCGCTCAGCAAATATCAGAGAAGTATTTCAAACTTGTGAAATATTAAGCTGCAGTCACCCATTCTGGCAAAGGAAGTGGTGGAGGTGGCAGGTAAACTACTTCTGGGAGATTAGGGCAGTAAAGGTTTGCATTACTGAATTCCCTGGGATTCTGCCTGTGGAGAGGCTGGCTAAGACATCTATTCTTTTGCTCAACTGTTAAATTACCTCCTTCTCTCACCCTGTTCTGTGATGCCCATCTGTCACCTCCTCTCTACCACCTAGATTATATTCTCTGCAGGTGGGACTGTCTTATATGTTACTTGCCTGCATAGAGCCTATCACAATGGGACTCAGGAGCTAACCATAAAAATAGCAGCAACTGCTATACAGGGAAGTTGGGAGTCCATAGCAACCCTGGTTGAAAAAAAGCTGCTGTCTCTTTGTGATCACACGGTGCACTTTTGGGCCCTCTACAGGTCATCCCCAGCTGAGCAATAGTTACTGGAAACTTTGTTCAGAGTCCTTCCCTTCCCTTCTATTCTAATGCAGAACTGCATCAATCCTATCATCTACTCAAGCCTGCTGATGGGTGGGGGGAGGAGGGGGCCACTGACCCACAGCCTGGCAGAAGCTCCTGCAGGCGACCAAGTAGCAGCAGCTGGAGCTATGAGCCCCTTTGAAACAATGAAGCTGTGCTATGCTCCCATTCTGTGGGAGCATGGGGTGGTGGAGCAGCCATAGGGACATTCTGCCCCCTTCTGCCCTTGGCCCCATCCCTCCTTCCACCTTGTCCCTGGGCCTCAGGTGGCTGTCAGTCCCGCTGCATCTACTTTACATATTGGAGAGGTTAACAGTTGTTTGAAATGCCACCATGCCTAAAACAAAGCTGGGGACAGAATCCAGATCTTGTGCTTTGGTGACAATACCAGCCTTCCTTTCTCAACTAAAACATACAAAATATCTGCTTTGAAATACCTTTTATACTAGAATCCAGTAAAAACTTTTATGACGAAGGACTGAAAGAGCTTTTAGTAGAACACAATATTTAAGCCATTAACATATTTAAATTCATATGAACATATAAAATGAAACAAGTCTTGGTGTTTCTAGAGAGCAGCTACCCAACTGTAGTCCATTCTTCTTATCTTCCTCAGCTCTTTTTCCTGAGCTTTAGACAGTTTAGGTGCAATTTCCCCCAAAAACTCTGTAGGATTTGTATCTTGTTCCATCTCTGAAAGCTCTACATCCTCATCTGATTCATCTTCTGCTTTTTCACTGTCCATTTCAACTTCGTCCACCACGTCCCCAGAACTTTAAAGTAAAAGGACAGAGGAAAAGAGAAAAAAGTCAGGGTATTCTATCACAGGAAGGAATGAAAATATAGTTTTGATGCAAAATCATGATACTAATTTAAACTGTCAGTGCAGATGAATGCTACCTGAACTTATCTACGTAGCACTGCAAGAGCAACAGATACTCTAGTTACAAAGAAAAGGTGTGCCACAAAGAACTTACAATTTGAACAGATTACTTACAGTATATATAGCACATACATATGCCACAAATCTGCAATAAGGTCTAACATTTGGGGCTGTGCCAATGTCCTTTGAAGTCAACAGCAAAATTCCCACTGGTTTTAAGGGACACTACAGCAATGCCTTCACTGAACAGCTATCACACATCTTTGGCCACTCACCACCCACCCTCTATCCACTAATCGGTTTTTCCAAATTTCATTGTAACACTCCAAACCCTTGAACACTTTCAAATACCCACCATTTTATTAGAACAGTGTTTCCCAAACTGTGTTCTGTGCCATGTCAACAGGTGCTCTGTGAAAAATATTTTTTGATGCTAGTGATGTTTTCCTTCTAAATTTTAAATATAAAGTTGTGTGTATCAAAAATGCTAAGGTATTTGAATAGTATTTAGACTGCATGTATGTTAACAACACATTCATAATAGTAGAGTACTTATTATGCGACTCATGCTGAAACAAAGTCGATGTGGATTGTTTCAGCATGAGTTGCGTCCAGAGAAATCATGTGATACTGCACCTGATATGAGGATCTAACTCTTCCCATTTGCGATCATGAGAAGCAAAAACACTCTTCCCATTTAAAAAAAGGGCAAATGTTACTTATCTTCCAGTAGTTTTCCGCAACTTACAAAACCAAGAAATTTAAAGATATTTCTCCATACCTAATTTGTTGTGTGTTTCTTTTTCATAAAACTATTTTTTAAGCTTTAAGGAAGGACATTCCTTTTTTGAACAATATTGCCCTTTCTATTTTAGTACAAAAGAGCAACATTAACCATCCTTCATTCAGCTGTTATATTGCTGTTTTAGGTTTGCATTTAATTTTAATTTTTATTAAATTAACCATCCTCCTATCAGAAGAACATCAGTTGGTCTTTCAGATGATTTTTTTTTTTTTTAAAGAAAACAGAAGACATCTGAAAAACCTAACTCTTTTAAATCAACTTTTGAGCATTACATGCAGCAACTTTTTAGTATGAAACCTTCCACCCCCGCACCTGAGGAGCGCGTATACATTCCGTCAATATATTTCAAGCCCAAAAGTGTTCCATGGCCAAATTAGTTTGGGAAATGCTGTATTAGAAATCAAATGGTCAGTGAGATGTTTCTTTTCTCAATATTATATTAGCTGTAAGGTACTGGACAGACAATATTCACTCCTGCAGCAGTGGAAGGTATATTTTTATGATTTTACAGGACTGGAAACAGGTATTTCACACCCTTTGGAACGGTCAATTTTCTACCCTCCCAACAGGGAACATTATAGTCTTTCAGTCCTGGAAAACGCAGCCATAAAAAGTTCTGACATGTATGGAAGAGTATGGAAAAAGCTTTACAATTAACTTTTCAGAGGAACTATAAGCAGTAACTTTTCTAGTTGCCCTCTCTCCCACTCAATGTTGTGCAAATGATCACGATACCACGACAGAATGGGCTTCAGAAGAGACACACAATAAAGTATTTAAAATAGTTACCTACAGAACATATGCAGCTTTATGTTGTCTGAAAGTTTAATTAGAACTTGTCTGGTGTGACCTACATAACTCAATGCTTGGGTGCCCTACACTCATCACTGAATTAGGAGCGCTGTACCATGCACGCTACACACACAAAATTACAGATATATAATATATGCAAATTATATACTATTCACAGGAACATCAAGATAAAGGGTATAAATATTTGTATGTCTGTATTTACAGACTTAACATATTTGAACCTCTCTACCTTTTTAGAGACCAACCCTATGAAAGCTTACAGCCCCCTGTAACTTTTCATATTTGGACAGATCCAGCAGTTACAATAGGATTTCACAGGCGCATTGTTACATGTATGTAAGGTATTTGTAGGATAACTTGTGGTCCGCATGTCCAGAAATTCTTGCCAGCAATGCTACTTATAATTTTTACAAACCCTGCTAATGTACCTATAAGCTCATACCAGCCAAAAAGTGCTGTTGCCTGTATAGTTCAGTAAAAACAAAAACAGCAGTCATGTAGTACTTTAAAGACAAACAAAATAATTTGTTAGGTAATGAGCTTTTGTGGGTCAGACCCACTTCTCAGATCAACATACAATTACATACATACATTACATTACATACATACAATTGACCAGAAGAAGTGGGTCTGTCCCATGAAAGCTCATCACGTAATAAATTATTTTATTAATCTCTGAAGTGCTACATGACTGCTTTTTTGTTTTGATAGAACACAGACTAAAATGGCTGTCACTGTATGGTTCCAGGTGATTAAGTGAACGAAGTACGTTATATGGGCAAAAATCACTTTTATGTGGATACATCTGCCTCTACGGCTGTGTCTACACTATCACCTTCCTTCGAAGGAAGAATGGTAATTAGGGTGTTGGGAGTTTACTAATGAAGTGCTGCCATGCACAGGCACCACTTCATTAAGCAAATTCCCCCCCGACAGCAACTCCAAAGTTTTAAAATTCGAAGTACCGGCTCACGTCTAGCTGCGGCTCACCTGCCGGTACTTTGAAGTGCAGCAGCACTTCAAAGGAAGGATGGTAATTAGGGTGTTGGGAGTTCACTAATGAAGTGCTGCTGCACTTTGAAGTACCAGTGGGTGAGCCGCGGCTAGACGCGTGCCGGTACTTCGAGTTTTAAAACTTCGGAGTTGCTGGGGGGGGGGGGCGGAATTTGCTTAATGAAGTGGTGCCTGTGCATGGCAGCACTTCATTAGTAAACTCCCAACACCCTAATTACCATTCTTCCTTTGAAGGAAGGTGGTAGTGTAGACAAGCCCTACGTGAGGGCCTTTGCTGGTATTGCAATGCTGGAACCACTCCCCCCCCGTCCCAAAAACAGACTCTCCCCACTCAACCATCTCTCTCTCTCACACACACACACACACACACGGACGTGTATGCTACCCAACAGTTCTGTAGAAGCAAAGGTTTCTAGTATCTGTTGTATGTTTCTGAATGTGTTTGTGCAACGTACAGGGTACCTAATCTTGGTTCAAGTTACTGGGTGCTACCACAATACGAATAATAAAACTTGTCTCTCTGGGGAGATAATTCGCTGTTTGTGTACACACACCTATGTAAGAAAAGTTTTCAAAAATAGACTTTCAAAAGGTTAATCTTAGTATGCAAAATTTTATTGGCTTCAGTGTACTTGCTATGCCAATAAATCTCCTTCAAAATTACTACCATAGGTCACCAACCTATAAAAAGTAGTTTCTATAAGAACATACATTTATCTCACAAAAGAGCAGGGCTTCAGAAATGAAGACATTGCAGACATACCACACTGTTGCATATTACTTTTAAATACCATAAGTTTGCCATGCAATGCTACCAATAAATTAAGTCCTAACTTAAAAACCTAGGAACTCCTGTGGTGGTGGAAGGGCAAAGGGATTCCCTTTCCCCCGCAGTTTTAGGAAGAACTGAAGGCAAAATTCAAAGATCTCATTTATGACTAGAATATTCAGTTATAACAACTTCTAAAATAAGGACTAGGCAGCAATGAATGTGGATTCAAAGTGCAGTTACTAATAAGTAACAGAAAGGTCTGTGAATGCCAGACATATGTAAAATATCATTTAAAAAGAGATCTGGCCCTTGAAGGAAGCCTGAAAGCAGATTAATCTTAAAAGGCAATTTTGTCTCGATTAGCCTGTCCCCAAACAATAAATTGACAAAGACTGATTCCAATAACAATCTTACAGATTTAGATGGAAAGTAAATATATTTAAATAAAAGCTTTAGAAGATATTTGCGGAGCTGCAAAAATGATGACAATTATAAGCATTCTTATGAACTATACTAAGCAATAGAATGATTTTTTTAAACAACCGCAACACTTGGTAAGAGGATCAAGTTGGAAAATTTCAACTGACAAAAGACTTATTTAAGCCACCAGCCTTGACTGTCTTTACCTTTTATTCTCCTTGGATATCAGCAATGAATTAATAAAAATGGAACACAGGAAAGAAGCAGATGGCAACACATGTGCAGGAGTGTGCAGGAGCTGAGAAGACAAGAAAGCAGAGATTGTATTAAAAAGGTTTTGTTTTTCATGCTTTAATTTACCTCTATGATACACCCCCCCCTACCTCTTTGATTTCAGGTGAATCTTGGGGCAATTGACTCTGGATAACAGCTGTCCCAAGCTCTGCATTCTCTTTTGATTGCTGTTGACGCCTGTGCTTTCCCAATAGCAAATAAAAGGGGGTCACGGGGAGACTCTCCTCTACTGCCAGCTAAAAAGAGCAGAGAGAGAAAGAGAACAGGTAGCTGAAAAGGTGAAAAGTCTTCCTCTTTAAGCAGGATGACAATATTTCAGTGCCCAGAATATGAATTACTCCCTCATACGAATGCCAATAGGTAACAAAATGTTCATGTTCAGCACCAAGATACCGTTCTGATACCATCTAGTTACCATTGGATACAGCTATGCAAGGAAGTTCAGATACAGTCTGAGTCACTTGGATACTGTGAGCACGCTATTTTAAATTTTACATTTTTATACTCCATATTAAACTTTAATTCCAATACAATTAGAAAAGTGACTTTGTAAGAAAAAAGTACCATCCTACTCAATAAGATCTGATTGCTGTGCACATTCTGTATAAGATCTGATTACTTGAATTACTCAAAGGCATATTATCCCCTCTGTTTCTGCAGCCAGGTAGGATACAATTTGGTAAAGCCCAAACTTGGATTATAATCTATTAAAATCATTTAATAAAATAAACAAAACAAACAAACAGTATATGTTGGCTAACAACTCAGAGACAAACCACTGGACTGATGGAGATCACTGGTTAAGCACCTGGAACCAGAATTCATTGACCTGCTAAACAAGTTTGACAACAGAAACTTCTATTTTATTTCAGTTTATTCACTTAGTGCAATGACTAGTTGAGTCCAAGTTAGGAAACGAATTGGGAGCAGAAATGGCAGGAATGCTTGTTTTCCTCTTCCACCCTAGGTGTGAGAAGATGAGATCTACTTCTTTTGAAATCATAAAGGATATGTTGAACACCACATCAATTCAATTCAATAGCTACACATTTCCTTCATTTAATAAATCAGGTTTTAAATAGGAAAAAGTATTTTGCTGAACTTTAAGAAAAAGGTTTGGCATTCAGCACTTAGAACAGCTATATTTAAAAATCTGTGTGCACATGCATTTAATTTAAATTTCCACCCTAGTAGAGGCTGGCACAAATCAAGTAAAAAAATTCTAGAAGAAATGAATAATTCAAATTTAAGTTTATAATTGGTTAAGTAAGTGTACAGAGTTTATATATATTCCTGGTTAATGCACAGACGCAGCCAACTTAGTGTAAAGGCCACATTTACTTGAATTTCAACATGTTTTAATGGTTACCAACGAACAAGAATCGAAATTTCTTTAGGGAAATAAATAAAAAAGTACAAATGAAAACCATAATTAAAATCAAGGCTTGGGATTTAAATGATTAAAATCAGCTATTTAATTTATCCACATGAAGAAGGGACTGACATCCAGTGGCTCTTGTGCCCAGCAAACAAATGCTATTTTCATGGCTTCCTTCCCCTTTAAACCAAGTTCCTGAACTGAGAATCTCAGGGGGAAAGGGGATTAACTGGGAGTGAATATTTTAACTCATCTATATTTCCTCTGCAATTTGCTTCCCCCGTCTTTACGAGGGGATGGCCTGGGGGAAGGCCCTGAGTGGAGCCACTTGCATGGCTCCTATAAAAACCATGCTAACACAGAACCTGAGAGGAGCAATTGAAGAAGAGGGGCCACAAAAAACTTAGTCAGCCCGTCCTCCTCCAATATAAATCACATTACTTGGGAGCAGAGCTACAGCTCCAAGACAACCAAAAAAGCCAGTGAGACGCTGTACTGGTCCATGAGACAATTCAATTCCAACAACATATCCTTTAATACACATGCCCACACATGGAGCTAGAAAGAACTCAGCTTAACTTTCAGATTCCAGGTATATGCACAAGGTTGGACATTAGAATTACATCCCCACACTTTGGCTACAGATCTAGGGAGCTCATTTGACAGACAACCCATGGCAATGTTTTTACACAGTCACTTTTTAGTCTAGTAACACTCTCATTGCACTAAAGAGTACAGATGAGTAACATGAGACAAACAGTTGCTTTTTTCTTCACTTCACACTCCGCACCGTCACCTTGTTGTGGTGACTGGGCTTGTGTGTTCCAATGAACGCAAGAGTGATGCTGTTGGGAGTCTCATACTCCTAGCAGCATCACCCATGGTGGCGACATCAAGGGGGAGGGTCCAGATGAGGAATGATCCTGAAAGTCCTCAACAGCAGAGCAGGCAGAGGACAGCGAAAAGGTAATGCTATAATGGCTGGGACGCAGATGAAGGCTGCAGTGGGCAGGAGACTCCCAGTCGTCCTGGATCCTATGCCATTGGACTTGAGCCTTTCATCAGTGAAGAACCCTGTGGTGGCTGCAGTGCAACAGTCTGCCCACATTAAAAAAAAGTCATGCACAGCGTCCTTCTCTGTGTACTGGTCTCCTAAACTTAAGCCTTACAATGCCTGGCGAATGGCAACAGGAGCAGAGTAGTGAAATCCGGAACCGTTAGTCATGGATCAGGATGTAGGTGGTGGATGTATGTATCAATCATTCCGTTTCAAGGACTGCGGTGGTAGAATGGGCTCACCCCTGCATCCACGACTGAGTAGTCCTACTGAGCACCCTCTCTGCTCAGCCCACATGGGGAGGGAGCTAGAAAAAGAGCCCTAAACATAGGCCACACACCCTGCCCCCAACTGGATAACCAAAACCAGTGAGCTCACCTTTATGTGGTTGAAACCGAACAGTAAATTTCGGAACATGGAATATTCGGACTAACAGCCCAGACAGTGAGCAACCCAAAAGACACTAGCAATTATCGTCCCCGAGGTGCGATGATTAACATCGATATAACTGTCCTGACAAACGTACAGACCACAAGAGAAGATGGTGAAGGATACAAATTTTTCTGGAAAGGATCCCCAAAGAAAGAAAAACAAATTCATAGGGTAGGATTTGCCATTATAAATGAACTGAATAAGATCCTATCTGAAGTCCCCGTCAGCATCAACAAAAGAAGAGTCATGAGACACCCGAAGTTTACCAAAAACTGGTAATGATCATCAGTGTTTATGCACCAATTCTAGATGCTGAAGATGATGTGAAGGAGAAGTTCTACACCCAACTGGATGCAGTCCTGAAAGACATCCACAAAGAAGATGAGATTATTTTCTTGTGGGGGGGGATGCCAGGTCAGAATAGACATGGACCTCTGGCAGACTACCACTGGGAAAGAAGGAGTTGGCGACAGAGTGCTCCTCTTTACAAAATGTGCTGAATATGAGCTTAATCACCATGAACACCCTCTTCCACCAGAAAATACAAACAATTTAAGACCTTATGGCAACATCCTCTGTTGAAAAAAATGACTCATGCAGACTAATGCTGGACCGATCACCACTTTATTGGACCCACAATGGACAAACGGACAAGTCAGAGGAAACAGATCCGACAAAAGATCAAGGTACAAGGCTTGAAGAACGCCATCAGATGAAGTGACTTCCAGATCGTCCTCCAAAGGAAACTGCCGATAGTGCACCCTAAAGATGTGGAAGAACACTGGTTCCAACTGAAAAATGCCATCAGTGGAGCATGTGGAAAAACCACTGGTTGCCAGTCCCGGAAGCATCAGGACAGGTTTGATGAGAATGATGTGGAATCTGAACACCTGATTGAGGCAAAAAGGGCCTGGCAAAGCGACATCAACTTCACACCGAAGAGAAAAGCACATGCCAAGGCCAAGACAGAAATCCAACATATAACAAGGACTTTGAAAATCCAGTGCTGGATTGAGAAGGTTTAAGAACTCCAGCACCTTGGAGACAAAAATGATACAAGAGTTTCCTCCAGTGCTACCAAAGCTGTTTATGGACCGAGAAACCACAGACTCAATTCCCTGAGATCAAAGGATGGTACCCAGCCCTTGAAAGAAAATGAAGCCATTGCTTCTCACTGGAGGGAGCTCTATAATGGGCTTTTGAACTGCCCCTTCACCCTGGCCCTAGAATCCCTTGACTAAATCACTCACTCATCAACTGCCTAGCGATGACTCTGCAACACTTCCTACTCTGAGTGAGGTCCAAGCTGCCACCAAAGCAATGAAGTGCAACAACGCAACTGGACTAGATGGAATCCCTGCCGAAGTCTTCAAAGTAGGCAGGCCAGAGCTCCACAAACAACTCCACTTCCTGATGCTCAAGATGCAGGTTAGGGAGCAGATGCTGTGAGATTTCAGTCACTGATCAGTCAGTTTAAGAAGAGCGACAAGTTGGACTGTGGAAACTACTGTGGCAACTCCCTCACGGCAATGGCAGGGAAAAATCTTCGCTCAAATCCTAAGAAAACCAACTCCTGCCACTTTCAGAAGAAATTCTCCCCGAATCTAATGTGGCTTCTGACCATCCTGAGGAACAGAGGACATGATCTTCACTATCACTACTGCAAGAAAAATGTCGTGAACAAAACTAAACCTTAGTCATGGAGTTTCACTGACCTGACCAAAGCATTCAACCCAATTGGAGTGCCCTGTGGACCATCCTCTTAAAGACTGCCTGCCCCAAAAAATTCTTTTGCATCTTGAGGCTTCGTCATGACAGCATGACTGCCACAGTATTGGGCAACAACGGATTCCAAAGCAATCCCTTTGAGTTCAAAATGGGAGTCAGACAAGGCTGCATCATGACCCCATCACCGTTCTGCATCTTCATCACCATGACCCCCTCACCTCATCAATGACAAGGTTCCAGATGGTGTGAAGACTGTCTGTAGAATGAACAGGAAACTTTTCAATCTCAGGAGAATGAAGGCTGAAAGCAAGACCTCCATGACCTCAATCATGGAGCTCCAGCACATGGATGACAACATGGTTGCTGCTCTCTCCTGTAGTCCTTCAGGCCATCTGAAGTGCCTTTGCTGAGGCATATGAGAATCTCAGCCTCACACTCAACATCAAAAAGACCAACGTGCTCCACCAGCCCTCTACTGAAGTCAATGAAAAATTGCTGGAAAACGTGGAGCACTTCCCATAACTTGGAAGACATTTCTGCTAAAGTCAACACTGATGTGGAAATCCAGCATTGTCCGAGCCTTGTATACTGTGCAGTGGTGGTTCTTGCTATTGCACACATGAAACCTGGATGACATACAGGTGTCAGCTGAAGGCATTTGAACATCATCATCAACGCTGCCTCAGGAGAATCCCAAATATCTCTTGGGAGGATAGATGCACGGCCACTAGCGTCCTGGAAGCGCCAGCATTGAAGGCAGTATCAAATCATCTTCAACAACTTTGTTGGACTGGTCATGTGGTTCAGACGTCCGATCAGAGCCTCCCAAAAAAGATTCTGTTTTCCGAGTCGGAGGAAGGACACAGCAGCTTTGGGGGCCAGCAGAAGCGATATAAGGAAATACTGCAGGTGCACATGTATTGGTATGGGTGTTGATGCTTTCAAGAACCTTGCCCAAGACTGTCCCCAGTGGAGAATATTAATTGGTGACGGGGTGTGCAATTTGAGAGGTCCCGCTGCAGTGTAGATGAGGCAAGGTCGAGAAGAGAAGAGCATCAAAAACTGTTCTGTACCCCTCCAACAGCTACCAACACCTGCCCCTTCTGTGATAAAACCTGCAGCTCCAGAATTGGGCTGATCAGCCATCAGGCACGCAAAATAGGAGGGTGACAAAGACGTCCTACTTGTTACCAAGACAAAAAGCAGTCAAGTAGCTCTTTAAAGACTAGCAAAATAATTTATTAGGTGAGCTTTTGTGGGACAGACCCACTTCTTCAGACCATAGCCATACCAGAACAGACTCAATACTTGGAAGTGGGTCTGTCCCAAGAAAGCTCACCTAATAAATTGTTTTGCTAGTCTTTAAAGTGCTACTTGACCGCTTTTTGTTTTGAAAGTATATAGACTAGCACAGCTCCCTCTCTGTTACTATTCTACTTGTTATTAAGTGACTGCCAAGAATTTTTCTTCAAGCAACAGGTAAATATGGTTTTAAGAAATCTACTGTAAGTTTGACTGATTTGTTTTAGATTGTGACTGTGAATACTAGCTACGTGTTGTTTGATCTGCATTACTTAATTGGGATTTGTCAATTTAACCAAGTGGTAGTGCTTTTGTTCTGATTCAATGAGCATGAGTGCAACCCTACAGGTGGTCTACAGTACTGCTGAAGTTGATCTGACTTAGATCACTTAGGGCGTAAGTTATAGCAGTCTAATTCCAGACTGGCACTACGTTGGTGAGAGATACACTCCCATTAGCATAGTTTCTTCACAAGATGTGCTACAAAGGCAAGTATAAATGTTTCCTGTATATAAATTTTAAATTCATGCCGTATTTCCTCATGAAATTTTGAAATCATGTATTAACATTAGAGTTCAGAGAAAGAATCAAACTTCAACAAAACTTAAAAAAAAGGCTATTAACAATGACTATGTATAATTTACAAAATACGAACTGACTTCTACATTGTCATCTTTTTCTCACTCATCTTCTGAAGTTACAGAGTGTAGCACCTCCATTATTAAGTATATGAGAAAAATATTTAACACAGAACACAAAAAACTCAGCTTCAGTGCAATACCACTGTTAAGATAGGATATTTTAACCACAGATTTAACCATTTCTGCCAGGAGAAAAGAATGATATTGCTAGAAAAAAATCAAGCAACACAACTGCACTTTCAGAGGAGCACCTCTGTCAAGGTTATCGGAAAACTTATGATGTAGTGGTATTTAGATCCAACAAGCAAGCGTCCAACTGAATGAACTTTAAAATCTTCTATATAGCCTGACTACCAGAACAACTATAAAAGTACCTGTTTGCTTGATGGTGTAAGTCTTTCTTCTGGGGACTTTGTGCTAAATGTCAGTAAGTCCTAAAACACACAGAAAGATGTAGCCAGATTACAGATTGGAATAAAATGTCAAACTGCAGCATATTATTTACAAAACAGTTTCACTGCCTGAAAAGTTGTCACTTGGGTGAAACAAAAGCAGACACACATTTGCCATTACATATTTTATACAGGACCTATCACAAAACATCAAAAGGGTAAAACCAGAGATCAAGAGGTAAATTAACATTAATATAGACCTTTTCTGGAGGAAAAGGAAAGACAAGAAAACAAAGGGAGGCTAGTAGGCTTTTTAGCTCATAAGGTAGTTTGATAAATGTTTGGCAATGATGGCAATTTTCTTTGTAGATTCCAAGATTATGTGGTGTTGCTCTTTCATCTGTTTCAGGCAGTACAAGAAACACTGATGATTCCACTTCAGTAAACAATTCAGAAAAGACGACTTCTCTCTCTCACACACACACCCCCTTCAAAATGGCCATTTCGAAGATTACTAATGAGGCCCTGAAATGCATATTTAGTGCCTCATTAGCATGCTGCCAGCTGCAGCTCTTCAAAATTGCCGCATTTTGCTCCCACACACAGCTCGTCCAGACGGGGGCATTTTTGAACGGACCCCAGGAACTTCAAAATCCCCTTAAATCTGCTGATAGGAATAAGGGGAATTTTGAAGTTCCTGGGGTCCTTTCAAAACGGTCCCCCATCTGGACAAGCCGCACGGGAGCAAAACATGGCAATTTTGAAGCGCTAATGTGGTGCTGAATGTGCATTTCAGTGCCTCATTAGTAATCTCTGAAACGCCATTTCGAAGATTTATGCTAGTGTAGACGTAGGCCCCGCCCCGCGCACAAGAGAGGGAGCCCATTATGCTGACTACCAGAAATCTACATTTTTCATTGCTTGTTCACCAGTTAGTGGAATTGTTTTTTTCATGTGAGAGTTCACTTATTCCTCCTTCCCTGTCAGTCACATCACTTACCTGTGTTTCAGTCAGCATGTAAAGCTGAGATCTGTTTAACCACTGGTGTTTTTCTGAGCCAACTGATTCAGGCACATCTCTTGGAATGAAGACAGCCCACTGGACTCTCTCTCTACAGACATTTCTCTGGATACAGAATGGCCTTGGCTCATTTGGTTTAAATACAAACACTGGTAAAAGAAATGTTTTCTGTTTTTAATAAAAAAAATTCTTCACAGCCTTAACTGAATGGATAAGATATTACTGTATGACAGGAGGCACCCTTCCCCAAGAATGTACATGCTGTCTTCCTGGTGTTCCCAGCCAGAGAGCAAAAACAGAAACTAAGCCCTTTCACAAAGCAGAAGAGCTAGAAATGTATTAAAGCTGTATCTACGTTAGACATACAATGTGAGACACAGGCTGCTGCATCCCCCCAGATTTAGGAAGATTCAGAGTTAGTGTGGAAAGATCTAACAATGTCTCACACAGAAAGAGTAACCAGCCCATACTTGTACTGCCAAAGCAGCAGTCAACTATGTGCTGGGAAGGATGGGTGGCAGGAGAGCCCTATATATCTGCTGGTGTCAGACATGGCTCAGTTTCCTACACAGACAAAACTTAGACAGTGTAGTTCCTTATTTTATGAATTTTTAAAAACTGGCTTTCAGCAATAACAATATAAATTGTCTACAAGCTATGTTTGCAGTGATTCAGCTTTCAGCATCTTTTGCTAGCGAAGAAAAACTTTGTACTTACAGTCTGAATGGTCCAAGAGCTGTGAGACTGCAGCAATGTTTTCTGACAGAGGGTCTGGCTGCAGAACGATTACGTTGAGCTGCGTACTCCATTCCACTACAACCACCCACCAGACATGAAAGGAAGTAAATATTTTACTAAATAAGAGGCCAAATGTGGAAAATACGCCTGCAGCTGTACCTCTCCTTGGAAGGCTGAAACTTTAATGTTTACAGATTAGTTTAAACACACAAATATCAGTCTTGCTATACCAGGAGAAGGAAAAAGGGTTTGATTATCTCGTGGGAGTGTGAGGTACATGCACTCTGGACCTGAAGGCTTTTTTTAAAAAATACAATGCTCTCATTTGCCTAAGCTAGTCATACCTGCACTGGATAGAAGGTAGCAAACGATATTGTTTAGAATCCAGCTATCCCAAATCCATTTGTCTTCTCCAAACTACTACTCAGTACACTGTGGCTGTGTCTACACTATGAGCAATCTTCGAAATAGTCATGTTAATTGCCATTTTGAAGAATACTAATGAGGTGCTGAAATGCATATTCAGCATCTCATTAGCATGCCGCCAGCTGCGGCACTTCGAAATTGCCACTTTTCGCTGCCGTGCAGCTCGTCCAGACGGGGATCCTTTTTGAAAGGACCCCACCAACTTCGAAACCCCCTTATTTCCTATCTGCTGACCTGGGGGGATGGTGCATCCTATGTCTCCCAGTGTATGTCTAACACTATCTCCCAGTGTACGTCTGCTGAGAGGAACAAGGGGATTTTGAAGTTGGCGGGGTCCTTTCAAAAATGACCTGTCTGGACAAGCCGCATGGCAGTGAAAAGCAACAATTTTGAAGTGCTGCGGCCGGTGGCATGCTAATCAGGCGCTGAATATGCATTTCAGCACCTCATTAATATTGCCCTCTCTCTTTGTGTAGACACAGCCTGTAATTTAGTCTGTAGGCTCCAAGGAGAAGAAAACCACCCTTGCATATTGACAGGATATTTCTCTAGCCACTAGAAAGTGGCTGACCACATTGTCCTACTCTGTATTCAGCTTAAGCCACTAAGGAAAGTGCACGAAATTACAGGTTTTAAGCTTTTTAAAATTACTGTTCACAATTGTGGGAAATCATGAGCAAGTCAGTCCGTTATTTGGTGACAGCAGACATCAGCATTAAAGCAAGTTAGCTTTAAAACTGTTCCCACAAATTGTCAACATCACATGGCAAAATATACAAATTAACTATCCTTAAAGCAAACTCCAGTAAGTTTTCAAGAAGCTTTTTTTCTTATTTTGCCTTTTTATTATTGAAGAAATTTTTGTTGGTTTGCATTTGCAGTGAAATTAAAGGTTACTGACATTTACGGATAAAAATCTAACACTAACCAATCTAACTGTGTTCCAGTTCACAAAGTTCCCTTGTGTCAAAATGTAAGTGCAAACCTTTCATCCAGGATTGCTGCACGTTTTACAATCAGGTATGGTCTCAGATAGTGGAGCAAAGAGGGACTATGGTATTGCACCAAACTTAAATGGGTAAAGTGGAAGGCCAGCTTGAAATTAAAACTAATGTATTCAGGGTCACTCTGAAAATTTTAGTAACACTCATTGATGTAATAAAATTGATCTTACATGCACAACTGAGCAGATTCCAGCAACACAGAAAGCCATTATCGGTGGTACCGAGAAGGTATTTGGAACAACTTAGTCTGCCAAAACACAGGTTCCTAGGTGAACAGAAGCCAAGACAAAGTTAATGAGCCTTGGATCTTCTCTAGAATGCTTATTTTTGTAAATTACCAGTCACAAACACTTCCAGTTAAATCTTAAATGCTCTTCAGTTAAGCCAAATTCTATTTCGTTTTTTGCTGTAACAGAATTTAGTCTTCTAGATCCATCTCTACTGGCCCAGTAAGAAATATAAGCTCAACAAAAAGCAGTTATGTCTATGGACAGTTACAACTTTCTTTACAACAGCCTGGTAAAAAAGAAATGCCATGGTAAGTCTGATCTCACACTGGTCACAATAAGCCATTAATCAATCACGGGTATTAATCACAGTATTGTAAAACACATATTTAAAGCATTCTCGTTTTACTAAAAAGTACGACAGTCTCTCTCCCGCTCTTCGGTTTTATAAGTCTAATTTACTTTTCACCATTAATACTGTTTCCACCTCTCAGATGGTGGAGTAAAATTAGGCTGATCTGCTTCTAACCAATTTTGATTTCTGGTTCCTTTGCACTAATACAGTTAAATAGCACCCTGATTTCTGGTATTGCAAGAGAAAAATTTTTTTGGCTTTAGTAATGTCATCATACACAGAGTTTCTAATATAATATTAGAAAGCAAGAGTTTGTGCATTTCCAAAGGATTAATTATTCTAGGTCTAATGCAAATGATGGTTACCCTTTAATTACAACATAGCTATTTATTACATACAATTAAGGCCATCCAAATGATTGATGGGACTGTAGAAAAGTAATTGTTGTAGCAGTATGTAAACCATAAAGGTTTTAACACAGCAACAAGAGAAAAACACTCTGGGTTAAAAGATTACAGACTTAACCTGAAAAGTGACCAGTTTTTAAGTGAATGACATACTTGTATACACCTGACCCTGAATTTTCCTGACAGCTTCTGTCATTTTATAGTCACGTATTTCTCAATACTTTTTTATCTTGAGACACACACAAGAAATTAACTGTATAGATAGAAAAAGTGAAACTGATTAAAATACAAAATTCAATCTTTTTTTAGCCTATTGATATTCATGGAACACTTTTAGGACTATAACTGTAGTTGTTAAAGTTGACGTGGTCCCTTAAAGAGGGCCATAACATGGTAGTCATTTTCAAGGAATTGTAACAAATAGTTACACCTCACTAGGCAAGGTATTTGATAGAAGTGCTGCATCACCATTCTTAGGAGTACCAACTCTGACAGGCTATACTTTCAAGAAAAATATAGTATTAGCCAATATACACAGAAATAAGACATCCCATATGACAGGAGTGTGACACCTTGACATCCCCATCTTCAGCACCATCATATAACAACATGTTTTGTACAAAGTATGCCTTATGAAGTATCATTTTAAAAGTCTTGATCTGCTAGGTGATATCTTGCTGAACTGTGTGTGAAGTTCGTCTATATATGGGCTACTGAAACACGCTGGTGAGGTCGAAAACACCCTCCAGCAGCTTTTCACGTACAACATTGCCTTTTCATTGTTGATGGATTTTTGAGGAAATACACACAAACATTGGAAGAGGGTACAACCTCAGAGACAGCACTACATAATGGCAAATGTTTGACCCAGGGCACAGCAAAAGGGCTTTCCAGCAAGTGGGAAGAAGAAACAGAAGGGGGAAGTGACCATGACTCCCGTCCCCGTCCCACAAGAGAACACCTGGAAACACCTTAGGAACAAAGACTGAACTAGGGAAAGTGCTAGACCCAGGCTAAATGGATTGCTAGCCTGTCTATGGAAACTTGATGAACAGCTTGTGCCATCAATAAGGGCGAAATACTACCAATTCAAATCCTATCCAGTATGTTAGGCTTAATTTCTGTTTTTGTTCTTTTGCAAAGAAATCTGCTTTCATCTGTTTGCTAACAGATATAATCACTTAAAATCGAACTGTCTGTAGTTAATAAACTTGTTCTATGTTTTATCTTCATCAATGTTCGGAAATCCTGCCTTTCTAAATAAAGCTTCACGGGGGTTAGCCATGTTAAGTCTGTAGCTTCACAAACAACAAGCAGGCCTGCAGGACCACAGACTAAAACCTTTGGAAGAAAAGATTGATAAATAACCTGTAAGTGTTACAAGACAGCTTGTTTTTTGTAAACAAAGGCTGCTGCATATCTTCCTGAGTCCCTTAAATCAATGAATTTGCATTGTACAGATCCCTATGCAGTGGAAGAGGCTACAACTCGAGGTTTATATTCCAGTAGGGATGCAAGGCTGTGAAGCTGGCTGGTGGACACGTGTTTGTCCACTAGTGGCTTAGGTAAAGCTCTCAGGTAAATCACCTGGGTGTCCCATAGCTCCTTAAAGACTAACCGTTTTAAATATTAACGAGCTTTCATGCATAAGATCCACTTCTTCAGATTCACTTGGATGTGTGGTGCCATCTGCTGCCCTGCTGTGAGATAACAGGCTCTTGGCTGAGTCATTAGCAGAGCAATGTGTGAAAAGTTGACCTGTTAGAAGACATAGTGGTTCCAACAGCTCCAAGATTACACCCTGGGGTGACGACCCTCTACAAAGAGGTCTGAAGAAGTGGGTCTGTCCCATGAAGGCTCACCTAATTATTTTGTTAAAGTGCTACTTGACTGCTTTTTTGTTTTGACTGTGGATAAGAGTGTCAAATCACTGAGAACAGTGATGAGTCATTGCTGTGTCAAGATAGCAAGAACTATCTTCTCAAGCTGCAAGTGCTTTTCCAAATCTGATCTGCTCAGGGGAAAAAAAACCCCAAAAACAGAACAACCAACTTCCATATTACCACAAATACTCAACTCTCAAAGCCAGCATTATGAGATAACAGAATACAGTGTCCATCTAAAACATACACTCAGTGGAGTGACTACTTCAAGTAAACCTTTGGCAAAACCAATTTCCTCTGGGTGTTTTCCATCTGGCATCCAGGAAGGAATAGTAAAGAGGAAATGTATATTCACATGAGTCCAGAAACTCAAAAGTGAGACTGTCTTAGTCTTGATTTCAGCTAGTCTCATCCCCCACAAGGATCTATGCTTCTCTTCCAGATCATTCTGCTTTTGTTTCTAGACATCAGGATGCCTTTTGCTGAGACCAAGCAATACCAGGCAATGGGACAACTTTCTCAGACCATATTTTACAACATGGGTCAATTAGGACCCAAAACGACAAAAGTTTCACATTAGGGCTAGGTCTACACTAGAGTTTTTTTTAGACAAAACTCGGGTTTTGTCAAGAAAACTCATGGAGCATCTACACATAAAATGTGTTTTGTCAACAGAAATGGTTCACAAAAAAGCTGTGTAGATGCTCCAGGGTGTCCCTTCTGTTGACAGAGCAGGTCAAGATTATCTGCTTTTATGGGTAGATGTGATCTGTCAACGAAGTTTTGTCGGAATATCTCTTCCGACAGTAACTTCTGTAGACAGATGCTTCTAGTGCAGATATAGCCGAAGAGTAAATTCTCAGTTTACTTGTTTAACCTGGTATTAGAGATTTTTTTAACCACGCTGTTTGGTTGTAACACACATGCTTAAGAGAGAAAGCAAGCAGAATGAAGTGGAAAAAGGGGAGGTGTGGTTTATGAACTCCTCTCTCAGATCCCCAAAAAAGTTCTTTGGTCTCTATGAGCTCTATGGTCTCTGCGTCCAGCTGTGTTTAAAGCCGCATGGACCCAGAAACCCCATGGAAGGAAGCTGAGAGTGCGCTGACTGCAGGAAATACATGAGCCTCCTGCAGCATGCTAGCTCAGCGACAGCAGACTGGCAGCAGTCATCCCATCAGCAGCATGGCCAGCAGCCAGGACACCCCTCGCCAAATCCCCACCAGCCATCTAAAGGCTCCCAGGAGCCCAGCCAGGGGCCGAAGAAGAGGGTACCCTCATGGAGTGAGGCTGAGATCAAAGACCTCTTGCGACTGCGGGGAGATGAAGAGCGCCTACTCCATGCCATCGGCTGGTGCCAGAATCACACTGCGTTTGGCCGGCTGCCAACTGGCTTGATCTCCCAGGGCCGACCCACCCAATAAATTGAAGGAGCCATGAAAGCATACTGCCGGGCCTGGGATGTGGACAGCCACTCAAGAGGCAGCGGACACCACATGTACCCACTTCCAGGAGCTTAAACCACCTCCTTGGGCCAAAAAAGGTAGCCCCCCTGCCACCAGAGGTGCTGAACACCATGGAGTCAGAGCCAGAGGCCAAGGACCAGCCAGGACCCTTGAGTAGGAACTCCACTGATAACCAGGAGCCAGAGCCCATGTCAGAGAAGGAGGGGTCCCTGGTCATTGCACCCCCTCCAGGTTCTCCAACCAGGCCCCCTACTCTCAGGCCTCCCCCAAAGTCAAAGGGCCCTCTGTGAGGTACCAGGCGTTTTGGACACCCTGGGCCATGTGGCAGGGGACACATGCAGGCACTTGGCACATACCCCTGTTGAGAGCAACACAGGCCGCACGGCTAGAGAGGGAAGTGGGGGCAAGGGGGGGGTAATGACTGAATTCGGTGCGTGCCCCACCCTTGCAGGGACGCCTCAGCGCCCAGGACCCCACAGGGTGTTCGGGCCATCAGACAGAGAAGCGGAGGGGGAACGGTTCACAGGGTCAGGTCATGGGACTGATGGGTCACCCCTCTGTCCCCCCAGCTGTGCCATCTGGGGGCTGGCTGGGCCTGGTCCATGGGCTGGGGAGCCCTGCAGCAGCCACAGCACCCCCACCTCCTGCACCCACATGGGGCCACAGAAGAGGCATGCGCTGGTGCCACTATCAGGAAGTGGATGCTGCCACCCACACAGCTGCCCCATGAGATCAGAAGAGCTTCCTGTGGTAGTGGCTGGCACTGAAGCAGGCAGCTTGGAATTGGGTGGCAGGCTTCCCTGACAGCCTCACCTGGGCTGTGACCACCTGCCTGTCCCAGCCTCCCGCAGCTCCTGACCTCACTGCTGGAGAACGGGCACAGGCACTGTGGAAAGCTGTCCAGGGCCTCGAGTTCCCCATCAGGCACCTGCTGGGGATCCCATGGCCCTCACTACCAGCCTCCGGCCCTGATGCAGCCACCACTGGGGCTGCTGCAGCAGGGCTGGGAGCTGGACCAGGAACTGGGCTGCTGCTCCCTGGCCATTCCTAGCCTACTGTTTCCCAGCCCTGGCAGCAGAGTGGCTCCCCCGCTGCAGCTGGGTGGATGCTCCCAGTTGCAGCTACTCAGCCACTGTTGGGTCCTGCTCTGGCTGCTGAGCCAGAGAATACTGGATTTCAGAAGTGCAACCTGTATATTTAAGTGCTCTTAATTTGGACAGTAAAAAAAAACCTGAACGATAAATAAACGTTACACACCTTATTTTTCCAGGCGGATGACAAAATGTGCATTTAAGGTCCCAGGTGTCTGAGTCCCACACAGTGACTGTTTCTTCAAAGCTAACAGCAAGCAAAGAGCCATCTTCTGAGAAACAGCAGGAGTTAGCTGGATAGTTGTGATAGCTGCCCACAAAACCACAGCTCCATGACATGCTCGGTTCTGTTATATTGAATCATTAACATGTTCGTTAGTTTTCCATATTAAGACTTCTAAAGGGAACTGTGCAGCACATTTATTAAGAGGTTATTCATATTTTCCAATCAAACCTATTTACATTTGAAAGTTGCACATATTTACAGAGAAATAAAAAGATCTTCTCCCATGCTAACAAAAGAAGTGCTCAGCAGTGTTGCATTCCGTAAGTTCTACACCTTGCACTAATTCAAGACCTCATGCAATTTGCACATTGCAATGTTTTTGTTTAATACGCAAACTACAGAAAAAAGGTACTGCTAGAAAAATCTAATTTTAATTCCTTTCACCATGTTGAAAAGGATCAACATCATCAATGAAAATGTACAGCCTTAAAAAGTATTGTACATTTCAGGCCAAAGAAATTTCAGGTTATTTCTAACAATGTAAATGTTCTATTGCCTGTACTTGATTTTTACTGAACCCTACTTCAGATAGGAAAGTTTTACACTTAAGCCATAATGTAGTATGTTAGCAAACTACCTTCCTCTGGGTCTCTTTCCCATCATCACTGATTACCATAAAACAAGCTCTCTCGTTCCAAGCTGAATTGTTCAATGATAAACAAGTACAGTAGACCCCCACCTTATGTGGACGCTGTGTTCTTGCGCAACCCTGCCTAAGTCAAATTTTGCATTACTTGCGGGGGGGCCAGGAACCTGACCAGCACAGGAGTGCTGGTGAGCTCCCATTCCTGTGAATGGCAGCAAGCTGGAGTCTGCCTCCCAGAAGACAGGAAACTGATCAGTGTTGCAGCACTAGTCAGTTTCCCGAGTCACGCTAAACAGAGATACGTGCAACTTTTGTGCGCATATCTCGGGGTTCTACTGAAACATATTTGGAATTTACCCAGATGGTTCCCTAGTAACAATATATTTTTCCAACGAATTTTAAAATAAAATTACTTGTGTGGCAAATTACAGAAAGCAGATTATAAAAGAAGGTTAAGTCAACAATAATTTTGGATTATACTTTATATGCGCTTACAAGTTGCAGACAAAGCAGGATTAAATTCCATGCTTTCTATTTCTCTTGTTTTTACACTGTTCCTCGAGAAAGCAAAGTGCCAAGATATAAAGAGGCAAGAGATAAAAATTGTTTCTGCACTAAAAATGAAAAACAGGCCAAATGGGATGTTCTTTGGACACACAACTAAATCAACATAATTTAATATGCTGTTTCAGGACAGCACTTTCCTCTTTAATTTCCAGTTATGCAAGACCAAACATACAAAGACAGAGCAGCTTTATACTTCCACTTGTGCCACAACTCTGAACTTTATACAATCCCTGTCAGCGGCATTCCCGGAAAGCTGAGTCCTTGGGTGGCTGTCCCAAAGATATTCGGGTGCTGCCCAGCTGATTAGCAGAGGACCCACAGCACCCACAGCTGGCAGCATGTGTTTCTATTTGTGATGCATACCTGGACATGCCTTGGTGCACATGACTAAATTTATTCCAACCATGGATGCCAAAAATTAGAGTGAAGACTACTTGTCAGTATGTCAGAGGGAGCGGAAGAGAGACTAGTCAGTGGATTCTAAAACACCTCCATGGTGGGGGCCAGCAGAACCATTAAGTCTCAACCTCTTATCTATGTTGTACCCATTTAGTACTGGCTGCAGTGCGACTGCGCAGTTGGCTAGGAATGGAAACAAGCCAGAGCAGCAAGAACTCATTCCTCCAACACAGTTTCTAAGAACAAAGGGTGTTTGCTCACGGAACTGGGATTTAGTGTAGGATTAAGGTTATGCAATCCTAGAAAACACTAAGAAAACTTAAAGCATGTTGGTATTTAGATATATGAACAAGATGTCAAATTTCATTTAATAATTATCAATTTTAAGTACATCAATTTGTAGTAAACATGTAAGTACCTGAACATAGCTGTGTAAGTGCTAGCAATTATACCCAACTCTCAATTGAAACTTTAAAGGGCGTGATCCATAGTCTATGCAGACTGAAGGATGCCTACTACTACTACTACTACAGCATATTGAGCTTGGTGTAAGAGCTAAATCCAGTGATGCAGAGAAATTCCCTATGGCAAGCAGAAAACTAGTGCACAAAAAAAAAGGTAGCCTATATAGTCTAATGGTATTCAAAAAAGAAACCTCCATTTATCTACGACAATTAAAACAGAATGAACACAACCCAATAGCAAGCAGATTCCTGAAAGGCTGCTGTGAAAAACTATCAAAACAAAAAGCAGTCAAGTAGCACTTTAAAGACTAGCAAAATAGTTTATTAGGTGAGCTTTCGTGGGACAGACCCACTTCTTCAGACCATAGCCAGACCAGAACAGACGCAATATTTAAGACACAGAGAACCAAAAACAGTAAGCAAGGATGACAAATCAGAAAAAGATAACCAAGGTGAGCAAATCAGAGTGTGGAGGGGTGGGGCGGGGAAGAGATCAAGAATTAGATTGAGTTAAGTATTTGAAAACCTGTGACGCCTGACACACAATTGTCAGAAAAGCTAGCCTAAGTGATGCCACAACACACGACAGGCTTTGTTTTGACTACGTCTAGGTAGCCGCGACCTGTTGGCAAAAGATATGCAAATTGTGCAATGTATTTGCTTATCTTTTGGTGACAGTTCTGTTGGGAGAGGCTTTTCTGACATCTGGCTCATTCACATGGGGTTGAGTGCCAGTAAATTCCCCCGTATGGAGACATTCCTTCTTCCTCATAGAATGAGGTGTACAGGGATGTTTTTGGAATGTTTCTGACTGGCAGATTGCTTCCGAAAGATCTGCAGTTTGGACACGTGCTCTGCCGACAGAAGCCTGCAGTCTAGGCGTAGCCTAAGATACAACGAAGCGCACTGATGGAGAACACTCCTATCTGTGGATTGGAAGGGTTATGGGATGTTACATGCCCCTCTGAAGTCCATAGCTTTTATTAGGGTTACAATAAGCGTCAACACGATTTTTGGTGGGTGAAGTCTCTTCAATTTTTGTTTCTCATCTGTACAATCAATGGAACTATTTTCTATCTGCATTTTAGGATGCTGAATGTATAAGTGGATAAGAATTTAACAAAGCGGTATTGTAAACTCAGTATTTTCCACCGTGTGGCAGAAGTTCAACTCAATTAAATAAGGATGCCACCTTTCTATGATTTGTTCTCATGAACAAGGCTCTGAATAAGAGGACGTTGCTCTCCCCCTCCCCAAAACAAAACCAAAAACAACCCCCCCCAACCAAAAAAATCCTAACAAAGTAAAGGTTGGGCTGCAATTGTTCATAGGTGCACTAGATGGAGGTTACTGTTTCCTTCTGTGTAGAACATGGTTCTCAACCCTTTCCAAAACTACTATATCTCTTTCCAGAGTCTGATTTGTCTTGTGTACTCCCAAGCTCCAACGTAAAAGCTGCTTGCTTATAAAAGTCAAACTTAAAAATACAAAAGAGCATCACAACATACTCTTATTCATTTGTTGATACGAAATTTTAGTTTGTACTGACTCTGCTAGTACTATTTATATAGCCTGTTTGAAAAATCAGGCGAATACCTAGATGAAGTGACATACTACCTAAAAGATTTCTACACAGACCCAGAAGTGCTCATGTCCCCTGGTGGAGAACCATTGATACAGGGTTTTGGACAAGTAGGACATTTGCATTCATGTCCCCACCACATTCCCAACTTGTCTACATTCGTAACTGTGGGAAATGATGCGAAATGCTGATAGAATTCTGTACAGGGTGAACAGAAGAGAATGAAGTACTTCTGTTGTGTTTCTCATCCTACTCATTTGTGTACGAATGGAGAAGAGTGGAGTTACAATTTCCACAGGTTCAATAGCAAATTGGCCATACTCACTCTCTGCAGAGTCATTCACTAACATCCAGACTTTAAATCGACCATCCTTGCCAGCTGTTACTAAGGTAGGAGTTGCATCTTCCAATTCATCTGTGTCACGGAAACACAGAGCTGTTATGTGAGCCTCATGTGGCATGTTTATTCTAGTGTTCAGAGTAAAACTATAAAGAAAAGCAAAAGTCACTTTTATGTCAGTTTGAATTTCCATCAAGTGTTTGGGATTTTGTTTTTATGGATTTATTTTGAAGGGGAAGGAAGAAGGTGATTTGGAAATTGGAGAAGTGGTATGAACAGAATTTTGTTGCCAGCCAATACATAATCTCATTTAATTTACCAAGTTTGTTTTCTATCTTTCCACCACCCCCTGCTAATTTGGAAACATACCAAATAGAAGTGTTTGTTCTAAATTATGGGCACACCTTCTAATTGCTAGCTCTCGATCAACATGTAAAATGATTATTTCATGGAACTGGTAATTTATTATTTCAATCCCATAACTATCATGCCATACAACATCTATTGAGTGCCCTCCAAAATGAGCAAGAAAAAAAGCGAGCTTTAGGGGTAACCAGAATATTAACAAATCTAGGCGAGAAGATCAAGTAAATATTGACGTTGGGATACCGTGTCAAAGTTTTACTTATTCCTACGGTATATCTGTCCAGAGTAGATTAGGATAACAAAACAGATTGAAGTAGGTCGTATTCACATGCATAAAACCCTGATTGCTACTGGACTAAGAAAACTTGTTCAAACTGCTAATTTCAAGAACTACAATTCAGGTAATGGTGACTGACAATTCATACAGGAGACACTATAGTCTTTTTCACAATATTTAACAAGAAGTCAAATATTTAGTGGTTGACACAGAGGCTGACTGTACAAGTATCAGTACCTTTGTGTTTGCTCATCATAGTTCCACAGTTTCATTTGTAATTCAAGTTCAATTTCTTTGTCTTCTCGTTGTTCGACTGTTGCTAACCAGCTGCCTTGAGTATTAAATGCAGCCTTCACCAACTCAGTCTGGTGTAGACCTACTTGATGGATATATTCCTGCTGCACGATATCAAGCTGGAGAGTCACAAGAGCAAAAAAAACCTCATTTTAAAGCTCAAGTGAAAGTGTGGAGAAGTCATGGAAAAAGGACACCATTAAACGAAATATGTTCTGGAAGTTAACGGGGACCATTATAAGGTCTACAATTCACTTCAATATTCCAAGCTGGGCCTTAATTCATGGGAAATGCCTCCAAAAGCCATGCAGATCCTCCAGTACAGAAGATATGGAGAGACATCAAAATACACTTTCATTGCAAAAGTTTATTTTGTAAAGGCACTAATGACAATCATGTAAGCAGAGTGTTCTCAACCTTTTTTATTCTGAGGCCCTCCTGACACAGTATAAATATTCCATAGCCCAACTCTGCCATAACAACTACGTTTCTACATATAAACACCAAAGTCAACTTTATGGAGTAGCAAAACTGCCCTGGACTCCATGCCATATGGGCACCATGATGCTAAGCCTCACATGGTATGGCTCATGCTCCAGACTTCAGCCCTGTGAAGTGGGGCTTTGGCTTTCTGCCTTAGCCCTCCCGAATCTAACTTTGGTCCTGCTTGGCAGACTCCCTGAAACCTGCTCACCATCTCTTTGGGGCCTTGGATCACTGGCTAAGAACCAGTGATGCAGGGCACTTTCTGTAGATTCCTGACAATCTTATTTTCATTACATTCACTTCCAATTTGTCTACCACCATAACAATTAGTGTACCAAGGCATAACTTCAAGGAATCAATCTGAAGCTTCAAGTCCTACTTTGTTTATGCATTAGACCACTTTCTGTAATATCCTCATCACACTACAACTCTGCAAGTGAAGGCACAGACAAAAGATTTTACTAAGGTCACAGAGGAAGTCTGTGGTAAAGATGAGACCAAAACACAGTTTTATTGATTCCAATCTTATGCTATAACCACTGAACTACTCTTCCCTCCCTACCTCATATGGCAAGTGTAATTGTGTCACAAGTGATCACTTACAGTACCACTCTATCCAACTTACATTGTACAACTGTTTGTCGGTTTGGAGACAATAGAACTGCAGATGACCAGGTTTTCCATTCAGAACCAAAGCTTTAGTTCTAGGATCAACCACCAAACCAGTCTTGACATCACTGCCTGCAACGAAGAATAGCAGCAAATGATCTATGTTTGAAAGTGAGGTCTTTAGCAGCCATCAAAGCAGAAAAAAAAAAGTTCAGTTTTACTGCACATACCTTTGACTAATCCTTGAATTACAGCAGAAACTCTCAGGTTGCTATGTACGATTGTTATTTCTGCATGTACAAACACATACAAAATTAGTAAAGTCACGTAAATGCTTATGTAATGTAAAAAGATACCACTATTTCTACAGCTGGAAAAATCAGGATAAGCATCCACCCAAATCTCATTTTTAAGAAATCATTCTATTAGTTAATGAACTAGAAATGAAACATATGTACTGTAAACATTAGACCCTTGAAAAATCACACAAAGTGAGTAGCACAAGAATGTTTCAAACCAAGAGAAAAGTATCAGCTTATCAGAATCTTTGGAGTCACCTACCATGATGGAAAACCTAAGTCACAAGCTTCCACGATCTGTAAACAAAACCCAGCAGTTCCTAGAATGCGGGGTGGGGGGGGGGGGGGGAGGAGAGGGGGGAAATCAAAAGATCTACTCTTTCAGGTGAGTTGTGAGCTTGTGTACAATACCATTCAGTGAAGCTGAAGTTCATAAATTCTAATCTGTGGCTCATGAATTACTTATAGAATAAATACTTCCACAGTAGGTTTGGGCTTACTGTTGTCTGTGTGAGAGGTACAATAAAATGTTCCATCTGGTGACACCGAGATGTGTTCAATAGTAGATCCCAAACGAGGCAGGAATTCCTTCTTACAGTCTGATCCATCACGCCACTGAACCAGTACAGACTCAACCCCACCACTCAGCAGGCTGTTACCTTCCCACACAATTAAAAAAAAATGACATTTAGATCAATTATTCCAAAGTGACATTTATATATTTCTACGGTGCTACTCACTATTGTATCTAGACATCAATTCTGTATTTCAATCCTTTATTATATCTTTAGCAACAAGTTATACATCACTTCAGAGACTAGTCACGTGGCTTAAAGTCTCTTATCATGCCTCTCCGACCTCTCAGACTCAATAAGACACACTGCAACTGCAAGCATGAAAATGCCACTGAAATACTTTCAATTATATTTTGTGTTACAAAAAGATCAGAAACTTTCTATTTAACATGAAATGCAACAAAATGCCTCCTCCTTGGATGAAAAGACTAGAAACAAGATTTATATCGTGGGGCTGGGTAAAGTTCCCACAAAAGTTAACATGAGTTTTTCATTTAACTTCAAAGGAAGTAAAGTGTGGCTCCTGGTAAGATTTGACCTTTCTTTTTTATAATTTGAATTTTACTCCAGAAAGAACTTAGGCTTCCCTACATCCTCTCAAGATGACTGTCACGTCATAAAGGTGACTGCTGGTTCAGGATTTACATTGACAAAAAAGGAAAATCTCTGAAAGCAAAATAGTGGTATGAAACATGCTTATACATTTGATTTCCTTAGTTTTGTGTAACAAGCATACAGCTGCGCACATAAAAAAGCCAGAACTATTTTCACCTTTCCATTACTCCACCCAAAAAGTCCTCAAAATCCTTTCCAGGAGACATGAATCCACTCCTAGAATTTAAACATTTGCAAGACGATTCCAAACGTCAGCAGTTTTTTTTTCCTTCCTGTGCTTCAAGACACTTGCACTCACCTTCTACAGAGAAAGCTACATCCATGACTACATCATGGTGCCAGTGCAATGTGGAGAAAGTGTATTCTCTTTTGTGGTTAAAATTTCTCCTGTTAAGAAGAAAAAACATTTATTTTAGTAGCAGAATAGGTGTTGGAGACACTCCGCAGGCAAACAAGAAGGGGCAAGCCAAACTGAATAAAATAGAACATAAGCACAGTACATTAACAGGTACAATAATCTTTACAATGCAGTTTCTTGTATGTTTAGGTGACACAAAGGGAGCAGAAGCCACCTACAGGTCACCTGCTGGCACAGACTGCACAGTAGGGCTATATCTACACAAAAGCCTAAACTAGAACTAAGCTACACAATTTGTGGTAAGCAAAATACGTAGCTTATTTTGAGCGTAGTTCAAAATAGAGTATTTTGACATTTGGCATGGTCTAAATAGCATCAAATGTCAAAATAAAGTGCTACTTTGAGGCACCCCTGACGCCTCCCAAAACGAAGTGTACAGGGATGCCAAAACAGTGCACTCATTATTTTGGAAAAATATGTTGAAATGGTCACATTTAGAAGTCACAGAGTAGCTATTTCAGGATACTGAAGTATCCCAAAATAGCTCTGCCATGTAGACATAGTCTAGGTGTCCCAGCTGGCAGAAGGTCCTTCAGAAATTGCTGCTACAGGAGCCACTTCTGATTATGGCAAGGGAGGATGCTAACTCCAGAAAATTACATCAATGCCTGATCATTACTGTCAAGCAGAAAATCTTGCACCCAATCTTGTGACTTGTTATGTTCAAGTTCTATTAAACTAACGTCAAATCAGTGCTATCTGACTAGGTGTCATGTTTAACATACCAGAGACGAATCTTGCCATCTTTATGTCCACTGGCTATACAGTCTTCTTTAGGGTGACAGGCTACACAAGTAAAATAGTTGTTTGCACCTTTTCTACTTGTTCCACTTAAAGGAAACCTTGGAAAAATTAAAGAGTAGTTTTAATTAGAGTTCAATATTACATGAAGCTTCGAGAGTTTTCAGATGCAGTCAATCCCCAGCTGGAGCTATGTCACCATCCCCATTCCGCCTGCCAGACTTTTCCCAACAGAGTAGCAGCAGCCTTATCTCATCTGTTTCAGTTGAGCAATAGAAAAGCGATCACACTACAGCCTGGGCCTACGCTAAGAGTTGCTTGGCATCTCACAAATAAGGTATCACACTGCAGCCCCAACTGCCTCTGTTTCTGCCCCATCAGCCTCAGACACACACTAAGCAAGGAGCCGTCAGAACAAGATTTTTAAGAATTTTGTAAGAAATTCTGTCAAGTGGATGAGCCGTTACTCTGCATCACTTGTTAAGATTTCAGAAATGAAAACAGTGTCATTCATAAGGAATCCCTTTTACCCCTGCAATGATCTGCATTTGAATGAATGGCATCAAAGGCTTCTGATAGAGCTAAAATAATCTGCATACAGCTGACCAGTTAATTTATAGAATACATATTTATGAGGTTTCAAAGTTGACAACATATACAGCCGTTAATCTTACCTGTTAGTTTTCTTCTTTTTGAAAAAATGAACAAGGAGATGAAGGCCACGCACCGATGCCACATATTCGCCCTGTTACAGCAATACAGCAAAGCAGAAATTTATTTGCTAGGTTCACATCTAAACTGGAGTACACCAAATGGACTTTTGATCATGCTTCTTAAACAGATCTGCATCATGCAAAAATGGTACAAGAATAAACACACATGAAGCCACTACCTGAATCAATGAGTTGCTTGCACATAATGAGGTGTTACAGCTCTGCATTTTAGTACAGCAAATATAAGCTTATACAGGCTGAAAGATTTTTTCATACTTTTAAAACTTGCTTTGTCTATAACATCCAAGAAACTACTGCATCTCCTACCCCTACACCTTCCAAACAGCTTCTCTTTTGTATTTCAAGCTCATCTTGCAGGGCAGCCGTTGGGGAACCTCTCTCCCCTCACTGCTCCAAAACCCTCAGCAAACAGTTTTTTAAAATGTGAATGTAGTCTGAGCTGAGAGTAACAAACAGGGAACTCTACAATGTTATTTTTAGTCTTTTCTTAGCACACAAATGCATTGTTAGCTCATCTTCGTGCTTGTCTACACTCGCCCCCAACTTCGAAGGGGGCATGGTAATCAAGGTGATGGGCGATTATTAGTGAAGTGCTGTGGTGAATATGCAGCACTTCATTAGGCTAATTCTGCCCCGTGACAAACTTCGAAGTGCCGGCATGTGTGTAGCCGCGGGCACTTTGAAGTGCGTGTGCTACTTTGAAGTTTGACATTTCTAAATTAATCCAGGGGAGAATTAGCCTAATGAAGTGCTACATATTCACCACAGCACTTCATTAGTGATCTCCCATTGCCCCGATTACCATGCCCCCTCTGAAGCTGGGGGCAAGTGTAGACCCAGCCTTTATGTGCACTACAGCTAAAAATTTTAGGGCAGAACCTAATTCTTTAATTTTTCTTTTTTTTCCCCATTTTCCCAAAGGACAAGTGCTCTTTCTGGTACATATTTTAAATTTTTAATAATATAGATTTTTTTTTTTTTTAAAGAGAGAAAGTACGTCGTTAATGAATTAAGAGTTATTCAAGCGCTGTAAGACAAAGTTGGTCATTTAATCAGAGCCTTTTGATTTCTACTGTATTAAAGACTAAATGGGAAGGAATCGAAATCTTGCAAACAAGAATAAGGCAGATAACATGTCCAGACTGAACATAAATTTTCAACTAACATTTACCACACAAGGGCCGTGTCTACACTAGCCCCAAACTTCGAAATGGCCATGTAAATGGCCATTTCGAAGTTTACTAATGCAGTGCTGAAATACATATTCAGCGCCTCATTAGCATGCGGGCGGCTGCAGCACTTTGAAATTGACGCGGCTCGCTGCCGCGCGGCTCGTCCCAACAAGGCTCCTTTTCGAAAGGACCCTGCCTACTTCGAAGTCCCCTTATTCCTGTGAGCAGACAGGAATAAGGGGACTTCGAAGTAGGCAGGATCCTTTCGAAAAGGAGCCCTGTCGGGATGAGCCGCATCAATTTCGAAGTGCTGCAGCCGCCCGCATGCTAATGAGGCGCTGAATATGTATTTCAGCACTGCATTAGTAAACTTCGAAATGGCCATTTACATGGCCATTTCGAAGTTTGGGGCTAGTGTAGACACAGCCAAGGCCAAAATATACTATATGCCTAGCACAATAATTGTGGTTCTCTTCTTTATAAAGAAAGAGGCATTCTACTGGATTAAGTGCTTGAAATTCTGCAGTTTTCTTTCACTTTTTCCCCTAATTAAATGCAGTTGTGTGGTAAAGACAGGTTACTCACCGTAGTAACGGTGGTTCTTTGAGATGTGTCCCCGTGGGTGCTCCACAATAGGTGTCGGGCTCTTCCAAGCAGTTTCTGCCGGACCACGCATGCGCCAGCGCGCGCCGCTCCCTTGCACGCTCCTGGCCACGTGCGCGATCCGATCCCCGCCAGTTCCTTGACCAACTGCCTCGGATGCTCCTGCAAAACACTAAACAGAGATCCGAAGCGGGGAGGATGGGCGGGTGGTGGAGCACCCACGGGGACACATCTCGAAGAACCACCGTTACTATGGTGAGTAACCTGTCTTTCTTCTTCGAGTGTCCCCGTGGGTGCTCCACAATAGGTGACTACCCAGCAGTAACCCAAGATAGGAGGTGGGTAATCGGATTTTGTGCAGCTTGTCCCTGAGAGGACCGCTGTTGAGAGACGGGTATCCTCTTGGAATACCCTGTGAAGGGCTTAATGTTTGGCGAAGGTATCATAGGATGACCAGGTCGCCGCTCTGCAAATGTCTTTTAGCGCAACGCCCTTGAAAAAGGCTGTTGATGCCGCCACCGCCCTAGTGGAATGAGCCCTGGGAGTGGCCAGTAAAGGAGTCTTTTTGAGTTCGTAGCACATTTTTATGCAGGATACGATGTGCTTCGAGATTCTCTGCGAAGAGAGACCTTGTCCTTTCGATTTGGGAGCGAGAGAGACTAGGAGTCTATCCGTTTTCCGGAAGGACTTGGTCCTGTCTACATAGAAGGCTAGCGCCCTCCTCACGTCCAGGAGGTGTAGGTGCACCTCTTTGTTAGAGTTGAGCCTTTGGATAAAACGAGGGTAAAACAATAGGTTAGTTAATGTGAAACTCAGAAGAAACCTTGGGAACAAAGGCTGGATGCAGCCGTATGGTTACCGCCTCCTTGGAAAAACAGTGCACGGTGGCGTTGCCATAACTGCCGCAAGCTCGCTCACCCTGCGAGCTGACGTAATTGTGAGAAGAAAGGTCGTCTTTATCGTAAGGAGGCGGAGGGAAACCGTGGCCAAGGGCTCGAACGGTGGTCCTGTTAGCACGTTAAGCACCAGGTCCAAGTTCCACGAAGGTGGAAGTGGTTTCTGAGGGGGGTATAGGTTTACCAACCCTTTGAGGAACCTGGTATCCATGGGATGGGTGAACACCGTGTGCCCTTCCTCCTCGTGTCTGAACGCCGAAATAGCGGCAAGGTGGACCTTTAACGAGGATAGTGAGAGTCCTCCTCTCTTGAGGTCCAGTAAATACTCTAATATTACAGGTATAGGCACCGAAAGGGGGGCCAGCTGTTTGGTAGAACACCATGCCGTGAAGCGAGTCCATTTCTGCTTGTAGGCCTTCCTGGTGGAAGTTATCCTGCTATTTTCTAGGACTTGCTGCACTTCCTCCGTGCATGTGCTCTCTAGGGAGCTGAGCCATGGATTAATCATGCTTGTAGCCACAGGCCTTGGGGGTGCGGATGCACTATGGACCCCTGGGCTTGCGTGAGCAGATCCGGCGCCACCGGAAGAGGCATCGGTGGACGGTCCAACATGCGCAGGAGTAGGGGGAACCATTGCTGTCGATCCCACGTTGGGACTATCAGGATCATTCAGGCTCCTTCCCTCCTGGCTTTCTGCAAGACTTTGTGGATCAGCACTGTGGGAGGAAAAGCGTAAAGCAGGGGGCCCCTCCACAAGATCGCGAACACGTCCCCCAGGGACCCCCGTCCCAGTCCTGCCCTGGAGCAGAATCGTGGGCACTTCTTGTTGTGTTGAGTGGCAAACAGGTCTATCTGGGGAAAACCCCATGCGTGGAAAATCGGTCGTAGCAGATCGGGACGGATCTGCCACTCATGCGTGAGTGCAAAACGCCTGCTCAGCTGGTCTGCCTTCACATTGTGAGCGCCTGGTAAGTACGAGGCTTTCAAGATTGTATTGTTGGCGATGCACCAGTTCCATAACCGGACTGCTTCCGCACATAAGGCACGGGACCAAGCTCCTCCTTGCCGGTTTAAAAAAACATGGAGGTATTGTCAGTACTGATCCCGACAACTTTGCCTTGTATATGGTCACGAAAGTGTCTGCAGGCGTTGAACACTGCTCTGAGCTCCAGTATATTTATGTGCAGTGACTGCTCAGTGGAGGACCACAGCCCTTCAGTCACCTCTTCGCCCATGTGTGCTCCCCACCCTATGAGGGAGGCATCTGTAGTAAGAAAAACCGATATTTGTGGTTGGTGGAAGGGTACCCCTGTTAGCAAGTTCTTGGGGTTTACCCACCATTGCAGGGATTTGCGCACCTCTGCTGTGGGTGACACCACCCTGTGAACGGTGTGTGCTGCCGGTTTGTATACGCTCGCCAGCCAGTGCTGCATGCTGCGCATGTGTAACCTGGCGTTCTGTACTACGAACGTCGCCGCTGCCATGTGGGCCAGCAGCTGTAAGCACGTCAGGACTGGCACCGTAGGGCTGAAGGTGATGACCTGCACGAGGGAGCCGATGGCCCGAAAGCGAGTCTCTGGTAGATATACTCTCGCTGTAATAGAATTTATGCGTGCCCCTATGAACTCTATGTCCTGTGTGGGGTCTATCTTTGGATTTTGCCAGATTGATAATCAGGCCGAGCGAAGAGAACGTGCCTGCTGTGACGCGTATCATGCGTAGTACCTCCTCCTTCGAGGCCCCTTTGAGTAGGCAGTCGTCCAGATACGGGAATATAAATACCCCGTCTGTGCAGGTAGGCTGACACCACTGCCAAGGTCTTGGTGAAGACTCTGGGGGCCGAGGAGAGGCCAAACGGTAGGACCTTGTATTGAAAATGTTCTTTGCCTACCATGAACTGGAGGAATCGCCGGTGAGCCGGATGGATAGTTATGTGAAAATACGCGTCTTGTAAATCGAGGGCTGCAAACCAATCTCCATCGTCCAGTGCCGTAAGAATAGAGGCGATTATGATCATCCGAAAACGTTGCTTGCGCAGGTACCGGTTGAGGCCTCGAAGATCTAAGATGGGCCTCCAGCCTCCTGTCTTTTTCTCCGTGAGGAAGTACCTCGAGTAGAACCCTTTTCCTTGCAGTTGCTCTGGCACTCTTTCCACTGCCCCTATGAGCATGAGATGGTCTACCTCCTGCTTGAGCCTCGCTACGTGGGAGGCCTCCTGGAGGTGGGAGCAACTGGAAGGGGATGGCGTACCCCGTGGCTATGATCTCCAGCACCCATTTGTCTGTGGTGATCCTTTGCCACTGGTCGTAGAATGGTCGGAGGCGATGGTGGAATAGCCGTTTCGGATGACCTTGTGCGATGGTAGTGATGGCGCAGCCCTGGATCTGTGTGTCAAACTTGTGGCCTTTGGCCCTGCCCCGAGGACGCGCGGCTCTGTTGTGAACGTCGCCTGGGAGTTCTGTACTGCTGGTGCTGTTGATGTCACCCTTGCTCGTAACCCCTGTGGTACTGGGGACGCTGTTGCTGGTACTGGTACCGTCTTTGTTGAGGGTAGTACTTTTTCTTTCTGTATGGAGGGGTGTAAATCCCCAGGGTTCTAAGTGTGGCTCTTGAATCTTTAATGGAATTAAGGACTGAGTCAGTTGATTCGGCAAACAGCTTCTGCAAGTCGAAGGGAAGATCGACTAATTTTGCCTGCAGATCCCTCGGTATACCCGAAGTCTGGAGCCAGGACTCCCTTCGCATCACCACTGCCGTAGCTGTGGAACGTGCTGCTGTGTCCGCAACATCCAGGGTGATCTGAACTCCCGTCCTCGAGGCCGCGTAGCCTTCTTGCACGATGGCCTTGAGCACCGGTTTCTTGTCCTCTGGAAGCGAGTCCGTGAGGGAGGTTAACCTAGTGTAGTTGTCAAAATTATGGTTCGCTAAATGCGCTGCGTAATTTGCCATTCGCAACAGTAGAGTGGAGGAGGAGTAGACCCTTCTGCCGAACAGCTCTAGCTTCTTGACATCTTTGTCTGTTCCCCATCTTGAATTGAGATGTCTTTGATTTTTGTTGCGACGACTCCACCACTAAGGAATTTGGTTGTGGGTGGCTGAACAAGAACTCCATGCCCTTCGCTGGCACGAAGTATTTCTTATCCGCTCTCTTGTGGACAGGCGGAATAGTCGCAGGGGTCTGCCATATCGTAGTGGCGGACTCCAAGATTGCTTCATCAAGCGGTATTGCTATTTTGGAGGAGGCCGGAGGTCTCAGATTTTTGAGGAGCTTATGGTGTTTCTCTTGCACCTCTGCTGTCTGGATGCCTTGCGTGAAGGCCACCCTCTTAAACAGCTCTTGAAACTGTTTGAGATCGTCCGGAGGATGGACGTGCCCCGGGGCCGTAGCCTCGTCCGGGGAGGAGAGCGAGAAACCACTAGGGTACGCCTCTCTGGACCCTTCCGGTTCCTGTTGGTGATGGTACACCCTCTCACTAGAGGCTTGCGAGGGAAAATCTCGGGGTTCCATAACCAGTCCCCCGAGATACTTGAGTCTCTGTCCCCGTTCGCGATTGCCCTCAGGGATACGAGATCGTCTGTGGGGATCTTTCCCTGGTAGATTGCCGGTGATGTCTATGCCCCGCGTGATGGGGTGACCATGGCAGTATAGGCACTGTTCTTGGGAAGGTGACCTAGACCACTCCCTTGGTGCATACCCTCTGCGTCTGGGGGAGCGAGATCGTCGAGAGATCTGGGACACTAGAGAGAGCGATTCTGGATAGTATTCCAGCGGCTCAAACCCCAAGAAGGGTGAAGGTGGTCACAGCCAGGGCGAGGCTGGTTGTAAAAATGGAGACGGGGGCTCCGGGTAGGCTAGGGGGGATCCCTGCCTTCTGGTTGGAGTCTGCAGCATAAGCGGAGGGCTGAAAGAAAGCAACTCCGCAGCCCTGTCTGGAGAGGGGCTGCGGTGCCTCGTTTTGCATGCAGCCTTCCCCCTCCCTTGAGGAGGTAACTCCGCCCCCTGGCATGTTGGGGATCTCGGCCCCGTCCGTGCCGTGCTCGGCACCCTCATGGGCGGTGCCGCACGGGCGGTGTCCTCCGGTGCCTGCAGGCTGCATGCCTGCGCGCTCTGCACCGCCGGTTCCCCGGGGGTCGGTGCTGCTGCTTGCGGTGCTGCCGGTACCGGCGCTTGTTTAGCCACCGCCCTGCCTGCGGTGCGGGGCGGCTGTTTGATTATTGGAGGCTGAGCCGCCTCCACGTGGCTCTCCGTGCTGCCGCCAATCAGCTGTTGCTGCGGCTGGGGGCTGCGCGCTCCTCCCATCCCGCTCGCTGTTGCTGCTGGCAGGGATCGGGCTGGGGAGGCTTTCCTCAATTTTTGTGCTGATGGGGTGAGGGAGGCGGCTTTCCTTTTATGGGCCCCGGAAGGTCTCTCCTGCTGCGGCCGCTCCGGCACGTCTGGCTGGAGGGCCTTGTCGAAGAGCAGCATTTTAAGCCGCATCTCCCTGTCCTTCCTTGCTCTGGCTGTTAGTTTTGCACAGAAGGAGCATTTCTGCATGACATGGGATTCCCCCAGGCACCTTATGCAGAGACTGTGCCCATCAGACACTGGCATTGCCTCTCGGCAGGACTCCCATTTCTTAAATCCTGAAGAGGACATTGTTGGTGAGTCTTTCAGTTGTTAATGGGTACTTATAGCACCTTCTCTGTGCTGTTTTTCCCCTTCTCCGATAGCCTGCCGCGACAGGAGGGCTGATGGCCCTAGGCTCCTGGCCTCCAGTGTTCCGCTTGTTACTGGGACTGGACTGAATGCCGTCCCGCTTGTTGTTTTGCAAAAAACAACTGGCTAACTTGCAGTAGCCTAAGAACTTGAAAACTTTAAAGAAAAAACAGTTAAAACCATTGAATACGCTAACTTGGCCTTAGCCTAGTTCGGATTCCGTCTGCAGCCGACGGCGGTTAAGAGGAACTGGCGGGGACCGGATCGCGCACATGGCCAGGAGCGCGCAAGCGAGCAGCGCGCGCCGGCACATGCGTGGTCTGGCAGAAACTGCTTGGAAGATCCGATCTGCGGCGCCAGGCGAGCCCGACGCCTATTGTGGAGTACCCACGGGGACACTCGAAGAAGCAGCCATATTTTTGCAACTCATCAGTAATCCTGATTTTATTATATTTTTATGAAATTATAAAGAATAGTGGTACCAGACGTCAAATTAGTTGAGGCAAGCTTTTCATGATCAGTGATTTGCAGTTAAGGGAAAAAGTCATGATTTGTACTAGTAACAGAGAGGTAGCTGTGTTAGTCTGCACTCCAACAAAACAACACAGCAGCAAAAATGTAGCACTTTAAAGACTAGCAAAATGATTTATTTGGTGAAAAGCTTTCATGAGACAGACCCACTTCATCAGATCCAGGACAGGTCCGTCTCATGAAAGCTCATCACCAAATAAATCATTTTTGCTGCTTGGTTTTGATTCTTACTAGGCTCGCATAGCAAGGACACACTATATGGAATCATTATTTCTTTGAACAATTACTTGATTAATCATACTTTTTTGTATACCAGACTAAACAAAATGTGGTTTAATACATGTTATATGGAAGAAAAACAGCTGAAAAGGTAAATATACTTCTCTTCCAAACGCAGTACATTTGGGCGACCGGCCTATATCATCCAAAATCAAAGACAGATCCTTGGCTTCCACTTCCTGGTCTGGTGTTTTTGGCAGTTTCACAGACACAAGCTGGAACGAATCTGGTCAAATAAAAACTGGTTAATAAAATAACTTTGTGGATGATGCTATAGTACATATATGTGGGTGCACCTCTTATTCAGACTATAAAACGCACACTAGCTCCTTTCAGTGTTGTTTCGGATGCATACTTGATGCATACTTATGGCTGAAGTTCTAACACCTTTAAAATTCTCTGATTTGTCTATGCCAAACCAAACCCAGGTATGAGATCCAGATTTTTCTAGTAGTTTCCCGCGTAACATGAAGAAACCAAACCTAATTACATAAATTAGTTCTCTTTCTGAAGTGGCATTGAAAGGCCTATCATGCAAGTGAAGAAATATACATCTCTGTTTTCTCAGGCTCTGAATAATGTGTCAATACTACAACTGGTCAATTTTTTTCCATCATGTTTTTTCAACTGGAAAATGCTCATTCGTTGAAACAGAAAGTCTCTGTAAAAACAGAGCAAGAACCTGGGTCTTCCATATGCCTGGTAAGTTGCTATTGGGTATGTGGGCATGAACAATTTTTAAGAATTTAGTTTTTTGTCCTGATGCAAACTGGAATGATATATGGAAACCACTAAGTTTTCCATAAAACAAAGGTTCTTATTTTCTTGCTAGCCTTAACTGATACTCATAGAGTGATAGCTTTTAATATGGTAGCATGACCTCAGGATATATTTAGGTTTAAATATAGATATAGATAGTTAAATTGTGTCTCTAACATTAAGTACAGCAGAAGTGCCTGAAAGTTTAAGGTTAAGATTTGACACAATCAAAATATAAAAAATGAAAATACTAAATCCAGTTTCAACAAGATACAAAATGCTACGAATACAGCAATGGTTATTTTACCTATTATAGGACTCCTGCAAAATAATGTTTTTAAAAAAAACCTCTTTCTTACAATGTGCTTTAGTAATAAGACTGCAGATAATTCACTCTCTACCTTCTCTTGTTGGCACACTTTTATATATTTCATTCAGCATGGACAGTGAAACCAAGCTGGATAAATTCTGGTCAAGCGTACCAACAAAATATTGTTGCATCTGGAGTCCACTCTATACCAATGGAAGGGCTTAATAAAACTTCTCATATCAACAGAATCGATCAGATTTTATAAATGTTTTCTTCTGGGGGCCAGGGCAAAGAATTATAAACAATAAAAGGGCCTAAACTAAGTTAGCAGAGTACCTTTAAACATACAACTGTACTTAAAATTACACTGCAGCGAAGTACAAACTGAACTTAATTATACCATACCTGAAGCGTCTTCATTTTTCTTTGGAATTATAATGAATACTGAACCCTCAGAATCAGCAAGCATATACAATGCAAAAAGTTTGTATCCAACAACAAAAGTCTGAAGAAAGACAACAAAGTGGTTAAGAAATGTGAACTTCATGTTAGCTGAGCAATTGTCAATTATGCCTAAGTTCTCCTGTGGTCAGACAGCAGGGAGATTGCCACTTTATCAGGAGATTTTTTTCATCATGAGCCACATTGCTTTTTCAAGCATGTTTCATAAAAGTTTGTAGCCGATCATTTTCAATTTGAAGTCAAAATCAAAAAAAACAAAAACAAAGCAAACCTCTTTTGGCTGGTAACCCAATTATAGAACAAAAGCTTCTGATAGCATTGTTTAGTAGTATCTGTAGTGTGAAACACCAAATTACTAGGCAGGTTAAAGGTAACACTCCAGCCTCTACTATGAAGTGGGGTGGGAGATGGAGGGAGCTTACTTCTCTTCCACAGCAGTTCTTCTCAGCTCAGGATCAGTAGGACACAGCTGGAAACTACAGCAGCCCAAGATTACATCTCCTAGGTGCACATTGAGCACACAGTCTGAAATCAAGAACTGCAACGGGTGTGTAAATGCTACCTTAACACTCATTGTTCCTGCTCAGATGAGTGGCAAAATACATCTCAGCACATATCTGTCTGCATCTTTTTACAGTTTCCCTCAATCAGGCTTTAGTCCCAAGGTCGTTTGTATGCATTGGAACAGCCTTCAAACTGTTATCCTTGGACCAAAGAAAGGTAGCTTGTAAAGCTATTGGCCACTCTTAGAAATAAACATTCTGAGAAGCAAGCAGTGACGGAATTGGACTATTGTGAGATGTGGCTCATGAAAGAAAACATTGCATGTGAAGTTGAATGTAAAATGAAATACTAGGGTATCACTTCAGTTATGTGAAAACTGCCCACCCCATCCACTCCTGAGTGGGGCAGAGAAAGACATGCAAACTGAGTATCCAGAGAGTCAAGACAGAGAAGGGCTGCTAGAGCAAATCCAGTAACTAAAATGAGTAAGGGAGAACAAAAAAGCTACAGCATTCACAAAAGTCAGATATCTTTGTGAATATAATCCTTCCTTTCACAACTGTTGGGGAAAAATATTGACAGTTTCTCTCCTAGGCTTCATCTTCACAACACTGATAGCGTACTGAATATTTATCAGAAGGTTAACACTCTGGCTAAGAAGAGACTGCATGCTTCGTTAGCTAAGGGTCATAAAAAATACCACTGCAGGCCCTAGTCAAGGGTCAGCAAATTTCTCCTGTCCTTGGAATGAGATGCCTGCTTAGAGACAAAATACTAACAAGCACGGCTTTTGACACCAAGTTTATTCAGTTCCACTAAAAGCTTCTTAAACCCTGAATCTGACCTGACATCTTTTGCTCAGCTCTAGTATGTGTTTAATTGATGGCCAAGAGAGAACTGCTATGGAATCAATGAACAGCTGTGACAGAAAAGTATATCGACATACTTTAATGAGAATTCCATCTGTGAAGTCCCAGAGTTTAATGGTGCCATCCAGAGAGCAAGAATAAAGCTGGAAAAGAAAAATAAGTTATGAAAAATAATCAAATAGCAAAGCAAACCACGAGCATCAAGATTTTACACTAAACGAGACCCTCAAGTTGGACACAAAAGTGGCTGGATGTTCAAAAGTTCTAAGCTTCAAGCTCCAAACGACTAACAAAAGAGACATGCTGATATCCTAATTTGACGTACACTTTTGAGATACACTCATCCCTCACTATACGAGCACAACTGGTTCCCAACCTTCTGCTCATAGGCAAAAACTTGTAAGAGGGACACTAAATCCACATTAAAATACATGTAAAAATCACTGATTTATTCCAAGTGCTCCTAATTCGGCAAAGGAGTAGCAGCATGTGGTGCTGTTTTTGAAAGGTAAGTGAACCTCGGGTTTGGGGTGGGGGGTAGGGAGGGCTAAAGGCCAGGGGCAGTTTGGGGCTATGAACAACAGGGAGGGTTAAAACCTGGTGGCAGTTGGGTCCGTGGGGTGGATGGGGCGTATTGGGTCCATGGGGAGGTTCAGGCTGCTGCAGGTTGGGTCCGTGCAGCAGGTGGGAGGTTCAGGCTGCAGTGGGTTGGGGCTGCGGAGCTGGCGTCAGGGAGTGGGGTGTATGTCAGGCTACAGTGGGTTGGGTCTGCGGGGCTGGGGGGGAAGAGTTTCAGGAAGTGGTGGGCTGGAACCATGGAACTGGTAGAGGGTGGTCAGGCTGCTGCAGGTTGGGTCTACAGGCCAGCAGGGGCCTCAGGCTTTGGCGGGCTGGGTCTGCGGGGAGGGGGGCAAGGCTCATATTAGTGGGGTTGGGGGAGTTCACTCACCTAGTAAGCGAAGGTAAGTATGTGTGTCCCTCGTTTTAGAGAGTACTTGTAAGTAAAGTACTCGTTTAACGAGGGATGAGTGTGACCAGTTTGAGACTGTGTGCATTCCTATTTCATATCTGACTATCACATTAAATCTACCTAGCATGCGACTACATACACACATTTACAATGCATATACAGGCATAACCGATGCATAGAACTTTGAAATATAGATACAGCCCACTTCTACAGGTGGGCCCAGACTTTTTGTACAGTAATACAAAGAGTCAAATAGAACCAACTCAAAACCACCTCAATTCTTCTTCTGTAGGTACACATTCAAACTTAAAGTTAAAGCTGAAAATTTTAAAGATAAAAATTTCATACTGAGAGGATACAGAGACAAAACTTAAGCTGTTGCCACCATTGGAATTAATGTGCGCTCAAATTTCTCAGAACCTGGCACTTGAGTGGTTAATTAGGAAATTCCTAAGCTTTGTACCAATTACAATACCCTCCACATCCCCACAAATAGTTGGTGTTTAGCAGAGCCTGCTCCTCCTCTGAATATAATCCTGGAATATCTCCTGTACTAGGGTGTGCTTCACAGTTGTTTTGTGACTCTTTTCTTTTCCCATCCCATTTATATAGCTAGCACAGAGTGGGCCACAAGATACTGACGTATCAAGTCCTACATGTTCTGCTGTAGAAGATTACTGGCAAATACAAAAGACGCACAAATGCTATATTAAAGGAAACATTGTTAGGTTGTTCCATTATAGCATTTTTAAGTAACCTGAGACATGCAATCTGTCCACCGCTGCTTTTAGAAAAGTTGCCACTCAGTAGTTATCTGATGGTTTACAGCAACAAATCCATAAATTCATATGGGCATTTGCTGTTTCAGTCTCAGTAAACAGCAGCTAGATCAACAATTGTTAAAGAAATAATTATTCCCAGACACTCAAAAATACATGACTTTGTGGCCTTTGCTGCCAAATTCAATAGTAACAGAGATGTAGCTGTGTTAGCCCGTATTCTCACAAAACAAACCAGCAGGCATGCAGCACTTTAAAGACAAACAAAATAATTTATTAGGTGATGAGCTTTTGTGGCACAGACTCACTTCAGGTCAACAGCATTTCTAGTACAGACTAAACAGTTACATAACAGAGGTCACCCAAAAAAAAAAAGAAAGAAAGAAAAACTGACAAATCAGATACATGGAACAGAAAGGGATGCGGCGTTATGGGGAGAGATACTAAGTATCTTGCCTGGCATCATTTTGAATACCAATGAAAGTAAAACAGTCCTTGCAATGCATGAGATAATTGCTATCGTTATTGAGACTAAGTGCTAATGTGTGGAATTTGTGTCAACTGGAGTTCATGCTCATCTCCTTTTGAAATCTGGTGTGAAAGTCTCTTTGTTGAAGGCATATTCTCAGGTCTTTAACAGACTGGCCCACTCCACTGAAATGCACAGACAGGCTTATGCATATTAAGATTCCTAATGTCTGCTCTGTGCCCATTCTTTCTTTGGTGAAGTGTTTGCCAGTTTGTCCCGCGTATACATTTGAGGGACATTGCTGGCACATGATGGCATATATAACATTGGTTGAGATACAGGAAAATGAGCCCCGATCTTGTAATTAATGTCCAGTGATGGTATCTAATGGTATCTAACAGCCAATAACTGAACACTACCTGTCATTTTCTATAGCCCCCAGCTCAAACCTCTGCAGCACATTATCAAAAACCTACAACCTGCACTAGAATGGAACAGAACATCACTTGTCATTACCTACAACCTAGTTTCCTTACCTAAATCAGGAAATAACCAAAAACCTAGCTGGACAGACTCATAATGACAAAGATTTAACAACCTGCACATGGTTCTGGGGTTAAGTTAAATTCCTGTCACCAGCTCAAACCTGTGCAGTGCATCACCAAAAATCTACAACCTACACTAGAACATGATGCTACACTCCAGAAGGCACTAGGTAGAAGCTTGTTCTCTCCCACAGACAACCTCCTAGCCTAACGAAAATTCTGACTAGCAACCACAGGCCATTCCACAGTAATACTAAACTCGGAACTTTTCCTTCCAATAAACCCTGTTGCCAACTTTGTCCACACATTTATTGTGGAAATACCATCACCGGATCTAACTGCATTAATTGCAAGATCAGAGGCTTATTCTCCTATACCTCAACCAATATTATGTATGCCATCATGTACCAGCAATGCCCCTTGACTATATACATTGGACAAACGGGGCAAACACTTCGCCAAGGAATGAATGCGCACAGAGCAGACATTAGGAATCTTAATATACATAAACCTGCCAATGAGCATGTCAGTGGAGTGGGCTGTTCTGTTAAAGACCTGAGAATATGCCTTCTACAAAGAGACTTTAACAGCAGATTACAAAGGGAGATAGGTGAACTGGGGTTCATGCTCAAATTCCACACATTAACACTTGATCTCAATAGCAGTTATCTCATGCATTGCAAGGACTGTTTCCCTTCCTTGGCTACTCACAACGATCTCAGGCAAGACACTTTCTCTTCCCCTCTCCCTCACCTTTCAGTTCCATGTATATGATTTGTCAGTTTTTATTTCATTTTTTGGACCTCTGTGCTATATAACTGTCAGTCTGTACTGGAAATGCTATTGATCTGAAGAAGTGGGTCTGTCCCACGAAAGCTCATCACCTAGGCTGAGTCTACACTTGCATTCCCTCTTTCGAAAGAGGAATGCAAATGAGAGAAACTGAAAATGCAAGTGAGGTGCAGATTCACATATCTGGGGCCTCATTTGCATATTCTTCTTTCAAAAGAAGAGCAGTGTGGATGCGGATCTTTTGAAAATAAACCCCATCTTCGAAAGAACCCTTCCTACCACCCACCCCCTGCAAAAAAGCATCTACACTGCTTTTCCTCTTTTGAAAGAATATGCAAATGAGGCATCAAATACGTAAATGTACACCTCATTTACATTTCTGACTTCTCTCATTTGCATGCCTCTTTCAAAAGAGGAATGCAAGTGTAGACACAGACAAATTAAAGCCCTGTTTCCTTAACTAAATCAGGAAATGAAAAACTGAGCTGGACAAGACTCTCAACGATAAAAAATTAACAACCTGCATATGATTCTGAGGGTTAAGTTGAATTCCTGTCACCAGGTTTGTGTGACCCTGGAGGATGTGTACACATTCTTCTGTAGCTGTGCTGTACACTTTCACATAGTCTCCTGAGGTACATAAAAGGTACCTAAAAACATGATGAAACAAAAAGTTAACCTGACAGAGCGACTAAGATATTTCTGGATAAAAATATGATGCTTCGGGTACGTCTACACTAACTGGCTACTTCGAAGTAGCCAGCCCAACGTCCAAATAGCACCTATCGCGTGTACACGCACCGGGTGCTCTTTTGACGTTGAAATCGATGTTAGGCAGCAAGACGTCGAAGTTGCTATTCCCATAGTTTGGTTGCCAATGTGATCAAATGCTTACAAATGTTTTGTTACTGTCTGGATGTTGTAAATTGCTTAGTCAAGCTTTTCAGCCAAGTTTAGAACACCTGTACAAACATCACAGTCTTTGGATTTAATGAAGGAATGTATGGTTAAACTAGTGTTAAGACAACACTCTACATAAATAATGTGAACACAATAACGTCGAAGTAGGGTGTGTGTAGACGATCCACGTCCCGCTACTTCGAAATTGCGGGCTCCTCCATGGCGGCCATCAGCTGAGGGGTTGAGAGACTCTCTCTCCAGCCCCTGCGGGGCTCTATGGTTGCCGTGTGCAGCAGCCTTAAAGGCACCACCGACCCGGATTTCCTGTGGCAGGAAGCTGAGAATTAACGAAAAGATTTATTCTCCAGAGCAGATGACTGCTAAAGTAGGTCAGGGTGAAGTGTCTCCATTTTTTTTTTTTAGTTGAAGACAATAAGTGTGTTAAAGGCAGTGGGGATCGGGGCCTGTGAGAAGCGTGCAGGGCTACGCTGCTCTGGGTTGTGAGTTGCATGTCATACTTGGGTCAACCTACCCCTAGCTGTAGAAGAATTATTTCACTGATGTAGGTACCCTCTTGGGGAGGTAGATTATACATGCTAATGGAGAAAACCTTTCTCCATTGAAGCAAGTAGTATATTTGCGCTAACAGCACAACTTCAGTGCTGGAGCTGCGCTACTGTAATGTAGACAGACCCTTTTAAAATATAATTAATGAATGAAGATAACACATCCCATGGAACTGGAAGGGACCTTGGGAGGTCATTGACTCCAGTCCCTGCCTTCTTGGCAGGACCAGGCACCATCTCTTGTTTTGTTTGTTTTTTCCTTCTTCTATCTGCCTCAGATACCTAAATGGCTCTCTGAAGGACTGGCCTGGGGTTTTGCAGGCCAACGTGCAACCCACTGAGCTATTCCCCCCGCCCCCCATGACTGAAAAAAGTAGATACATTCAAAGTTATCCACACACTATTTATGCACCATTCATCCTGAACCAAAACAAGCCATGCACCAACAGGCTTCCAGTATTCCACCAGTAAAGGGAGAATTTAACTCTTCCTACCCCCTCAGTTTAACACTTTACCCTGATGTGCTATTTTAGACCATCCTTCCCTGCTACCTTTTATAAGTGTTTTCAAAGTCTCTAACTGCAGACGCCAGAAAAGCGCAAGGCAGTGCCGGATGTCCTCAGCTGTCCCTTCCCACGGCTCCCCGAACTACTCCTGCCTCTAGGGTGCAGCCAAGCTGCCGGAAACCTTCATTTTCCTTCCCTCCCCCACCACACGAGCGGTAGCTGGAGCGCGTGGCCAACAGCGGCTGCGAGGCTGAGACGCAGGGCTGCCCCAGGGGAAGTTTCAGCCTTTCAAAATCCGGCTCTGTCGCCAACCGCCCCGAATCCCCTGTGCCGTCAATGTTGTGGTTTGGAAAAACAGCGGGGAAACACGCACCTTCCGCCGCGTCCCTCAGTGCTGCCGCTGTCCCAGCGGAGCGCCCGCACAACCCTGGCACGGCGGAGGTGCCCGCAGCTGGGGACCCCCAGCCCCACGGCGCAGGCGCGCGCTTTAGTGGCGGCTCCCCACACCCGACTGCCCTACCCCGCTCCGGCTTGCAGGAAGCGGCGCCTGCCACGGGCTGTTCGGGCTACGCGGGGGCGCGGACCGGCCCCCCCCGGAGCAGCAGTTCCTCCCGCAAAGCGCCCTTAGCTCCCACGGTGGCGCGCACCCCCCAGGCCGGAGCCGTTGGCTCCCGCTCCCTCCGCGAGGCTACCAGGCTCCCCGCCGGGTCGGGGGCCGCGTGACGCCCGGCTCCAAGGGCCGAGGAGGCGGATATCTGCAGTGCCCGACCTCGCGCAACCCCCTCCCCGCTTAACCCCCCCTCACTTGGCATCGGCGGAGAACGCCGCCCTGGCGCCGCTCAACTTGCTGCCGCCGCAGCGCACCACGCGGAGCGGCTGGTGCGCCACCATCTTCCCGCTGCGAAACCTTTCACCTTCGACCTCTCACCCCTACCCCGCCCCCGCGAGCGCCGTCGCACTGGCCCACCACTCCCCGGCTCCGCCCTCCGTTTAAATGCCGCCATCTTATCTCTGGGCGAAAGGCGGAGTCCCTGCCCAAGCGCGCAGCACAGCGTTCCGGGCACTTCCGCCCTTAATTCATGTGAGGGCCGGAAACGCTCAGTGACCTCCCTAAACCCACCGCGTTTAGTTCCGCCTCTTCCTAGAAGAAAACAAGAGGGACTGGAAATTGCAGTACGCGCATGCGCAGCGCGTTCCTGCGGTCCGCTCTCGTTTAGGCGTGGGAAAAGTACCGCAAAAGTTACTTGAGTGAAAATACAGCTGCGTTGGGGAAGGTGTAATTAAGTAGGTCAGAACATCCTGCTGGAAAACTACTCGACTAAGAATGCACAAGTACAGAAGAGGCGCCTGAGTGCAATCAGGATGTGATACTTGTACTTTTACTCCACTGCCTGTCCACACAGACACTGTGCCATGTATTTAATTACATTTCCCCCAAAGCAGCTGTAGTTTTACTGAGGTAATTTTTGACGCTACTTTTCCACCTGTACTGTTATTGCTCTATGCCGGACTCTGCATTTCTGAGTGGTGTCACTAACGTGCCAGAGTCAGGGCTGCTGATGCCCGGGCCTGGGGAGTTGGTGAGCGGAGCAAACACCTTGGGAATAAAGGATGTTGTAATTCTTATCTGGATTAAGCCTAGGAGGCAGGGAAGGGGTGGTGGTGAGCCGGTCACCTTCTGCCCTCTGACAGTATTGGAAGTCTCTCAGGGTCTTCACATGGCTCCATTGATATGGTAACTTTGTGGCTCACCTTAGCTGCAGAGATTTCTTGACCCCATGTAGACGGCATTAGCTTAAAGAGCTTATGGTGGCCTGAACTATTGCCCTGGGCAGGTGTTATACCTGTGCTGGTAGGTGGAGGTAGCTCTCCTAAGTCGTGTCTACATGTGCACGCTACTTCGAAGTAGCGGCACTAACTTCAAAATAGCGCCCGTCACGGCTACACGTGTTGGGCACTATTTCGATGTTAACATCGACATTAGGTGGCGAGACGTCGAAGCCCCTAACCCCATGAGGGGATGGGAACAGCGCCCTACTTCGACGTTCAATGTCGAAGTAGGGACTGTGTAGTCGTTGCGCGTCCCGCAACTTCGAAATAGCGGGGTCCGCCATGGGGGCCATCAGCTGAGGGGTTGAGAGATGCTCTCTCTCCAGCCCCTGCGGGGCTCTATGGTCACCGTGTGCAGCAGCCCTTAGCCCAGGGCTTCTGGCTGCTGCTGCTGCAGCTGGGGATCCATGCTGCATGCACAGGGTCTGCAACCAGTTGTCGGCTCTGTGTATCTTGTGTTGTTTAGTGCAACTGTGTCTGGGAGGGGCCCTTTAAGGGAGCGGCTTGCTGTTGAGTCCGCCATGTGACCCTGTCTGCAGCTGTGCCTGGCACCCTTATTTCGATGTGTGCTACTTTGGCGTGTAGACGTTCCCTCGCAGTGCCTATTTCGATGTGGTGCTGCGCAACGTCGATGTTCAACATCGACGTTGCCAGCCCTGGAGGACGTGTAGACGTTATTCATCGAAATAGCCTATTTCGATGTCACCACATCAAAATAGGCTACTTCGATGTAGGCTTCACATGTAGATGTAGCCCTAGTGCAGGTGCAGCTGCAGCTGCAATGCTCTGTGCATGCACAAATCCTTCTGTAGGTCTCGTGTGGCTGGCTTTCCTCTCCCTAGCCTGGGTGCTGCTGCTGCTGCTGACTGGGCTGCTCAGAGAGGAAAGTGGCTCCAAAAGCCTAGGGATTTATCCTCCTACTATGCGGAGCTGATGTGTGTGCCCATCTTCCTGCAAAGGGTTGGTCAGGGTGTAGAGCTGCCAGGTCCACAGAGGTTGGTTGGGAGGCCAAAATACCATGCCCACAGAGGGTTGGTCTTGGTCTTGAGCAATTGTGTCTGCAGAATGTCTGTCTGGGGTCTGAGCCACCGTGCCCGCAGAAGGTAGGGCAGAGTGGCTGAGACACCATGCCTGCAGAAGGTTGGATGGTGGGTTGGTCCTGGGATTGAGCTGCCATGGCTACAGAAGATAGGTCAGGGGGCTGAGCCGCTGTGCCTGTAGAACTTTGGTCATGGGCTGAGTCACTGAGCATGCAGAAGTATGGTCATAGAGCCCAGCTTACATGACCACAAAGGGCAGGTTGGGTAGCTGAGCTGCCGTGCTTGCAGACAGTCAGTCAGTGTGTGCTGATCCGTTAGCAACTGTACCTCTACAAATTGTGACTAGAAAGGTGGTCTTTCTTCTTGTCATTACCTCAGCATGCAGACCCAGTGGAATCTCGGCTGTAATGGTGGTACCTCCTTATTCAATTTTCAGTAAGGATTCTCAGGCATCATCCCGCCTTCCTCCCTAAAGTATGCTCAGACTTTCATCTCAGGAAGCCCATTATCTTGTCCTCGTATTGCCCTAAACCGCACACCTATCCCTGGGAAGCATCACTGCACACCCTGGACGTGTGGAGCGTGTTGGCCTTTCATATTGACAGAACTAAATCATTCTGAAAAACTGATAGACTTCTTGTGTCTCTCACTGATCGGTTCGAGGCTGAGCCATCCTTGTCCCAGCGAGTAGCAAAATTAGTAACTTCATGTATAGTGCAGTGCTAATCCTCCAGGGGAATACCACTCCCAGTACCATGGAGAGCACACTCCACAAGGGCTGTGGCAACATTGGCAGCCTTCCCTCATGGTGTTCTTCCCTGACTTTTACAGAGCTGCTACCTGGTCTTCCCACAACATGTTTGTAAAGTAGTATGCTATCCAACACCGATTATGCTAACATTATGCCATGCAACACTTCCCTTGCCTCAGTGATGCTATCATCCTGTGACAGATGATCACTCTGCCTCTCCTTCCTTTATTCACAGGCACCTTATGTGGAGCACCCTAGGAGACCACTCGAAGGAGAAAGTGAAGTTACTTACCTTGGAGCAGTACCCGTCATTCTTCAAGATGTGTGTCCCCATGGATGCTTCACAACCAGCCCTCCTTCCTGCTCTGGAGTCTCTCTCTTTCATATCTGTCAGATTCCAGAGCTGTTTCAAGAAACTGGCAGGAGCCAGGCTGCATGTGTGACCAAAAGAGTGCATATGGCAAGGGGAGGCAGCAGCACCTGTGTGGTCCAGCTGACTACAGCTCTAGAAGCTTCTCCAGCACCTGAGATAGAGCATCCACAGGGATGCACATCTTGAAGAACGACAGTTACTGCACCAGAGTGAGAATGCAGAATATGATCCTTGGTGCATAGTCAATTTAAAAAAGTGAGTTTATATTAGTTTCTGGTGCCACACCGACCCTCCCCAGATCTCTTTAATTCCCTGCTAATTTTGGTGGTTTAACCATACAACTTCACTTTCTTTTAATGTTGCTTCTCTCCTTGTTGCTGTGTTAGAGGACTGTAGAAACAAAACTGGAAACTGACTAGGCAGGGGGTAAACTATAAAACTGACTAGACACCTTGGAAAAAAATCACCTAATTCTATTTTATTTACATCAATCTAAGGTATTGTAACAATAATAGATAAAATGTGTTCAGACTTAACACTATTTAAATCGAAAGCTTCCTAATAATTATGCAACTATGGAAAAATCTGTGATTGGTATTATTTAAGTAGGTGTGAATTGCAGATCTGTCACAGGATGGCACTAGTGTTACATTTTGCTTATATAAAATGCTGCTAAGAAGAGATGCTATGTATGGCTATGTCTACACTAGCCAAAAACTTCGAAATGGCCATGCAAATGGCCATTTCGAAGTTTACTAATGAAGCGCTGAAGTACATATTCAGCATCTCATTAGCATGCGGGCGGCTGCAGCACTTCGAAATTGACGCAGCTCGCCGCCGTGCGGCTCGTCCAGAAGGGGCTCTTTTTCGAAAGGACCCCGCCTACTTTGAAGTCCCCTTATTCCAATGAGCAGATGGGAATAAGGGGACTTCGAAGTAGGCGGGGTCCTTTCGAAAAGGAGCCCCGTCTGGACGAGCCACACGGCGGCGAGCTGCGTCAATTTTGAAGTGCTGCGGTCGCCCGCATTCTAATGAGGCGCTGAATATGTATATCAGCACTTCATTAGTAAACTTCGAGATGGCCATTTGCATGGCCATGTCAAAGTTTTTGGCTAGTGTAGACACGGCCTATGGGTCATTTTCCTATCTTGACAAAGATACTTAAATAATGGGCCTGAATAATAATAATAATAATAATAATAATAAAAAGTGCTCTGTGTTTCTGAGGCCTCTTCTAAAATGTTCGCCTTGGAAGATATGCAACTCATGCTCACAGGCTATGTCGGCACTCGAGTGATCTGTTGACAGAAGTTACTGTTGGAAGATACGTTTTGACAAAACTTCTGTTAGCAGAGTGTGGCCATGCAATAAAGCGGATCGCTCTGTCAATCTGCTCTGTTGACAGAGAGCAGCCAGACTGCCCAGCCACTGTCAGAACAGTGACAGAACAGCAAACCAGAAGCACAGTACACAGAGCTGCCCAGTGACCCAGAAGCCCTGTCTGTTGGCAAAGAGGCCCCTGGAATGTCACACAGGCTTTTTATCAATAGATTCTCTTGAGGAAGGAATTCTGCCTCGTGGGGGAAAGGCAGAAGTCTGTTGAAAAAAGTGCCACATTCTGCCGATTTACCATCAACAGAAAGTATTTTTAGTGTCGATGCTCCAAGAGTTTTGTGGACAAAACTCCGACATTCTCTAGTATAGATGTAGCGTTAGTATGTGAATGATCTCACCATCACCTCCCCACTTCCTGTTAGCTGAGCAGCTCCTGAAGAGTTTGTTCTAGTAAGATGTTTCCCGGAATTTTATGGTATATGTTACAAGCTGTGGTTTAAAAACAAAAAGCAGTCAAGTAGCACTTTAAAGACCAGCAAAATAGTTTATTAGGTGAGCTTCCGTGGGACAGACCCACTTCTTCAGACCATAGCCAGACCAGAACAGACTCAATATTTAAGGCACAGAGAACCAAAAACAGTAAGCAAGGAGGACAAATCAGAAAAAGATAATCAAGGTGAGCAAATCAGAGAGTGGAGGGGTGGGGGGGAAGGTCAAGAATTAGATTGAGCCAAGTATGCAGATGAGCCCCTACAGTGACTCAGAAAGTTCCCATCACGATTTAAACCATGTGTTAATGTTCCGAGTTTGAATATAAATGTCAGTTCGTCCACTTCTCTTTCTAAAACGGAGCGATAATTTCTCTTCAGTAACACACATACCTTGAGGTCATTGACAGAATGCCCCATTCCATTAAAATATTGATTAACTGGTTTGTGGATCTGGAGTGTTTTGATGTCTGTTTTGTGCCCGTTGACCCTTTGTCTAAGGGAGTTAGAAGTCTGCCCAATATACAAAGCATCTGGGCATTGTTGGCACATGATGGCATACATGATGTTAGTAGAGGAGCATGAGAAAGTGCCCGTGATTCTGTGAGTAACCTGGTTAGGTCCAATGATGGTATTTCCAGAGAAGATATGTGGACAAAGCTGGCAGCGGGCTTTGTTGCAGGGAAAGGTTCCAGGACTGGTGTTCCTGGGGTATAGACTGTGGCTGTGAGTAAGGATCCTCATGAGGTTGGGACGTTGTGTGTACGAGAGAACAGGCATGTCACCCAGGGCCTTCTGGAGTGTAGCATCCTGATTAAGAATAGGTTGTAGGTCTTTAATAATTCGTTGCAGTGGTCTGAGTTGGGGGCTGTAGGTGATGACCAGTGGTGTTCTGTTCTTGGCTTTTTTGGGCTGATCTTGGAGTAGCTGGTTTCTGGGTATGCGTCGGGCCCTGTCGATTTGTTTTTTTACTTCTGGTGGGTAATTCAGGTTTATGAATATTTGGTAATTCAAATATTCAAATTTGGAACATTAACACATGGTTTAAATCGTGATGGGAACTTTCTGAGTCACTATAGGGGCTTGTCTGCATACTTGGCTCAATCTAATTCTTGACCTTCCCCCCCACCCCTCCACTCTCTGATTTGCTCACCTTGATTATCTTTTTCTGATTTGTCCTCCTTGCTTACTGTTTTTGGTTCTCTGTGCCTTAAATATTGAGTCTGTTCTGGTCTGGCTATGGTCTGAAGAAGTGGGTCTGTCCCACGAAAGCTCACCTAATAAACTATTTTGCTAGTCTTTAAAGTGCTACTTGACTGCTTTTTGTTTTGATAGTGTATAGACTAGCACAGCTTCCTCTCTGTTACTGTTCAAGCTGTGGTTTAGATTTCTTTGCAGCTAATCTCTCTTCTTGCATACCCCTTTTTCTTCTGCTGTTTTTTGACATTACTGCAGGCATGCAAACATTTCAAAATTCCTGAACACCCTTTTGTAGCTGAGGAAATAATATAAGCCATTAGTGTCTCCTATCTGTGTGGGATCAGGGACTACACACATTCCAGCTGTCAATCAAGTGACCTTCATTGGATTGAAGTGGGAGCTCTTTGATGCTTAGCTCCAATTTCTTTGCTTAAATTTACACTTACAATATGTAACTTAAACCAAGTGCCAATAGATGCCAACAAATCCAAGGAAGCTTCTTTTTATAAAATTGTTTGGGGTCCTATTTCAGGACAGCCTGAGGTACCCTAAGCCTAAGGGAACCAACCACAACCTTAGACCAGAGACACCTAGCTTAGGGAACCATGCCACCCTCCAACCGAGCTTGTGGAGCCCTAATCTGTGTGACCCTTACTCCAGAAGCCTGTTGATGGAGTCTATTCCCAACGTAAATCTGTACAGAGTGCAAAGTAATACCTTGGGTTAGCAGGGAGGAAGTATTGTTAAGGCATAGAAATGGGAGTGCGGAGACTTGAGTTCTGTTCCTTCTGCTGCCATAGAGCCATAGGTGGGCCAAACAATCAGCATTTGGACAACAAGCCATAGGTGCTGGAACTAGAGGTGTAAGGGTGCTGCATCACCCTCTGACTTGAAGTAGTTTCCATCATATACAGGGTTTACTGCTTGGTTCAGTGTCGGCTCAGCACCCTTCTGTAAAAGTTGTTCCAGTGCCCCTGTGATGATCAGTTGTCTAGTACAAGACTAAGGTGGTGCTGGTAGGAAAAAGATGTGCTTTGAAGAAGTGTACTGAATTTGCTAAACAGGACGCACATTCATCCAGTATGTTCCCCTCTACTGTGAGTATGTGCCCTTCAGATCTAGTTGGTTCCCAGCTCAGGGTCCTCTGAGGCTCTGTCTACATTAGGAGATAAATTTGAATGTAAGGCAGTTAACTTGGTATTACCACATGACTGCCTTCACTGTAAATACCATTAGCTTGTTTTAGAGAGCTCTAATATTGAGATTACGATTGTCACCCTTACCTGATGGGCATCGCGTCAAGTTCGAATTCAAACGTTCGGTTAAAGACCAGTGTGGAAGTGCTTAAAATCACGTTTATTAACGTTCAGAGATGTCCCATAGGCAACCCACAGTGCTCCTCAGTGCTCCACTTTGGCCGCTGCTCTCCTGGTGCTCTGGAATTAGGTAACAGGAAGACCGTGAATTCCAAAGCGGGACCAGGAAGCCTGTGGCTGTGGGCTCATGTTTGTATGAGAGCCTGAGAAATGTCTTTCTTTCTTTGCTATTAGTGCTGTGAGCGCATCTACCCATTACAAAAGGCCCCTGCAGGGAATTTGTGGTTCTGTCTCTACACTTGAACTTTTTTTCTGCACTGCCTGGTGCCAGCCGCTGCCCCGCCACACCACATGGCAGCAAGGCTGTTGTGGGGGTGTGCTTGCATAAAAGGCTGAGAAACTTCTTCTCAACCGTTTACGTTTGCGCGCAAAATCCTACCTCCCCGACAGGCGTCACACAGTCGGGGTCTTTCCTGTGCTCAGCCACATCACATGGGCGGCCCCCAACCCAGTGAAAGGACATGCCTGCTGTTAGGTGCTGACCATGCTGCCAGGCAGCACCATGTGTGTGTTTAGGGCTTGTGTGTGTTTAGGGCTCCGAGGGTGAGAAAGAATTTTGGGGGCTTGCAGCCACCGGGGGAAGTCTCCCCCAGTGATTAAGATAATTGTGGGCTTGCTGCCACTGAGGGGAAATATCTCCCAGTGGCTAAGCTATTTGGGTGCTTGCGGCTGCTGGGGGGTTGTCTGCCCCAGTGGCTAAGATAGTCAGGGGGACTACTTCAACTGGCCCCCAGTGAACATCCCCACACCCCTTGCAAGGGACCAGTGGTGCTTGCTGCTGCTGGCGGGGGGAAGTCTCTCCCAGCAGCTAAGATAGCCGTGGGTTTGCTGCCGCTTGGGGAAATCTCCCCTGGCGGCTAAGATAGCAGGGGGAACCGCTTCACTAACCCCGCCCTCCCACGCCCCTAGCAAGGGACCAGTGGTGCTTGCAGCTGCTGGGGAGGAGTCTTCCCCAGTGGCTAAGATACTCGGTGGGACCACTTCAGCTACTTCAACATTCCAGCCGGCTGTGCAGCCGCAGACCACAGCTCCCCCTGTCACAAATATTTGTGGGCGCTTGCTCTCCAGTGCAGATGTTTCTGTTGTGAAATCTTTTTGCTAACATTTCCCATCTGTCTTCATGCTTTGACCCCTCAGAAACACAGGAGGGAGGGGCTGGCTGAGATTCCTGTTTCCCTTGTAAGTTCAGGGTATGATATTTCACTGCCATCGCTCGTGTTCGCAATCTCTGTGTGGTGAGGAAGAAAGTCAAAAATCTTTTTTCCTAGACTTTTCTATCCTCTTCCTTCTAACTTTGAGAACACAGTCAGGATTCCAGTATTATTTTCACTGATCGGATGCAATCATGGGATGGGGGACGCCCAAAAGATGGCCAGATGAGAACGTAGCCGTTGCACAGAAGCCTTGTAGGGCACCGGAAAGCCAAATACTCTCCCCTCAGCAACTTTCTTTTTCCAAAAACTGTCTTATCTTCTCTGTCTTCAAGCTTTTCATGGTCCCTGTATTACAGTTGGGTTGCGACATTCATGAGGGTTCAGAGTTGAGAACTCTCATGAATGTTGAATTTCGTAAATATCTGGATGCACCACACGGGTGGTTAGGGCACCTCGTGGCAGCTCCAGAAGTACCACATTGGCAGCAACAGCAGCGTCTTGCAGGTGGCTATGGTGTCTCATGCCACATGGTGGCAGCAGTGGAGGGGACTATCAGCCACTAGCGAATAATTGAATTAAAAATGTTAAATTTGCAAATGTTGTGATCTTGCTGTATTGTCAGGGGTCGGATGCAATCACAGGAGGGGGGACATACAGTGGACGGCCAGTTGAGAATTCAGCTATAGAAGAATTCTGGGGGCTTGCAGCCACCGGGGGAAGTCTCCCACAGTGATTAAGATAATTGTGGGCTTGCTGCCGCTGGGGGGAAATATCTCCATCTCTGTGGATGTCCAACTTTTCCTTTCTTCCAATGGGAAAAATGGACATTGGCTTAACAAAGGAGGGGAATGAAGAAAATGCAATGTGGGAAGATGATGTCAAAGACCAGTGAGCATACCCAGAATGCTACAGGGACGAGAGAGCTGTGGGATAGGTTCCCACAATGCACTACTGCAGCAGATGATGTTTGCCACTTGAGTGTGGCAGCAATAAGTCGACTTCGTGAGGAGCACGTGGAAAGTGAGAATGGTCAAATTCAAACTTATAAATTCCAGAATTACCAAATCTATATTAATGAATTGAAATTTATCTCGCAGTGTGGACACAGCCTTAGATTCCTCCGTGCTACTAGATACCCCAAAACAATGGTGTCAAGCTGTCTGCTTCAATCTGTGAGTGGCTATAACATTAAGCTTCAACAATCATACATATATTTAGCCACATCACTGCTTTTACCTACTCAATTTTTGCCACCCTTTTGTCTAGGATGAGGTCACTGACCTGAAAAACTTATATGAGCTTGTCCTTATCTACTGAGAGTTACCGAGACCTCCTCTTTACAACAGTGTGTAATAGCTCTGCTCCAAGAGGAGAAAGAAATAATAGGAGAAGCTTGTGAATGTGGGAGATAGAATTTCACAGTAGCAGGACGTAGACTGGGGAGCTCATTGCTGCAAGAGATGATAAAATTAGCTACTTTCAGAGCAAAAGGCAGAATTTATGGCTTTAACCTGGCAGCCCCTTTACTATTGCCTTGTGTGTGACTACACTCGCTTATCTATCCTGTGCTGAGGCATCAGCAGCTGAGTCCTCCTTTCTTTGTGTAGTCCCTGGACTGCTTTAGGTGAAGGAGCAGCAATCCAGTGTCAGAGTGAGCAGCAGTGCCAGTTGCTTTGTGTATCCAGAGGGGTCAGTTTCCCTGAGGGGGTGCAGGAGGTGCAAGGGATAGGAGTGAAGGACATAGTGAGAGGGCACAGTGCAGGGACTGGGGCACAGGAAGGTGATGTAGGCATTAGGGGCAAAGGGAGCATAGTGTCAGGAGGGAAATGCACGAGTTGGGGGCAGAGGTGTGGGGGAATCCTATGGAACATATGAAGGACCAGGACAACAAAATACAAATGTGCTCAGGGTGCCATTTTCCCTAAGGCCAGCTCTGTGCAAGCTCTGTGAGACCCGGGCCTCTGAATATTGCTTGCACTGAGCACCGAGCCATGAATGTGCATGGGGCTGGGGCACCAGCAGTACATATAACTCACCACCATAGTAGGCAGTGGTACATACTACAGCCTTTGGACTGTGTTACCTATTACGCAGGTTGTAGATGTGCTAGCGCTGTGTCTTTCCCCAGCAAAACATTAGCTTGGAGTGAGCAACAATTGGCTTGGGTCCCCTTCTCCAGCCTCTCTACTTCCACCTCCCAGTTTATAGTCTGGGTGGCTATGTACTGGAGCAGAGACATGGTGGTTTTGTACTCTCAGGGTGTTCTGCGGCCAGAGGGAATTCACTCAAGTCTCTTTTAAACTCACTGGGGAAAGTAAGTAAATGTAACTGCTTTTTGTAATTTGGGAACAGAGAAAGTTCCTTATAACCACAAGGATGTGTTTTGTATAAACTACAGTAAGGCTGGGTCTACACTTACCCCCAAATTCAAATGGGGCATGTTAATCAGGGCAATGGGAGATCACTAATGAAGTGGTGTGGTGAATACACAGCACTTCATCAGGCTAATTCTCCCGCGGGGCAACTTCAAAGTGTCAAACTTCAAAGTGCCAGCATGCGTGTAACCGCAAGCACTTTAAAGTGCCTGCAATACTTCCAAGTGCCTTTACTACCCAAAATTTTGCATTTACAATTCACTGCTTGATTGGATTTGAAGCTCTGGAGAAACTAAGTTTGATGTACATGCACTTTGCAGGATTGCAGACATTTGGAGTTCCAATAAATAAACTTTGCTTACAGTAAATGTGCAAGGACTAGAATTAAATTTCCTTGGAATTTGTAGTCACTGAAGGCCACAGATGTAAATCCTTTCAGACATGGCATTCAAATTCTTCCTAAACTAATTCACAGTTTGTAGAAAAACTTGCTAAGCTTTGTGGTTTTACCCACTGTGTCATGATTGCAAGAACCATAACTTTATGCAATCCAAATTAATGCCTACTAGTGCATAACACCTATAACAGGGAGGTGTGCTGGAACCAGCTATCTCATCTTTGGTAGCTGACTTCAGAGTTGCTGACTGCGGCTGTGTCTACACGTGCCCCAAACTTCGAAATGGCCATGCAAATGGCCATTTCGAAGTTTACTAATGAAGCGCTGAAATGCATATTCAGCGCTTCATTAGCATGCGGGCGGCAGCAACGCTTTGAAATTGACGAGCCTTGCCGCCGCGCCGCGCGTCCAGACGGGGCTCCTTTTCGAAAGGGCCCCGCCTACTTCGAAGTCCCCTTATTCCAATAAGGCCCTTTCGAAAAGGAGCCCCGTCTGGACGCGCGGCGCGGCGGCAAGGCTCGTCAATTTCAAAGCGTCGCTGCCGCCCGCATGCTAATGAAGCGCTGAATATGCATTTCAGCGCTTCATTAGTAAACTTCGAAATGGCCATTTGCATGGCCATTTCGAAGTTTGGGGCACGTGTAGACACAGCCTGCATGTGGCTAAGAGCAGAAATTGGTCTGTTTTGGTTGTACCAGTGCAACCCCGTTGAAGTCAGTAGTATAACTGACAGCACAATTTTGCCCAATGTTAAACCTCTAGACTATTACCCCTTCCTACTTCTCCATGTAGGGACCAATGATACAGCTAAGAGCAACTTTGAAGAGATCACAGCGGATTACATAACCAAAGGAAGGAAAAATCAAGGAATACGGAGCACAACTGGTGTTCTCATCTATCCTCACTGTGGAAGGAAGGGGTCCACGTAGGGATTGTCGAATCAGAGAGGTAAATACTTGGTTGCATAGGTGGTATAGCAGGGAAGGATTTGGTTTCTTTGACCATGGGATTCTCTTTCATGAATAGTGATTGCTAGGAAGAGATGGGATCCACCTAATGAAGAGAGGAAAGGTCATCTTTGCAGGCAGGCTTGCAAACCTAGTGACCATGAGATTGTAGATTTCAGGATCTGGGCAAAAAGAAGAAAGGTGAGCAGTAACATACAAATCTTTGATTTCAAAAGAGCAGACTTCGACTCCCTGAGAGAACATATGAGCAGGATCCCTTGGGAAATGAAGATGAAGGGGAAAAGAGTTCAAGAGAACTGGCAGTATTTTAAAGAAGTCTTACTGAAGGCACAGGAACACACCATCCCACTGCATAGTAAGAAATGCAGACATGGTAGGCAACCAGCTTGGCTTAACAGGGGAATCCTTAGTCAGCTTAAACTCAAAAAGGATGTGTACAAGAAATGGAAACATGGACAGTTGACTAAGGAGGAATATAAACATATGGCTGGAGAATGCCAGTGAGTAATCAGGAAAGCGAAAGCACAATTGGAATTGCGGCTGGCAAGGGATCTGAAGAGTAACAAGAAGGGTTTCTACAGGCATGTTAACAATAAATGGGTTATCAGAGAAGGTGTGGGGCTGTTACCCAATGAGAGAGGTAACCTAGTGACAGATGATGTACAAAAAGCTGAAGTACGCAATGCTTTTTTTGCCTCAGTCTTCATGGACAAAGTCAACTCCCACACAACGATCCTAGATAATGCAGTATTGGAAGGTGGAGGGCAGCCATCTGTGGGGAAGGAACGAGTTCTGTGCTATCTAGAAAAATTGGATGTACACAAATCCATGGGTCTGGATTTAATGCACCCAAGGGTACTGAGAGTATTGGCAGATGTCATTGCTGAACCTTTGGCCCTTTTCTTTGAAGACTCTTGGAGATTGGGGGAGATCCCGGATGATTGGAAAAAGGCAAACATAGTGCCCATCTTTAAAAAAGGAAAGAAGGACAATCCAGGGAACTGTAGACGGGTTAGCCTTACCTCAATCCCTGAGAAAATAATGGAGGGGATCCTCAAGAAATCCATTTTGGAGCACTTTGAAAAGGGGAAAGTGATCAAAAGTAGCCAACATGGACACACCGGGGCAAGTCCTGCCTGACCAATCTGATTAGCTTCTATGACGAGGTAGCAGGCTCTGTGGACATGGGGAAGTCAGTGGATGTGATATACCTTGATTTCAGCAAGGCTTTTGATGCAGTCTCCCACAACATTCTTGCCCATAAGGTAAGGAAATATGGATTGGATCCTTGGATTATAAAATGGATAGAAAGCTGGCTTGACGGTCAGACCCAATGGGTAGTGGTCAATGGCTCCATATCTGGATGGTGGTCTGTTTCAAGCGGAGTGCTGCAAGGCTCGGTTCTAGGGCTGGTGTTGTTCAACATCTTTATCAATGACCTGGATGAGAGACTGGATTGCACCCTCAGAAAGTTTGCAGATGAAACAAAACTAGGGGGAGAGGTAGATACGTTGGAGGGTAGAGAGAGAATCTAGAGTGACCTAGATAAATTGGAGGACTGGGCCAAAAGAAATCTGATGTGGTTCAACAAGGAGAAGTGTAGAGTCCTGCACCTGAGGCGGAAGAATCCCAAGCATTGTTATAGGCTGAGGACCGACTGACTCGGCAGCAGTACGATGGAAAGGGACCTAGGGGTTATGGTGGATGAAAGGCTGGATATGAGTAAACAGTGTGCCCCTGTAGCCAAGAAGGCTAACGGCATACTGGGGTGCATTAGTATGAGCATTTCAAGCAGATCTAGAGAAGTAGTTTTTCCCCTCTATTTGGCACTGGTGAGGTCACATCTGGAATATTGTGTCCAGTTTTAGGCCCCCCAGTATAAAAAGGGTGTGGATTTGCTGGAGTAGGTTCAGTGGAGGGCAACAAAAATGATTAAGGGTCTGGAGCACAAGACCTATGAGGACAGGCTGAGGGATCTGGACTTGTTTAGTTTACAGAAGAGAAGTTTTAGGAGTGATTTAATAGCAGCCTTCAACTTCCTGAAGGGGAGCTCTAAAGAGGAGGGTGAGAAGCTGGTCTCAGTGGTGTCAGATGGCAGAACAAGTAGTAATGGTCTGAAGTTGAAGAGGGAGAGGTATAGGTTAGACATTAGGAAAAACTAATTCACCAGGAGGATGGTGAAGCATTGGAATGCGTTGCCTACAGTGGTGGTGTATTCGCAATCGCTTGAGGTTTTTAAGTCCTGGCTTGACAAGGTTCTGGCTGAGATGACTTAGTCGGGGTTGATCCTGCTTGAAGCAGGGGGCTGGATGAGATGATCTCTTGAGTCCCTTCCAGACCTATGATTCTATGATCCTATGAATGTGTCTATTCTAAAATGCTTAGTATTTTACTTTGATTTGTAAGAGTTCAGTAGATTATTTATTTTCTCAAAACAAAATGTATCTTCTTTCTATCAGCCTTTCATCTTACATGAATCCCTAGTTACAATTCTATAGCTATATGCTGAAGGCTGTCAAATATAAATCATAGCTAATACCAGTGATACAACATGCATATTGATATAACAGTTAAAATTCAAATTAATTTATGTGTAACTTAAGGGTAGTTTATACGCTACATTTCTCAATCGTATCGGACAACACAAACATCACTTTTCTAAGTCAAGTATCAATCTTTTACATCAAGATCTGCTATGTATAGTCTGTAGTGGTTGGTCTTAAAATTATAATAATTAACAATATAATTAACAATAATTGGAGAATAAACAACCTATAAAAACAAGCTTATTTCAAGTTTTCATGTAAACTGGGTTTGGGGATGGGGAGAAGAATGTTGTATAAATTGCAGTACTTGCCATCTGCATTAAGTGACAAGAAGGGCTGCGCATTTTAATAATCCCATCATTTAGTAGTGATGTGGCTGACAGAAAACAACTGGCTAATGCACTGTAGGTGAATAATTCATTCATTATAGTTTTTTTTTTGTTTGAAAGAGGCACTAACTTGCATTTTAATTTTCACTAGCTGGAGTGCATTGCTCAAAAGATGATTACTTTTGGAATGGAGAATGAATTCTTTAGGGATGATCTGACCTTTAAGGGCTATTTCTTTTTTCAGGTAAATGAAAAGCAGTCCCTCATTCCCAGACTGAATGGAGAAGATTTAAAATGAGTCAGATTAAAACTGAGCTTGCATCATTAGTCACCTTCTTCACAGGGACAGATATGACACAGGAAGAAGATTCTACAAGGGAGTACACCATTAGCCTTCTCTTTAAAGTGCTGAAGTACGTTTTCATAGACATTACAATGGCATCACGTTACTGCTGCATCTAAATAATAATTTAGAGCTTCAGTGAACGCTAGAGTGTGCTAAAAGAACAGTTATGGTTTTAAGAACTGAACACTAGTGGCTTCAAGAATTAAAAGAATAGAAATGGCCTGGGCCATTACATTCACAGCTAACTTCCCTAGAGTTTGGGTGTTCGAGTCAACTGCTTTCGTTCAAACCCTTTATGATCTGCCATAAATGGGAATTGTACTTTGTGCTATGGTATCTACCAGAGTCAGAATAAATACCAACATTGCAGTGATCTTGGCCTTTAACCTGTAAGGTGCCGAACAACTTCAGGAAGCCTTGACATCAGAGCTGTGGGCACTCAGTGTCTCCAGGCATTTGCTTTGCATGTTGCAGGAAAGGCCCTCTTGTAGTGTGGGGATGATGGTGGGTAAGGTTCCAGAGCAAGGCTATGTATAGGTAATAGCATCATGCACTCTGACACTGAGACATCGACATCTCATCAAAGGGGAGCACCACAGGGAAGAATTATGCCTTAACAATTATTTTAATATTAGTAATTGGTAAATATTAGTGGTATTTCAACGAATAATTTTTTTAGACTGTACAGTTTCATTCATTTGAAATAGTGGTTTTACCTTTTCAACTTAGCTTTATATTGAGGCACTTTCAAATTAAGAAAAGACGTGACATGTAAGAGAGGCATTTCACCCTGTCCCCTTCTGTGGCCTTGAGCTGGTTTCTTCCTCTGCACAATGGAAATGTTCGTTCTCCACAGACATTTGGAATTTGACTATTTTAAAAGCACTTTGGGGAAAAGCGCTGAGGTATTATGTCCACACATTTTCTGGGCTAGTTTTTCAGCTAGTGTAAACTGGTGCAGCCCTGCTCAATTTAATGGTGCTACACCCATTTACACCAGCTGAGAATCTGGCCCAATAAATTTAGGTAGGATATAGTATATTTTGGACAGATGAAGTAGTAGGCCATGTTTCACCAACTATGGCACCACTATTTCTATGGTTTGGAAAATGCATTCTACTGACTATAGCATTTAAAACACTCCTCAGGAGGTAAATAATATTGCAAAATGTCTTCAATATTGATGTGACTGAATATGTGATCTCTTGTTAAAAGATTTATTCTATGACAGCATCCTGGAAAGACTAAAGTGAACAATATCATAATATATATTCTTATAGAATATATGGTTTGTTTTTTGTAGGACTCTTTAATTTTAATAGTACTTTACTTTTGTTTCGTCCACACTGGCCATGCTGCCTTTTATTTGTACCAGGGTATTTTTGGAAAATTTGAACTGGGGGATAAAGTGCCTATTGGACATGCAAAAGAGTGGTGCCATCAATGTTTGTTGAATTTTCTCAGCTCTCTGCAGTGGAATAGAGTTTCAGCCTATATGGTACGCAGGCAGGCACACCTAAGGTACCTCTACATTGCAATAGGAAACCCACTTCACCATGTCTCAGAGCTCGAGTCAGTTGACTCAGGCTGGAGGGATTTGCAGAGAACCAACCCCACCCCACCCCTCCCGATGGGTTTCAGAGCCCGGGCTGCAGTCTGAGCTTAAACAAGTACGCTGCAGCTTTTAGCCCTGATGCCAGAGGCATAGTTAGCTGATCCACATCAGATGCAGCTATTAACTGCTGGCTTTTTTTCAGTGTAGGTGTACCAAGAGGCTCTGTTCTACTCAGCAAAATAAGTATTATCACCTGAGTATAGAAAGAAAACTCTGTTTTGTCTATACTGCTGGCAAAGACAACCCATGGGCAATTGCCATAATCATTAGCTGACTATTATTAATAATGCTGTGTGTAGTGGGCACAGAGGGCCTGATTCTGATTTACACTAATGACCTTTTATATCATTCTGGTAGTATGAAGGGACCTTAGAGCAGCAGTTCCCAACCTTTTTGAGACATGGAGCCATTTTGACAATTCAGTAAGACTTTGTGACACAAGGCAATTCAAAATGGGGAGGGTGGGGGGTCAGAGAGGTTCTCCCCTGTGAAAAATCCCTCCCTGCTCCCCAGCTTAAATCCCTCTCAGCCCCAAACCACCCCACCCAACTACCTCACACAAGTGCTGCACGTTGCCGCTGCTGCTCTTTCGCCGGGCCACTGCTGCCTCCTCTGTGCGTCTCCCCTTCCTACTTCTTTCCTCTCCTGCAGCGTGGGCAGTTCCCTGCCCTGCCACACTGAAATGGGACTCAATTTAACAGGTTTAACGGATGGATCCTTCCTGCCAGCTGTTAAACCAATTAAACTGAGTTCCACTTCAGCATGGCAGGGCAGGGACTGGGAGCTGGATGAGTGAGCAACAGCTGGAGCCACAAATGGTTCCTTAAAGAGCCACATGCGACTTGGAGCTGCCCAGCTGGTGTCCCTCAGAATATCTAATGGCAACCCATGTTTGGGTCCTGACCCATAGGCTGGGAATCCCTGCCTTAGAGTGAATGAGAATAAGGTCCAAATTGTAGAGACAGACATGATGCTAAATGGATATAACTACTGTGTAGACTAGGCTTAAGCTGTCCTTACTGAATAAAGCAATTTTAATATTTTTTCTTGTCCAAGAAAATGAACATCAGAGAAGCCCTCACTTCCTGAATACTTGTGGAATATTCCAAATGGGTCCAAGTAAGGAAAACAGAGTTTGCATCTTCAGGGCTTTTTTTCTTATGAAACAGCTGTTTTAAGAGCCCGCTGTAACACGAGACAACACCACTCACTTTAAATATTACTTTGAGAATTTATTTCTTTCTGTAAAGCCTCTTTTCTGGTTGCAAGATCATGTTATACTTGAGCAGTTGCTATGAGTAGCTCATGCGTAAGTATTAGTGCAGTGGAGATTAAATGAGCATATTTACGTTATTAATCATGCACAGCTGTTGAATCTCTGGAGACTCTTGAATTGCCCCCTTCCTCTAGAGAAGCTTTCCTACATAGCACTGCTAAAACAGCCCCAGATTCGCCAAGCTAATGTGAAGGCTGAGGAGTTCAACAGTTACAGCAACATTTTGCAGAGGGAAACTAGGCACATAAGCTTTTGGAAATTCTATGCTCATGTTTTAACAAATGTTCATGACCTTTCCTCTGATACAAACCAGCTGTAGCCATGCATTAGGTTCTGCAAACAGAGTTTCCTAGCTTTTAAAGTTTCCAGACGCAGAGCTTAACCGTTTCTTTTTTAACTTATTCTCCATTTTTCCTTATTAGTCCAGTAATCAGTGAATGCTGAACGTTGGGGGCTTGATCCAGTTTCTAGTGAGGTCATCAGGAAAAGACTTTACAGGGGTGATTGCCCATGCACTGTGTGTGTACAAAGGAGTGGGACAAACTTCTCATGACTTTTTTTCTCCATGCTGCTTTTAGTTTCCATATAAAAGATATCAATTCAATAGCAGTGGTACTTATGCAGGAAGGAGGTACTAAGAATTTGAACCCATTTTTCTCTGTTATCTTAGGGTAATTCAGAAGTAAGTGTAGGTCCTCTCTTCGCCAAGATAGTTCTTTTCTGTACCTCATTACAACTTCTGTTTTTCAAATGCCTGTAAGAAATGGGAGGGGAGACGTCTTATTAGGAAGAAATAATGACTTTATGCTTAAAGGTCGGGAGGGGCAGGGGTGGCATACAAAGATGCAAATAGAGATGGAACAGTATGACCGTAAGTGCATATCAGTCTTTCCCCTTTCTTGAAGTGGCAGGAAATACTGTTCATCCACTTTTCTATGACCCATTTATGTTTCACAAGAAAGCAATCATTTGCTTTCTTCATGTCTTTTGTGATGACATATTTTTCAAGTCAAACATTTTGTCCTATGATACACTCTGGCTGTTGTCTCTCTAACGAATATTTAACCTTCTGTTTTCCATATGTCTTCTCTTTGAAATAAATGCTTCCAGTACAGTACAGCTCTAGTTTATCACTTAAACAATGGCTCAGACTCACTTTTCCATCTGAATTCCAGTGCTTGAACTGCTGACAACTATTGGTAGGGTTAATACTCGTGAGTTTTGTCATAGCAGTTTTTCTGCAATGGCTGAAGGATTGATTTTCTGAGCAGCTGGACTGGCTGAATTTCATAGCAGGGAAAAAGAGTCTTATTGCCAAGAGATTTGTCACCGTGAATGCCAGAGCTAGTCTGCTAAGGAGTATTCTGGGGATAGAGATTAGAGGAAAAAGCATAGTTTGGCCAAGTGTTTTACTTGTTGCAAAGCTGTATCGTATTCTGCAATAACAGTGGATTCTGATTTGTTCTCGGGGAACAGCACTTAGACTGCAGGAAAATCAACCACAACTCAGCATGTACTGTCAAAATTTTAGAACATTTCTGAGCTCTTTAGATGTAACGGAACCACGAGAAATGGGAACTCTCTAAAAGTGGGGAGGCCACTCCCAAAATTCAATCCCACCCCTTCACTGCCCCTTTCCCAGGCCCCACTCCTATGCCACCCACTCCTTCCCAAGCCCCTGCCTTCAGGTTACCCCTTTCCCTGAGACTCTGCCCTCGTGTTGCCCATCCCCCCACAAGACCCCTGTTTCCCATTCATCTCTGCTTCTTCCTTCTGTTTTCTCACCCTTACAACCAACAACAAGGAGAATGGAATAGCCCTCCCACTTTCAAAAGTGTTGGGGCCATGCCTCGCCATTCTGGTGTTTCTGAATGGGACTCACTAAGATGAACTAACAGAAGAAAAAGCTTCTAATTAATCACATGGGCACATACACCTATACTCTCTTTTAAATCACTGCACCAAGGCTGATGAAATATTGTGACCTCCAGAGTCCATTTTACCTAACCCAGTCATGGCTGCCAAGCTTTGCACAGATGCATGTCCTGGCCCCACAGGTTACCTGAAGCAGATTTTGTTGATTATATACCAAAGTTCTATGGTTATATCATGTCACATGTGGAACTTAATGAAACTTGGCCTCTATGGGTAAAGTGCTCTAGAGTTGGGCCTAGTAGTTAGGACAGGGACTGTCCTTGCATCATGTGTTACGCTAGTACAATGGGTTCTTGTCCATGAGTGTGCCCCATATTTTTATGGAAGTGTGTTTTTGAATATGAATATGCATAACTCAAATATGCTTTACACAAAACTGGGCATGGGACCTATCATTGGAGAGCTTGAAATCACCTGAATGTGCGCATGTATCATTTTTGTATATGACATTAGAATTATGATGTATAAGCCCATTTATATATCTAGGGCTACATCTACACGTGAAGCCTACATCGAAGTAGCCTATTTCGATGTGGCGACATCGAAATAGGCTATTTCGATGAATAACGTCTACACGTCCTCCAGGGCTGGCAACGTCGATGTTCAACATCGACGTTGTGCAGCACCACATCGAAATAGGCGCAGCGAGGGAACGTCTACACGCCACAGTAGCACACATCGAAATAAGGGTGCCAGGCACAGCTGCAGACAGGGTCACACGGCGGACTGAACAGCCAGCTGCTCCCTTAAAGGGCCCCTCCCAGACACACTTGCACTAAACAGCACAAGATCCACAGAGCCGACAACGAGTTGCAGACCCTGTGCATGCAGCATGAATCCCCCGCTGCAGCAGCAGCAGCCAGAAGGCCTGGGCTAAGGGCTGCTGCACACAGTGACCATAGAGCCCCGCACGGGCTGGAGAGACAGCGTCTCTCAACCCCCCAGCTGATGGCTGCCATGGAGGACCCCACAATTTCGACGTTGCGGGACGCGGATCGTCTACACGGTCCCTACTTCGACGTTGAACGTCGAAGTAGGGCGCTATTCCGATCCCCTCATGAGGTTAGCGACTTCGAAGTCTCGCCGCCTAACATCGAAGTTCACTTCGAAATAGCGCCCGACGCGTGTAGCCACGACGGGCGCTATTTTGAAGTTAGTGCCGCTACTTCGAAGTAGCATGCACGTGTAGACACAGCTTAGATGTGCTAAAGAAGGCCATTAGCAGTACTCCAAGAACTTAATGGTTCAGTGCTCAGGACAATGATCTGTGAATAGTCCTGTTTTCCAGTAAGCCTGGATTATGCCTGGTCCTATAAAGACATATGATCATGCCACCTGGTAGTGCTGGAACCTATCTTGAATTTTGTACTTTTCCACAGGAGTCAGGGGCAGGGAGGGGGGAAGATCAAAGACTTCCCACCCTGGGGAAATTCTGTGGAAGGAATGGAAAGCAAATAATGACTGTCTTCACCTGTCTTCACAGACTGCTCCCAACCCCAAGATGATGTGAGAAAACATCTGGAAACAAAAGAACTCTAAGGACAGGGGTGGGGACAAGCTGCTAGACCCACACCAGAAAAAAGATCAGCTCTGGCCTGAGAAGAACTGTACTGGAAATAAAAACGAGGGTGAGAAATTAGAATTTGTAACAACTTTTCTTAGTTCGTGTCTACACAGCAAAGTTATTTCGAAATATCAGCTGTTATTTTGACATAACTATCCTAGCATCTACACTGTGCAACTGCTATTTCAAAATAATTTCAAAACAGCATTTGGCTTATTTCATAATCGGTAAACCTCTTTGCACGAGGAATAGTACTTATTTTGAAATAGGGGCTGTTTAGATGTGGAATAGAGATTATTTTGAAATAAGCTTTAGCGTGTCCAAAGCGTCCTCTATTGCGAAAAGCCGAGGGCTATTTTGAAATGCATTTGTGTGTAGCAGCACTATTTCAAAATAAACTATTCCAGAATAGCTTATTTTCAAATAAGGCTGCTGTGTTGGCATATCCTTAATGTATTAGGCTTAGCTGGCATGTTTTGATTTATTTTGCTTAGTAACTTACTTTGATGTTTCTGTTATCACTTGCAGCCACTTAAATCCTACTTTTTACACTTAAGAAAACCACTTTTGTTTGTTAAAGTCACTGGCTACATCTAAACGTGCCACTTCTTCTGGAAGCGACATGGCAATGAGCCATCTGGAAATGCTAATGAGGCACAGATGTAAATTTTCTGCATCTCATTAGCATATGGGCACATGTTTTGGTGTCCGGAAGAAGCTCTTCCAGACTCCAGAATACATGTGCGTATGCGCAGCCTGTGGGGATATTCCGGAAAGGAATCCTCCTTCTGGAAGCCTCCTCTTCCTCAGAATTTTCCCAAAGTTTATCTTAGGTACAGAGCTGCTGCCTGCGACATAGACCTATGCAAGCCCAAAACATTACATGGTTTCAAAATCTCCCCGCCATGACCCCTGCCAATGGACTCCCACAGCTGGGGTTGCTAGAGGGGCGGTGGAGGCTCCAGCTCCTGGCCCCTGCTTCTGCAGGGCATGCAGGAGCTCTGGCTCCCAGCCCCATCACAGCCACTGCTGCAGGGCGGTATGGGCTCTGTCTCCCAGGCCCACTCTGCCACAGGATGCAGGGGCTCTGGCTTCCAGCCTCACCACAGCCACCCGTCTGTCGTGCTGCTGCAGGGCGGCGGGGGGGGGGCTCTGTCTCTCAGCCCCACGCTGCTGTGGGACCAGCGGGGTCGGGGAAGGAGTTCGGCTCCCAGCCCCACAATGTTGTGGGGCTGGGGAGCTCTGGCAGGCCTGCATCTGGGAGGGGGCTGGGGCACTGAGCCCTGCTGGCATTCCCAGCTGCAGGAAGCCTGGAGAGGAGGTGCCAGGACACCATACTGTCACGTACAGTTAGATAAAAAGCCCTGTTTTCACTGATATGCACTACTGTGTGATAGATTGCCAGAAGTTGTTTGGCTACATCAAAGAATATGTTTCGAGATGCATCAAAATCATAATTAAATGGGATGTTTCTGTTTTCCAATGCTGTTAATTAGAAGTGCCTACAAAGGTATATTGTACAACACATAATCTCATTTTTCCATGCCCTTTGTCTGTCAGTATTTTCCCTCAAGCTCCTACATTCCATCTTTAGCTCAGGCCAGCACCTATTATAGTGCAGACTGGGGTTAATTTTATATTTTTAGATTTTAAACATTATTTAAATACACTTAAATCCATGCACTAAACATCCCCAACAGCACTCTGCTTTCTTCTCTCAAATAAAAATAAATTGCAACCTACTGCCTCCACCCCATCCCCAAAAAAGCCAAATCATCTTTCTTCAATGGGACTGACAAACTGAGCCAAACATGGAGCTTGGAGGCCAAGACGTTTTGGAGAAAAATGAAAACATCAGGGAAACTTTGACACATTGTTCTGAAGCTTGATGTTAATTTAACCAGACTGCTCCCAAAGCCTCTTCTTGGGCACGAGAAGCAGTTTGTAAAATAACAGCTTGCTCAGATTCTTTTGCAGAGAAGTTAGAGGAAGAGAGGTGGGAGCAGGTAGCTAATGCTCCAGACAGTATCATTGCCATTTGGCTGTGCATCCTCCTGGTAGCCAAAAGAAAATATATAACATTTACTCACATACTTGGGAGATTATTTCATTGCACCTGCAGGCACCTTCTGCTGCAGGACTTACTCTGCCCTGAGACAGCCCAGAGGTTTAAAAAACAGGTACCTGCAAATGAAATGTAATAAACATGAAATAATCTCCCCAGGATCCCAGAAAAGCTTTTTTCCCCCTTCATCAGTGATGTGCACAATAGTGCTGGCAGCAATTCAGTCTGAAGGATACCTCTCAGTAATGTGAATTATTCTTAGAGTTTCACTCTGACTTGTATCAGACTTTACCTTGGATGTCCACAAGACATGTTTCTTCTGTATTACTGCACATAAAAAAACCTCACACACTTTGTCTTGCTTAAAAACCAAAGCAAATGTATAAATTTCCACTGAAGCCGCCAATAACAAAAACTTTCATCTTGCTCTTCAGATAATTGTATAAAATCTGGATTTGATGGCGGCCAAAAGAACTACATGAAGGAATAAAGAGGGATCCAGCTGCAGCACGAGGTTGTGAAGAGACTTAAATGTCAGCTGTCCTTTCTCCTGGCAATGTGGAAAAGGCAATAAGAGGTGAATAGAATATAGCATATTATGCTGAAGTGAATATCTATTGATTGAACTGACATAGTTCTCCGTTTTTTTTTAAACCTTCTTCAGGAAAAGGCTGTGTGCCATGCTGACAGACGTGGCATACTTTAAAATACACTTGCAAAGCACTTGAAAAAGAACGAAAATATTGTGAAGAGCTGAAGTTTTAAATCTGTACCAGTAGGCTAAAAATGTCAGTAGTTCTGGGACTGGATGGTTAGGGGCATAGATGACTTATGAAAGCCCCTGCCAAAATTTTAATAGCTAACTGGGGTGGTCCCCTCCCTGTCTCTCTTGGTGGCCCTTTCTGCACCTCCTCCTTCAACCACAGGCACCAGGTGCCTGTGGTTAGGGGCACCAGTAATGGAAGACGTCTTTTAACCTCTAATCACTGGAAACATTGACCAGTCAAGCCTAAATGAAAAGCGTTTGTGATCTTAAATTCCAGACTGAAATTGCCAAAAGTCTCTTCAGTGTAATTGTTGCATTGTCTAGATTTTCTGTGGCTGGTTTTAGACTTCAAACGAGGAAACTTATTTATAATATTGTTAAATATGGGCTAATAAAGTTATGGAACAAGTTTCCATCGCTTGAAAGGCAAACTATAGCTTAATTCAACAATTATGTCTTCCTTACAGATATCCTGTGGTGCCAAGCTATGATCATTTTGAATCCTATCTTAGTTAGCTTAAGTGGCTTTTGTTGAAATTTATACCCCGCGTAAATTCAAGGAAGTCAATTCAATTTCACTGGGAATAATTTTACCTACTTTTGCTGAAGTCTTATCTGGAAATAATTTTGCTGGTTTGTTGTACAGTTTCTTTGTCCTAAGAGATCACACCCAACACAAAACATGGTTCTGTGATGTCTTGTTTATTCTCTCACTCTGCTGTGAAATCTTCTGGACAATGCTAGTTTTAAGAACCACGCGGACACATACATAAGTCAAAGACTTGCCGACCATACTGTAATATAGGTACTCAACATTTATTTTTACAAGAAATTTAACTTATGAGCATTGTGCAAATCTGTGATGAGCCTCCCAGTTTTAAGTGTCTGACACTCATTTTCTATGGTACAAATGGCCAAATTTTTCAGATGATATCTACTCACATGGAAACGAATTATCCCAGAAAGCTGCAGAGTTCTACAAGCGTGGGCTGTCTGTGTGGAGATGCAAGGGGAAGAGTGGACATGGCTGAAGGAAAATGAACACACTGGCTTATCATCAGTTGCTGACTGCTGCCTCTGGGAGAACCCCTACATTAGGGGTGGGGAAACGTTTTTGGATTGGGGGCCACTGACTACAGATAAATCAGTCAGGGCCATGGAAGTGAGATATAATAATAAAAAAAAATCCCCTCACTGGTGTGGTCTCTCACCGTGTGGGCCAGGGCTGTGGGGCCTTGCAGGAGCAGGCTGGGAACTGGGGGCTCTGGGTGAGATGGAGGGTGCAGGAGTGGGCTGGGGTGGGTAATCTGGGCCAGAGTGGCGTGCAGGAGTGGGCTGTGGGCAGGGGATCTGGGCAGAAAGGGCGTGTAGGAGAGGGGTGAGGGTCTGAGTGGGACGGTGCAGAAGTGAGCTGGCGGTGGGTGATCTGGGCTGTAGTGAGGTGCAGGAGCAGGCTGTGGGTGGGGACCTGGGTGGGGTGTGTAGGGTAGGTCTGGGGGTCTGGGTGGGAGCAGGTCCAGGAGCAGGCTGGAGGTGTGGGTCTAGGTGAGAGGAAGGGTGCAGGAGGGTTTGATGTGGAGTCGGGAAGGGAGGGGTCTGGGAGGGAGGGATTACATGAGTCAATGTGGGGTCTGGGTGGGAGGCATGGAGGGTGTTGGGTGTGGGGTCGCAGAAGGAGGTTCGGTGGACACTAGGGGTCTGGGAATGAGGGGCCAAGAAGGGGGTGGGAGTAGGGGTCCCCACGGAGCTGTCTGAGGGCATGGGGTCTGGGCGACAGGGGTGCCCTTACCTGTGCAGCACCCCGGATGCACATGGCTCTGCACCCCTTCTCTCTTCTCCAGGCACCGCCCTCTGCTGCTCTGATAGGCCAGCATTCCAGCCCACCAGAGCACTGGTAGGAAGCCTCCTGGCAGGCTGCCCAGGCTGGGGCTGCTTCTCCCTGCTGGAAGAACAGCACTGACCAGCAGAGGAGCCTGGAGCTGCTTCTTCCCTTCAGCCCCTGGCAGAGCCTGCAGTCTGCATCCAGTCTGCAGCCTGCCTGATCCAGCCCGCGAGGCTTGGGGCTCTGCACAGGCCATGGAGGGGAATCCTGAGCCTCAGGTTCTCGATCCAGACTGTGGGCTTGGGGTTCCCTACCCCTGTCCTATGAACTTACCATGTTTTGCAGTTATACAACAGAATAAATCATTACAGAGATACAGGGCTCTGGTGGGACAATAGTGGTCGCAGTATAAGAATCTAGCCCAGGAACCAGCAACCCCCAGCAGCAGTGCCAACAGTGGCATGTGAGCCAATTTCCACTGGCACACAAGACAGGAGCTCCGCCCTGCCCTTTCTCCCCCATGTAGCTGGGAGCTTGCTCATAGCCAGGCTGCCTGTGGATTGACAAAAGACCAGTTAATGCTGCCAACCACCACCTAAATGGCAAAGCTCTGCCATCTTCGTTTATTTATTAATGAAGCTGTTGGAAGTAGGTCAGTGACTTTAAAGGCTGTCACTGGCACTTGGACTGTAGAGGTCAACATATCAAGTTTCAGCATTCCACCTTGGAAAGGTGGCTGACCCCGATATAGAGTGAAAAGACTGCTTATATTTGCTGCTACAGCTGGCCTGCTAGCAAGGGGCCTGATCCACTGCCTATTAAGTCAGAGGGAGTCTTTTCATTGATTTCATTCTGTGCTGAACAGGTGGTGGGGAGTAGAGGAAGTGACCGAGCTCTTCCACTAGTCCTGGTTGTGGATTGCAGAAAAGGAAGCCCATGGGAAATGGCACGTCTTTTTTCCTTGTGGTTGCAGTAGGTATATGTGTTGTAAAATAGTTTGTTGGTCATTCAAGCAGGCTACAGGAAAAACATGGCTGTATTCTTTGTTCAGCCCAGAACAAGGAAATCTTGTAGTTCTCAGAGGCTACGTCTACACTAGCCAAAAACTTCTAAATGGCCATTTCAAAATTTACTAATGAAGCGCTGAAATACACATCCAGAGCCTCATTAGCATGCAAGCGGCCGCGGCACTTCGAAATTGACGTGGCTCGCCGCTGCGTGGCTCATCCAGACGGGGCTCCTTTTTGAAAGGACCCCAGCTGCTTCGAAGTCCCCTTATTCCTATCTCCTCATAGGAATAAGGGGACTTCAAAGTAGGTGGGGTCCTTTCGAAAAGGAGCCCCCTCTGGATGAGCCGTGCAGCGGCGAGCCGTGTCAATTTCAAAGTGCCGTGGCCGCCCGCATGCTAATGAGGTGTTGGATATGTATTTCAGCGCTTCATTAGTAAACTTCGAAATGGCCATTTGCATGGCCATTTCAAAGTTTTTGGCTAGTGTAGACACGGCCAGAGTGAAATGAGAGCTAGATGCTATCACCCCTAGGAATGCTGGGAAGAAGGACTAGCACATGAAAACCTGTCTACAAAGTGTCACTATGCGTACTACTTCTAAAATTTGCAGACGATCCAAAGATTGGGGAATGGTAAGAGGACAATGTTAAGAGGACAAGTGACAAATACAGAGTGATCTAGATTACTTGCTAAATTAGGCACAATCAGACTGCCTGTCAGTACTGCCGACGTAAGATCTAGGAACGCTGACCGGCTAAGAGCTCCATTCTGGGCAGCAGTGGCTCTGAAAAAGACTTGAGGGGCATAGAGGATAATCAGCTGAACATAGGCTGCCAGTGCTATACTGTGGCTAAAAGGATTAATGTGATCCTTAAGTCTTGTCTACATTGTGTGGCAGACTAGAAGCGGCAGCCAGCAAATATCTGATGGAGGGTGAACATTTTGGGTCCTGTTGGGGACCAGGGAGTGTGCGGGAGCAGCCTGCCCATGACTAAAAGGCCCCTCTCAAAGTGAGGGGGGACCCATTAAAAGACATGGCCTCAAGCGAAGTCAGGGGACAAGTAAAAAGAAAAACAGGGATGGGAGTGGAGGTCAGAGGTTCAAAACAAGGGAGCCAGAGGGGGACACCAAGCAGAGAGCCCCGGACAGCGCCCACTGCTCCCCGAAGGCTTCGAGGAAGCCAGTGGACACTGCCCAGAGGAACTTTGCCTGGATTCGTGAGCGGAGGGCGGAGTGGAAATAGGCCCCACAGTCACAGGTCTCCCCCGCAGCCAGCCTCCTCTCTCTGGTGTTGTAGATGGCCACTTTAGCCACAGCCAGGAGGAGGCTGACAAGGAGGTCCCACGACTTAGTGGGGCCACAGATGGGATGTGCCATGATCAGGAAGTGTGGGGAAAAGTGCAGCCAGAACCTCAACAGGAGGTCTCCCTCATGTCACAGAAGGAGCAAGTATCCGGGAGGGGGGTGAACCACACCAGGCATGTGCCTGTGCTCACCACCCCATGGACAATCCTCCAACAGATGTACCCAGTGGGCCGCAGGACCAAGGTGGAGTAAAGACTGGCTCACCGGGGCTCCCCACCCTCAGATGGTATTAGAAGGTCCTGCCACTTGTGATCGGGCTGGGACACGAGGGTGCACACCTTTCCCTCGGTGTGGTGGTGGTGAGATCTGGGAAAGGTGCACACGCGGCTCTTCTGCTGCGACTATACCTAGGGGGCAGCCGGCGGCGGGATGTGTTGATAGGTCAGTTGGAGTGGGAGGTCCTTGAGCTGGAGAGGCGTCTGGCTGCCAGCCCTGGGGATCCATCCCTCTGCGGCACGTACTGGGAGAAGCGGGATGAGCTGCGGACCGTGAACAACTTTCGGGCGTGGGGGGCTTTGTGAGGTCATGTATCTGTCTCCTTCGGAAGATGGATCGTGACTCCCGCTTCTACATCCTGGAGAAAAAGATGGGGGCCAAAAAGCACATCATCTGCCTGCTTGTGGAGGATGGCACCCCCCACCCCCACAGATCCGGTGGAGATGTGCGAGAGGGCCCACGCCTTCTACGCCGCTCTCTTCTCCCCGGATCTGAGTGATGCTGATGCCTACAGAGTGCTCTGAGACCAAATCCCTTCGGTCAGCACAGGCGACTGGGACTGGCTGGAGCTACCTCTCACTCTGGCCGAGTTCTCGGAAGCCCTCCGTCTCCTGCCCACCAACAAATCCCTGGGCATGGATGGGCTGACCATGGAGTTCTACTGCGTGTTTTGGGATGTCCTTGGCCCAGACCTAGTCAGCGTCTGGGCCAAGTCCTTACAATGCGGGGTCCTCTCTTTATCATGCAGGCAAGCTGTGCTCACCTTGCTGCCTAAGAAAGGGGACCTCTGCGATTTCAGGAACTGGCGTCCTGTCTTGCTCCTCAGCACAGACTAAGAGATCATTGCCAAGGCCATCTCACTTTTCTTGGAGTCCGTGTTGAAGGATGAAATCCTTTTTGTTCTCCTCCTAAGTTCACAGAGGGGGCAGACCTCCAGGCTGGATAGGCAGCTGGGGCTTGTTAGTAGTCAGCCAGTCACTGCTTGCAATCAAGCACCTGCTACCAGTTAAGGCCTCCAGGATCCCTATAAAAGGTTTTCCCCAGGCAGTAGGAGAGAGAGTAATGCCCAGAGGGAAGGAGGTTGGAAGGCAGGGAGAAGGGTGGAGTAGGACATGCCAAGGGATACCAGGTACCAGATGAAAGTGGTGGGTGCAGAGGCCCAGGGAAAGGTTGCTGCTGTGGAGCTGGGGAGAAAGCCCCACTCGGTCTGTTCCTTTCTAAAGTCTCCGGGCTGGAGTCCAGGGCAGTGGGTGGGACTGGACTCCTCCAACCTTCCCCTGGTGGGGTACCCAACTTGTGCCAAACTGGTGCAGCCTGAGTCTGGTGGAGAGGATCATACTCCACCCTCGCTCAAGACTGGCCTGTGATGAAAATGGCTCAGTGAAGGGAGACCCTTGCCTTTGGCAAGCTCCAGGGCAAAGAAAGGACCGGTCTGTGGTGCACAGCCACCTGGGAGTGCAGCACCCCTAAGGGACAGATGAGGGGCTTGCCACAATTGTCATATTACTACCTGGAAAATGTAGTATATAATGATGCACTCCTAGGTGCTCACTGTGCTGTTGTAGTGTCCACGCAGGGTATTGCTGCATGGATGGCTGGTGTGCTATAGCCTTGGCTTGGCTTGCTGCAGAGGCAAGTCATTGGATGTACAAACAGGAGTATATCAGTTAGAAAGATTATATTACCCTGGTATCTGGGACTGGTGCAACTGCTGCAGAAATACTGCAGCCAGCAGGAGTGTGGCCCTAGCTGTTATGCGGAGGAGGGCTTTTGACGAAATTAGTGAACTGGCTAGCAGTGAGGCCTGAGAGGGAAGTTTAAGTTGGAACACAAACACATGCTCTTCAGGGCTCTTTTGGCTGAGAGACGCTAGCACCTAACAGGGAATAAAGGGGTTGAAGTATTTAAGTTCTGTGCAGTTTACCTGTATGTGATCTTGGTAGGAACTTAAAATCTGTACCTGCTTGCCAAGGGATGAGCAGGTCAGTGTAGGAGAATGTAATCCTGCATTGATAAGACCAGTGCTGTGAGATTATCCTGTAGCTCCTTTGTACTAGAAGGAACAAGAATTGAGGGGCTGATTCAAAACTCTTTGAAGTGAATGAGACTTTCCAGTGCCTTCTCTCGGCTGTGGATTAACTCCTAAAGAAAAAACCTCAGGCTAAACACATCCCTTGCACGCTGTCAGGTCTGGTAATCGGTGACTACTATCTGACTGGCTGCAGGACCAACTAACTTCCCCAGCTGAAAAACTGATCCCTCTATGCAGTTTATAGCTTAGAACAGCAGTCTCCTCCTCGAAACACATGGTCACTTTCTGAATTTAGGTGCAGTCCAGGATCTAGTTCAAACCCAAACACAAGGCCCCACTGCTGTACCCAGACATGCCAGCTTCTTTCGGGGGTGGCACAGGACCAGGGTGGGGGTGAGCCCACCTTAGCCACACTGCCTGGGAGCCATTTGAGGTAAGCAGTGCCCACTCTGGTTACTCCATTCTCCCTCTCTCATGCTCGTTCACCAGGCTAGGGAAAGGGAGAGGGGTGCACATCCTGGGCTTGGGCCAAGGGGTTCAAAGATCTCTAGGCTGAGCCTAGGGCAGGAGCTTGGAGTGCAGTAGGGGGTTCAGGCTATGGGAGGGAATTTGGTTGTGGGGGAGCTCAGGGTTCAGGCAGTGGTAGGGGTTCCAGACTGAAGTAGGGATTTGGGATGCCATCTGCCTTAGCTCACTGTGGTGGCTAACGGCTCCACAACAACCTCACAGTGTGGCTGCAGGAGACCAAGCCCAATTCCAGCAGACTCCCTACTGATGTTCCCTTTCACATTTTTCCCCATCAGAATTAATTTTATGTTTTTGAGCTAATGTGTGGCTGTGTGCCATCAGCTGTGTGTGTGTAATACAGATCATCATAAGGATGAGTCCCACCACAACAGGTTAGTCATTTTAGAACTCACCATTCAAAAAATGAAATGTAAGTGTAAAAAGAAATAAAAATTAACTGTGTATACCAGTCAAAACCAGTACTTTGAAAGAAGTAACAACACCAACACCACAAGTATGTGTTGGGTTGGAAGGGAGTGGGACAGGCTGTGTTTGTGTGAGATGCAGACACTCACTATGTGTGAGTGACAGAGATCCACTTCGGCCCTTTTTAGGTATGCTGAGCATGTTTGGATATGGAAGCAGCTACTAGCAAGCTCCCTTCATCCCAAGCCCTGTTGTGTCTTTCCTTTCTGTGGAGATATCCATGCCTCCCCCATGCTGCACTGCAAGTAGGAGGCTCACTGGGCCAGCTCCAAGGCAGAGGAGCAGAACAGTAGTGAGAGGAAGAGAATCTCTCTCAGTACTGGAGACCCTCCTGGCCAAACCAATTAGGATCGCCTGCCAGAGGCTCCAGGATCTACCAGCAGACCACAATCTAATGGTTGGGTGACCACAGGCTTAGCCCCCGTCTATCGTCCAGCTCCCTCACTCCCCCCAGCTACTCATACCATGGCTATTTTTAGGATATAATGAACATGGTGTTAGGTACTGAGCTTCTATCAGAATGGGAACTCTTCTGTGAATCTGAAGATGTAAAATTAATACTTTTCAAATGCTTTAACCCAATATTGTGAGGTGTTCCACAGCTTCCCAATTCTAGCATTTTCGACTGACTACCAATGTTGTCACTAGTCAGATCTTTCAAGTTGCTCCCTCTTGAGGTGGGTTTCTTTGTCTGTTTCATTCTGATCTTTCAGCTTTACACTCATAATACACTTGAACCCACATACTCTAGAGCCGTGTCTACACGTGCATGCTACTTCGAAGTAGCGGCACTAACTTCGAAATAGCGCCTGTCATGGCTACACGTGTCAGGCGCTATTTCGAAGTTAACTTCGACGTTAGGCGGCAAGACGTCGAAGCCGCTAACCCCATGAGGGGATAGGAATAGCGCCCTACTTCGATGTTCAACGTCGAAGTAGGGACCGTGTAGTCGTTGCGCGTCCCGCAACGTCGAAATTGCGGGGTCCTCCATGGCGGCCATCAGCTGAGGGGTTGAAAGACGCTCTCTCCAGCCCCTCAGCTCAATGATGGCCGCGTGGAGCGGCCCCTTAAAGGTCCCCTCCCCCTCCTTTCCTGTGCAGGAAGCTGAGGGAACGTGCAGGTAGCAGCTCAGACACGCGGCCAGCCTGCACGTCCCTCAGCAGCCACAGGAGGCACAGGACCTTTAATGGCCACCCGGCAGCCCCTCCAGCACTCTCAGGGGATGCCCCCCAAGGGGAGCCAGGGCAGCCAGCCCAGCCAGGCTGGCAGCCAGGCCGGCAAGTGGCAGCGGGGCCCCTCCTGGATGGAGGCTGAGCTGCGGGACCTGCTGGGGCTCTGGAGCGAGGAGGAGGTGCTCCAGGTAATGGGGAGCAAGAGGCGAAACGCGGATGCGTTTGCTCGGCTGGCCGAGGGCCTGGCCGCCCGGGGTCACCCTGCCCACACTCCTGATCATGTCAGGAGTAAGGTGAAGGAGCTGCGGCAGGGTTACGCCCGGGCCTGGGATGCGGCCAGCTGATCTGGGGCCGCCCCCGTCACTTGCCCCTTTTACAGGGAGCTCAGGGACATCCTGGGCCCCCGGCACATCTCCTCCCCTCCGGCCACCCTTGATACTTCGGCTGACGAGCCCCAGCAGGCCCTGCAGCCGGAGTCCACCCCGGAGGTAAGCCCCGCACCCCGGGGGCCCGCCCCGGAGCCCACCCCTGGGACATTGCGGCAGGAGGAGGAGGAGGAGGAGGAGGAGGGCTTCTCCTCCGCAGAATCCGGGCTGCAGATCCTCCTCCTGCCATCCCAGAGCAGCAGCCGGGCCTCCGCCCCCCCGGGGATCTCCGGACCGTGGGAGTGGACCAACAGGTATGTACCCCCCTCTGGTGTACACCCCTGGGCTTGAGGGGCGGGGGTAATAGATATGTGTCCAGGGCCCCACACATGCTCACATGGCCATGGCCCCGAAGACAGCAGGGCCATGTCCCTCACAGCAGTGCATCAGCCCCTGCCCCCCCCCCGACCCTGCATGACAGTGTCATGCCCCATCCCCGGGGCAGGGGGGAGCGGAACCTCGAGGGGCCCCCGGGAGGAGGGGGTGGGACACCCTGCAGCAGCAGCAGCAGCATGTGATGGAGTGGAGGGAGTGCAAAAGGGAGACTCAGGCTAGATATGAGCAACAAGAGCCGAATAGCTCCCAGGGGCAAAGGATGATCCTGGGGCTACAGCTGGCAGGTGACACCTCTGCCCTGAACAAACAGGAGGGAGGAGCCGAGCTGGCTTTGAATCGGAGTGGGGAGGGGCGCAGGTAGAGGCTAGGGGAAGGGAGACCTGGAAGGCAGCCAGCCTGAGGAGGGGGAAAGCTACACCCCAGAGGGGCACCCCTTGGGGTCTTCTCCCCAGGATGGGTTGGAAGGACTGTCTCTTCTGACAGCTGGTGCTGTCACTCCTGGGAGAAACTGGGCATCTGTGGCCTAAGAAACCTCTCCTGTCAGACCCTGCAGAGTGAAGTGAGAGTCGCTCCCACCAGGGGACGGGGTGCAGTGCAGGGGGACCCCTGAACCCCATCCATCACAGCAGCATCTCCCGGGGACGGGGATGGGGAACCTGCAGCATAGAGCTGGGGGGACAAAGGCCACGGCTCGGGGCCCACACTAACGCCTGTCTCCATTCTTCTTCCCCGCCTCCTCTCCTGTGTCCCGCAGCTGCACCATCGGAAGGACCGGAAGAGAGCGCCGGCGAGGCATCAGTGGTCCCGGAGACCCCTCCGGGGCCATCGCTCCAGGCAAGCCCCTCGGCTGAGGACCGACCGGCCCCACGGCGGGCTAGACGGTGGACCCCGCGCCACCACCAGCCGACGGCGACGGACCCCCAGCTGCTGGTCATCCACCGTCAGCAGCTGGAGGTCACGGAGCAGCACCTGTGGGTGGAGCAATGCCACCTGCACCTGCAGGAGCGGGCGCTGGCCTGGCGCCAAGAGGCATGGGGGGCCTACATGGAGACTTTCAACCGCCTGGTGGACTACCTGGCTCCCCATGCCGCGCCGGCCGCCGCAGCGCCTACCCTGCCTGCTCCACCTGCCGCACCACCAGCTCCTCCGCACGTCGCCGTCCCGTCCGCCGTCGCCCCGCCACCCACCACCGAGGGCCGGAGCGCCGAGGGACCCCTGGAGCCAGCTGAGACTCGCCGGGCATATCTTCCGGTCTGCCCCGCACCCAGCCAGCCCGGGGGCTGCGGCCGTGGCGGGGCTCCAGGGGGCCCACGCCCAGTGCTGGACTTTAGGGGCGAGGGGCCCGGGACGTGGCCCCCCCGCTTGTATATAGTTGTGACTTATTAATTTGTGCCCCCCGTTTGCCCCGTCCCCCCCATGTAAATAGTTCTCCCCTTTATCATCCCTGGTTTTCTTTTTATTAGTGAACAAACTTTTTTATTACTATTGTTTTATTTGTACACATTACTTTTGTTCCACACATGTTGTATATAGTTTGTTCTTGTTTTATTTATAGTTAGTTCAGGCGCTGGTTGAAGCGCTCCTGGCTAGCGGAGAGATGGCCCGTGTACGGGTGCATGAGCCAGGGCCGGAGGGGGTATGCCGCATCTGCGATGACGCAGAGGGGCATGGTGGTGTCCCACACAGGGATCTCCCACTGGGGGATGTAGGTCCCCGCCTCCAGCCGGCGGCACAGGCCCGAGTTCCGGAAAACCCGGGCGTCGTGGGTGCTGCCAGGCCAGCCCACATAAATGTCCTGGCCATTTCAAAGTTTTCAGCTAGTGTAGGCATAGCCTTAGATACCTGAAAACTGCTATCATGTCCCGCCTCAATTTTCTTTTTTCCAAACTAAACAAGCCCAGTTCTTTCAGTCTTTCTTCATAGGTCATGTTCTCTAGATCTTTGATCACTCTTGCTGCTCTTTTCTGTACACTTTCCAATTTCTCCATCTTTCTTGAAATGCAGTGCCCAGAACTGGACACAATACTCCAACTGAGGCCATGAAATCAAAATACTCAAACCTCCAAAAAGCCTTCAGCAGTTGGTTTGATTCCAGCTCCTCCAAGCTAAATTTTAGGTTTCAATTTGAGCCTTTTTATGCAGGTTTAGTTATTAAGCAGTTAGATCATTCCTTAGTAAATAGGTGCTAAATAGTTCAGTCAAGTCCATTTATAATAAAATTGGTACAGCATGATATTACAATTGCATCTGTCTGGTTTGGAAACATCTTATGTACCAGAGCTGCGGGTGTTTTTTTTTTTTTTTTTTTTAATGGGTTTGGTATAACTTCAGCAATGACCTCAGTCCTAAGTAGCATTACATAGTCACTGGAAAATGCACACATGGAACAGGGAAGCTCAGACAGAGTAAAAATGTCAAAATCTGTACTGCAGGATAGGGAGGGGCCAAGTGAAATAATCTCTCTAATGAGAGGATCTGGCTTTCTGGCTTGGAAACAAAATTTGACCAACTTCTTTAACCCATTGGTTATAATAGCAATTCAAAAGCAACGCTTTTTGAAGGGTGGTTTTTTTTTGTCCTGGGTACTCAATGCCTGATGGATTAGGATTCTCTGCTTTATTGATCTGACTTGGGTTAGACATATTGTAAACAAGAAGCAAATGTCTTGGCCTGAATTTCCTCTCACTTATCAGTTATGCACTGATGTAACTTCATGGCTGTTATTCCTATACCCAGTCAGTGAGAAGAGAATCCTGCCCAGTGGCTTTATGGCTTGGCTTAAGATGTTTTTGTGCCCTGTTTTCACCTTTTCCAGAGAGGTTTTGCATTTAGGGCTATGTTTTAGAATGCTTTGTAATATGGACACAAAAGTATGGTCAATCTATGGTACTGTATATTTCAATACTGTTTGTATTTATTAAAAATACCAGATGAGTTTGTGATTGCACATTAAATAAAACTTGAAACTAATTCTACAATCTGTAGACTAGGCTGTCTGGTCCTGTCCATGTATATTTTTTTTCACCCCCCACCTCCCTTCATGCATACTGGGTTTGTCGGGTCCCCCTTTTGCACCCTTTACCCAATCCTCAGAACCATCTGTGGTGTGTGTCCATTACAAGTTAAGGAGAAATTGGCATCCCTCACAAATACCCATGGGACAGCTGAAAGTGAATTATTGTAACATGAGGCTCTTAGAGCCTCATATGCTTCTCTACAGTGCAGCAGTGTGAAGTGATGTTGGCATGAATTAAGATATCTACACTCATCCCTCCATTAAATGAGTACTTTACTTATGAGTACTCACTAAAATGAGGGACACATACCCAGCTTTGTTCACTAGATGAGTGAACTTCCCTCCCCCGCCACTCTGCAACTACCACCCACTGTAGTCTACCCCCTTGCTGGCTCCACAGCCTCATTCCCGCCACAGCCTGACCCCCACTGCCAGCCTGAACACCCATCCTGCAGCAGCCTTAGCATCCCACACCCCATGGACCCAACCTGCAGCGGCCTGAACGCCCACAGATCCAATCCACCACCAGGTTTTAACCCTCCCTCCTGCTCGTGGCCCCAAACTGCCACCAGCCTTTAACCTTCCACCACCAACCCAAGGTTCACTTGTCTTTCAAAAGCAGAGCCACATGCTGCCACTCCTTCCCTGAATTAGGAGCACTAGGAACCAATCAGACTTTACGTGTATTTAAATGGTAATTTAGTGTCCCTCTTACAAGCTTTCACCTATGGGCAGAGGGTTGGGAACCAATTGTGCTCATATAGGCCGCGTCTACACATGCTGGCTACTTCGAAGTAGCGGCACCAACTTCGAAGTAGCACCTTTCACGGCTACACATGTTGGGCGCTATTTCGAAGTTGACATCGACATTAGGCGGCGAGACGTCGAAGTCGCTAACCCCACGAGGGGATGGGAATAGCGCCCTACTTTGACGTTCAACGTCGAAGTAGGGAACGTGTAGTTGTTGCATGTCCTGCAACATCGAAATAGCGGGGTCCAGCATGGTGGCCATCAGCTGAGGGGTTGAGAGACGCTCTCTCCAGCCCCTGAGCTCGATGGTTGCCGCGTGCAGCGGCCCCTTAAAGCTCCCTGCCCCCTGCCTTCCTGTGCAGGAAGCTGAGAGAGCGTGCAGGCAGCAGCACAGCCATGAGGCCGGCCTGCACGCTCCTCCGTGCCCACACACCCCCACCCGCTGTGATGGCCACCCCCCAGCCCCCCAGTTTAATGTTATTTTGCAAATAGTTTTTATATTAGACCCCTGTTGCTATGCTGATCCTTGCCCCCCCATGTACATAGTTCTCCCCTTCCTTGTCTTCCCCTTTCATCTTATCCTTATTTATAATACATATATATAAGTTTGATTTTGCCTGTAAATAGTTAGTCTTGATAATAATAATAAGAGTTCTACAGATATTTGATTTGACGAACAAATGTCTGCTTTTATTTACAGGAAAAGTGGGGGTGTGTGCTCTTGGGTGCTCTGTGGTGTGGGCATGGGGCAGGGAGTGTTGTGGAGGATGGGGGGGGGTGCAGTGGGGGGCCTGCCAGTGTTCACCCCATGGCCTCGTCGAACTGGGCCCACAGGGCCTCCCGGACCCGGGTCCCTTCGGGGTCCACCTGGCGACTGGGGACAGCGGATGGCTGCACATCGGCCCTGCCGGCCTGCACAGCCCAGCCCTGAAGAAGGCCTCCCCCTTGCTCTCCACGAGGTTGTGTAGGGCGCTGCACGTGCCCACAATCTGGGGGATGTTGGTGGGGCCCGCATCAAGGCAGGTGAGGAGACACCTCCAGCGCCCTTTGAGGCACCCAAATGTGCGCTCTACCACCTGGCGTGTGTGGTTCAGGTGCAGGTTGAAGTGCTCCTGGCTGGCTGACAGCTGGCCCGTGTACGGGTGCATGAGCCAGGGCCGGAGGGGGTACGCCGCATCTGCGATGATGCAGAGGGGCATGGTGGTGTCCCCTACAGGGATCTCCCACTGGGTGATGTAGGTCCCCGCCTCCAGTTGGCAGCACGGGCCCGAGTTCCGGAATATCCGGGCGTCGTGGGTGCTGCCAGGCCAGCCCACATAAATGTCCAGGAAATGGCCCCGGCTGTCCACCACGGCCTGGAGGACCACTGAGTGGTAGCCCTTCCTGTTTAAGTAGCGTCCTCCACTGTGCTCTGGGGCGTGGATGGGGATGTATGTCCCATCCACAGCCCCGAAGCAACTGGGGAAGCCCAGGGTGGCAAAGCCGGCGATGGCGGCATCTGGGTCCCGAAGCCTCACGAGCCTGTGGAGGAGCAGGGTGTTGATGGCGTGGACGACCTGCAGGGGAAGCACATGGGAGAGCACCAATGAGGGGTGTGCAGGGTGTGTGTGGCCCTCCCGTGCCAGGGCCCCCCTCCTCTCCCGTCCCCTCCCCTGCCAGGTCCCCCTTTCAAAGAGCTTCCTTTGAAAGAAGAGAAGCAGTGTAGACAGATCTTTCGAAAGTAAATCCCCATCTTCAAAAGAACCCTTCTTCCCATAAAAAAAGAAGCTCTTTTGCAAGAATATGCAAATTAGGCACCAGATATGTAAATCTGCACCTCAATTGCCTTTTCGATTTCCCTCCATTTGCATGCCTCTTTCGAAAGAGGAATGCAAGTGTAGACACAGCCTCTAGGTCCATTTCTTCAGTAAACTGCTCTAAGTTGTTCAGCTAGTCTGTTCTGTTTCTCTCTATGCAGTTACAAACCTATCTTTTTTCAGATTAGTTAATTAACCTTACTACTGGCAACAATGGCTGTGTACAGAAGGACAGGTGGGGGTTTTAAACTAGTTTCAAAGTGGCTTCATAAATCCCAAGGGATAAGGACTTCAAACACAGCAGGACAGAGTTTAGAAAAGATTAATCATGAAGGAATGGAAAGTTTCTTTCTCATGGTGTCCATAAAACTGTAGAAAGGCAAAATAGAATTGGATAACCACTTCTTTGTGGGTATGCCAGAGACTGTATGTATCTGGGTTTGATCCCAGAAGAAATACTGTAAGATAATTTTGATGTAGACTCCTTGCAGTCAGTCAAAGAAAAATACCTTGAAATTCAACATTTTCCACTAACCTGTAATTAAGCCCCCAACAATGCCTATATTACAGACTGCTGTTGTGACACAGCATCTTTGATCAACACCATTTCTCTCAGCTCATCTATTCTTCTTTTACCTTATGTACTTCTTAAAGGTGAATAAATGGAATAATCAGAGTCCCCTACAATCTCATTTTGCAGCCTACCCCAATCACTCCCTACTCCTGATACCTATTGCTACCATTCTTTCACATCTCTGCTAGTCACTGTCCTCTCTGTGACCTCTTCACCGCTGCAACTGCTTAGTCAAATAGCTTTGTCCATGACTTGTGCACTGTTTGGCAGTGTAGTGGGATTTTCTGACATGCTCAATGTTTACCTAACTCTCTGCTCCCATCAGTATCTGATAAAACTCCCATTAACTTCAATGGGAGCAGAACTAGGCTTTTGTAAATCTCATTCTGTGGAAGTAAGCATTTGGGGCTTGTCTACACTAGTTCCTGGGCGCCTTGAAGTACTGGCAGGTCAGCCATGGCTACACGTGAAGCAGCACTTTGAAGTTTAACACTTGAGTTGCCACAGAGGGACGGGGATTTTCTTAATGAAGTGCTGCATGTACACCACAGCATTTCATTAATAAACTCCCAACACCCTACTTACCATCCTCCCTTTGAAATAGGGTGGTAGTATAGACAAATCCTTGGTGTGGAAAAGACCTCCTGGGTTATAAGGTGTGTTCCTTTGTTGGAGTGGTGTTTCCAGAGTCTGTATAATTTAATGCCAAACACATGAAGATAGAACAATCCTTGCAGACAATGATGTCTGTAACAAATCTCCCTGTCTTTTCTTACTTTATTTTAGTTTTGCAACAAACTAACATGCAACCTCAGTTTTTCCGGTGACCAGATTATTTTGTGGCAAAACCTGCATGCGTACATTTGGGATTACATATCTCTAACTATTGGAGTCATTGGTAAACGTCTAACAGGAAAGGGATGACTCAGAGAGATACAATCTTTTCCCTTGTAATATATTAACAGCTGCCTGAGTTGAACAGAAGAATTGTTTCCTAGAGAAGAAACAGAGCTTGGAAATCTAAAGTGAGTTAAGCTTCCAGAGGCTTATTCTACAAGATAACCCACCAAAGCCAGGAACTAACTATCGGGTGGAAAGGGGCACTCCAGAGAAACCTCGTGCAACAGGGGAAACTGAAGCATGATACAAAAGTTGCAATTATTCCGAATCTCTCGGTGGAATACCCTTCTGGGTTTTACCCAGCAACCCAGGCCGGTGTACACGGTGGCCAATCCAATAGGGTTGTACAGGGTTGTGATGAGGATCTGTGTGATAGGTGTCTTCCCTGAAAGAAGGGCTGAGGCTTTTTAAGGGTGAAAAACAAAAGACAGTTTATTGAGGGTAACACAAGACAAACAAGAGGAAACAAGAACTAAGCCGCCTAAGCAACAGACTAATCTTTTTCCCCCACACAACTAGTCTCAGCACAGGGTTTTATTAATTTAAAACTAAAGCCTGTAAACTCGTAACACTGCAACGAGCAGTAATGCTGCAACAAACAGCAACCTTAATTAAACCCTTTACTTACTGTACATCTTGGAGGCCACATGTTGTCTTCAGTGGGTGCTGCAAAGGGAAAACTGTTAATACACAGAGCTTTATAATCTTCTTTTAATAGAAAGCCCGCTGTGGGGTATTATTCCCTCACAAGCAGGTCGGGGAGAACTTCAAGGTTCTCAACCCTATTTCCAGAGTTACCTCCTATGATGACTCTGGTCGCTTGACCTCCCTCTCGAGCAAGGGGGGAGCAGATCTTGTGGGGCTGCCTCCTACGACAGCTCCCGAGATATAGCGGAGAGCACACCTCTTACGATGGTTCCAAGTATATCTCTGTTGGAATCCCCTTTTTGGGAGACTCCCGCTTTTTGGGGTTGCCTCTTACGACAACTCCCTATTAGGGCTACCTCTCACGGCGGCTCCTTCCAATAACCCTAAACCTAAGACCACCTCTCACGGCAGTTCCTTTGGTATGGGTTCACCCTTTACGGGTCAGTTTCAAAGTTTATAAGCTCTGTCCCTTTAAGGGTTAATAAAATACAATTTCCTTTTCTAATATGTGGAATGCATAAGTTCACTGGCTGGTTTCAAATACAGCCCCCTGTGCTTTACATGAAGCTAGTGTGTTAAAGGGTCACAAAACGTGAGCCGTATTAAGGATCTGGGGCAGTCCCAGTCCACTACCTTTAAATATGCTGCTGCCACTTTAAATCTTAACAGTTCTAGCACATCCAACAACAGGCAAATATATAGCAGCAAGCATAAAATAGACACATTAAGCAATTCATTATACTTAAACTATTACAACTTTAGCCTGTATATTGTATTTTTACAATACCTCTTATCCTGTTCTGTGTCCAGATGCTGGGTCTGTGGATCTCTTGACACAGGAGCTAGGAAGTTATGGCCGGCACAGGCGTATTTTTACAGTGCCGCGCAAGACCTGACAGGAAAGAGGTAAAAAAGAAGGCAGCAGGAAAAAAGCACTAACTTGGTTAACGAAAACACCTCCTGAAAAAAGATGGCCTTTAATTCCCATCACTGGCCACGGGCAATGGTCGGCGAGGGGAAGGACGGGGCCATTGCTGTGGTTTGCCTGCTTCTCAGGGCGCACGCTCATAAGGCGGCGTCACCTGGCGTGGGCAAACCCTCTGGCAAAAAACCAGAGCCTTCTGTGATTTCGCTTAACAGGAGCTCTTCTGCGTCCCTCGGTGACTATGGTCGCACAGTTCAAGTTCCTGTAATCGGTCTTCTTTTTTACTTTGACATCCCACAATGGCTAGGATATGACGATTGACACGATGTTCGTTGTCTTCTTTCTTCTAGTGATTTCTCAGCTCTTTAGTGATCCACTCTCTTCAGCCACTCTGATGTGACTGCCTGACAGGGGGCCTCAAGCTCCTAACTTTATAGAGCCAGTGAGGACCTGGTTGAAAACCTTGTTGCATTTTGGTTGCCACGGCAACCAAGAAAAGTTCTATGTTACATATTTATAAGGTATCGAAAACTAACCAATCAGTTGTTAGAATTTCAAACCTAAACTTATACATATTAATTACTTCTTCTAAATAGTAATACCAACTGTCATTTCCAACTGTCATTCTTGTTTACTTTGCATTACGCAGCCCTATACAGTGTTTTTAAAGGGGATTTTGAAGTAAATCTTTTACAAAGCACTTCTATGGGTTTGACAGGGAATAAAGTCATAAATTAAACAGCATAGATGTTTAAATGCCCAGTTCCTAAGGCTTTTGGTTAAGATGCGGGGAGAAACACACAGACACCTCAGCTCGTGGCCAGGGACATATCAAGCACCTCAAGTGAGGATCTTTCAACACTAACACACTGTGGGGGAAAGCCAAGAAGATCATATAAAAAAGTGTTCCCTTCCTACCACAGACTTCCAAATACTAGTTGGGTTTCCCAGTATTTGGGGTCATTATATTTGGTATTAGCTGAATGCATGTGATAGTCATACCTTCACATGTTAGCCATTTGAAGGACTGTGATACCTAGTAAAAACTCTTGAAAATATTTTGAATACTATTTTTTATGTTTAAATATAGACAGTATAGACAAGTCATTCGAAACAGTTGGGAGAAGGGGAACCATCTTTTTTTCTGTTTTGTGTTTGGAAACTTTCTGATCATCTGCAGAAGTAACCACTTAAAAACAGTGTTTGAAATGTATCCATTTGTTGCACTTTACATATTTTCAAGTAATTCACTGAAAACAACAAGAATCTCTGTTGCAAAAAAGTGAATAAATTAACTTGTATTGAACATAAATTTACAAAGAACATTTGGCCTGTTTCTGCCCATCTGAGATGCATGCTGTATTTCAGAGACCTCCTATTTAAAATTAAGGGAGTTATGACAGTTTACTATAGTGGAGGCTCTTCCTTCATATGTATGTGAGAGGGTAAAATTCATCCCTTAGTGATGAACATAGGCTTTAGTATAGGATTTGCCCAAATGCAAGAATAGGGAGAAATTGCCAAAAGAGATCCTGTAGTTTGGAAACTTTACTCTCCTTTTACTTCTGCTTTGCCAACAGCAATCCTTCCAGGGAAGACACTATCCTCTTGCATCCTATTTCATAGTCTGACTTCAGCTTGAGAAATCACCTTGCATCTAGGCCTTATGAAAGCTAGATTTCTTCTGTACCAGACAGCTAAATCTATTGCATGAGTCAATACATCATACCAAATACAAGTCAGATTACAACATTTTTTAAAAACAAACTTACTATCTGATCTGCAAACCATATGTCCAACTTCTTGAAGTTTTATATTTTTTTAAAAATCAGTCAACACAATGTTTTTTGAATCTAAGAGGATTTTGTATAAAGCAATTTCTCTTTCCCAGTAGCTTTTGTTTATCTAGTTTATTTTTGAAGTTAATTCATATTTTAGTTAAATCACTTGAGTATCTGGCATTGATTTAGATTTATTTTTATGATTTATACCACAGATTTGTGTATTAGACAGATGTTTCTTTAAAGCTTTTCTGGTTAAAAGGCATTTAAATAAATTGTAACTTGTTCTGATCACTGCTCATGGTGACCCTAAAATAGAACTGAGGTAGACTTACTTTTAATTTTACTTAACTTCCATGTACTCTCTGTCTACCATAGTTCAAGTGAGTTGTTTTTGTTGTTTTTTACCATCTGAAATCTGGCATTGCATTTAATAGACAACCCAGATGGAAGTCAATGATCAAGGAAAGAAAAATATTGAACTTTCCTGTGAACTAGACATTGATCCCATAATATTTTAATGCTGTATGTTGAGTTGCATCAATATGGATAAGGCTTTTTTTTTTAAAGGCCATTTTCTGAGGTGTATTTTGGATTCTGATTGGCCTGGATCTGAATCTTCTGGGCACTATATTCTTCAGTACAGTTGGGCCTCAGCAGGAGTGGCTGACTCCACCAATGAAGTGAAGATGAAGATCCAAGCTTTCCCAGAGCTATGGGCCTACCAGGCTGAGGAGGAAGCGGAATTTAAAAAAATTGGAGAGACAGGTTGGAAAAGAAAGTTTAGGCAAACTGATCTAAGTTTTAAAACAAAGCTGGTAGAAGTCTTTCTGCTTAATACATTTTTCCCCAATAGAAAATAGTTGAAAGTTTATATGGTTTTAAATGAAATCTTGAAAGCTGCATCTACGCTAGCATGGGCTTCCAAAAGATAAATCAAAAACCAGGGGCTCTTTTGAAAGAGCGCATGGAGCATCTACACACAAAAGCTGTGTCTACACGTGCACGCTACTTCGAAGTAGCGGCACTAACTTCGAAATAGAGCCCGTCGCGGCTACACGCATCGGGCGCTATTTCGAAGTTAACTTCGACGTTAGGCGGCGAGACGTCGAAGTCGCTAACCTCATGAGGGGATCGGAATAGCGCCCTACTTCGACGTTCAACGTCGAAGTAGGGACCGTGTAGACGATCCGCGTCCCGCAACGTCGAAATTGCCGGGTCCTCCATGGCGGCCATCAGCTGGGGGGTTGAGAGATGCTCTCTCTCCAGCCCCTGCAGGGCTCTATGGTCACCGTGGGCAGCAGCCCTTAGCCCAGGGCTTCTGGCTGCTGCTGCGGCAGCTGGGGATCCATGCTGCAGGCACAGGGTCTGCAACCAGTTGTCGGCTCTGTGTATCTTGTGTTGTTTAGTGCAACTGTGTCTGGGAGGGGCCCTTTAAGGGAGCGGCTTGCTGTTGAGTCTGCCCTGTGACCCTGTCTGCAGCTGTGCCTGGCACCCTTATTTCGATGTGTGCTACTTTGGCGTGTAGACGTACCCTCGCAGCGCCTATTTCGATGTGGTGCCGCGCAACGTCGAAGTTGAACATCGACGTTGCCAGCCCTGGAGGATGTGTAGATGTTATTCATCGAAATAGCCTATTTCGATGTTGCTACATCCAAATAAGCTATTTCGATGTTGGCTTCATGTGTAGACGTAGCCAAAGTGAGCACGTTCAAAAGTAAAGTCAGGTCCCAGGCTATGGTACTAGGCAATGCAGTATGGCAGGGCTTCCCAAACTTTATATAGTTGGAACCCATTTTTTTCACTATCTTTTTTACAGCCCAAAAATATATGCATGTGAAAAATGAATACAATTTCACTGTTTATTCACAATAATAGTACATTATATAAATCTTGACATAAAATACTTAACTGCCTAATTTACTGTTATTACCTTAATTATGCAGGAAAATGTGAAATGTAACAATTTAATAGGACTGTACACAACAATTTGTATATTTTCTGAGGACCAGTATTTTTTTCCAAGGACTAGTGCTGGGCTGTGGACCACATATTAGGAAATGTTGCAATATGGGAAGGAGGTGGGCAGCCCTCTGTGGGGAAAGAACAGGTTAAAAGCTATTTAGAAAAGCTAGCTCCAAACAAATCCATGGGTGTGAATTCAATGCATCCATGGGTGTGAATTCAATGCATCCAAGGGGTATGAAGGAATTGGCAGATGTCATTGCAGAACCTTTGGCTATTTTTAAAAACTTATGGAGAGTGGGAGAGGTTCCAGATGGTTGGAAAAAAGGAAAGAAGGGCAAACCAGGGAAATATAGACCAGTCAGCCTTACCTCAGTCCCCAGAAAAATCATGGAGGAGATCCTCAATGAATCCATTTTGGAGCACTTTGAAGAGGGGAAAGTGATCAAGAGTAGTGAACATGGATTCACCAAGGGCAAGTCCTGCCTGACCAATTTGATTAGCTTCTATGATGAGATAACTGGCTCTGTAGACACGGGGAAGTCAATGGATGTGGTATACCTTGACTTTAGCAAAGCTTTTGATACAGTCTCCCACAACATAAGTTAAAGTGTGGATTGGATCTATGAACTATAAGATGGATAGAAAGCTGGCTTAACAGACAGGCCCAATGGGTAGTGGCCAATGTCTTGTTGGTGGTCTTTTCAATATGAGTGCCCCAAGGATCGGTTCTAGCACCAGTGTTGTTCAACATCTTTATTAATGACCTAGATGTGAGAGGATGGATTGCACCCTCAGCTATTTTGCAGATGACACTAAGGTAGGGAGTAAGGTAGATGCACTGAAGGGTAGGGATAGGATCCAGTGTGACCTGGACAAATTGGAGGATTGGGCTAAAAGAAATTTCAGGTTCAGTGGAGAGAAGTGCAGAGTCCTGCACTTGGGACGCAAGAATCCCAAGCATTGTTACGGGCTGAGGGCCAACTGGTTAAATAGGAGTGCAGCAGAAAAGGACCTGGGGATTACAGTGGATGAGAGGCTGAATATGAGTTAAGTGTGTCCTTGTAGCCAAGAAGGCTAATAGCGTATTGGGGTGTATTAGGAAAAGCATTTCCAGCAGATCTAGCCAAGTTGTGATTCTCCTCTACTCAGCACTTCGGAGACCCCATCTGGAGTATTGTGTCCAGTTCGGGGCCACCCAGTACAGAAAGGAGATGAACTCATTGGGTTCAGCGGAGTGCAACAAGAATGATTAAGTGGCTGGAGCACATGACCTATGAGGAGAGGCTGAGGGATTTGGGCTTATTTAGTTTGCAGAAAAGAAAAGTGAGGTGTGATTTCATAGCAACCTTCAGCTTCCTGAAAGGGGTCTCTAAAGAGGATGGAAAGAGACTGTTCTCAATGGTGACAGATGGCAGAACAAGGAGCAATGGTCTGAAGTTACAGAGGGAGAGGAGTAGGTTGGATAGTAGGAAATATTACTTCATCAGGAGAGCGGTGAAGCACTGGAATGCAATGCTGAGAGAGGTGGTAGAAGCTCCATCCCTAGAGGTTAAGTCCCGGCTTGACATAGTCATGGCTGGTTTATTGAGGTGGGGTTGAGCCTGTTGTAGGCAGGGGGCTGGACTAGATGACCTCCTGAGGCCCCTTCCAGCCTTAGAATTCTAGGAGCATGGTGCCCCTTTTGAAAATGCTCCTCTGATCATGGATCAGGAAGAATGGTCCCTTTCAAAAGATTATTTCAGAAGAAAGCAGGTATAGATGCGCCATGGGCCGCTCTTTTGACAGAGTCGTCCATGGCACTGGCCAGCTGGAGCATGGCGATACCCCAGCCAGTGGCAGCAGGACTCTATGATCTCCACATTCAGCCACCTTTAAAGCCGCATGGACCCAAAAACCCCGTGGCAGGAAGTTGAAAGTGTGCTAGTAGCACGCATAGCACAAACCCCTTGTCGCATGCCCTCTCTGCTGTCCCTGCAGGCCACACACCAGCTGGCCAGCAGCCAGCCCCCGTGGGAGCCCAGAACCCTAGATCAGAGCCCTCCCAGGAGCTCGGCCATGCTCTGAAGAAATGGGCACCATCCTGGACGGACCCAGCACTGAGTGATCTCCTTGGATGGTGGCCACAGGAGGAGGTCCTGTTGAGATGGGTGGCATGCACTGCAATGTGCCCACCTTCGCCTGGCTCAAAACCGGACTGGCAACTGGGGACAGCCTTCCTGCAACCCTGACAAGGTGCAGAGCAAGGTGAAGGAGCTGTGGCAGGGCTATGCCTGGGCCTGGGTCTCTGCCTGCTGCTCAGGGGCAGGTCCCGCATCCTGCCTCTACTACAGAGAGCTCTGCAGCCTCCTGGGGCCCAGGGACAGCTCCCCTCCACCTGCCATCTGTGACACTGTAGTGGACAAGCTCCATCCTGGGCATAAGGAGGAGCTGGAACCCAAGGAATAGCCCATGTACCCAGAGCTGGAACCCAGTAATAAGGGGACCTTGTGATAGACCTGTCATCCCTGTCTTCAAGCCAGGCAATGGCCAGCTGGGTATTGCTGGACCTCAGTGAGGGACACTCCAGTAAGTACCAAGTGGGTTGCAAGCCCTGGCTCACAGGGTGGGGGCACCACAGCTGCCAGCAGTTTGGGAGCCTGAGAGCTGTGAAGCTGGTAACAGCCACATACAGGTCCCCAACATGGATGACCCTCTGCAGGACCATAGCATTGATGGCCTGGACAGCCTGCATGGGATGGAGGGTGGGTGCATATGTGGGGGCATGACAGGGTGTGCCCATCACCTATGCCCCTTCTTGTCCCCCAGTCCCTGATGATCCCCCTTTCCCAGGAGCTCCCTCCCCTTTCCTCCTGGTGTGTGTGTGCCCAAGCATGCCTTACCTCCACGAGGACAGGCCTGACAGTGGCCTTGCCAACCTTGAACTGGTGCCCAACAAAGCAATAGCTGTCCAGGGTGGCTAGCTTCCACACAGCTATGGTGACACTCTTTTTGAGGGGGAGGGCAGGCTGCTTCTGTACCTCCTGGTGTCTCAGTGTGGAGTCAAGCCACTGGCAGAGCTCCAGGAAAGGTCTGCTTCTTCATCCTGAGGTTCTGGAGCCACCTGGCGTCATACCACTCCCCACATCACCAGGAACTCCCACCAGTTAGAGCTACTGGAGTGGCTCCAGAGTCACTGAAGCACCCAGAAGGAGCGTGTGCAGGGCAAGCGTGTTGAAAAGGAGACCTTTAATAGAGTGGCTGGCTGTGGCCCCGTAAGGACTTGTCAGCCATGCAATCCTGTCTGCAGGTTTTCCTGGCCTGTTCTTTCTAAATAAAGAACGTTTGGGGCTGTGTGAAGCTCTCTTTTGAAAGAACAGCCACTCTTTTGAAAGAGGATGTAAAGGGTGATCTGCTTTTTGTGTGTGGATGCACTCTTTCAAAAGATGATCTTCCAGAGTATAGCTTCCGGATAGTTGCCTTTTGAAAGTGCATGGTAGTGTAGACATAGCTGAAATGTTTTGACAATGAGCAGAATTGTGAGAACATTGCATGAGAGAGAATATCACTTTCTCAACAGCTCTGTGAGTGGTTCAGTGTTGGAACATAGCAAAAGACCGATACAGGTTTTACAAGAACCAATTCATCTGGTCCCATTTTCTAATCTAAGCACAATTTAAAACTGCTCCTAGAGCTTAAATAAAGATGATCAAATCTACACACGTGGAAGACTCTATTCATTTTATTAGGTCCAAATGAAGTCCCCCACCCCCAATGGTCTCCTCTGCTGCCATAAACCTGGTCATATTTTCCCAGTAAAATTAGACAAATGAACTTCTTTCAAACCCTAAAGTGAAATGTGTGTGTGGGAGGTGGGGGAATCAAATTCGCCTGATAAAAAGTAGCAAGGAATTGGACAAAAGTGGCACCATCTCATCTTTGTAGAGCTGGAGTTAAAAAGAACCAGCGTCTGCAGCATCCTGTTTTGTGACCTGTGTACAGAACTCCTCTGGAATTCAGTAGGTTTATTTCAATACCAGAATGTGATCCTTAGCTTTTTGCTGCCCATGACAGCATCAAAGCTAGTGGTCAGTTTTGTTTAAATGTAACTTTGCTTGTAACTGTACAATACAAATCTGCCTTCATGAGCATAACTCTCTTTAGGTCAAATGGGAACTACGTGTCTCTATTGAGAAGAGTACATTCTGTGTAAATTACTCACCAGAACACACATGGTTTAAATAATGAAAAAGTTCATTGTTTATAAAATCTATAAAAGCTGCAACACATACCTCAGAAACTCAGCCCTCTGTTATATCTGTGCCAAGTGTTTGACAATAAAACAGGGGGCACAGATGACAGTAACTGAGTTGAGAGTCTTGAACATAAACAAGCTTTGTAGGTGGAGTCCTGTTCCTTGCTTATTTTAAGAAAGGGGAGCTGCTGGGAGCAGGATATTTCCCCAGGAGGACATCCCAAAAAAGTACATACCTGGAAGAGCATTTGCTAGCCTGTAGGTATCACTGTCACACTAGAGCAAAAATCAACTGCAAGTCCATCCATGAAGCTGTTCATAAGGTCTTGGATGTTTTGTAATAGCAGATGTTCAGAGTGAAAGTCGTAAGGGTGAAATCCAAGTGAGCTTTCTCATTCACATCAAATGAAGCTAGTATAATTAGATAGCTAGTGGCCATTAAGCTATAACAGATATTAAAGTTTGCTGGGTTAAATGAATGCAAGCTATATGAAGTATTAAAGTCTCACTTAAGGAACAGGTACTCTCGCTCATGGTGTGGTGAATACCAAAATCAATGTTGTTTTGGTTACTTTTCATTCAGAATCTATTATGCAGATTGACAGTCTATAGCTGTGTCTACACGTGCACGCTACTTCGAAGTAGCGGCACTAACTTCGAAATAGCGCCCGTCGCGGCTACATGCGTCGGGCGCTATTTCGAAGTTAACTTCGACTTTAGGCGGCGAGATGTCGAAGTCCCTAACCTCATGAGGGGATCGGAATAGCGCCCTACTTCGACGTTCAACGTGGAAGTAGGGACAGTGTAGACGATCCGCGTCCCACAACGTCGAAATTGCCGGGTCCTCCATGGTGGCCATCAGCTGTGGGGTTGAGAGACGCTCTCTCCAGCCCCTCAGCTCACTGGTGGCCGCGTGGAGCGGCCCCTTAAAGGTCCCCTCCCCCTCCCTTCCTCTGCAGGAAGCTGAGGGAACGTGCAGGCTGCAGCCTGCACACGTGGCCAGCCTGCACCACCCTCAGCCCCACAGACCTGCGATGGCTGCCCGGCAGCCCCCCCAGCGCCCCCAGGGGACCCCCCCAAGGGGAGCCAGGGCAGCCAGCCCAGCCAGAAGGGCAGCCAGTCTGGGAAGCGGCAGCGGGGCCCCTCCTGGACGGAGGCCGAGCTGCGGCACCTGCTGGGGCTCTGGAGCAAGGAGGAGGTGCTCCAGGTAATGGGGAGCAAGAGGCGGAACGCGGATGCGTTCGCTCGGCTGGCCGATGGCCTGGCTGCCCGGGGTCACCCTGCCCGCACTCCTGACCACGTCAGGAGTAAGGTCAAGGAGCTGCGGCAGGGTTACTCCCGGGCCCGGGATGCGGCCAGCTGATCTGGGGCCACCCCCGTCACTTGCCCCTTTTACAGGGAGCTCAGGGACATCCTGGGCCCCCGGCACACCTCCTCCCCTCCAGCCACCCTTGACACCTCAGGTGACGAGCCCCAGCAGGCCCTGCAGATGGAGTCCGCCCCGGAGGCAAGCCCCGCACCCCGGGGGCCCCCCCTGGAGGCCACCCCCGGGACATTGCGGCAGGAGGAGGAGGAGGAGGGGGGGGGCTCCTCCTCCGCAGAATCCAGCCTGCAGATCTTCCTCCTGCCATCCCAGAGCAGCAGCAGGGCCTCCGCCCCCTGGGGATCTCCGGACCTTGGGAGTGGACCGACAGGTAGGTACCCCCCTCTGGTGGACACCCCGGGGCTTGAGGGGCGGGGGTAATAGATATGTATCCAGGGCCCCCCACATGCTCACATGGCCATGGCCCCAAGGACATCAGGGCCATGGCCCTCACAGCACTGCATCCATCAGCCCCTGCCCCCCCCCACCCCGCATGACAATGCCATGCCCCATCCCCGGGCCAGGGGGGAGCGGAACCTCGAGGGGCCCCCGGGAGGAGGGGGTGGGACACCCCGCAGCAGCAGCATGTGATGGAGTGTGGGGAGTGCAAAAGGGAGACTCAGGCTACATATGAGCCACAAGAGCGGAATGGCTCCCGGGGCAAAGGAGGATCCTGGGGCTACAGCTGGCAGGTGACACCTCTGCCCTGAACAAACAGGAGGGAGGAGCCGAGCTGGCTTGGAATTGGGGGGGCGAGGGCGGGGGCCACAGGTAGAGGCTAGGGGAAGGGAGAGCTGGAAGGCAGCCAGCCTGAGGAGTGGGAAAGCTGCATCCCCGAGGGGCACCCCTTGGGGTCTTCTCCCCACGACGGGTTGGAAGGACTGTCTCTTCCGACAGCTGGTGCTGTCACTCCTGGCAGAAACTGGGCATCTGTGGCCTAAGAAACCTCTCCTGCTCTCAGACCCTGCGGGGTGAAGTGAGAGTCGCTCCCACCAGGGGACGGGGTGCAGGGCAGGGGGACCCCTGAACCCCATCCATCACAGCAGCATCTCCCGGGGACGGGGATGGGGAACCTGCAGCACAGGGCTGGGGGGACAGAGGCCACGGCTCGGGGCCCACACTAATGCCTGTCTCCATTCTTCTTCCCCCCCTCCTGTCCTGTGTCCTGCACCCGCACCATCAGAAGGACCGGAAGAGAGCACCGGCGAGGCGTCAGTCGTCCCAGAGAGCCCTCCGGGACCATCACTCCAGGGCAGCCCCTCGGCCGAGGACCGACCGTCCTCACGGCGGGCTAGACGGCGGACCCCGCGCCTCCAGCCGCCGATGGCGACGGACCCCCAGCTGCTGGCCATCCACCGTCGGCAGCTGGAGGTCGCGGAGCAGCACCTCCAGCTGCAGAAGCGGGCGCTGGCCTGGTGCCAGGAGGCATGGGGGGCCTACATGGACACATTTAATCACCTGGTGGACTACCTGGCCCCCCATGCCGCGCCGGCCGAAACATCACCCACCCTGCCTGCTCCTGCAGCCCCACCACCAGCTGCTCCGCCCGTCGCCGTCCCGTCAACTGTCACCCCGCCACCCACCGGTGAGGGCCGGCGCGCCGAGGGACCCCTGGAGCCACCTGACACTCGCCGGCCACCATACCTTCCGGTCCAGCCCGCTCCCACCCAGCCACGGACCAGGCTGCGAGCGCGGCGGGGCTCCCGGCCGGCCACGCCCAGTGCCGGGCTATAGGGGCAAGGGGCCCGGGACGTGGCCCCCCCCTTGTATATAGTTGGACCCTTTTTTTTTCGGCCCCCCGTTTGCCCCGTCCCCCCCATATAAATAGTTCTCCCCTTTATCCTCCCTGGTTTTCTTTTTATTATGGCAGACAGTTGTTTCTTTGTATTGTTTTATTTTTGTACATATTGCTTTTGTTGAACGTTTGTACCGAGTTTTCTGTTTGTGGTTCACATATTTATTTACGTAAAAAAAAAAAGTTTCGGAAAGAAAAAAAAAAGTTTACATTCAGCCACAAGTGTGTGCTGTCATTTGTCCAGGACAAGTGGGGGGGGGCGGTGGGGTGCTCCATGGTGTGGGCGTTGGGGCAGGAGTGTGGGGGAGGAAGGGGCGGGCAGTAGGGGGCCTGGGCAGAGTTCACCGCGCGGCCTGTTCATCGAAGTGGGCCCGCAGGGCCTCCCGGACCCGGGTCCCCTCGGGGTCCACCTGCCGACTGGGGGCAGCAGGTGGCTGGACGTGTGCTCTGGCGGCCTGCGCAGCCCAGCCCTGGAAAAAGGTCTCCCCCTTGCTCTCGACGAAATTGTGCAGGGCGCAGCAGGCACCCACAATCTGGGGGATGTTGTTGGGGCCCGCATCCAGGCGGGTCAGGAGACATCTCCAGCGTCCCTTGAGGCAGCCAAATGAGCGCTCCACCACCTGGCACGCATGGTTCAGGCGCTCGTTGAAGCGCTCCTGGCTAGCGGAGAGATGGCCTGTGTAGGGGTGCATGAGCCACGGCCGGAGGGGGTAGGCCGCATCTGCGATGACGCAGAAGGGCATGGTGGTGTCCCCCAGAGGGATCTCCCGCTGGGGGATGTAGGTCCCCGCCTCCAGCCGGCGGCACAGGCCCGAGTTCCGGAAAACCCGGGCGTCGTGGGTGCTGCCAGGCCAGCCCACGTAAATGTCCTGGAAACGTCCCCGGCTGTCCACCAAGGCCTGGAGGACCACAGAATGGTAGCCCTTTTGATTGAGGTATCGTCCTCCACTGTGATGCGGGGCGTGGATGGGGATGTGAGTCCCATCCAGAGCCCCGAAGCAGTTGGAGAAGCCCAGGGTGGCAAAGGCGGCGATGGTGGCATCTGGGTCCCCCAGCCTCACGAGCCTGTGCAGGAGCATGGCGTTGATGGCACGCACAACCTGCAGAGAAAGCACATGGGACAGCCCCACTGAGGGGTGAGCAGGGTGTGCGTGGCCCTGCCCTCCCCTGCCCTGCCTTGCCCTGCCCTGCTCTGGCCCCCCTGCCCTGCCCTGGCCTCCCCTCCCCTGCCCTGCCCTCCCCCCGTGGGTTCGCTTACCTCCATGAAGACAGCCCCGACGGTGGCCTTGCCGACACCAAACTGCTGGCCCAAGGATCGGTAGCTGTCCGGAGTGGCCAGCTTCCAGACAGCGATGCCGACCCATTTCTGCAGCGTGAGGGCACGCTGCATGGCAGCGTCCTGGTGCCTGAGTGCGGGGGTGAGCCACTGGCACAGCTCGAGGAATGTCTGCCGGGTCATCCTGAAGTTCCTGAGCCATTGGTCGTCGTCCCACTCCCCAAGCACCAGCTGCTCCCACCAGTCGGTGCTGGTGGGGTAGCTCCACAGCCGCCGGCGTGTGAGGCGGGGGGGGGGGGGGCGGGGTGCTGCAGGGGTAGGGGTTGAGCCCTGCTGCCCTGGGGGCATCTCCTCCCCTGGGGCAAGGAGGTGCTCAGCTGCCTCCCGCATGGCACGGAGCAGGGCAAGCCCTGCTCCTGCCGGGAGGGCTGGGTGGACCTCTAACTGCTGCTGCTGCTGCTGGGGGTCCATGCCTGCGTCGCCCGGGGTCTGTGTGCCTATGGCTCCTCAGACCGCGTGCTGTGCAGGCTGAGTGTGTCTGGGAGGGGCCCTTTAAGGGAGCGGCTAGCTGTTGCCCCGGAAGTGCTAGTCCGCCCTGTGACCCTGTCTGCAGCTGTGCCTGGCATCCCTATTTCGATGTGTGCTACTTGGGCGTGTAGACGTTCCCTCGCTGCGCCTATTTTGATGTTGGGCTGCGCAACGTCGAAGTTGAACATTGACGTTGCCGGCCCTGGAGGACGTGTAGACGCTATTCATCGAAATAGCCTATTTCGATGTCGCCACATCGAAATAGGCTACTTTGATGTAGGCTTCACTTGTAGACGTAGCCTATAAGAGCAAGCAACAAATAAGTGAAGACTATCCTTTATTTTAAAGCATTTTGTGCCCAATTGATAACAGTAGAGACTTACATCGTCTCTTATCCACAAAATCACTGCAATAAAGGCAAGGACTGTGAAAACATCACCATGCAATGTGCTTCAGGTGTGGTCTTACCTGGAGCATGAGCAGATTACAGAAGGTAGTTCAGTCTCGAGGGTCCATGCAGTGCTTAGTCTCTTTATTGAGACTATCAATAATGGAGACAGTTAGAATTATAATTTTAATATGGATAGTAACCACTTCCCATCAACAGGCATTTGATATCCCAAAATACAAAATGGGTTTATCTATTAGCTTGATTTAAAAAAAAAATCAGGAAGAAATAGGATAGTAGAAAATATCTGACGATGGCAGATTAGGCCAGGTCTGTATATATTTCACTGAAATGTAATACTATTGTTTAGGAATATAAACTGCACGATGAGGTTTCTAAACAGCGTGTGGCAGTTCAGTCAGTCTTTTCCTGACCCAACAGCTTGCTACTGTGCATGGATCACTTTACTTCCTTTCTTTTGTCATTTCCATGTAATGTTTTCTTTATAGCCAAATAATGACAGTTCACACTCCTGCTGCTTGTCCTATCTCAAAGCTAGAGACTTGGGGTAAAATTTTCAGAAGGGATTTTGTCAACATATTTTTTTTCAGAATTTCAAGAGCCTATTTCTGAAACTTCAGAGTTATGTATATTTTGAATGTCATCACTGTAGTGATTAGTGAGTGATTCTAGGAATGGGCAGTGGTTCAGTGAGTGCACTTTCTGTATCTTCCAAATCTGTATGCTCACATCTGATTGTAAATAATTGTTTTATCCTTAAGAAGAGAGAACTCAAATATAATGTTGTCAAGTACTGGCAATATTAGTAAAGCAGATTGGAAACAATATTAGAAAAGAACTTTGGGTGAATAATCCCCGGCACTTCTAACAATGCACTGTTTTTAACTGTATTATTCACAACAGCTTAAAGTAAGCGTATTAAGAAGAAGAGCACTACACCTAAAGTTGGTTGACTTTGTTTCATTCTAAATTCAGTCCACTTTATAGCTGAGCAAAGAACTTCTGATGCTCTTCCTGAGAAGGTACTTACAAACAAGGGTGTGTGAAACTTGATTGGTTTGTGCAAAAAACTTTCTTCAGTATTGATTATCCAAAATCCTCTACCCTCTTCCTCGCAGCTGAGTGAACCCCATATCTCCAAGTGAAACTCTACTGACATCTTGGTTTTCCTGCCAAATATGCAGAGTTGAAATTTTTCTGAAAATTAGCTCATGCTGGCAAATTCTTAAAGAATACATTTTTTTTAATAATCTGAAACCAGGTGAAAATTTGGGGGGTTTTCCACCTTTTCCTCCAGTAAGTATTTCATAGTGTTGTGCCTACATATTCAGCTTTATAGATCAGATCCTCAGCTGACATAAATCAGCATTACTCCACTGGAATCAAGGGAACTACAAAAATGTATATCTAACTGGTGGTGTGGTCTGGTATTTTTTCCCCAATCTTTCAAGAGCTTCATGTCTTAAAAGAAATGGGGCCTTTCCTCCAGAGGTAAAAGGTTGCTTTGAAGCTCTGAGGGTCTCCTTATTTTTAAAAACTTTTAACACTACCTTAGTCAAAACCTTTCATCTACTATAGACTCGGGGCTGTTCGAGCTATACGGAAACTGGTCATCTGTGCAACATGGCAGCAGGCTTGTATTGGGGGCAGTGATGCTGGGTGGGAAAGGGATTGTAGCCTGTTCCAATATGGAGTGCTCTACCTGGCCCATGTGGATTTCTGTTTGCTGCCTCACAAACTACTCTGCCTTGTCATGGGACTAGAGCCTCACTGCAGTGCCCTGTATGTGGGAATAAAGGGGAGCTATGTGCGTGCATATAGAGGGATGGGAAGAATGGTGTGTGAAAATCGTTGAAGTAATGACACTAAAGTCATTCAAAGACACATGCCTGGGCAGCTGGGGGGTGGACTGGGGGGCTCTGCCCTCCCTGGGTGGGGCAGTTGCTCATTTGGCACCCCTAGGTGGTGGGATATTTAAAAATAAAGCTTTTAATTCCGGACGACTGCATTGCTCAATGCTGCATGAAACAGGCCCTGCAGGGCTGGCAACCTCCTCCCATCCCAGTTCCTTCTCCTGTCTATTCTCCCACCCCTGTCTCCCTGCAGCCCTCCTCTGTCTCCTTACTTCCCTCATCCCACTTCTATCACCTCCTTGGCTCTATCCTCCCCCTCCACTTCCTCTCCCCCCATGGCTGTTCCTCGCTTGCCCATCCTTCCACTGCAGAGCTCTCTCTGCCACGGCAGTGTTGCAGCCACAGTTACTAATCTGCAGCAGAGGAGGGAGGTAGCACGGTGGTTTTGCTGAGGGTGGCAGACTGTCTTGAGCCATCTTTGCAGGGCCTTTTCCATGCTGGAAGAGGAGGGAGGGTGCACACAGCACTCTCCAGAGCTTGCCAATGCCTTGTCATTCTTCTGCCAGAGTTGCTAGAGTGATACAACGTGTTCCCCACCTACAGAGGTGTACGAAACTCCCTAGAACTGCAGGTCTCCAGCTTGAGCAACCCAGGGATGCGCATTTTGATTTAAAATGCTTAGCAGACCTCCAAGCCTCTGCTGTGCCCCAGGTTCCAACCCTGCACCACTTTCTGCCCATGCTTCACCCTGTCCTCTCCTCTTCCCTGCCTCCTTCCACACCCTTCAGAGTGCTTCCAATCTCCACTCTGCTCCCTCTCTCCCAGAGCAGTGGGAGGAAGGGGAAGGAGTTTCTCAGCAGGGACCAGGGGATGCCCTAGAGTACCCTTTTCCACAGACCCCTCTCTTTGAGGAAAAGCTGCCCGAGAGGACACCGCTAGCTCAGGAATAACTTGACTCCTATAAGTGCAGCTCCACTGAACCAGCCCTACATGGGAATTTCTAATTCAGAAATTTCTTAAGCAACCCACAAACTCCCTCTTTGTCTGAGCCATATGAACGCCAAAAAAATCCAAAGTGAATTTGAGAAGGGAAAGAAATAAGAAACAGCTGGTAAATTAGGATTTGTACTCTGTCTGCACTGGCACAAAGATGCGATAATAAAGCTAATGATTATTCAGTCTTTATTCCAGTGAATAATATTACAACAGTCTGCTGGCTGTAGAGCAACCTATGGGAATAGAACATGTTGTAAAATATCTTGAGGCCCAGAAAAATCATACTTTGGAAACACTCCTTTGGCTAGCTGAATGGCTTGATATCATAGCCAGCTCATGAATACTTCACAAAAACTTTTGAACTAGCAATAGTTGTTGTTAGGAAGAAAGTGTAGTACGGTAAATACTACATACTAAATGAGACAACCACTTGGTGCACTTTAGAACATGTGCTTAGGCTGTGGAGGAAACAACTTCTAATATTCTGGGCTATATTAACAGGCATAAAGGCACTTAGAAGTAGCTCAGGCCTGCAGCTACACATGTGCCGGGACTTCGAAGTTTGACCCTTTGAAATTGCCACGAGACAGAATAAGCCTAATGAAGTGCTGCATATTCACTGCAGCACTTCATCAGTAATCTCCCATCGTCCTCATTAACATGCTCCCTTCAAAGTAGGGGGCAAGTGTAGACAAGCCCTTCATAACCTAAAAACAAAACCTGAGAAGATGATAGCCCAAATTAAGCAAATAAGGAATTAAAGAGAATGTGTCAATCATTAATTCATAGTGTAAAGTTTTAGTGATCTCATTGGAAGGGAACAAGATGGTGAAAATAATTAATGTGTGAATAATGTCACAATTTTTGAAAAGCATCTGGTAGTCTGGATTTGGCATGCAGTCAGTCCACTTATTGACTGTCTGGAACGTCCTTGTCTCATGGAGTTGTTGAGGTCCTTTTCAGCCCTATGTTTGTCTTAAACTATGATTAATGGAACTTGTTCTTATACCACTAGTCTGAGATTGGGCTGCACAATCCCAATTTTACAGACAGAAATTGAGGCATGGGGTTGATGAAGTGACTTTCCTAAATTAATATAGGAAATCTGTGGCTGAACAGGGAATTTAACCCAAGTCTCTTCAGTTTTTATGCCATACTCAGTCTTTGTGTACAGCTCAGGTTTGTGGAAAAAGCATTCTGTAACACTTCTGTATGAACAAAACCCTACAAAAATAAAGTATCCCATCACTGAGATTGATCTAGCTAGGGACTCGGGTTGGGGAGATTCATAGGGATAGGTAGCAATACAATTTAACAAAAATGATGGGGAGCTTGGGTCACTTCTTTTTATACGAAAATATTCTTGTGGTACATCTGAGGTCTGAGCTCCTTCAGGTAGCTGAAAACAAGGTTTGATGAATTTAAAGAACGGAGTTTTGTCCCAAAGTCAGGTTGTTAATATTTAATGGCTAATATTTACAGATAGCTCAAATTTACCTCAATTTGTAATTTGGAGCTTCAGCTGCTGTAATTTGTTGTGATCCGATTGATTTAAGGTAGCTACGATGATTTGCATCAGCTGGAAGTCTGGTCTGGTATTCGTCTGATAACATCCTACTCAAGAAGCTGTGACTTTTTGGGTATAGTTTTGGCTCACGTGAGTCTGGGAAAGGGTGTGGGACAAGGTTCATACTAAAGCTAGAGTTGAGTACCCATGGACCGTGCAGGAACCCGCCCCCCAATGGCAGGATAAGCCTCTGACCCCTCTATTTTCCCCACTTTTGCTGGAGATAAGGATGAGTTGTCTGGGCCCAAGAGCTGGCCCTGAGAACCCTCTGGCTTTGGGGGAGAGGCGGAGTGAGTGAGGGAAGAGGAGCTGTATGGCTGTGGACATGGGAGGAGCAGGAAACAAGAATGCAGCCTTTGGACGGAGCATGGGCAGGGACACAGCTTCGGTGTGCTTTCTTCAGTGGCACTCCAGGGGTGGTAGGTCAATGGCATGCCCCCACAGGGAGGTGGACTGCATCCTGTTTGGGAGGCTTAGTCTCTCCTGGCCTGTTATCCCAATGCCCATGTGTGTACCCAATTATGAGCCAACAAAGCTGTGTTTATCCCAAGCACGAGTAATCGTGGGAGAAATCTCTGCGTACCCTCCTTTACTTCTTTGACTCTTCAACGGCTTGGTAAATGCCTAGTGTGTTGTGTGTCTTCAGACATTGAATCTGGCAAAAGACATATTATTCCTGTTTTAACAAGATGTCCATCCCTTCTGAGCTGCAAGATGCACAATTTGAGGTACGAAATCCAAGAACATCATTTTGGAAAAAAAAAAAGTGCCATGAGGAAAACTGTGAAAACTCATGCTTTATGTTTCCTGCTTTCACTTCTTAAAATCCCTTTCTTGCTAATTTTCCTGTTTTATTTTTCTTTTCCCCATAGCCAATGTCCCACATACTCTAGTGACAAATAGGAGGTACTGAGTTTTTTTTTTCTAGAGGAAAACTAGCGACTTTCAGTGAGCTGTGAAATTAAAGCACTGCTCCAACTGACAACGGATTTGCTGGCGCAAGATGTCACTGTCGGTCTGTACTAAAAATCTTAAAAGGCATTTAAGTAACATAACACATGATCATTTCTAAACTGGTAACTGAGCAGCTGGCTAAAGGATTTACAGTGGCAAACCCATGCATTTGTGTTGACCTTACTTAGGAGAAATCTAGAGATGAAAAATGTTGTCTAAATAGTGAACATTAATATTAGGAAATCAGGCTGTAGCACAGAAAACTCTTGTCTTCTGGCTGCATGGAGTGTGTGATTTTTTTCTTTTTAGAAGCAAAACGGACTGTTTCAGTGGAAACTGCAATTAAAAAGTCATTTAGCATTTCTGTCATTTCCACATTTTCTTTCTCCCTCACTCCTCGACTTAATGGGCCTACCTCATCCTTGTTCTTCCTCTTGCTTCTAATGTGTTTGTTGATAGTTTTCTTTGGCTGTGTCTAAACTAGACCCCTTCAGCACTACAATGAGCCTGAGTGAGCAATAGCAATGCGGAGCTGTGATGCATATCTAGAACCTCATTAGCTTAATTCTTGCCGCGGCAACTTTGAAGTTAGGAACTTCGAAGCTCCAGCAAGCTGCGTAGCTGTGGGTTCTTCAAAATACCTGTACAACTTCAATGTGCGCTTACCAATAAATTTTGGGAGTAAGAGCACTTCAAAGCTGTGTGGGTACTTCAAAGTGCCCGCAGCTACACGGCTTGTCGATGCTTCGAAGTTGCTGCAGTGAGAATTAGCCTAATGAGGTTCTGCATATGCATTGTAGCATCTCATTGCTATTCCCAGCTTGGGCTGATTACCGTGCCTTTGTCTCTAGCTAGTTTCATTCGGTTTTGTGCCTTGGCTGTTCTAATTTCGTCCCTACATACTTTTATTTGCTTATGTTCATCTTTTGTAAGTTGACCTAGTTGCCACTTTTTCTGTGATTTTTTTTTTCATTTTGAGTTTCTGATCACTGAAGAGCTCCTGGTTAAGCCAGCGTGATCTCTCTCCATACTTTGTTTTTTTCTTATCCTGTGGGATAGTTTGCTCTTGTCTCCTTAATAATGTCTCTTTGGATAGCAGCCAAGACTTTCTCTTGAACTGTTTTTCCCTTAGACGTGCTTCATATGGGATCTTTCCTACCAACAACCTGAGTCTGCTGAAGTCTGCCTTGTTGAAATGCATTCATTCACTGCATTCACAGTTTTCATTGTTCTGTCTTCTCTGCTATTGTAAACTCACATTGTGCTGACTGTTCATATCATCTCTCTTTTTACCCTCCCCTTTTGTTATTAGTTTAAGATTTTTCTATAGCCTATCCCCAAGATGATTGCTTCCCCCTTTACAGAGGAGGAGGGAATCCAAGCTATACAGCTTCCTTTCCCTATAGGAGGTCAAGCAAGATCACACCTCTTCACCCTACACCACTTATCTAGCTAGTGGTTCCATAATCTTCTGTCTCCTGTTCTCCTTTGTTTGTGTTACTAGAGAACATGGCTCAGACATTTTTTTTCTTTCTCATGCTTCCAAGATCCCCCAAATCATCTGCTATTTGTGAGATAGCCCATGAAATGATGTCATTTGTGGCTAATGTGAACTTTCTCAATGGATCCTTTCCCATTAAGGGTTTGCTCTTTCATTGTCAGTAATTAATTACTTCTTAATATGAATATCTAAATTGCTTCTTATGCAAATTAAGCAAATTCATCACATACCATTTGGTATGCAAAGCATTTGACCATTTACACAGCAGTGAAATTAGGAGCTTTCAATTTAGTGCTACAGTGTTTGTAAGTCTGCACTTTAGAAAGGAATCTGCCAGTTTAACATTTAGGAACACAAGTACATATTCCTGCAACAGAAATGAGATTTGGTAGAGTGCACTTTAGCTATGTTTATTATGGTAACACACCGGACATTCCTTTTTAAAAATAAAATTGCAGCTATAAAAGTAACACAAAGGCCCACCCTTAAAATCAGAGAAAATAATTTCCTACTTTTGAAATCATTGCCTTTAAACATTTCACTTTTTGTACAAAAACTTTCAACTTTAAGTGTAATACATAGGTTCTCTACCATTTAGTGCTTTTTAGATGCATGTCTAAGTATGATCTTGAAGCGAAAATATTACATTTTAACAGCAATAATTTGCACCAATGCAAACTGTAGTCATTTTCTCAAAATGCATTTCCCCTTTTTTGAATAGGATATTACTTAAATACATTATCAAATTTTGGTTCTTGTTTTTAGAAGTCTGGATTTCTAGACAATACATTTACTAATAGAGTAAGAGCCAAATTTTCTTCATTAAAAAGAGCAGCCATTATACTAGAACTTCGTGTTTTCAGTTATACAAACTACTAGAATATGGTAAGATCTGGGAATACCTCTGACTCAGACTCTCTAATCATGCTAAAATCTTAAACTCAGGAAACCCTATCAGATTTTATAGCCATGTTGTACTAATTGATCTTTGGCAAGATACTCCTATAACTATTTAAAGTTTTCTTGTCTTGTTTTATATTACTTTAGATCACAATTGTTTATTGAAACCATGTCACAACAGAATAGTTTTAAAAAGGCACATTCAATGATAATTTGAAGTGTCTCTATCTACTCTTGGAAATTAAATTGAATGTATTATAAAGGGAATTGTATAGCTAAGTCCTAAGAAGCTGTTTAAAAGCATAGGGGGTTAAAAAATTGATACATGTGGTTTTAATCTCACCGAAGGAGGATATCCAAAGTATTGCATAATTCTGTCAAATATGTTAGGATAGTTTCTTTCAGTTGAAGAGTTGTCTGTATTTTGTGTTAGTCCTCTCTAGTAAACAACAAAATATAACCAAAGTCTAATCTAATGAAACCAGTATAAGAAGAAAACAGTTTGTTTGAAAAAAAAGAACTCACAAACTCATGGTGATGTTTGATTCCAGACTCCTCCATTGGCTCATACCTTCTGTCATGGCTTTCTCAGTCCAGAACGCTACTACGAATTATGGCAACCATCCTAGTTTGCCTGTGGGTGGTGATGCTGCTGTAAATGCCGTAGTGGTTTCTGCCATACACTGATATTAGTAGGGAGGCTTGCACACATCATAGGCACCTAGGGCAAGAGTGAGGGATGAAGGAATCCCAGCTTGGGGAGGTGAGGGAGTTTGTGGCATTTTTGGTGGCAAGGAGGGAGCAGAAACAGAACAAATTGTGGTTGAGATATGTCCTCCACATCAAGAAGGTGTACATTCCTGACAGCAACATACGGTATCTATTCACAAATAAATTTTCTGTCTTGCCTTGTACAAGTGCCAGTTCATCATTCCATTAAACTCTTGAATAATTACTGTTATCTTTCAATGGGTTCTTATGTAATTACGAAACCAATGCATTCCTGGACATATGAAAGAGATAAAGACACGTTTTTTCGAGGTCAAACATGCCTTCTTTTGGGATTCTGTCTCTTTTTGTTTGGTTTTTATGAGAAGCAATCCCATGCCTGGTACATCCCATCTTGCTGGCACAACCAAACTATTACCTTGAGTTAAGTTATCATAAAAGGAAGCTGTATACCAATGTTGGTGGTCCTTGCTCCTACCGTTTAGGAGGAGTTTTCAAACTTTAAGCATTGATTTAACTGCGCCAAAACAGAGCACCAAAATTCCCTGTTTTATCTCTTTTCTGTAAGGCTTATTGAGAAACAGTCCTATTACAGGATTCATCCTAATTTTTTGGCTTGTCTTAGTTCAGTCATTTGCTTTGTTATGTCAGTTTTGAGGGCTGTCCTTGATTTGGTTATTCTGTTTCTTTTCTGTAAGGTTTTATGGGATGCAGTCCCATTCCAGGCATATTCCGTTTCCCTGGTACAACCAAACATATGTTACTTTATGTTTGACGAGGAAGCTGTCTGCTGAATTTGGTGGTCCTAGCTCCTATGATTTAGGAGTTCTTGATCAAACAGACAAACGCTTTAAAATATATAGTATATTATGATAGCTGGGCTTAGCCAACCGTAGTTCCATCAAGTCCAGGTGATAGAGAATATAATGTCCAGATACGTGTGAAAATCCAATATTATTAAAGATATCATGGGGGGAATCATTAGAGTATTTCATTTTGACTTCAGGTAAATCAGTTGTGGAAAAAAAGGAAAGTACTTTCCTATCTATTGAAGGTGGTGTACAGATAACAGAGCATGATTAGAGTGTAGCCCCATATCCTAATTTAACTTGTTCTGTTAACTTAGACTGACACAGGAATTTAACTACTAGAATAGTATCTAAACAAATTAGCATTCATGGTTCACTATTGACCATCAGCATGTCTGGGTGGTAAAATGCATCAGGAAGCATAGTTAGAATAGTCTCGTGAACTGGATATTGTTTGCATAAGATGCATGTATTACAGTACTAAGGTAGGTGGCACAACCGCTTCTTTACCACTACTATCAAAATCTTGCTGTTTTAAGAATAAGTCCAAGAATTCATAGGTTTGATCATAAATTTCCTAGATGTGTCTCAAATTCTAAAACATAAAATGTTTTTGTATGGAGGGAATCTTATGTTTGAGATACCAGACTTTGTAAACTGGTTCACGGTGGAGTTCTGCTGGCTGCCTTGTCCAACCTATGAGTATTTCAGAGGAGCTCTGATGCTAGACCTGGGGCAATCCCTGCTCTTTTAAGCTGTGTCTACACGTGCACACTACTTCGAAGTAGCGGCACTAACTTCGAAATAGCGCCCGTCGCGGCTACACGCGTCGGGTGCTATTTCGAAGTTAACTTCGACGTTAGGCGGCGAGACGTCGAAGTCGCTAACCTCATGAGGGGATCGGAATAGCGCCCTACTTTGACGTTGAACGTCGAAGTAGGGACCGTGTAGACGATCCGCGTCCCGCAATGTTGAAATTGCTGGGTCCTCCATGGCGGCCATCAGCTGGGGGGTTGAGAGATGCTCTCTCTCCAGCCCCTGCGGGGCTCTATGGTCACCATGGGCAGCAGCCCTTAGCCCAGGGCTTCTGGCTGCTTCTGCGGCAGCTGGGGATCCATGCTGCAGGCACAGGGTCTGCAACCGGTTGTCAGCTCTGTGTATCTTGTGTTGTTTAGTGCAACTGTGTCTGGGAGGGGCCCTTTAAGGGAGCGGCTTGCTGCTGAGTCCTCCCTGTGACCCTGTTTGCAGCTGTGCCTGGCACCCTTATTTCGATGTGTGCTACTTTGGCGTGTAGACGTACCCTCGTAGCGCCTATTTCGATGTGGTGCCGCGCAACATCGAAGTTGAACATCGACGTTGCCAGCCCTGGAGGACGTGTAGACGTTATTCATCGAAATAGCCTATTTTGATGTTGCTACATCGAAATAAGCTATTTCGATGTTGGCTTCACGTGTAGACGTAGCCTTACAGTGTTATAATTTTTGTTCCTTTGTAATTTGCCCATTAGGTATTTTATTAAACTGTGTCTGCTGACTTTGAAGCTGCAAGTATTGATTGCTCTTTTTTTCTCCCCATTCCACTTCTTCAACACATTGTTAACTATCAGGTCTGTCTTTAGGGGTAACAGCAATTGCACACCCACTGCTGTCCCATGGCAACTGATTTGTGCTTGCAGGAGTCAGGCTGCAGGGCTGTTTAATAGCATGTATAGATGTCTGAACATGGCCTGGATGCTGAGTTCAGGGACCCTTCCACATTGCACGGTCTTAATGCCCCTGGCTGCAGCTCCAGCCCAGAAGTCTACACATCTATGAAATAGCCCCATGAGCATGAGGGCCTAGCACAGGTCATTCATGTGTATCTAGTTGTTGTGTAGAGAAAGTCTAATCAGCTTCTACTGAGAAGGGAGAATTATATTATAATTTCACATTTATTATTGCTGGAGGGGAGCCTGTTTGTATTATTTCTTAACACCCTTTGCTCTAGCTCCTTAACTTGTCATCTCTTAAATACTATCATGCTTACCTGAGCTGCTTCTGCTCCAGTAATGATGACAGCTTTGCCAATTTGTCAATATTTCCAAGAAGTGCCTTTATGTTTTATCTCAAGCTCCCCCTATGCATAGGCGATTCCTGTAAAAATATGCAAGGTCATCCCTTTGTCATCTGTTAAATCTCTTCTTAAAGACTACTTGTGCTGTAATGCCTACACAATATTTGACAATGTTTAGGCAATTGGCAAGCTGTGACTGTAGCTTATAACACCAATTATGTTGTCTCACCATTACCTTGTGCTCCCCTGCCTGTCTGTCCTGTTTCCTCTTCTTTTCTCCTTTGTTGCTGTAAATTGTATGTACAGAGCCTAGCACCAGGACATCCTAATCTGATTGTTGCCTCTAAACACTATTGCAAGAAAAATAACTAAGACACCAGTTCTGTAAGCATATACTTACCTCACCAAAATGAAATGTGTAAAAGCTTCATTTAAAATTTTACAGCTAATGTATTTTGTTTTAGGAACCTTCTGTAGCAGTCCAAACCTTAACCTCAGTTACAATTGCAACTAATTACACCTAAAGAATTATGCATATTCCTATGTGTGTAGTCTACTACAAATAAAAATTTTCATTCACTGGAAATGTTGAATGTGCATGCTAGGGAAGACAATCATATGGGACGATACTTTTATAAGGCTTTAGAGATGATGTAATACTTTCAGTTGTCACTCAAAGGAATGTTTTCCCATGGAGATTTTGGTCAGTAATTTAAATGTTGAAGACCTGTGCATTTATGTGTCTTACACAGAAAAAGTGCAGTGTGCAATATTTCATAAAATACATATTTTTCTCCGTCTTCCTAAGATCCTGATCCAAAACCCATTGTAGTCAATGACAGTCTTTCTAATGATATCCATAGACTTTGGATCAGGGTCTCTTTTTGGTTTTACTTCTATACAATGGAATCTTCATATTTCACATAACAATCTAGTCACCAGCAGGGGTCAATAGAAGCATCTGTATATCTGCTTCCACAGGTTCATTGTAGCATCTGCCGCTTATTTCTAGAGCAGTCATCTTTGTGCACTGTCAGAAACATGATTCCAGCCCAGATGGATCCTTGATGAATTTTGGATGGGTTGCTCCCATTCTTCATTTTATTTCTTTTACCTTCAATTTACTCCAAGTTTCCATCCTCAAGCTACTGAATAATACTTTACATATACTTGTTGTACTTTTAGTGATATCTAGGTGACTGGGACAGTCTGGGAAGTTGTTCTTGACTCATACAAGCTGATATTTCTCTAGTTCAGCACCCTTGGGTTCTGACTGGTGCTGAGTGAGAGAATTTGCTGGACCACAAGAGGTCAATATTATCTAGCACCATTACCAACACTTCCACTGCTTACTGGGCTCTTAGAAGACATTTAGGGATAAATTACAGTAAGTAACAGCACAGAACACTGAGAAGCAGGATTGATGGCTGTAAACAATTTTTATGGCACCATGATAAACTTGGCCACACTCCTAATAAGTGGTCATCTGACTAACTAAAATCATGCCAGGTTATGGATGTTGCTGGATGAGAGAGTGACAGATTAGAGAGATTCAACCTGTACTTTCTGTCTGTCTGTGGTTAGTTAATAAAAGGAATAGTTTTCTTGAAAATATGCCCTTTAGCATACATACTATAAAATCAAATTAGTCATTTTCTCTAACAGACAGAAAAAGAAAGAGCCGTGTCTCTTTTCAAGTGGTTTGTCACTTAAATCAAACCTAAAATAAATTTGCTGAAAGGTTGTGTGCATTCCGAAACACACACTGTGAATGTATGTGGCTCTAAAAATTTCCAGCTCTGATGGAAAAAAGGAGGTTTGAATTCCATAGCATTGCTCAAGTTTTCCAGGTTATCTTCCTAGACGAATCGTTGTTTCCAACTACAATATATCTCTGGGATTCCTCTTCTAGTAGATCAACATCTGGCATAATGATTTTATGTGCTCCTGTGACTGAACTTTTTAATGCATGTAAAAGTTTTAAAAAGGTTGTGACACACATTATTCATAGGAAAACCATAGTTAGAGCTAAGATGGAATTTTGCAAGCAAAAATCAAAATGGAGTTCTGATAAGTGAGAGAGGTCTCGTCTTAAGTTTGCCTCTTTTTCTTTCTCTCTTTTTTTGGCTTTTGTCTGTATCAATAAATGACAACTGGAAAAGTGGACATCTTGAGGAAATTAATGACCACATGGAAGAGCTGATGCCCTAAAGTGAAACCAAGAATGCTTAACTGAGAATATCAACGGTTCAGCTTCCCAGTTAGTAACATTGAGAGACCTTGTGTAGATGGGTCATTCTGTGTCAAAAGCATTTTTAGCATATAGGGAGAGACCATTTAGCACATCAATTCTGCCCAAGATCTTCCTTCAGCAACAACCTTAAAACTGTTAAACTTTAATAACTTCAGAGGGGGTTACATAGAGTATGGATGAGGAAAACTTGGCCATTCTTCTGTTTGGGCTATAAGAGGCGTGACAGATCTGTGCTAGCTGGCTATAGTATTCTGATTGAAGGCAGATAAAATGGCCAGTGGATAAATAGCTTTCTGTTCCCTGAGGCTACAGCCACACAGCCAAGCTATTTCAAGATAACAGCTGTTTATCAAAACAAAAAAGCAGTCAAGGAGCACTTTAAAGACTAACAAAATAATTTATTAGGTGATGAGCTTTCGTGGGACAGACCCACCTACACTGTGCAACTATTAAATTTGAAATAGTGAGTGTGGTGTTTCTAAACCAGTAAACCTCATCACAGGAGGAATAGCGCCTATTTCAAAATAGGTTCTGTTAGGACAGGAAATAGCACTTATTTCAAAACAGCTATTTTGAAATAAGCACTATTTCCTGCGGCTGCGTCTACAATCACCCCCCTCTCTTCCAAAAGGGGGGAAGATGCAAATTAGGTGCCTATTAAAATATGTTGCGCCTCATTAGCATTTTCTGGTGAGATCTTGCTTTTTCCAGAAGAGCCTGTTCTGGAAGCAAAAACTGCTGTGTAGATGAGGCTCCTTTGGAAGGAAACAGGTGGGTCTTTCAAAGGAAATCCCCCTTCCAGAAGATCTTTCTTCTACAAACCTTTGATGAAGATGGCTTAATGGGCTGTGACACTTTATTCTAGTGAAGGATGAGAGGCTATACTGAGGTCCACAGCTAGCCTCTGAGGCAAGAGCTAGCCACCCAGAAGTGCAGGACCTCTGATACAAACCTGAGCTCTGTTGCACAGGATTGTAAGACTATTCTAGCTCACAGAATGTCACAGCTATAATTATTTATCCAATGCTCTGAATATATACCTTGTAAAGCATCATTACTAGGAACATGCTACGGTTCGAACCTCTATAGTACGGCACCCTCGGGAACTGACCAGTGCCAAATGAGAGAATTTGCCAGACCAGCAGCATTACCAACACTTGCACTGCTGACAGAGTTCCTTAGACATTTAGGAGTATATTACAGCTAAATAACAGCACAGACCATTGAGAGTCATGACTGGTGTCTGCAAGTAAACTTTTTGGGACTGTTGGAAACTTGGCCACATCCATGATAAGTGGACATCTGGCTAACTAAAATCCACGCTGAACCATGGATAATGCCAGACCAGATAGTGCCAGACTAGAGAGGTTCAACCTGTAGTAGTTACTCTGTTGTAGGGTCCATTTTCTGCATGGGATTTAAAACTGAGGCCAGGCTGAATGTAGTCATTAAAGTCCCTTATCTGCGTGTTTGCCCTATTTTTCTTTATAATTTTCAGTTTTGCTATGTGTGTTATAATTTTTGAAAATTCCTTGGTTATTTCAAATTGATATTCTGTCCTGTAGTTTTAGTGTATGTTGCTTAAAGGATCCAGTCTTCATTAAAGAGCTAATTATTTGACCGGTAGGTTAATAAGATCCCTGTCTATAATTTGAGTGCTCAGGCATCACTAGATGAATGGATTTTGTACAGCTATCTGATGTAAAGAAAGAGAATTTATAAACAAGTAGAGCTACGAGTTTTAAATCTTATTTATAAAAATATGTTGCCTAAAGTTCAATATGTAAATTTTCCCTTTTTTGATGAGTTAATCTCTGCACAATTTATTAGGACACCACCGTGTTCCATGGGATGTAGGGGGTGTCCAAGGAGGGGTAGCACCTCTGGTGTGGGGACTTGTCGTGTCTCTTCGGGGCAGTTTGTGCACCTTTGGTCCCTACCTGGCACCCAGCTCTCACCTGTGGCTCCATGAAGCTATAACAGTCAGCGGCCACACCCCGATAAACCGCTTCGATAGGCGGGCTAAACCAAGTGAGGGTAGCCGGCAGGTCTGAAACCTGTGGTGAGATAGGGAATTGCCTATCCCAGCATGCAATGTTGGACTGGGTGTATGAGATCAATGGCAAGATCCAATGACCCGGAAGGTGGTTCTGCAACTCTCTGTGGAGAGCAAAGGGCATGACAAGGCATCAAAGACAGCATGGCCATCCACTGCAGCCTAGGAAGTCCCAGCCATGACGACTTTTTGTACCACTGGAACCAGGCTTCTGAGGTCGAGAGAGTGGAGCCGCTGTGCAACGGCTTTTCCACTTTAAACGTTCTCCTGCACAGGTTCTTTGCACAGCCTCATCACTTTTCTTTTGATGTCATCGTTGGACTTGACGGACAACCTCCTACTGTCTTCCAGACTTTTAAGGATAGACTTTCAGTATAGACTTGTTCCTGGGAGCTGTGTGCAGATAAAAGGAAGAACGTCTGGTACACCTGTAAATATCCAAAACTTTGTAGGAAGCAGAGGTGCAGCTTTCCTGCACACCCACAATGGATTCTCTATAACCCCAGAAGGCCCCTCTTCAATAGCTTGATCACAGAATAAACCCTGAAATTTGTGGTATCTGCAGAATCACAATGACTTTGGCAGTCTTCACATGCAACAGATGTTGTTGATGCAAGAAGATTGGACCTGCAGTACAGCATCTGCATCTTATGAGTCCTCTCCAAGATGAGGAAAAGAAATATGAAATATTTATTTATGTAGTAGTACAGCTGTATTCCATACTAATTTTGAAAATTATTTGTCCCAGGGACTGAGATCAACTTTTGTGATTACTGTCTTTTTTAACAAAACTAATTCTCGGGGACCAACAGACCAAAAAATAGCCTGAAGTTTTAAAACAGGATTTCTCTGCAATGCTTTTTCCTGAGGAATAAAGTAAGTTTGCATAGAAAGAACTGTGTGGTCACTTGTGCTAGTTAACAATCACTCTGAAGAGAAAGCAAGCAGGCTGTGCTTGCCAGGAGATGTACAGTAAAGTCAGGGAACTATATGCTGAACTTTTCTCATCCAGCACTCTCATCAGGCAAAATCTGCAGTCCAGCATGATTTTAGTTAGCCAGATGACCACTATTGTCAAAGTGGCCAAGTTTCCCACGGTCCCCTGAAGTTTGCTCACAGCTACCAGTCCTGTTTCTCAGTGTCCTCTGCTGCTATTTTGCTGTAAATTACCTCTAAATTTCTTCTAAGAGCTCAATAAGCAGTGGAAATGTTGGTAATGCTGCTAGCCATTAACCACCTGTGGTTCAGCAAATTCTCTCATTCAGTACCTGTCAAGTTCCAAGGGTGTTGGACTGGATAGGTTCAACTTTTATTATCCTGGACAGAACCTGGTCAGAAAAGAGTGAATGTGAGTCTCCAGCTAGGAGAGATAATGGATGGGGAGCTGGAAGTTGATATTGGGTCTGGTTGCTGAACTGTTGAGGAGAGATATACCTGCTATTACATGGAACTATGACCTCCCCTTCTTCAGCTGCATTTTCATGTCATCTTGGTTTACAGGTGATCTGTGATAAATAAAGTGAACGGGAAGATGGCAAAAGCACCAGTGTTTAGGTCATGTGCCAAAGTCATTCAGTTGTAATAAGATTTACAAAACCAAAACAGAACAAAGAACAACTTCTATGTTGTGATTGTGCAGGTGACAGATGTGAAAGTTGTTTTCCTCTGCCATAATATATGCAAAATCAGATAGTCTAGTAAATTCAGACTAACTCAGCACAGTAACTCGGTGGTATGAGTGACTGTTGTCATGAGGAAATAGCTTGTTGAATGTGGATAAGACTTATCAGGTTAGAGAAGGGCTGTCTGCTTGGATGGTGAGAGAGCAAGATCCTCAGTGAGAGAGAACTTCATCTTATCTGCTAGTTTCAGTCAGTGATCCTCCATGAAGTAGTGGGTGTTCTTTGTACTTCAGATCCATTTCTTTCCTGGTTGGTGAAGGCCAGAGGTGAAGTACTGGTCCTTTATTTGAGAATATTTTCAATGTTCCTTAGGTCTTATGTACACTACGACAGAAGAGTGACCCTCTCATGGCTGATTTTCTGGGGTTTGATTTCATGCCTCCAGATTAGAGGTGCAAAATCAAGCTCTCAGGGGTCACAGTCAACCCCATATTCCTGGAAAGATGCGAGGAGTAAGGGAGGTTGGAAGGAGAAACTCTCTCCCATCATCCTTCCCCTGTATAGGCAGACAGGTTAGCTGAGTGCAGATACCCGATTCTAGCTATGCCAATTGCATAGCTAAAATCAACGTATCTGTGATCGACTTTCTTGGTCTAGTATAGACATAGCCTTAGTCAGGTAGGCTGCCTATTGGATTTAGAAAAAACAAGCAGTCCAGTGGCAACTTAGCAGTGGAACACAATGACTGGTTCCCTGCACTCGAGCTTCAGGGTGCATACTTTCACATGACAATCCATCCTGCACACAGGCAGTTCCTCTGCTTCACAGTAGGCACAGAACACTTCCAATATTGCGTACTGCCCTTTGGCCTATCCACTGTACCCAGGGTATTTTCCAAAACCCTGGTAGATGCCAGAGCCCATTTACATCAAGGAGTCATATTTCCTTATCTCAGTTACTGCCTCATCAAGGGCTGGTTGCCATCGGAGACTTCCAGGATGGTTGCAGTCGCTAGGTGAATGTTCCATCTCCTTGGACTATCAATTGTGACGAAGTCCTGAGCTATTCCTCAGTGGTCCTGCACTTTGGGGAGGTTAAGGTAATGCCTCAGGGGCTTGCTGTGCCCCCTTTTGATTTGCCTCCAGGGATCCCCTGAGGGGGGCACAGCCTACTGAGCCTTATTCATCATAGGCACAGTCATAAATGGGGGGGTCCCTGCATGGACCTTGGGGCTCCCCCTGCTCCTTCTGAGCTGTCCTGGGGTGTGTGGGGTGGTCTGGGGGGACCTGGTCACCTCCCAGTCGATGAGGGTTCTGGCCCAGGGACCCTGAGCAACTGCTGCTGGAGGGGCTGTCTCCCTCAGCTGAAAGGGCAACAGCTTCCTCCCTAGGCCACTTCCCCAGGCTCTTTCCCCAGTACCGTCTTCTGTAGCTCTGGCAGGGTTCTCCTTCACACACCTTTCCTCCTTCCTGTCTGCCCCCTTTCTCCTCCCCCTCCTTACCTGAGGGGGAGCCTTTTCAAGGGTTCCACGGGCCTTGATTGGATGCAGGTGCTTGATTAGCCCCAGGTGTTAAATTGACCTGTTGCAACAGGCTGATCCTTGCTGCACCTTAATCCCTAGGGAACATAAAAGCACAGACCCAACTGCCCACCTACTTGCCCTCCACTCAGCTACTATAACCTGCTGTGGGCTGTCACATAATCAATGTCCAAAAATCTGCATTCCATCCCCTGCAGGACTTGGAATTAACAGAGGCCCAGCTCAGCGTGATTTCCGCCAGAGATTTCTGCCGCTGCAGAGGTTTCACATCATTCAGGACTTTATAGAGACCATCGCCACCAGTCCCACAACACAGAAAATCGTGTGTTTGAGACTGATGGGCCATATGGCTGCTACAATGTACGTAGTACAACACACCAGGCTTCATTTTTACAGCCTGCAGCACTGGACAGACTCCTTCTACAGCCACCCTAAGCATGATTTGCACAGATCAGTAACCCTTCCACTGCAGGTATGGCATTCTCTCATATGGCAGACAAAATGAGAAAACCTATTGGTGGGTGTACCCTTTCACCAGCAACAACCTACAATACACATCACCACAGACTCATCCCTCCTCAGCTGGGGAGCTCAGAGGGGCACCCAGTCAGTCTGAAGCCACAGGTCAGCCCGAGAGATCCTATTGCATAAGAACCTCCTGGAGCTCAGAGCAGTATTCAATGCCTGTCGACACTTCCACAACCACACATGCAACACCACAACCAAAATACTTACCAACAATGTCGCAATGATGAACTATATCAATCATCAGGGCAGAGCGTGATCTCAATCCCTATGTGCAGAAGCCATTTGACTGTGGAATTGGTGAACTCAGAACAACATCACATTTGTGGCATCTTACTTACCTGGCATAGACAACATCAGGGCAGATTCTCTGAGCAGACATTTTACACTGGGCCACGAGTGGGAACTTTATAACAGGGTTCTCTGTTTCCTCTTGCAGTGCTTGGGAATGACCCTTGTGGACCTCTTCACCACCTGTCACAACAAAATTTGCCATTACTATTGCTGAGGTGGGGAGTGGGAAGCAAAACGCTGGACGATGCATCTGTTCTTGAATAGAAGGGAGCTATTTTCTATGTCTTCCCTCCCACCGAGCACATATCCAAATTTTTACATAAGGTCCAGACAGGCCACAGTCTACTAGTGGTACCCCCTTGGGCTCACCAGCACAGGTTCCCCTTCCTTCGGTGGATGTTGTCATGCCCTCCCTACCCACTCCCGGCACTTCCTGACCTCCTGCTTCAGAACCGAGGATCCCTGCTTTGTGCTTAGATACACACCTTCCATCTTACAGCATGGCTCGTAGTTGGCTGAATGCATCCGAATGCCTCTGTTCAACGCAAGTCAAAGAGGTCTTGATACACAGCCATTTACAGAATACTCAAGTCACTTCCCTGTCTAAATGGCACAGGTTTCCTGCGTGGTGATCATTACATTGCTTAGAACCACAGACAGCTCCTTTACACACAATCCTCAACTACATCTTACATCTAAAAGGCTTGGGCCTGGTGCTGGTATCTCTACGAGTATATCTTTACACAATTACCACTTTCGTTCAGCCCATCGAGGGGTTCTCTGTTTGCACATCCAACCACTAAGAGATTAATTAAGGGCCTTGTGAATTTGCACCCTCCTTGCTGACCCGTCCCTCCTCCATGGGTTCTGGAGGTACTTCTTAGTGCTCTCATGGTGCCAGCTTTAGAACCATTAGCAACTATACCCCTAAGAATCATGACTATGAAAGCTGCCTTCCTTCTCGCCATTACCTCTACCCATAGAGTCAGCAAGATCTTGGCTTTCACAGCGGTATCCCCTTACACATTTTTCAACATCAAAGGGGTAGTTCTGAGACATCACCCTTCGTTTATTCCCAGAGTATGTTTGGACTTTCACTTAAATGAGCCAATTGTCTTGTCCTCATATTACCCTAAACCACACGCTACACCTCAGGAAGCATCACTTCACACCCTTGACATACGAAGGGCACTTGCTTTCTATATAGACAGAACTAGATCATTTAGGAAAACTGATCGTCTCCTGGTGTCTCTTGCTGAGCGATCTAAGGGTGAGCCATTATCATTCCAGTGAGTAGCAAAACTATTAATGGTTCTGGTCTGGCTGTGGTCTGAAGAAGTGTGTCTGTCCCATGAAAGCTCACCCAATAAACTATTTTGCTAGTCTTTAAAGTGCTACTTGACTGCTTTTTGTTTTATTAATGTCATGTATAGCTCAGTAACTCCACCATGAAGCCTCTACAAGCTCCATGCCAGACCCAAACCTGGATGGAGGAGGAGGGTTGGTCAGATGTGTGTCGATGTGCTGACGGTCAAACAACAATACCAGTGAAATCTGATGCCAGTACAACTAAATGATAGCTACAACTATTTGGGCATATTTGCAGAATGAATGATGAATGAAAAATCAAGACCCTGGTATTCGGCATAATGAACTGTTCGAATAGGAGAGGCAGACCCCACAGAGGTGTGGAGCTAGTCTACAGAAACTAAGCCACTCCGCTTGGAAAAGGGAAAGATGGAAGGAAATAGTGAGAGAGGCATCAGACACCAATGGGTGCTGAGCGCACGGTTATTGATGATGATGGTGATAGCTCAGTGCTTCTCCTCCAGTGGGATACCACTCTGAATGCAACTCACAGCTCACTCAACAAGGGTGGTGGCAACATCAATGGCTTTCCTGAAGGGGGTTCCCATCAAAGACATTTGCAGAGCAGCTACCTGGTCATATTACGACACATTCGTGAAACATTATGCTATCCAACACTGATGGGTCAGGGATGCTTCTTCTCTTGCATCAGCAGTGCTATTATCATCTGACAGACAGTGACTCCTTCCCTACTTCCAAGTTTTGAGGGTACTGCTACAGTTACCTGATGTGGAGCACCCAAGGGAACTATTTGAAGAAGAAAGCAGTTACTCACCTTGGTGCAAAGGAACTGTTGTTCTTTGAGATGTGTAGCCCCATGGGTGCTCCACAACCCACCCTCCTTCCCAGTCTGGAGTCTTTCTCTTTTACATTTTTCAGATTCTGGGGTGGTCTTGAGAAAGTGGCGGGAGTCAGACCACGCATGTGACAGGAGGAGCACAAGCAGTGAGAGGCAGCAGCCAGCCGCACACGTGCAGTCCAGCTGACTAAGTCTGTAGAAAATTCTTGTGCTGTGGTGCCAGGATGGGATACTTGATGTGGAGCACCCACGGGGGGATACATCTCAAAGGGCAGTTACTACACCAGTGTGAGTAACTTTGCTTTCTATAGTCTGAGTTAAGTAGGAAGTCAAAGGAGATGATCACCCTGGTCCCTTCTGGCATTGGGATTTATGAATTGAATGGACGATTCCCACTTGAAAATCTCAGCCTTAAAACATAAGTCTTAGACAAATAATTCTAGAAATAATTTTATACAGATTTATGTTTGTATCTTGAAAAAGAGCTCCACTGAGTCGACATTGTAACCACTACTTCTAGATCACTGTAACCAAATGTTCAGGGAAGAACTGCTTTACTACTGTGCCGCCGGTATTTCAGTTACTTTATGTGTTTATCTATGTAACAGCAATCATGGCAAAAAGCTCTTGTGTTGTGTTCCCCTCAAAGAGCCTCATACTGAAATTCTTGGAAAATAAACCAGTGAATATTTCAGCCCACACTCTGAGTGGATGACCTCCATATCCCTTTAGATAGCTCTACAGTGAGTCATAAGTACTGTTCAACCCTGGCTTTCCTAACATTTTCCATTCACTGCGAGTTATTCTGTGTTAGCTGCAGAATAATGATTTTCAACAGCTCATATGTTAGAACATCAGGGAATTCTGTTTAAAATACATGAATTAATGACATTTAAATAAATCTCTGCTCCTTGTAGTGTTCCGTGTGTGGCAGTTACACTTGTTTTCCTTGCTCTGAATTTCTGTTTGGCAAACTTAACACTTCCAGCAGGCAGCTAGCAAATAGAACTAGAATTGCCAGCCTACCACTCATTAAAGCTTGTATGCCATTAACATATCTCTTCCATGTTCCTCCTAATTTTATTTACCAGCATGTAAACAACTTTCACTGTGAGGAAGAAATCAGGTGATCCTATAAGTGGAGAAATTTAATCATAACATTTCTGATTGTTATACAATGGATGTGCTATCTGCACACAAAACAGGGCACGGTATAACTAGGATCCTAGGGCAAGGGCATGACTTTGCCTTTTAAAAGTGCTGCAGAAATCTCATAAACTATGGAACATGTACAGGAACTAAGAGGTTATATTACAGTGCCTAGATCTTACAAAGCACTTTTCATGAATAGATCTCAAAGCACTTTGGAATTGAAATCAACATCGCTACCACCACTTTATATGGGGAAACTGAGGAACAGATCAGTGACATGAGTTGCTCCAGGTCGTTTTGCTGGCCTGTGGCAGGTGAGAGAATAGAACTCAAGTCCCTTGAGTCCAAATCTAGTGAATTGATTGGATAAAGGCAGCATTAGATTCACAGTTATATAGCAGAATTGATATGAAATGATGTAAAATAGATTGGTATAATATATACTGTAAATTCTATATCTGCGAAGGTCCCTTACTATACTGCCTTACACAAATGATTAAAAGGGTGCAAAGGAGCCAGACAAAAATATCAGTTATACTAAGATTTAGAGAGAAAATGAGAGAGATTCCTTCAAGACTGAAAAGACAAAAAAGACCAGGCCAGAAAGGACAAGAATTTGTCCCCCCTCCTTGTAGCGTGCCTGGTACCTCCTGGAAGGAAGACCTGCAAATGGATGCAACAGCAGGTATGAAAAATGCAGTAAGCACATTATCCACGTGATCTCAGAGGCATGTGGTCTGTGGCAAAATATACAACTGGCTAAAGTCAAAATAAAATTATTAAAAAGTTCTGAAAAATCCCTGTTTATATCCCCTTCCTCTCTCCCTTTGAAGATTGCATGTTTATCCAGAATTTGGCTCATAGGTGATAAAGGTCAGATTTTTAAAGGTATCTAGACACATAAAAATTAAGAAAAGTGCCTAGTTGGATTTTCAAAAGCACCTAGGTGCCTAATTCCCATTGGCTTCAAATTTGAGATCCCCTAAGTGCCAGTCTGTGTCTTTAGTTGGTGAAGTACCTTTAAAAATCTGTCACTGAATCTTGGCACAAAGGTAAAAAGTAGAGGATTTTAGTTCAAGCAAAGAAAAACCCTTACAGTCTTTCTCTGTCTGCTTTCTTAAACTTTTTGAACTGAGGAACCTTCAAGACTGAGTTTCTCACAAGACTTCCAAATGATGTTGATTCTTATCTCTACTAGAAAATTAAATTGCAAGGCAGGAAATTGAAAACTGATAAACGTTGTCACACAAAGCACCAGTACTCTGTGGAACTTATTGGCACATAATATAATTGACATCAACGGTTAAGCAGGTCATAAAAAGGATTAGATATTTATAGGGATAACAAGAATATCTGGTGTTACGTTAAGGTAAAAAATAACTCTCTACCTTCAAAAAACCCAAATGTTGGGATATAAATCCTCAAGTTTCAGGAAATCAAGCAACCGCTAATGGTAATTAGGAAAACTTCTCCCAGGCAAATTAACTTCTCTAATAATTTTCTCCCATTAATATACCTCTGTCTCAGGGAAGAAATGACTCCCCTGTTATGCTTTTGTAAAATGCCAAAGTTTGCCGTACCCAATATGACATTTCTGTCCTGAAGACATCTCAGAATGCATGTACAATGAAGTTTTAGAGTACTGCAGAGTTATAAAAGAGATCTAATGCTTGGTCTGTCTGCTCAACATATGATCTCCATATGCAAACCACATTTGTGCTGACAGGAAAAATCATAAACTTGGATTTCCAGAGGCAAGATTAAAGTAAAAATTTGAATTTATATCCATAGAAATAGGGTCAGCAGCTGAGGTACATCTATTCCAGGGCCTCTGAGAATTTGTAAGAAGAGTAGCCAATTTGGTGATAAGAAAATTAGAATTGATTCTTATTTATGCTCAGGCCTAAAAGGTTTATTGTAACTGCCTACACTATCATTCTTCAGGAAATGAGCTTGAATAGCCTGCAGATTTATTTGAACTATGCAGTGTTTACTTTAGCAAAGGATGCGATTGCTTATTAAAAGAAATATTGAACCTGGAGGGGTTTGAAAATTTGAGAACTTTTATCTTTTTTTATTCTGTGGCACATGAGCCTGGAGTACTTTAACAGGAGCTAAATCCTAGGACTATAGGAGTTGGAGCCAGATGTTTTAATGCACTTAGGCACCTACAGCTGCAGCTAGGAGTCCTGCAGGTCTTTTCTCAGGGGATCACTGGGATAAGGATGCCTCAGACCTTTGGGATCCTTTGAAAATCCCATTCACTCTTCTTCACTAGAAATGACTCTGAGGAAACTTTTACAAATGGCCAAGTGCAACAATCCTAATAGACTAAGACTCCCTTAAACAGTAATATGAATTGCTAAGTGTTTGATGGATCTATTCTTGACCAATTAAATGAACTTAATTTCTGTTAGGGCTTTAATAATGATCCTGAGTACTTTGGACTCTTTCCTTTACTGTTCAAAGGATTTTAGAAATACATATCAGTTCTCACTCTGTGTTTGGAGTAATGTTGGTGCCGTTTTACATGTAGGATGTCGGATGTGGGGTAGTTTGCCAAAGGTCACAGAGGAAGTCACAGTCAAACATGGGAGTGGAATTTGTGTGTTTGTGTTTCACAGCCCTCTGCTCATAGCAAAGCCTTTTTCTACAGGGCTAAGATATTAAGTAACGGGCAAACCTCAGAAAAGATCAGAGTTCTGGGTAGGTTCAGAAGGCATACAGGATTCTCATACTTATTTGACTTCCTGGCCTGATCCTGAGCCCTGCTGACTGCGGTCAAAGACTTTTGACTACAATTTGAAATTACTTGAATGGGAGACTTTGCTCTTTTTGACACTTTGATTTCACAAACCCAATTCAATCTTACTGACATTTTTAGTTAGGCCATGAGTGCTATGAGAACAGCATTTGTAGGGACAAAACGAAGAAGTCCTGTGGAACCTTATAGACTAACAGATTTACTGGAGCATAAGCTTTCATGGGCAAAGACCCGTTTAATCAGATGCATGTACATGATGCCACAGGACTTCTCGCTGTTTTTGCGATACAGACTAACACAGCCCCCCTCTGATATCTGTAGGGACGATATCTTACTTGTACTTCTGTCAGCTGTATGCAAAATAACGGGGCATAAGTTAAGCAGACCTCAAAACTTTGGCTCATGTATATGTAGCCTATGTCGCTTCAGCTCTGTCGCATTCCCTTACAGACTTGACCTCCTTTTACTTCCTAGTAAAAGGAAATAAATTGTAATGTACACAACTGTGTTCTCTTTTAATAAAACAATGTAATAAGAAAAGGACTGACGGTTTCAGAATGCAAAGTGCTTCCTGTGTAACCAAAGTGACAGTTATTTAGGAAGGTAAATGCAGCAGGCTTCCTGGCAGTGAAAACTGCGACCCTGTGTCTACAAGAGCCCCTTCCTTTTGGAAGGGGCACGTTAATGAGCGGGTTCAGAAGATGCTAATGAGGCGCTGCAATGAATATACAGCACCTCATTAGCATAATGGTGGCTGTGGTGATTCGAAAGTGCGGCTTTTTGAATCGTGCGCCGCCTGTGGAGATGGGACCTTCTGAAAGGAACCCCCCACAGGTTTTGAAAGCCCTTTTTCCTAACACCAGATAGGAAGAAGGGGTTTCGAACACTAGAGGGGTCCTTTCGGAAGGTCCCGTCTTCATGGGCGGCGCACGATTCGAAAAGCCGCACTTTCAAATCTCCGCGGCTGCCATTATGCTAATGAAGCGCTGCATATTCATTGCAGTGCCTCATTAGCATTTTTCAAACCTGCTCATTAACATGTCCCTTTTGAGAGGAAGGGGCTTGTGTAGATCCAGCCTAACTGACTTACGAATACAGACTCCAATCCTGCATGTTGGTTTGTATGGTTGAACCCCTGTGTGGTAAGTACAGGCCCAATATGAGGCCTTAGGCCTGAACCAAAGTAATGGTCAAGACTTTGCTAACAGAAGGCAAAGTGCAGCTGTGAGCTAAAGGAATGCATTACTCACAGAAGTTGGCAAGAACAGGGTTGATGGTGCATAAACATATCTACCTAGCATATTGAAGTAGGTACATCGTACCGGAACACCCTACCTCGGAACATTCCACAGATAAGAAAGAATAGGCCAATCCATCCCAATGACAGGGGCAAAAGGGTAATATGATGGATAGAGTTGTTTTGTTCGAACCAACGTGTACAAGGGGAGAGGCGGCACCTAACTACGTAGAAGGGTTGTACCTCAATACGTCAGGAGTGATGTGTAAATTGTTTGTACCTGTGTATAAGAATGTACTTCTGGGATGTGGTCTGGGTCCAGCCGAGGGGGCAGTGGAAAGTCCTGCCACTGACTGAGCCGAGTCCATTGACCGTGGGTGCATATTTGTAGCATGCCCTCACTTAGACTAAGAAGTCTACAGGGAACTACTATTGTGTCCAATACAGCAATAAACCTGGCCGACGTGCCTTTGCACCTTACTAGACTCTGTGGTCATTGGGGGTTCTCCTTGGGTCTGCTGTGTCGGCTATCTGCAGACCTGGGGCAGCGCACAGAGGGAACACACACACGCAGCCAAGTGATACCACCATTGGAGAGAGCGGAGCACCACGCTGGTAGCATCTGACAACACTGGTGACCCCGACCGCTGATCTGGTGAGTAAACGAGCTTCCTGCTGTAGGAATCACGATCTAACATGGCAGAAAACCTCAAGCTAGGGAACCCCCTGATCCCTTCCCTTATGATCCCCATGGAGTTTGATAACTCTTGGACCCTCTGGATTGCCAGTAAAGGGGGCCCATATGAATTTAAAAAAGAGAGTGGGGAAACATGGACTGGCATATGTAAAGTGATGGTAGAAACTGAGGCTCTGAAAAATAGTAATAAAAGTAAAAAAGCAAGAACTTTGCAACTTATGTCTATGGCTGTCAGATGGCTTAGACAGCATGCTGGCCTGCTGGCCAAACAAGTAAAGGAAAAAACAGGGGAAGTAGAAGAGGTAACCCAGGCAGTCAAGCACTGGAAAGCCCAAGCTCTTTTAGCAGGGCAGCAGGCGATCCAGACTCATGATATGCTCGAGCAAGTAAAGCAGGAAAATAAACAATTGAAGACAGCTGTAGAAAACCCGCAGAAGCAAAAAGTGCCATCCCCTGGTATTCAACGTAATTCAGGTGCTGTTACAGTGCCTGAGGAATGGGGACAGAAATGGAAACAGGTGGCTCTTGCCAAATTAAGAGATGGAACTTGGGACAGTTGGGATGGGCGTTGCACTGGGGACCTGTGGAATGGCCCTGGTGACCCATTCTTTTGTGACCCATCGGCAGGGGCTACCGCACCGCAACCGCCACCTTATGATGTAAGCCAGGTTTTGGATAAGCCCTCCCCAAAACCTAGACCAATTCCAGTAAAAACAGGAGAAATGGGTGAAAATGGGACAGAAGGCCACACTGAAAAGCTTATTCCCCACATTGAACCTGATGCTACCCCGCAGTCACATAGCCCTCCTGCATTAAAGTTATGGGATGAAGTGGAAACTGTAACGAAAAACTTAACTGAGCATTTGAGGAAGCCATGGCCCCGCCGTAACTATGCAGACAGGGAAAGAGATCAGAAACCTACCTCCCATCCACCACGTGTGAGCGGCTTAGCAGACAGGCTCAACGCTTTAAAGATTAATGAACTAACTGCGCTAGCTAGAGCTGTTGGACCTCCCACCTCTGAAAATTTCAATGAGTTTCTGGCATGGCTCCATAACGGCTCGCAGTCACTCAGAGCAGTAGGGATTGACATGTTGCAGGAACCACTCTTGGTGCAAACCCTGTTGGGACCCCTGAACTGTCACACCCTCGGTTTTGATGATGATGTTGCACAAATGCTTAAACGTGTGGTTCAGAAGCACTTTAAGTTGTCCAGTGAGTTAGCTACTCTCAAAGGAATTGCAAGATTGCAGGGGGAGGCTCCAGCCAAACTGGCAGACAGAATTCAAATTTATCTCAGATTAACAGCAGGGTCTGCTAACGTGGAAGATTTGAAGCAAATTGTTTTGGAGGCGCTGACTCCCGGTGTGTTAGACTGGATGAATGCTTGGTGTGAGAATGGAGGTAAAGAGGTACCTTGGGACGAATGGATTGGAAAGGTGGAGACAGCAATTAAGCAGCAGGAAGGAACTCCTGTTAATGAGCTGCGTACTCAGTTAGGACAATGGAAGACAGAGGGTCCTGGATACTCTCCCCGTGGTTGTGGCTGGGGTTGGAGAGGTTGTGGACCAAATAGAATTAGAGGAGGTGATAGATGGAGTTCGTGGGTACCTCCTGGAGTTCTAAAACAGGAAAACTTGAGCAAGAAAGGAGAGATTGAGAGGCTGCAGGCACAGCTGCAGGCATGTATGATTGGCAAGGAGTCTCAACAGGAAAAAGATAAGATGGGGACGAAAGTAGCCAGGGCGACGTTCCTGACCTCAGGACTGAGGTTGGTTTGTATGGTTGAACACCTGCATCTCTCTGTGCAGAATTTATTGCAGGTTAGTGCCTGAGCAGCTGGGAGATGAATTCCACAATGATTTTTCTTGGACTGTTGCACATGACAAAACTAATCTTCTTTGGTTGAAAGTACTTTTGGTAAGACAGCTGTGCCAGAAATACTATGGTATGGCACAGGCTATCTTCCTTAGATCTCTGCTTTGCAGCAAAAATCACATACAGTAAGTAATTAGCAATTCTAATTTTATGTTAAAAACATTCTGATACTCTATCAAAATGGCTAATGGGGCTCTGTTAGCGAACCCACATCCCTAATACTTAGCACTGTCAGCTTCTGTGCATTTCTGTGGAGATTAGTCTTTCTTATCACATTCAAGTAGGAGTTTTGGGGTGGGTGTTTAGTATAAACTTGAATAAAATATTTTAACCAGCGTAACAATTTGTGCTACTTGAACAAACTCTGTACTTTTGGAATAGTGAATCAGAGACCAGTGCTTTGCTGTGGTTAGTAATACATCCTTTATTCCTTTTTTTAATTCCTGTGGGCTATACTAAGAAAAGTCACAGAGCTGTGGCAATGATGAACAAGCAGAACCCTTGAGGCCAACTCCCCATTTCCAAAAAACCCAGACACCCCTTCTCTAAACCTATTTTATAAAAATTTCTGGACATTGAGGCAGATTTAATATAAAGAACTACATTTCATGACCAAAACCGTAGAATCACAGAGCTGGAAGGGACCTCAAGAGGTCATTGAGTCCAGCCCCCTGCTTCAAGAAGGATCACCCACAACTAAGTCATCTCAGCCATGACTATGTCAAGCTGGGACTTAAAAACTTCTAGGGATGGAGATTCCACCAGCTCTCTAGGCAACGCATTCCAGTGCTTTACCACCTCCTAGTGAAGTAGTTTTTTCCTCATATCCAACCTTCTCCTTTCCTTCTCTAACTTCAGACCATTACCCTTTGTTCTGCTGTCTGTCACCACCGAGAACAGTTTCTCTACATCCTCTTTAGGGCTCCCCTTCAGGAAGCTGAAGGCTACTATTAAATCATCCCTTAGTCTTCTCTACTGCAAACTAAATAAGCCCAAAACTCTCAGCCTCTCCTTATAGGCCATGGGCTCCAGCCCCTTAATTTTCATTGCCCTCCACTGCACCTGCTTCAGCACATCCATATAATTTCAATACCAAGGGGCCCAAAACTGGATGCAATATTCCAGATGTGATCTCACCAGTGCCAAATTGAGGGGAATAACAACTTCTCTAGATCTGCTCAAAATGCTCCTCCTGATGCACTCAGTAAGCCATTGGCCTTCTTGGCTGCAAGGGTGCAGTGTTTACTTATATCCAGCCTTTCATCCACCATAACTGCTAGATCCCTTTCCACTGTCCTGCTGCTTAGTCAGTCGGTTCCCAGCCTATTAAAATGCTTGGGACTCTTCCGTTCCAAGTGCAGGACTCTACACTTCTCCTTGTTGAACTGCATCAGGTTTCCTTTGGCCCAATCCTCCAATTTATCCAGGTCACTCTGGCCCTTATCTCTACCCTCCAACGTACGTACCTTTCCCCCTAGCTTGGTGTCATCCACAAAATTGCTGACGGTACACTCCAGTGCCTCATCAAGGTCATTAATAAAGATCTCATTACACATATTCCATGAATAATGAAGGAGCTTGTATTTCTAAAGCCTCTCCCGTCCTGTTGAAATTTGTTCTCTAAAACACTGTACAATGTACTGTTAGTTCTTTCCCCCTCTTAAGGTGGGAGAAATTTAACGTTTCAGCTAACACGTAATATGGCACAGTTGAGAACAACAAGAGTAAAGAAAGGTTTAAAGAACAAGCAGTGCATTATGAACCCAATCTCTCTTAAAATTAATGCAAAACAAAACTGAACTTCTATAGTTAAATTACATTTTTGCATGTGTGTTGAATAGTAGATAAACATGGTGTGGGGGATGAAGAAAAGTGCCGTGTTAGCCTGGCAACATAAACGTATACCTGAGTTTTGGACTGCAGACATTTATATCCTGTTCTGTTACCTTAATTTATGCTGATGATAAATTATTTGTACAAAAAGTCCCAATGACTTTAATGAATCAGTGGTGCTAGTTTAGTGTTACATGCAGTACTAGGACTGTTAGTCCAAACACCAGCAGAGTCTGAGTGGAGTGGAAGAGATGATCTCCAGGCTCTGAAGGAGTTCAACCACAATACCATCCTGCCAGTCAGGTGTACAGGGCTTGAGGAAAGAGGTTGCATAAGGACAACAGTAAATAATTCTTGAGTGTGTAGCTCTGATATAGACTCCCAACTGTACAAATCTTATATTTCTTGATCGGCCAAGAGCATGATGAAAGGGACAGGGCATGTAGGTCCCAGGGTAGATTGGGGAGGTTTAAGAAAATCTAAACAGTTATCTGTTTTGACACGCGTGCTTCTTACGCAGCTTCAGTGTGTGCATACATTTCTTAATACCAAGAACAAATGCATGCAAATCAATCACCATTGAGCAATGAACAGTTGTGTCAGAAAAGTGCACTGAAAGACGAACCGTATATGTATTCTTTGTTTTATTTTGATGACTTACATTTCTTAATATTAAGTTGGTGATAGCTCCTGCACAAAGTGGCAGGACTCTTCATATCCGGTGGTCCAGAGATGCAACAAAGACAGACCAAACCACAGATGCTTTCGACATTTTTGAAATATTCTAGATCTTTTGTGTGATTTCTTCTGTACCTGATCCTAGGACTGAAGTGGTTTGTAAAAAGTTCTGGTAGTACTGCTGCTTAGAAACTTTTAGTAATGCAGGTGTGGCTGCCATTGGCATAGATGTTTTGACTAAAACTTCTGGTCTCAGAAATAGGATCGGTCTATACTTCTGCTGAATCAACAAAAACTATTGGAAAAGGGCAACTCTCCAGGTTTCTTGTCTGTGGAATACCGAGGCTTATTTTTACAAAGTACTTGTGGAAGTTTGGGGAAAATGCTAGCTACATGTTTGGAAAGTTATTTCAAGTAAGTTGCTTGTTTTTTTAAAATGGGAAATATTAGAGCTCTGTGAAGTCAGTATGAAAGTGGAAAAAGGGTCTACGAATTTAAGACACACCACTGACCTCAACTGCTGCTAGACAGTAGAGCACTTATGATGAGGAACTTGCAGAAATGCTCTGACAACACTGAGAGTTGATAACTTCTACTCTGTAGTGATATGTGTCATTTTTGCTAACAAACTTGCACGGTTGGCCAGGTCTCGCTTGCGAGAGAAGGTATTGCCACACGCTCCGGGATGCTTAGGCCACTTATGGCAACATTAGTTACAGGTAAAGAAACCTAACAAAATTCAAGGCTGGCGACATCATTTATGGGGAGCGAGGCTTATTTCTGCCAGAGAATCAAAACGCAGGTTAGGCCACGTCAGCTATAGCACAGCACCAAAATCTGGGACACTTGCCCTGTTATCATTGGTCAGGGCTTTGGACACTTGCCCTGTTATTATTGGTCAGGGCAGGTTCCCCTTTTGGACACTTGCCCTGTTATTATTGGTTGGGTCAGTTCCCCCTTTTGGACACTTGCCCTGTTATTGTTGGTTGGTTTTAGGGGGAAGGAGTTCTAACAAAGGGAATAAATTCTCTTCTCCGGCCTTTCTTTGGGGAGGTTCTTGCGCCGAGCAATTGCTCACACATCAAAATGCACTAGCTGCCAGTCTAATCATCCGTCCAGCTGCCTCCCCTGGAATGCCAGGCGCAACTAAAGGCTTTTCCACTCGCATTCACCGTCTGCCGCACATGTATCGTGACCTGGGGTGTAAGTATGTAGATTGCTGTATGTAAGTGCTTAGAAGTAGTATTAGAATAGATCGATTGCCCATAATAAACTCTAGTCAGGGGAGGAACCATACCCTGAAATATAACTGGGAAGACTATATCAATTATATTTGCAACTTAGAACATTTCCCTGGGCAGTTAATTTTTGCCTGTGGAATTCTATTGTTTATAATCTTTGTAGTTGTTTGTAAACCTCGTTTGTAACCCTAAAAGAATCAAATAGAATTGGCGGAGAAAAACTCTGGTTAATAAAAGTGAACTGATTAAGTCCCGATATACACGTCACTGTCTCTCCTCTCCCCCCCCCACCCCCGGACATATGTACCTGTTGTGTCAATATGGTTCTGTTGCAGTCATGGAAAGATAAAAACACTTGAGGCGGCAAAACAATTTTTTTAGTTGCAGAGCCGTCCCACCCATAGGGTGAGGTGGGCAGCTGCCCCAGGCTCTGTACTTTTTGGGGGCCTGGTGGGTGGCAGCCACACCTATTCTATGGCCAGGAGGGGGAGGATTACGTAGGGCAGGGGTTGGGCAGTTGGCAGCTGCAGCAGCCACAGGGGATTGCTTCCCCTTGCCTTCCCTCTACAGCACTCACCACATGGGGCTGCACCATGCCCTCTAGCCCGCTAAGCCTTGCTTTCTGTGGGTGGCTGGGAGGGTGCGATGGTGGTGAGAGATCACCCTGCGGCCTTCCCCCCTTGCTTCTCTTTCTAGGACAGGGGCTTGAAAGCGAGATACCTCTGTGCGCCCAGCAAAAGGCCACCGGGGAGAATTTTACATGATGGCTGGGCTGTCAGCCATGACCCGAAATCCATTTGAAAGAAAGAAAGCTGATATCAATGGCTGAATCCAGCCCTCCTCCAGGCCACCACTCTGGGCCAACACCTCCCAAATGGCCTTTCATTCATCCTTATTTCCCTTCTAATCCTGAGAAGTAAAGAGGTGTTTGAGACATGCAGATTAATAAGAAAAGGAACCAATTCTTGACTTGCACATGTGCTCCTTCAAAAGCCCAGTCCCTTTTCAGCCCCACCCATCTACATTTTCTGCACCCTGCCCTTACTGCACATTTCTGCCTTTCCCCCACAAACACAAGCTTGGAGGAGTCCCCAGTTTTACCACCCTGTCTTTGTCATTCTTCTTCTGTCATCCTCTCCAATTCTTGTCCCCATCCCAGTGTGCACCCTGCTACCACATTTTCAAACTACCACTGCCTTGTTCCCACTAGGATTTCACTAAAGTTTTAGTTATCATGCAACAGCTAAAAGTAGTGTGTGTGTTGCGGGGGGGAAATAAAAGGCTTAGGCATTTGCTCTGAAGTAGCTACACACATGGCTAGTCACTGTTCTACTGTATTTTATTCTCTGTAGGTTCTCATAACATGATCATTATCCCTGTATCTGAGCGTCCTTTACAATGCATTAAGGATTCACATCTCCTGCAGGTTTCTTTGCTTCTCCACAGGAAAAAAAAATAACTTTTGGACAGGGAAGCAAAGGGAAGCTGCAAGAGAAGTCAAGCATCACTCCCTAGCAATGCAAGTACGACCTTTAGCTACCCAGAACAGTTGGCAGAAAGGTGGCTCACCATGGGGCTACGGACACCCCAGCCAGTGGTTCTTACCCCAAGCCAGAATTGGCTGGTAGGCTTGGCTAGGCTGAAGGACTTCCTCTGTAAGGAGTGCCTGGAGCTGTGTCAGACCCACCCCCAGAAACTTTCCCCAGCGGCAGGAAGCTTAGACTGCATCTACACTACGAGATAAAATCAATTTTAAGTCAGTTAGCCTGATTTTTCCAAGTGCTTGTTCTCACTGTAAATTCCATTACCTTGATCTATGGACCACTAAAATCGACATGATATCGAAATTCTAAAATTGTAGTAACCTGACAAGTGTAGTGTTCAATTTGAATTTAAAACTGCGAATGAAGGGCAGTGAGGATGTGGCATGTCTTTAAATCAAATTCATTAGCCTCCCCCGATGTCCCTTCTGTGCCTCACAATGCCCCTAGTTCTCTGCTCTGGCCTTTTACATCTCCACTGCTCTCAATTGCAGAGGCGTTAGGCAATAGGAAGACCTGTTACAGTTCCTCACCTGCAAGCCCATGGCTGTAGGGTCATGAGAGGCTGAAAAATCTTCTTTTACTTTGCTAGGACAGCAGCTGTGGGGACTGTGGTTCTGTGTATACCCTGCTGGCGGCTTTTTTTTTTTTTCTGTGCTGCCTGGTGCCAGTGTCTTCCCCTGCTTTCTGCTCCCATCACTCATCAGCTGTGGGGAAGGGTCACTGTATGGAAGCTGCTTCCCCGTCCACCCAATCCCTGTGCATGCAGACCTCCCATACCCAGACTCTGCGGGCAAGCCTCACCAGTACATCCATAAGCCCCCAGCCCTTCATACCCAAACCCCACCGCACTGAACTCAATCCCTTCATCTGGAGCCCCTCTGCACCTAGATCCCTGCAACCAGATCACCCCCTGCACTGAGCTTCCTGCACTCAAACTCCCACCCAGATGCCCCACCTTCTGTACCACCTTGAGCACACACATCTAGACCTCCATGCCACTGACCATCAACTGGCTGCCTCGGGACACCTACCCCACCAAGCCTCACTCCCCCAGCACCCAGATCCTCCCCCTAAGACCGTCACACTGAGAACCCTCTGCTGAACCCCAATAACCTTCATCTGGAATCCCCAGCCAGAGTCCCATTGCTCCTGTATCTGGAACCCACACAATGAGCCATTGCACATCCAGATCCCCCAACAACCAACCTCCTCCACAGAATGCCCTCACTGCACACCTGAATCCTGCCACCTCCTGACCCCCCGCCACAGTTGGACCTGCTGGGTTGAGGCTGCCTGCCTCACACCTGGTGCACCTGGCACAGGGGGGCATGGCCTGAAGTTGTTTCGCGGGCAGCCCCAGACTTTGTGCTGTAAGGTTTGGGTGCAGCCTCACCATGGAGGCCATAACCTGGGGATGCAGGGTGATCTTCCACCTTCATGCAGCCAGTGGCTTGTTCTCTCCAATGTGAGGCTGGAGTCTCTGCATTTATTTATTGACATATAAAACTTGCAACATTTTGCAGAATTTTTAATATTGTGCTCAGATCTTTTAATTTCTAACACAGAATGCCCTCAGGAGTAAACTGTGACTTACATCTACCCCATGTTATTTGTTCCTTTTGACTGTTCCTACCAGAGCAAATCACCAGTCCAGAGAAGAGACTAATTACTCACCTGCTTCCAGATCAGGGCTGAAGCAGGAAGTGGAGAAAGAGTTTGTTAGTTTCCAGAGCTTTCCACTGGACCCCTGTCATCAGTGCTAAACGCACACAAGCAGCAGCACAAAGAGAAATTTGTCTAAATATTTCCTTTCACATTTTCCTCTTTGAATGGGGCAAATATTGGACACCAGAATATGGCAAACCGATAAGAGCATATATTAAAGGCAGATGGGATTTTTAAAAAGTATGTAAAGAAAATTGTGCATGAGTATTTTAAGACAATCCCCAAACCTCAGCAATATGCGTGTGATTAACCTATGTGTGCAATTCAATGATCTCATACTGCTGTAACCCCTCTCCTTTCTTTCCATCTCCCACTTCATTGCCCTTGTTTATTATGTTAAGTCTTAGATTGGACGGCTCAAGGCAGGACAGAGCAATAAAGTAATGAAACCTCACTGTTTCTGTCCTTCCCTTCCATGCTTGCTCCCCACACATTCAGACCAATCTACCTCCCCGCAGCTATTTCCTATCTGGTTAATCCTCAGTCCTATGCCTGGCTTTGCCCCCAAAACCTGGCTCCCTAACTCTTGTCCCAGCCACACTCAGCTCCCTCCATCCCCAGCTCACTCACATGGAAAGGAAGTTTGGCTTCTGGCCTTGGCTTAGCCCCACAGGAACATAAGAACATAAGAACATAAGAATGGCCATACTGGGTCAGACCAAAGGTCCATCAAGCCCAGCATCCCATCTGCCGACGGTGGCCAATGCCAGGTGCCCCAGAGAAGGAGAACAGAAGACAATGATCAAGTGATTTATCTCCTGCCATCCATCTCCTGCCCTTGTTCAGAAGGCCAGGGCACCATACTTTATCCCTGGCTAATAGCCATTTATGGACCTAACCTGCAAAAATTTATCAAGCTCTTTTTTAAACCCTAATAGAGTCCTGGCCTTCACAGCCTCCTCGGGCAACGAGTTCCACAGGTTGACTGTGCGCTGTGTGAAGAAAAATTTCCTTTTATTAGTTTTGAACCTACTACCCATCAATTTCATTTGGTGTCCCCTAGTTCTTGTATTATGGGAAAAGGTAAATAATTTTTCTATATTCACTTTCTCTACACCATTCATGATTTTATATACCTCTATCATATCGCCCCTCAATCGCCTTTTTTCCAAACTGAAAAGTCCCAGTCTCTCTAGCCTCTCCCCATATGGGACCCTTTCCAAGCCCCTAATCATCTTAGTCGCCCTTTTCTGAACCTTTTCTAATGCCAATATATCTTTTTTGAGGTGAGGAGACCACATCTGCACGCAGTACTCGAGATGTGGGCGTACCATAGTTTTATATAGGGGAAGTATGATATCTTTTGTCTTATTATCGATCCCTTTTTTAATAATTCCTAACATCCTATTTGCCTTACTAACTGCCGCTGCACACTGCGTGGATGTCTTCAGAGAACTATCCACTATAACTCCAAGATCCCTTTCCTGATCTGTCGTAGCTAAATTTGACCCCATCATGTAGTACGTGTAATTTGGGTTATTTTTTCCAACATGCATTACCTTACACTTACCCACATTAAATTTCATTCGCCATTTTGCTGCCCAATCACTCAGTTTGCTGAGATCTTTTTGTAGTTCTTCACAATCCCTTTTGCTTTTGACTGTCCTGAACAACTTGGTGTCATCTGCAAACTTTGCCACCTCACTGCTTACCTCATTTTCTAGATCATTGATGAACAAGTTGAACAGGATCGGTCCCAGGACTGAGCCCTGGGGAACACCACTAGTTACCCCCCTCCATTGTGAAAATTTACCATTTATTCCAACCCTTTGTTTTCTGTCTTTTAACCAATTCCCGATCCATGAAAGGACCTTTCCTCCTATCCCATGACCACCTAATTTACATAAAAGCCTTTGGTGTGGGACCGTGTCAAAGGCTTTCTGGAAATCTAGGTATATTATGTCCACTGGGTGCCCCTTGTCCGCATGTTTATTAACCCCTTCAAAGAATTCTAATAGATTAGACAGACACGACTTCCCTCTGCAGAAACCATGCTGACTTTTGCCCAACAATTCGTGCTCTTCTATGTGCCTTGCAATTTTACTCTTTACTAGTGTTTCTACTAATTTGCCTGGTACTGATGTTAAACTTATCGGTCTATAATTGCCAGGATCTCCTCTAGAGCCTTTTTTAAATATTGGTGTTATATTGGCCGTCTTCCAGTCATTTGGTACCAAAGTGGATTTAAAGGATAGGTTACAAACCACTGTTAATAACTCTGCAATTTCACATTTGAGTTCTTTCAGAACGCTTGGGTGAATGCCGTCTGGTCCTGGAGACTTGTTACTATTCAGCTTATCAATTAATTCCAAAACCTCCTCTAATGTCACTTCAATCTGAGTGAGTTCCTCAGATTTGTTGCCTAAAAAGGCTGGCTCAGATTTAGGAACCTCTGTAACATCTTCAGCCGTGAAGACTGAAGCAAAGAAATCATTTAATAGCTCCGCAATGGCACTGTCTTCCTTGATCGCTCCTTTTATATCTTTATCATCCAAGGGCCCCACTGCTTTTTTAGCAGGCTTCCTGCTTCTAATGTATTTAAAAAACATTTTACTATTGTTTTTTGAATTTTTGGCTAGCTGTTCCTCAAACTCTTTTTTGGCTTTTCTTACTACATTATGACAGTTAATTTGGGAGTGTTTATGTTCCTTTCTATTTTCCTCACTAGGATTTGACTTCCACTTTTTAAAAGCTGCCCTTTTCTCTCTCACTGCCTTTTTAACATGGCTGTTTAGCCATGTTAGGACACCTGCCAGAGACCAGTGGTGTAGGTGGAGAGGACTCTGCTCTGCTCCGATGGCAGTGGACTGGGTTATCACACTTCCATTGGTTGACTGTTTTGCTTTTGTCTTCTGAGGGGCCTAGAGCACAGCAAGAGACCTCAGCTGAGGAGTGAGTGGGCAGAGGCTGGGGTGTGGGAGAAGCCTGTTTGTTCAGCTCAGTGAAGGGCCTGGAGAGGAGGAGTCCTTGCTGGGGGTAGCCAAGTGAAGTCCTCCCACAGCCAGCAAGGGGAAGCCCAAGCTTCTTGCAGTGCCCCTGACTATGGTGCTATGGACATGGGCCCAGTTTGCCTGGCCCAACGACATGTTTCCACAGAAATTCCCAGAGGGGCGGCCTCTCCCCTGAGATTGGATTTACTTTTTAAATGCTGAAACATGGAAATGGGAAATTGAATGAATGGTTTTCCAAAGGCCAAACTGTTCAACGTGGTGCCCACAAGTGAGTTAAACATAACTGTGTGAGTCATGAAGAAGCAATCCTAAAGAAAAAAAAACATGTGGTAATCGGACAGGAATTATATGTGGTGAGATGAACAGGCATTTTAAGGCCCTAGTGGTCAGGTTACAAACTTTACAGCCATCAGAAAATCTGATGTCACTTGTGAAACTAGTTCAGATTCTTCAGTTTCCTATTCAGATCCCAACTTTTAGGGACTTAACCCTCAATAGACAAAAGGAGGTGATGAGTCTCTGTGGATTTATGACATGTTTGCTAGATACTATCCTGGTTCACTCACAAAGGCCATTGTATTTACATTGAAAAACCATTTAGCTCTTAAGGAATAATGTGTTTAGTTCAGTTTGGAAGTCTATTTCATAACTGATGCTCTCACTTCTCTGTTTAATACAAATTATATGGTTCATTGCAGTTTCCAGGGGTCTCAGTAACATAGAAAGATGGGTATTTATGAGTATTTCCTCTTTCAGGCACAGAAAACACAGTGCAATATACTCAAAGGTTAAAGTGCATGGTCTATATTCCAGCACTGCTATGGTACATTTATGTGTGTTAATCTATGGAAGAGTGGACAAGAAATCTGATCCAGTAATTGCCTGCTAGCTTCTTGGGGCTGGGGAGAAACTTCTGCCATAAGCCGGCTAGTCTGTAATTGTTCACTATATGGTGCTTTGCTTCTTTGTCTGAAGCATTTTGTAGTGGCAATTCGTAAAATACTGGACTGCTGGCCTGATGGGGCACGGCATTTCTTATGTTCTTATTTCCCAAATTAAAGTAGAAGGAGTCGGACTGGATTGTATTCATGGCTCTGCTATTAACTTTTTGTGTGACTCTGAGTCAATTATTTCAACTCTTTGCCAAGTTTTCCCTTTGAGTAAAATTGGAATAATAATAATAATAATAATAATAATAATACTGTGCCTCCATGTCATAAGGCTTAATAGACTGATGTTTGCAGAGTGATGGGAAAGTTTTAGAACCTGTGGGAGAAGTGAAAAGAATTAAGCTTCTCTGGTAACTTGGGGCGTATAGACAAGATTAAAAATGTGAGACATGCAAATTTGAGTGCAACAGATCTTTTGTGCTTGGATAATATCAAATGATAAATATCCTGGTCAATTTTCTTTTTCATAAGAATATTGCTGAAATCACTCAGAGTTTCAGGCCTGTCCCAAAGCCCTTTAAAGTCAATGGACTTTGGATCAGGTCCTTTATAAAGAGAAAATTAAAGGAGTAGCAATAATTTCAGTAAAATATCAGAACACATGCAGCTCAATCCACTGGAAAGTCTTAATGAAGGTCAAAGGGCTGATACAGCAATCTGGTTGATCAGGACGTACATAAAATTGTAAATAAAGATGATTCTTTTCATCTAGTACATCAACATCCTATATGAGTGATTAGTAGTGATCTTGGATTGCTGTGATTGTGTTAGATAAGCCTGGTGCATTGCTTTTGCTCAGATTACAAAATACACTCGAGGGATGAAAGAATAGTTGGATCAGAATTGCATGTTGAAAAATTGTCACTTCCCTCATACTAAGAAGAGGAGGAAGCATCACTTCAGTATGTTAAGCCAAAAACAATCTTTGTTTTTCAGCGGAAATTATACAAGGAAGGAAATTAATATCGTGGGTCTTGTAATACCAACTCTCAGCACTAGTTTTATCACACTATTCCATACACTCCCAGCTAACAATGATTATGGTCATCACAAGTTTCTTGTGATCCTTATGAGCTCTGCTGGTGCGAGAATATTAAGGCCATCAGTGACTCTGGGGTGTCATTTTACACAAGCAGCAAAAATAAATATTCAATCCCTACTTCAGACAAAGAAAGACTGAAAACTAACCCTTAACTCTAGACTTCTGCCTGCTTAGCTATTTGCTGCTATTCTGCACTCAGTCTTGCTGAGCCTCTGGTGTCTTTCTGTGAGCCCTGCAGAGCTTATGTTGCAAATCTTTTCAGTCTGTCTACACTATGAGATAAATTTGAATTTAATTCTGTTAAAAAGTGGGCTGAAAAAGCCATGGCCAGTCTTTCAAAAGAATGCACCAGGAACTGCTGCGGATGGGCTCGTATGGCTAGAAAGCCCTTTTGGGATTGCTAGCCACACAGTCCCTTAATGGGCTCCTCCCAAGCACCCACTACCTGCACATGCAGCGCAGGTCTGCCAAGCTGTTTACAGTAAAGCTGAGCCTGTGCCTAGCTCTGACCCTCACCTTTGAGAGCCGTGGACCCATAGCAGCTGCTAACCCACAGGATCACCCTGGATCACCTGATGTCCATCCTGCTGGCAGCTGTCCTCCTCCTCCTGAGGTGCTGGACACCTGGCCCTGGGGGACTTAACTCACCATGGTCCCTGCTGTGCCACCCCAGGCCATCCTGTGCTTGTGGACCCACCCTGTGAGCTGTGACTGGGGGGTCCGGGTGATCCTGGCCAAGTGGGACGATGCGCACTCACTGCAGAACCTCTGAATGAAGGACACCTTCACAGAGCTCTGCAGCTCGGTCACCCCCTTCCTCCGACGCCAGGACACCCAGATACAGCCAACCCTCTCCATGGAGAAACACGTGGCCATTGTCGTCTGAAAGTTTGCCCCCCTGGACAGCTACTGCTCCACTGGGTAGCAATTCAGGGTGGACAGGTTCACCATCAGGGCCATCGTCCTTGAGGTAAGGCACACTCTGCTCCCTGGCCCAGCATACAGAGAAAGGAGGGGTCTGCCAGTCCAGGGGGACCCTCAGAGACTGGGGGCAGGGGTGCGATGGGGTGAGGTAGTGGGGTGGGGAAGCCCTGCCCTGCCCTGGGGGACTGTGACACCCCACCCATAAAGAGGTCTGCTGCCAGAGGGGCAGCCTCATGTGGGGCAAGCCCAGAGGGCCTGTGCTGGAGGGGGCCTGGGAGGGGTGGGGGAAGGGGCATGAACATGGCTGCTCTCTGTTCCCTGTAGGTCACGAGAGTCATCCACCAGGTGCTGCTCTGGAGGCTCATGCCAGTAGGGGACTTGGACACGGCTGTTGTGGACTTCACCACCCTCAGCTTCTCCCATTGTTCTGGACTGCAGTGCCAGCCACTACACGAACAGGAAGAGCTACCACTCCATTGTGCTCCAGGCATTGGTGGATGATCTGGGGCCAGTTTATGGATGTTTACGTGGGCTGGCCAGGCCAGGCACACAACGTGCATGTTTTCAGGAACTCCACCCTGTACTACACCCCCCAGTGAAAGTGCACCTTACAGGACATCACCATGCCTCTCTACATGGTGGGTGACCCAGCCTACCCCTACCCCTAACAGCCCTGGCTTATGCAGCCATACACAGGACACCTCACCTCCTCCCAGGAGCTCTTCAATGGCCAGCTCACGTGCTCATGCGACCCCACTGAGTGTGCCTTCGGCCGCTTGAAGGCATGATTTAAGTGCTCGCTCATACAACTTGACATCAGGGTGGGGAACTTTTGCCCCAGTCATGGGAGTCTCCTGTACCCTCCACAACCTCACTGAGGGCAAGGAGGAGATCTTCCCCCAGGGCTGGATGACTGAGGCTGGCCCCAGATACAAGCAGTCCACTACAGCCCAAAACGGCCAGGGCCGTTGTGATGGGCTCTGCATCTGGAAAACCTTTCAGGAGGCTTTTGCCTGCCAGCCAGAGTGATCCTCACCCAGGCACCCCCTTTTGCACATCCACCCCTCACTTCCCCCACAAATAATGGGGGTGTGGCAACCAATAAACTTTACTAAACAAGAGGAACTTTGGAAAAATAAAACTCTTGAATTAAACCATATACATCTGTGAAGGGGGTAAATATATGCACGGGGGTGGGTCTTGGAATGGGGGTGGCATCTGAACCTGGATGGGAGGCTGGCATAGCGGGTACATTATTTCAGGGAGGGTGTGGAGGGCTGCAAGCCCCAGCAGCTACTGGAACCCCTCCCACCACAGGTGTGGGGTCCCTGTCAGGGCATGGATGGGGCCAGGAGCATGGGGAGGTAGGGGTGGGGTGGGGCTCTGGCTTTGGCCTTGGCCTTGGCCTTGGTGGGGGTTAGTGGGCTTGGCTTCAGCGGTAGAGGTGGGGGAGGCTGCCTCAGTGGGGCCCACCCTAGCCAGGATTCAGGCCGAGAAGCCCTGGAGGGCAGTAGAGAAAAAGTCAGGTGGCAGCTGGGCAGCAAGGGCCTTGGGGGCATCGGGGGGGTGGGGTTGGGTGCAGGTACAGCGGTGGAAGGTGAGGCCAGCACCTCGGCAAGTGCTGTGCAGATGGTTCACAGCAACTCCACCAGCTCCGCCCATGTGTCCTGCTGCCAGGCTGTCGGCCTCATCCAGTGCCAGCTGCTGCTCCACCAGGGTGTTCTGGTGGATGGAGGCTGTATAGGTGGTGGCCTCATCCTCCTGCAGGAATGTGCCCTTCATCTGCAGTCCTGCCCATATGCTGGTGGTAGGGGTGGTCTCGCCTGCCGAGCCCTTGCTCCCAGACTCCATGGCTTGACAGGCTGGATGGGGCTAGCCATCCCCAGGGGTGTGCTGTGGCTCTCCGGGCCCTTGGATGGTGCAGCTGTAAGGGATGGAAGGGGAGTGAGAGGTGGCCATCAGTCCCCCATCCTGGCCCTGGTGGCCATGCCCTCATCCCCCTGAGCAGCTGCCCCCATCCCTGAGCCAAGGGACAGTTGTGTGCTGGGGATGTCCCTGTAGTGATGGCCTGTGGTCCCTGCATGGTGGCCTGTGCTACACTTGGCCTCCGTGATGTCATGGAGATGGTATTGGCTGTGGCAGGTTCCCCTGGACTATGCTGGGGAATGGGCGAGTGGGCAAGGGGTGCTGTCCAGGCAAAGGGGAATCCCTGCTCGGGTGACAGGTGAGGTGGTGCAGCATGGCCCTTCCTGGGTTCCCCCCACATACGTGTGCAGCTCGCAGCACTATCTATGGGGGCAGGTGCTAGGTGTCACCTGCGGCTGTGCCCACACACCAGGGATGCACTCCAGGGGAGGGCATCTGGGGTCAGGCCATCACCCATGTTCCTGGGCTACCTTGGGCTGTGGCAGGTGTGGGCACCCCCTGCCCTGGGGTATGCAATACACTGCGCACTTACCAGAGGGTCCCACAAAGAGGTTGGGAGATGCCCAGCTTGAGGTGACACAGCTGGAGGAGGCTGAGGGCACCTCAGTGACAAGAAACCTAAGGACTTGCCCCTGGACAGGACCTCCAGCTCAGAGTCTGGTGCGCTGGCCTGGCTGGCAGGTCGGGGCTGGTCCCCATCCGGACCTGGCTCCCACTCCAGTACGCCAGGGGGCTTTGGGGCTAGGGATCTGTCCTCACCAGCGAGGAGACCATGCAGCTCGCAATAATATGGACATGTGGCCGGGGGCTGCCTCAACCTCTTGGTACTATCCCAAGCCCGCATGTATGCCTGCCATATTTCCTTTACCTTGCACCAGACCTGGTCAGCAGTCCAGGCAGGTGGCCTTGGGTGGCCAAGCCTCTGGCCAGTTGGGTGAGCATGGGGACATTCTGCTGATGGCCTGTGATGTCACAGAGGACCACCTCATCTTGCCAGAGCCCCAGGAGGTCCTGGAGCTCTGGGTTAGTCCAGAAGGGGTGCTTCATTTTGTACCCGGGGCAGACTCCTGGGACCCCCTCGTCTGGCTCCCTGGGGGTCCTCTGTGTGTCAGGGGGCAGCTGGGTGCTGGCCATGTCAGCTCTGGGTGCTGCAGGGATGGCTGGAGGGCATGAGTCACAGCAGCACATGTGCTCACTGCCTCCACACTCCCAACTTTCTGCCACCGGGTTTCCTGGTCTTGCAGCTTTAAGAGTGGCTGGAGGCAGAGACCACAGAACCCCAGTAGTGCTGACAGGGGTGTCTCCATGCTCCAGCTGGTCGATGCCATGGAGGACTGCTCTTTCGAAAGACGGGCTTGTGGAGCATCAGCACAGACGTTTTCTGAAAGATCCTGTCGGAAGAAGGTGCTCTTCCTGGTCTGGGAGCGGAAGAGAGCCTCTAGAAGAAGCACTGCGTTCTTTCGGAGGGAGTTTGAAAGAATGCATTGTGTGTGTGGATGCTCTGCAGGAGCTGTCAAAAGAGCTCTGGCTAATCCACAAGATCCCACTGGAGTAGACTTGTCCCTAGTGTTTACAAAACACCAGCCAACCAGCAGAATGCAAAACTCATGTAATGACTGCTTTAATGTCATTTCAAAATGCTTGCTCTAAAAGGAGCTTGCCCGTTGAACAATGAGAGGGTGATGAAATAATCTTCAGTGTTTCCCCTAATTTACTCAGCTTTCAAAAGCATGCAGATGTTCTGTCTGATGACCTACATGTGCTATGACTGGGAACTTAGTTTATTTTCAACAGCTACTTTATGCTAGAACTTGAACCTTTTCCATCTGGGTTTTCTACAGAATTTGGGCAACTCATGGCCTGTCATTTATGAGAGGTGAACCTTTCATATAAAGCTGTGTCTAGGTGGAGAACATGCTGAATAGGATTTGCTTATATGACTGAACTATAAAAATAGCACAGTGTCTGGAAACAGTTTGAAAAGGCCACGCCACATGTACAGTGCACCAGGAAAGACATTCTGGTCTTGAAGCTGCCTAATAGTCCCACCAGGAAAATGTGGTTTAACTTTGTGGAGTCTACAGACATATGAATTGTTACGTAGGCTGGTGTCATGGAGGGATAACTCAGTCTCAATCTTTATTTCCAGTGGTGTAAATTATAATGGAAATAATATGGCATTGGGAAGATTAATTTTTGTATGGCACTTTTTGAAAAGCTCTGTTGCACATATTTTGAGAAATATATTTAAAATGTATTAATGATGTATATCTTCTCTCTCTCTCTCTCTGAGTATGTGTGTGTTGGCACTTGAGGGAGAGAGAAAGTATACTTTTATGGGTTAGCTATATTCTTCCTAAACTTTCATGGGGCTTGCTCTTTAGAAAATGCCAACATTTTGACAGCTATGTGTCACATATCTGGATTATTGCTTAAAAACACATACACAAAAGGAAGCGAAGGTGCAATAAAACAGGCTTCTGTGTCTGATGAAAAGTTTAAAAATGATTAAATTCACAAGCAACTTTGTCGAACTATTGGTCCAGGGAAATAAATAAAAAGTTAACATTTGCGTGGAAAATGATTTCCATCATAAGTGCAAAAAATAAAAAAAGTCCTTTTTGAATTTTGTGGGTTCATTAAAAATGAAAAGTATGTTTGCTTTGGGTTTTCTGCAGAAATGAAAGGTAGTTTTCAGAGTCAGCCGAGTGAAATGGCAGTGAACAAACAAAATGTTTTCTTGATAAAGTAGCAACATATTTCTGTGTAAACTACAAGTTTGCACCTGAAGGGGAATTCCCAAGAATTAGGAACCCAAAGAAGGACACAACATGTGCTTTTGTGAAGTCCTATTGTGTGCTTCCCCTATCTGCTTCCCCTCAGACTCATAAATGGGGAGGGGCTGAAATCAAAACAATAGATCAAAACCAGTCCTCCTCATTCTGAACTCGTGGGGATCCAAACTGAGATCTGCGTCTATAGTGGACTGAATCTATGGGCTTATTAATAGACATTGTGTTACCTCCCCAGTTAAATGCCGAGCTAACAGAAGGCCCTATAAACCCTCCAGCAGAAGCACGGGGCATGCAATCTGAGATCAGAGAGGACCTCCTTCAGGAGAGTGCCAGAGACTGCTTAGGAACAGGAGCAGCAGCCAGAAGTAATAGTCTGGCAGCAGGCTGCAAAACCAACAAGCAGCCTGGGAAGTGGGACAGCAAGACTGTCAGAAAGACACCCCACTGTTGGCAGGGGGCAGCACTGGCTGTGGGCATCGGGGAAAGCACTGTTGCTATTTTCTCGTGAGCCAAGCAATGTTTGTAATTTTACTTAAAGCCCCAGTACCCAGATGCAAGTGAATATGTAAGAATCTCAGCTTCATTTAAAACGTGAGAATGTTTCAGGCCCTCAGATTTTCAGAGTAGCTTGATTGTGTGCTTTGAGTGCACCCTGAAGGCTTAAGAGCAAGAAGGCAAATAAACAGAACCAGACAGTTATTATTTTAAAACTAATCATCATGGTTTTTATCCCAGTTGTATGACTTTGTGGGCTGGAACCGTAGGTTTTGAATGTTTGGGGCTGGTAATACTGCAAGAGGTTCCAGTGAGACACTTTGGATACTTCTGTATTGGACTGCTGCTTGGGCTGTGGAGCGATATATTGATGTGGTCATGGTTATCGCTCAAAGCCACTGTCTGAATGGTCGTTGCAGTTTGGCTATTGGAAGCCCTGGTAAAGCAATTGGGAAATGTGAGAGTTTTAAGGGGATCTGCCACAGGCTGCAGCCTGAAGAACATAGTACTCAGAGCACCTATAGCACTTGCCTCCCTGGTTGTGCTACCCGTCCCATCAGCAGAGGGTGGTGTACAATGCTGCTCACTCTTGCAATTTTTTATCACCAGCATCATGACATCTGGCTTCTTTCTCAAAGTCCTCTGGAGCTGGAATCAAGCGGTTAGGCGTGAATCTCAGCTTTTACTTAATACACACCAGTTTCCACTACCAGGTTCTTGTGGTTGCAGGGAAAGCTTTGAAAATGTGACCTGAGTGCAATTTACCAGCACAGAAGCTGGGTGACTAATAAAATTACATTAAAATGTATCACTTCAAAATTCTCTCGGTTTTCAAGATGATCTTACAGACATTTGGAGGCCATGTTCATATTTTTTGAATGGTTGGTGATACGGAGTAAACGACGATACTTTCAGTGACACTCTGCAGGGGGAATTACCTACACTAATTTGCAGCAGGTCTTTACCTCTTACCTGGATCAAACAAAATCTCATGTCCAACCCTGGAAGATTGTCTTGCAAAAGAGCCCAGAAAGCGAATCAAGCTTTTGATCTGCTCTTTTGAAAGAGAGCGCTCACACAGCTACCGGCGCTCATTCAAAAGAACGGAGCAGGAAATGCTGTGGATGGGGTTACATGGCTGACAAGCCCATCTGGGGCCCGCCAGGTGCTCCTTTAAAGGGCACCTCCCCAACACCTCCACCCTCCAAATGCTGAAGCCTGCCGACCCGTCATAAATCCTGCAAGAGCCCATGCATGGACCCAACCGCCAGCAATGCCTCATGGATCCCCAGTGTGGGAGCACGAGCACGAACACCTGGTGGCCGGGCCTCACTCACAAGGCAGAATGACCATACACTCCATCTTGGAACGCTATCATACAACGGCGGGAAGGTCTGAAGTCAGGCCAGGAGAAAGAAATCAGAAAGTTGACAAGTAGTTGGAGAGTCCCCAAAGAGAACATCCTGACAAGCAGATAGTAAGCCCCCAAAGAGAACAGCTGGGGCTAGTAGCTGGAAGCCCCCCAAAGAGAACATCTTGGTTGTACAACATCAGAGGGTCCCGGGGGAGGTTCAGAAAAAGACCAAGGACAGAGGAAATCTTGTAACATGTTCTGACAGGCCGGGAGGATAGAAAGCCCAAATTAGGTAACAAACGCTTCAGTTGGCCAGGTATCCAACCCCCAAGTAAGAAACAGTATAAAAGGTGATTTAGCAGGAATAAGGGTGTGGGCTCCTGGACACGAGGCGGAGGCTAGCAACTTCCAGTCCAGACAGCAGACCCCGGCCTGATCACCCGGACGTCACCACCACGAAAGGTCCCAACCAAGCCATATCTCTGACTTGAAGGGCCGCTGTAACGTAGTTGTTGGTGAGATGTGGGAGCATTGGATGTTATTGATAAGTCACATGTAATTATATACAGCTATATGTAACCTAGTGTTTAGCTTATGCCAAATAAATAACTATATATATATATAAGACAGGTGTTAAGTAATTGTAGTTACGAGTAAATGAATCAATCACTATCGGTAAATACCACTAGCTGGTCTAGCTGGGGCTGTATAGAGAATTATTGGGACTTAGAACAGCTACAGGGCATTGTGGTGTTCACAATCGGAGTGTTATTGTTCCTGGTACTCATAATACTGTGGAAACCTAGGTTTTAAAGTAGATATGCTGAATCACATATTGCTGCTACACTATATAAGGCTGCTATAAAGGTGGGGTGGTCGGTCCCGGGCCACCCGACTCCCCCCGCTGTATCACACCCCATGCGCACCCACGGGACCCAGAGTAGGTCTGCACATTGTCACACAGCAGCAACTGCTGGTCATAGAACTGGCCTCCCTGGTGGCCATGGTTGGCCAGCTGGCTATGATCATCTTGGCCGCCCTCCATGTCTTCCTGTGTGGGAGGCTCCCCTCCACCCAGGATCCCGCGGGTGCCCCTCCAAGTGCCCCATTACCTCTGGAGCCACCTCAGTAGCTCCAACTGGTCGGAGTGGCTGGTGATGGGGGACTGGGACAACTCCAGATGGCTCCAGAATTTCCACATGAGCAAGTGAACCTTCCAAAAGCTCTGCCATTGGCTTACCCCTGCTCTGAGGCACCAAGACACCCACATGAGGCCTGCCCTCCCCCTTGAAAAATGGGTTGTGATTGCCATCTGGAAGCTGGCCACTCCAGACACCTGTGGGACACGTGTTCGGGGTGGGCCAGGCCACCATCAGGGCTTTCCTCATGGAGGTAAGGCATGCCCAGGTCCCACACCTGCCAGAGGGAGTGGGGAAGGGACTCCCAGGAAAGGGGAACACTCGGCGGCTGGGGTCATTGGGGCAGAGGCCAGGAGGGGATATGGGGGCGGGGGCCAGGAGGAGGCATGGGAGCAGGGGCTGGGCACACCCCATCACGCCCTCATTAGAGTGCACACTCTCCCTTCCATGCAGGGCATCTGCACCATCAACATGCTGCTCCACAGGGTCATCCGCATGGGGGACGTGGATGCAGTCAATGCGGGATTTGCCACAGTCAGCTTCCCATGTTACTTCAGCCCCCTGGCTGGGGCGCACATCCCTATCCGCACTCTGAAACGCTGTGCTGGCTGATATATGAACAGGGAAGTCTACCACTCAAAAGTGCTCCAGCCACTGGTAGACTTGAAGGGCCACTTCATGGACGTCTATGTGGGGTGGTGGGGCTGGACATATCATGCCTGTGTGTTCCAGAACTGCAGGCTCTACCACTACATGGAGGCCAGGATGTACATCCCTCAGTGGCAGCTCCCAGTTGGGGATGTCACCATGCCCCTCTGCATGGTGGCGGACACCATGTGCCCCCTGCAGCCCTGACTGATGCCACCCTACACTGGCCACCCTGAACCCACCCAGGAATCATACGGCTGGCAGGGACCTTAGGAGGTCATCTAGTCCAGCCCCCTACTTCAAGCAGGATCAACCCTAACTAAATCATCCCAGACAGGGCATTGTCAAGTTGGGACTTAAAAACTTGTAGGGATGGAGATTCCACCACCTCTCTAGGCAACGCATTCCAGTGCTTCACCACCCTTCTGTTAAAATAGTCTTTCCTAATATCCAAACTGTACCTCCCCATCTGTAACTTCAGATGGTTTCTTCTTCTTCTGCCATCCATCACTACTGTGAACAGCCTCTCTCCATCCTCTTTAGAGCCCCCTCTTCAGGAAATTGAAGGCTGCTATCAAATTGCCTCTCATTCTTCTCTTCTACAAACTAATAAGCCCATATCCCTCATGTGCTCCAGCCCCTTAATCATTTTTGTTGCCTTTCACTGACCCCACTCCAATGCATTCACATCCTTTCTATACTGGGGCCCCCAAAACTGGACACAATACTCCAGATGAGGCCTCGCCAGTGCCGAGTAGTGAAGAATAATAACTTCTATAAATATGCTGAAAATGCTTCTCCTAATGCACCCCAATATGCCATTAGCCTTCTTGGCTACAAGGGCACATTGTTGACTCATGTCCAGGCTCTCATTCACTATAATCACCGGGTCCTTTTCTGCTGCACTGCTGCTTAGCCAGTCAGTCCCCAGCCTGTAACAGTGCTCGGGATTCTTCTCTCCCAAATGCAGGACTCTACGCTTGTCCTTGTTGAACCTCAACAGATTATTTTTTGCTCAATCCTCCAATTTATCTAGATCACTCTGGACCCTATCCCTACCCTCCAATGTATCCACCTTTCCCCCAGCTTAGTGTCCTCTGCAAATTTGCTGAGGGTGCAATCCATCCCCTCATTCAGGTCATTAAGAAAGATGTTGAACAATACTGGCTATAGAACCAATCCTTTGGGCACTCTATTTGAAACTGACCACCCACCAGACATAGAGCCATTGATCACTACCCATTGGGCCTTACTATGTAGGCAGCTTTGTATCCACCTAACAGTCCATCTAACAGTCCATGTATCCAATCCATACTTCCTTGACTTATGGGCAAAAATGTTGTGGGAGACTGTATCAAAAGCTTTGCTAAAGTCAAGGTATATTACGTCCATTGACTTCTCCATGTCCACAGAGCCAGTTACTCCATCATAGAAACTAATCAGATTGGTCAGACATGACCTGACCTTGGTGAATCCAAGTTTTTCTTAGTTGTCTGAAGAAATCCTCATCTATCTCATCTATCTGATCAGGTGGCCTATAGCAGATGCCAACTACAACATCACCTCTTTTGCTTATGCCTTGAAGCTTAACCAAAAGACTCTCAACTGCCTTTTCTCCCTCCATATACTGGAGCTCTGAGCTATCATACTGCTGTCTCACATACATCGCAACTCCTTCTTTTCTCCCCTGCCTGTCCTTCCTGAACAGTTTATTCCCTTCCATGACAGTGCTCCAGTTGTGCGAGTCATCCTTCCAAGTCTCCATTATTCCAATCACCTCATATTCCTTTGGCTGTGCAGAGGGGGAGGCAGGTGTTTTGGCAAGGGGGCAAGGGGGCCAGGTGGGCTATGTGATCCCTGAAGATGGATGTTATGTCCCTGATGTCCACCATCAGGTCATCTCAGGCTGCCCTCTGCCACACCATGTCCACCTCCTCCAGGCAGAGGTGCTGCTCAGCCAGCTCAGCCTGACAGTGGCTGGCGGAATTGTCCCCCAGCTGCCTTCATGCTCTCTGGCTATGGGCCCATCACAGTGGTGGGGGTGCCTGGGCCCTCTCTGCCACCTCCACTGGGCTATTCAGGACAATGGAGTGGATGCGACCTTCCTGGCCCTTTCCTGGTGCAGCATGTGGCTCACAGTGCTGTCCACAGGGGTGGGTGCTGAGTTTTGCCAGCAGCTGTCATGGTGTGACCAGAGCCACGACCAGCCTGGATGTGTCAGGCCCAGGGCTCCTGGGCATGTGGGTGGCCTACTGGCAGCTGTAGCACTCCAGCCCCATGAGCTGGGTTGTGTGCCCTGCTGGGTACTTGCTGGACGAGCCCTCACCAAGGTCCGGCAATGCCCAGCTGGCTGTTACCCATCTTGATGACGTTGAGGGAAGGTTGATGATCAGATCCCCCTCCTCACTGGACCATTCAGCAGTTGGCTCCAGATCTGGCTTGGTGGTGAGGCCTTGGGGGCTGGGCTCCTCCTCTGTCTTGGTCTCGAGGTGCGGCTTATCTGCTGTGGCATCCAGGATAGTAAGTAGTGGCGAGGTGTGCCTGGGCCGCAGGAGGCTCCGGAGCGCCCAATAGAAGGGGAAGGTTGTGGGACCTGCCCCTGACTGGCCAGATGCGGCCAGATGCCCAGGCATAGCCCTGCCACATCTCCTTCACCTTGCTCCAGACCTGTTCCTGGGTGCGGGTAGGTTGTCCCCTGGGGGTCAGTCCACTGGCATGGGGGGCTGAAGGTGGTCACATTCTGCCACATGCTACCCATCTCTCAGAGGACTTGCTTCTCCTTCCATAAGCCCAGGAGATCCTCGAGCTCTGGATTGGTCCAGCTGGGGGCCCTTTTCTTAGAAGCCTGGCTGGGCTCCTGTGAACCCTGTGAGAGCTCTGAGGAGGGACCCTGGGACTCCTGCAGGGGGTTGGCTGCTCACCATCATGGGCTTGCAGGTCTGCGGCGGTGACTGTGGGGGTGTGCGGCAAGCAGGCCATGGCTGCACTGCTAGCATGCTCTCAGCTCCCTGCCGTGGGCTCTCTGGGTCTGTGCAGATGCGGAGATCAAGATCATAGAGCCCCACTACTGCCGGCCAGGGCATCTCCGCACCTCACCTTGCTGGATCCTTGGTGGACTCCCCTACCAAAAGAGTTGCCTATGGAGAGTCTACACACATTGTCTTTCGAAAGTGACTGAGAGATAGCTGTGTTAGTCTGTATTCTACCAAAACAAAAAGCAGTCATGCAGCATTTAAAGATTAGGTGATGAGCTTTTGTAGGACAGACCCACTTCTTCAGATCAATAGCCACATCAGAACAGACTCAATAAAAGCACAGAGGTCCAAAAATTATTATCAAGGTCAGCAAATCAGAAAAGCAGAAGGATGGTGGTGTGTGTGTGCGTGTGTGTGCGTGTGTGTGTGTGTGTGGAGCAGTGAGTTAGATAAGGCATCAAAGTATGTAAAAGAGTCCTTATAATGGGTCAGGTAATTGCTGTCCCTGTTCAAACCACATGTGAATGTGTTGAATTTGAATATGAATGTTAGGTCTGAGCATTCCCTCTGTAGATGGTTGTTAAAGTCCCCTTTCTGTAGAACACAAACTGTTAGATCTTTAACAGAGTGGCCCATGCCATTAAAGTGCTGGTTGACAGGTTTTTGTATTTGGAGTTTTTTGATGTCTCTTTCATGTCCATTCAGTCTTTGTCGAAGAGTGTTTGCAGTCTGTCCTGTGTGTGGGCATTGTTGGCACATGATGGTGTATATGATGTTAGTTGAGGAACAGGCGAATGTGCCTGTGAATCTGTAATTAACATGGTTAGGTCCAGTGACGGTATCTCCAGAGTAGATATGTGGACAAAGCTGGCAGTGGGGCTTGTTGCAACAAAAGGTTCCAGGATTAGTATTATTGTGGTATGGCCTGTGGTTGCTAGTGAGAATCCTCAAAAGGTTGGGAGGTTGTCTATAGGAGAAAAACAGGCCTGTCACCTAGGGACTTCTGGAGTGTGGCATCATGATTTCTTTCAAAAGAATCTTTTGAAAGGGCTGCTCTTCCTGATCCAGGATCAGAGGAGCACTTTTGAAAGGGGCACCACATTCTTTCGATTTACTTTTGAAAGAGCACTTTTTGGCCATTTCTGTGCATGCCATTTGTTCGGAAAATGGCATGCTCATGAATGGCTTGGAAAATGCTAATGAGACATGGGTGTAAATTTCCAGCACCTCATTAGCATACGGTCACATGATTCAGAGTCCAGAAGAAGGTCTTCTGGACTCCAAAACAGCGTGTAGAAGCATGGCCCCCGGGGGATCTCCCAGAAGGAAATCCTCCTTCTGGAAGCCCCTTCTTCCTGAAAATTCTTCCTTCCTGGAAGAAGGGGCTTCTGGAAGGAGGATTTCCTTCTGGGAGATCCCCCGGGGGCTACACTTCTACACGCTGTTTTGGAGTCTGGAAGAGCGTCCTCTGGCCTCCAAATTATGTGACCGTGTGCCAATGAGGTGCCAGAAATTTACATCCACGCCTCATTAGCATTTTCTGGGCCATTCATTAGCATTCCAATTACAGAACGAGTGGCATGTGTAGAAATGGTCTTTGTGTATAGATGCTCTGCAGGCTCTTGCAAAAGTGTTGATGTGGCTGAAGTGTACTTCTCTTGTACTTGCTACCTTTATGGTCTCTTTCAAATATGTAGCCTGCTTGGATGAAACCAAAATGGGCAGCGGTTTACAAGAATTTTTCTGCTCTGGTCCTTACTTTTGGTGTGTATTCATATAGAAGCGAATACTCACATATATCGATTAGATAGGAGAGTGTGCACTTTTACCTTGGATGATGAATAGTGTTACTCTATTGTTATTACTGAATCGTGTTATAAAGGTCTCCATGCACAAAATCTTCTGTACCCACACTTCCTTTTGTGATACAAATAAGGGGAAAGGGCAGATTAATAGAAAGAATATATAGTTTCAGATCATGAATCATGTATGTTCCAGTTAGAGACATGTGCATGTAATTCAAAAAGAGCAGTGAATTAAATGTGTCCTTATGTCTTTCAAGCAGTGTATATCTGCTAACAATCTTCTATTTACATATCTCTGAGACACTTTGGGAAGGAAGACATTTAACTGGATGATGCTCTTCCTGTTTAAGTATGGTGGTATAAGAACCCCTGAATAGCTGCCAATATTGGACTATCAAATTTTGTCCTTTCTGATGCTGGATTATCATGGTTTAGTTTCTTATCCATTGATGGATATTGGGTTCTGCAGCTAGCATTTTTTTTTGTGTAGTATGCCAGATCTTAGCGTATCTGTCAAGAGGACGGCTCATTATAACACACTAATTTTGTACTCATGTTTCCGTTTTCTTTTTTCATAACAGTGACCCCTAATATAAAGAAAGAGTCATAATACAATATTTTTCTTTCCTGAACATTGTAAAGAGATACATTATAAGTAGAGGAACAAATGATTTCTGCTACAATGTCTGAATCTCTGCTGCATTGTATCTATTATAATCATTTACATGTCTACAAAGTGGGTGTAAGATTTTGTCAGTTCAGAATGGTAAGGGGTTCTGCACACATGGTGCAGGGGTATATGACTGCACAGAGTACAAGGCAGTGGAGAATGAGACCCTAAGTGTTGAGATGTTGGTTAGTTATTATTAAAATCCCCCTGGTACTTTTGAAAAGAGTAGAGTTGCTAATTCTTAGTGCCTGGATCGAATTCCAACAGGACTAATTGCATTCCAGGTATATACATTTCCTCTACAGTTCTAACTGGTAAAGCAATTCTGAATCCTATATAAGGGTTTCATCCAGCAAATATACTCATTTCCAGCCACTGCATAAACCAACAATAGAGAGGTAGCTGCCAAAATAAGCACCATCTCCCCTGCCTAGGATCTCAGAACGGTACCTTCCTGCCCTAGCCCCAAACCTCAACCAGTATGAATTTATTATTTAGTTCACCTCAGTGTGGAGAGGAAATGCAACAAGCTTATCTTAAGAAGGCTGATATTTCTTCCAGATACTTCACTTAAAGGCACACTGCGTTTAAAAAGATACATAAAACATGTATGTTAGTGACAAAAGATATCTCTGAAGTGATTATAAGGGATGGCAAATAGGGCAAAGCAGGTTACCTAGCAAATAAGCAAAAAGACAAAGTAAGCTTCATATACGAGATAGACTGGACATGAATTAGTAGTTTCTTACCCTGAATAATAAGACAAGTAGACCTGCAGATTTTTAAGATAGAACTTTACAACCTAGAATCCCCAGGTATTTGCTACAGAGACAAGAAGTCTCATTAGCTTGGGTCCCTCACTTCTCCAAGTTCAGTCTTTGGTCCTCAGGTGTTTCCATGAGTCTTCTTGTGTACAAAGGGAAGTACCACCAATGGCGTTACTCCCTGCCTTTTATAGCGTTAGTATATGGTTGTAACCCTTTGTTTTAAAACGTGGTTCCCAGGCCAATTTTTGGACAAATACAGCCATTCCAAGATGGAATCCTGAGTCACATGGCCTGATCTAAGGGTCAGCAACCAAAGGAGCAACAATACCCATTTTTTTCCAATTTGGTAAAAAACTCAATAATTCAAGAGCCACAGTGCTTGTGGATACAAGATGGTCTTTAATAAATAACATCAAATCATACTTTTTGTAAACCCTATTTTAAGAACAGAGCACACACTGATTTGTAATGCTATACATATTTACTGCAGGATGTTCACAAACTTTTTACGTATTCTATTTCTTTACACTTTACTTGTGTGTTTGTACCACTGTCTTCCTTACTTTTACACCTGAACCTTCTCTCTCTCTAGAGGATGCCAGGGGAAGTTAGCCAATGTTTCAAGATCACATATTGTTTGCTATTCAGATTGAATTGTTCATTTTTGGGCTTTTAGATGTTCCCATTTATCAAAAATAATCAGGAGGCTTTGTTTTTCTTTTTTACTTTGCAATTATAGCATTGGGAGCCATAAATAAGTCCTTCAAGAGCTGCAGGTAGCTCCAGAGCTATAGGTTGCAGACCACTGGTCTGGTCAAATGGCCTTGTAGCGTCATAGCAGGCATGACTTACAGGTTGTTTAGAACATTCTCAGAACAGCTCACCAGGTGGGAGATAAGCTTCTCCTAAGACATGTTGTTTTTCCTAATGGCTCATTACTCTGCTTCGGCTCTTTCCAACCAGCTATCCTAACTGAAAGCATCTTGCCTAGTAGGCATTACACTATATATGAAATACAGAAACATAGTCAATATTCAGCCTTACCTCAGTCCCCAGACAAATTATGGAGGGGATCCTTAAGGAGTCCATTCTGAAGCACATGAAAGAGGGGAACGTGATCAGGAATAGTCAGCATGGATTCACCAAGGCCAAGTTGTGCCTCACCAATCTGATTTGCTTCTATGATGAGGTAACTGGCTGCATGGACATGGGGAAGTCAATGGATTTGGTATACTTTGACTTTAGCAATACTTTTAATACAGTCACCAACAATATTTTTGCCCATAAGTTAAGGACATATGGATTGGAAAAATGAACTCTTAGGTGGATAGAAAGTGGCTAGGCGGTCAGGCTGAACAGGTAGTGATCAATGGCTCAATGTCTGGCTGGTGGTCAGTTTCAAAGGGAGTGTCCCGAGAATCGGTTCTAGGGTGGGTGTTGTTCAACATCTTTCTTAATGATCTGAATGAGGGGATGGATTACACCCTCAGCAAATTTGCAGATGACACTAAACTAGGGGAAAGGTAGATATGTTGTAGGGTAGTGATACGGTCCAGAGTGACCTAGATAAATTGGAGGATTGGGCCAAAATAAATCTGATGAGGTTCAACAATGACAAGTCCAGAATGGAAAAATCCCAAGCATTGTTACAGGCTGGGGGCTGACTGGATAACTAGCAGTGCATCAGAAAATGACCTGGGGATGACAGTAGATGAGAGGCTGGATATGAGTCAACAGTGTGCCCTTGTAGCCAGGAAGGTTATCAGTATATTGGGGTGCATTAGGAGGAGCATTTCCAGCAGATCTAGAGATGCTTTATGTGGCACTGGTGAGGCCACATCTGGGGTGCTGCATCCAGTTCTGGCCCCCCAGCATAGAAAGGATGTGGATGCATTGGAGCAGGTCCACCAGAGGGCAACAAAAATGATTAAGGGTCTGGAGCAAATGACCTATGAGGAAAGGCTGAGGTATTTGGGCTTATTTAGTTTGCAGAAGAGAAGAGTGAGGGACAATTTGATAGTAGCCTTCAACTTCCTGAAGGGGGGCTCTAAGGAGGATGGAGAGAGCTGGTCTCAATAGTGATGAATGTCAGAACAAGGAGCAATGTTCTCAGTTTACAGAGGGGGAGGTGTAGGCTGGATATTGGGAAAAACTATTTTATCAGGAGAGTGGTGAAGCAGTGAAATGCATTACCTAGAGAGGTGGTGGAATTTCCCTTGCTAGAGGTTTTTATGTCCCGGCTTCACAAAGTCCTGGCTGGGATTGTTTAGTTAAGGCTGATCCTGCTTGAGGCAGTGGCTGGCCTCGATAACCTCCTGCAGTCTCTTCCACCCCTAGGATTCTATGATTTATAACCTCACATGCAAAAATGACTCATGTATATAAACAGGATAATCATATTCAGCAAATCATAACTTTTCCAGTGACCTCATGTATGACCTATATTTATAAACTGCATCATAATTATGCTAATCATATCATAATATCACTATGAAGAATACACCAACACTGTAAATGTCACTTCAGCTCATGCTGAAGCTCTGACTCTAACTTTGTATCCTAACAAATGCAGTCACCAAGATCTCTTTCTGCATGTTGCTTTAGCTATCAGCAGTGCTTTTGGTTGGAGTTTGTGTAATTTCAAGTGTTTTAGAGCCAGAACAGAGCCCAGTGCTGTAATTTTGACTTGTTCTTTCCCATGAGCCAAATGGGACACTCCTTTGTGAGCCGATGGAAAATTTTTTGCAGCGCTGCTGGAGACTGGGTATAAAATTGGCAGATTTATTATTTACATTGCTTTGAAAGATTTAATGGGCCTGCATTATGTCCTTTTCATCTCACCCACAGAAGCACTGTGTGGATGAGGTGTTCTTGCCTTGGTAGACAGGGACGTTAACTTAAATGTCAATGACTAATAGCAGCTGGAATTTACAGTGACTATGAAATTTTGCCATATATGAGTAATACTAATTTTATTTATTTCATTACTGATAATGTTAACACATATCTTGGTTTAGTCTCAAATTCAACACCATCGAGGGAATAAGCAGATAATTCTTTTATGTGCTAATGTATAGGAAAGGTATACTGGGACAAACGTATACAGTTCTTGCTTTCTGTGAGCATGTAGTCCTTGTGCACTCACAAAAAGGAAGTGCCAGTAGTGTAGTGGAGAAGACTGAGGAGCTGTAAGGCCTGTTTTTCTCTAAATTCAAAATAAGAGATGCAATTTTATCTGTCTATAAATAAATGAAAACATGACCATTGAGTTTGAAGCATTTATTACTCTATGATACTCCATCAGTCTTTTAATCAAACTCTAAAGCATTTAAATAACAATAATAATTCAGCTGGGAAACTAATATCTTTCATTGAACTTATGTTCGTGACAGAGACAAGCTTTAGAGCTTACACAAAACTCTTCCTCAGGAGCAAATTATTACAAACTTTATTTCAATATTTGGCTAGATTGCTTCAAAAAAACCCCAACAAATGAATCATCTTCAACAAACTTGTCTGGAGCTTTTTCTTTATGATACTCTGAAATCTGCATCTTTGTGAAATAAATGGTTTAGGTGCTGTGTTTAAAATTTATATGAACAGAGAAACTTCACAGCTTCTTTATAATACTTGTCTCCAAATTTTTTATCTTTGTTAAATAGAAGCCTCTTACTGAAGAAGCTCCATGTAGGTCGGGGGTGGGCAGTAAGTGGCTCACAAGTTGGATGCAGTTCACTAGAGTTAACTTCAAATAGGCTGCTGGTGCCTTATTTACCTGTGCATCCACAGGCATGGCTACTTGCACGGATCACCATTTCTGGCCCATGGGAGCTGCAGGAAGTGGTTTGTAGGTCCATGCTACTTCCTGTAGCTCCTCTTAGCTGAGAACAGTGACAGAGGGATAGCTGTGTTAGTCTGTATTCCATCAAAACAAAAAAGCAATCATGTAGCTTTTTAAAGATTAACAAAATAATTTATTAGGTGATGAGCTTTCATGGGACAGACCCACTTCTTCAGATGAATAACCACATCAGAACAGACTCAATACAGAAAGCACAGAGGTAGAAAAATTGTTATCAAGGTTGATAAATCAGAAAAATTGTTATCATTGTTGGCAAATCAGAAGAGCAGAGGGACAGTGGGGGGTGGGTTGGGGAAGTTAAGAGTTAGATAAAACATCAAAGTAACATCAAATTATGTGAAAGAATCCTTATAATGGGTCAGGTAACTGCTGTTCCTGTTCAAACCACCTGTCAAATTTGAATTTGAATGCTAGTTCTGAGCATTCCCTCTGTAGGTGGTTGTTACAATCCCTTTTCAGTAGAACACAAACTTTCAGGTCTCTAATAGAATGGCCCAGTCCATTAAAGTGCTGGCTGATAGGTTTGTGTATTTGGAGATTTTTGAAGTCTGTTCTACGTCCATTCATTCTTTGTCAAAGAGCGTTTGCAGTCTGTCCTATATAAATGGTGTGTGGGCATTGTTGGCACATGACATACATGTATCAGAGAGGTAGCCATGTTAGTCTGTATTTTCGAGAACAACAAGAAGTCCTGTGGCACCTTATAGACTAACAGATATTTTGGAGCACAAGCTTTCGTGGGCAAAGACCCACTTCATCATATGCATACGGCATATATAGATGTTCTCCAGTTCCTCAACTAACATCATACGTCCCTGCCTGGGAGCTCCCCATGGGGCCACCATAATGCCACCTTGCATAGTGACCGACGGGGCATACCCTTTGCAGCAAGGACTCATGCGTCCCTACATAGCGCACACCACCATCAGCCGGGACGCTTTTAACCACCACTTCAACCATGTCCACAATACCATGGAGCGGGCCTTCGGACGCCTAAAGGGTTGGTTCCGATGCTTGAATGTGCCCCTGGACATCAGCCTCCCCAGCATCCCCAGGAGCAAGCATGAGTGTTTCATGAAGGGGTGGGCTGTGGGTGGCAGCCCTGGGTACGAGCAGCTGGATTCGGCCCTGTGCCTCCAGGCACACAGGGATGGGGTTAGGGTCCAGGAGGCCTTCAACTGGGAGCCTCACTGACCCTCCTCTTGGCACCCTCTGCCCCCCCACACCACAGCCCCCCCTACACCCACTCTGCATCACTGACCCCCACACAGCCTCCCTGCACCACAGCCCACATACGTACAGGGGACACTGGGGTGCACAAGACAACACTTTACTGAATGGGAAGATCCACTAAACACGTAAATAAACTGCACTTGAACAAACAGGTGTGAGGTCGTCTGAACTGAGAGCTAGGTACAGGGGCAAACGGGGGAGAACTATGTACATGGGGGGCACACCCCTGTAGATGGGGCCACAGGCAATGGCAGCCCTAGTCCTCTATGAGGGTGGGGGATGGGACCCTAGGTGAGTGTGGGGGCCTCATTGGGGTTGGGATGGGGCTGGGATGACAGAGAGGTAGGCCTGGGCAGGGGCTAGGGGCACAGCCTCGGTGGCGGGGCTGGGGGGCTTAAGCCATGTTTACACGTGCATGTTACTTCGAAGTAGCGGCACTAACTTCGAAATAGCACCCGTCACGGCTATATGTGTTGGACGCTATTTCGATGTTAACATCGACGTTAGGCAGCGAGACGCTGAAGCCGCTAACCCCATGAGGGGATGGGAATAGCGCCCTACTTCAACGTTCAATGTCGAAATAGGGAACGTGTAGTCGTTGCGCGTCCCGCAACTTCAAAATTGCGGGGTCCTCCATGGCGGCCATCAGCTGAGGGGTTGAGAGACGCTCTCTCCAACCCCTCAGCTCAATGGTGGCTGCGTGGAGTGGCCCCTTAAAGGTCCCCACCTCTTCCCTTTCTGTGCAGGAAGCTGAGAGAGCGTGCAGGCAGCAGCAATAACACGCGGCTCACCTGCATGCTCTTCTTCAGCCACCCAGACCCCCAAACGACCTGATGGCCGCCCGGCAGCCCCCCCAGCACCCTCAGGGACCCCCGCCCCGAAGAGGAGCCAGGGTTCCCAGGGCAGGAGCCAGAACGGGAAGCGGCAGCGGGGCCCCTCCTGGACAGAGGCCGAGCTTCGGGACCTGCTGGGGCTCTGGAGTGAGGAGGAGGTGCTCCAGGTAATGGGGAGCAAGAGGTGGAACGCGGATGCATTCGCTCGGCTGGCCGAGGGCCTGGCCGCCCAGGGTCACCCTGCCCGCACTCCGGACCATGTCCGGAGTAAAGTGAAGGAGCTGCGGCAGGGTTACGCCTGGGCCCGGGATGCGGCTGGCCGATCTGGGGCCGCCCCCGTCACTTGCCCCTTTTACAGGGAGCTCAGGGACATCCTTGGCCCCTGGCACATCTCCTCCCCTCCGGCCGCGCTTGACATCTCGGCTGAGGAGCCCCAGCAGGCCCCAGAGCCAGAATCCGCCCCGGAGGCAAGCCCCACACCCCGGGGCCCTCCCTGAAGCCCACCCCTGGGGCACTGGAGCAGGAGGAGGAGGAGGAGGGGGATGACTTCTCCACCGACACTGGGCTCCAGATCCTCCTCCTGCCATCCCAGAGCAGCAGCCAGGCATCCTCCCCCCGGGTGTCCCCCGACCGTGGGAGTGGACCGTCGGGTATGTACCCCCCCTGGTGCACACCCCCGGGGTTGAGGGGCGGGGGTCATAGATATGTGGCCAGGGCCCTCCACATGCCCAGATGGCCATGGCCCCAAGGACAGCAGTGCCATGTCCCTCACAGGAGTGCATCAGCCCCTGCCCCCCCAAGCACGACAGTGCCATGCCCCATCCCTGGGGCAGGGGGGAGCGGAACCTCTAGGGTCCCCCGGGAGGAGGGGGTGGGACACCCAGCAGCAGCAGCAGCAGCAGCAGCAGCATGTGATGGAGTGGGGAGAGTGCAAATGCGAGACTCAGGCTAGATATGAGCAACAAGCTGAATAGCTCCCAGTGGCTAAGGATGATCCTGGGGCTACAAGTGGCAGGTTACACCTCTGCCCTGAACAAAGAGGAGGGAGGAGCCGAGCTGGGTTTGAATCGGGGGCCGCAGTTAGAGGCGAGGGGAAGGGAGAGCTAGAAGGCTGCCTGCCTGAGGAAGGGGAAAGCTACACCCCAGAGGGGCACCCCTCGGGGTCTTCTCCCCAGGACGGGTTGGAAGGACTGTCTCTGACTGCTGTACTTTCACTTCTGGGAGAAACTGGGCATCTGCTGCCTAAGAAACCTCTCCTGTCATACCTGCTGAGTGAAGTGAGAGTCACTCCCACCAGGGGACAGGGTGCAGTGCAGGGGGACCCTTGAACCCTATCACAGCAGCATCTCCTGGGGACGGGGATGGGGAACCTGCAGCACAGGGGTGGGGGGACAAGGGCCATGGCTCGGGGCCCACACTAACGGCTGTCTCCACTCTTCTTTCCCCCCTCCTGTGTTCTGCAGCTGCACCATCGGAAGGACCGGAGAGCGCCGGCGAGGCTTCAGTGGTCCCAGAATCCCCTCCAGGGCCATCGCTCCAGGCCAGCCCCTCGGCGGAGCAACGACCAACCCCACGGTGGGCAAGACGGCGGACCCAGCAGCAGCAGCCGCCAACGACGGACCCCCAGCTGCTGGCCCTCCACAGCTGGCAGGTGGAGGTCGCGGAGCAGCGGCTGCGGGTGGAGCAACGCTGCTGCCACCTGCAGGAGCGGGCGCTGGCCTGGCACCAAGAGGCATGGGGGGCCTACATGCAGACATTCAACCGCATAGCAGATTACCTGGCCCCCCATGCCGCACCGGCCACCGCTGCACCCGCCCTGTGTGCTCCACCCGCTGCGCCACCCGCTGCTTCAGTCGCCGCGCCATCCGCCGTCACCCCACCAACCGCCACCGAGGGCCATTCCGCTGAGAGAGACCTGGGGCCAGCTGACACTCACCGGCCGTATCTTCCGGTCCGCCCGGCCCCCAGCCAGCCACAGCCAGGGCTGCGGCCGAGGCGGGGATCCCGGCCGCCCACCCCCGGTGCTGGACTGTAGGGGCGTGGGGCCCAGGACGTGGCCCCCCCTTTGTATATATTCCCCCCACTTTTTTGGTTTTCGGCCTTGTACATAGTTTGTATTTATTTATTTGTGACCCCCGTTTTCACTGTCTGATCCTTCCCCCGCCATGTAAATAGTTCTCCCCTTCCTTGTTATCCCTGTTTTTTTTTGTTAATATACATGCATATATAATATTAAGTTAGTTAGAAGTTCCTATAGTTATTATTAGTAAGAAGAGTTGCAGTAAAGATGTTTGATTTCACAAACAAGTGTCTGCTTTTATTTGTACAAGAAAAGTTTGGCGGGGGTGTGTGCTGTTGGGTGCTCCGTGGTGTGGGTGTAGGGGCAGGGAGTGTTGTGGGGGATGGAGCGGGGGCAGTGGGGGGCCTGCCAGTGTTCACCCCACGGTCTCATCAAAGTGGGCCCTCAGGGCCTCCTGGACCCGAGTCCCTTTGGGGTCCACCTGGCGACTGGGGGCAGCGGGTGGCTGCACATCGGCCCTGCCGGCCTCCACAGTCCAGCCCTGAAAGAAGGCCTCCCCCTTGCTCTCCACCAGATTGTGTAGGGCACTGCACGCACCCACAATCTGGGGGATGTTGGTGGGGCCCTCATCCAGGTGGGTGAGGAGACACCTCCAGCGCCCTTTGAGGTGGCCAAATGAGCGCTCCACCACCTGGCGCGCGTGTTTCAGGTGCTGGTTGAAGCGCTCCTGGCTGGCAGACAGATGGCCTGTGTACGGGTGCATGAGCTAGGGCCGGAGGGGGTATGCCGCATCTGCGATGACGCAGAGGGGCATGGTGGTGTCCTCAACAGGGATCTCCCGCTGGGGGATGTAGGTCCCCGCCTCCAGCCGGCGGCACAGGCCCGAGTTCCGGAAAACCCGGGAGTCGTGGGTGCTGCCAGGCCAGCCCACAAAAATGTCCTGGAAACGGCCCCGGCTGTCCACCAAGGCCTGGAGGACCACTGAGTGGTAGCCCTTCCAGTTGATGTAGCATCCTCCACTGTGCTCCGGGGCACGGATGGGGATGTGAGTCCCATCCAGAGCCCCGAAGCAATTGGGGAAGCCCAAGGTGGCAAAGCCCGCGATGGTGGCATCTGGGTCCCCCAGCCTCACGAGCCTGTGGAGAAGCATGGCGTTGATGGCGTGGACGACCTGCAGGGGAAGCACATGGGAGAGCACCAATGAGGGGTCTGCAGGGTGTGTGTGGCCCTTCCCTGCCAGGGCCCCCCTCCCCTCCCCTCCCCTGCCCTGCCCTGCCCTGCCAGGGCTGCCTCCCCCCCCTCCCCCCCATGGGTCCTCTTACCTCCATGAGGACTGCCCCGACGGTGGCCTTGTCGACGCCAAACTGCTGGCCCACGGATCGGTCGCTGTCTGGAGTGGCCAGCTTCCAGACAGCGATGCCGACCCGTTTCTCCACAGGGAGGGCACGCGGCATGGCGGTGTCCTGGTGTCTGAGTGAGGGGGTGAGCCACTGGCATAGCTCCATAACTGTATGCCGGCTCATGCGAAAGTTCCTGAGCCAGCGGTCGTCGTCCCACTCCCCAAGCACCAGCCGCTCCCACCAGTCGGTGCTGGTGGGGTAGCTCCACAGCCGGTGGCATATGAGGCGGCGGGGGGGGGTTGGGGTGCTGCAGGGTTGGGGGTTGCATCCTCCTCCCCTGTGGGCAGCTCCTCCTCTGTGGCAAGGAGGTGCTCAGCTGCCTCCTGCATGGCATGGAGCAGGGCAAGCACTGCTCCTGCAGGGCGGCTGGGTGGACCTCTGGCTGCTGCTGCTGCTGCTGCTGCTGCTGATGGGGGTCCATGACTGCGTTGCTCAAGGTATGCATGCCTATGGCTCTGCAGACCGCGTGCTGTGCAGGCTGCGTGTGTCTGGGAGGGGCCCTTTAAGGGAGCAGCTAGCTGTTGCCCCGGAAGTGCTAGTCCGCCGTGTGACCCTGTGTGCAGCTGTGCCTGGCACCCTTATTTCGATGTGTGCTAGTTTGGCATGTAGATGTTCCCTTGCAGCGCCTACTTCGATGTGGTGCTGCACAACGTCGACGTTGAACATCGACATTGCCAGCCCTGGAGGACGTGTAGACGTTATTCATCGAAATAGCCTATTTCGATGTCACTACATTGAAATAAGCTACTTCGATGTAGGCTTCACGTGTAGACGTAGCTTTGGAGAGCAGGGGGTGGGAGGTGTGAGGGAGTCATAGAAGGATGGGAGGGAGGGGTGGTGCGGCTGGGGAGAGTGTGGCCAGGATAAGAGCAGTCAGTTCATAGGTGGCAGGGGTGGGGATGGGGGAAGCAGGGGGCCAGCAGGGGAGACCGCAGGGGGACAAGGCTCCAGAGGGCCATGGCCACCTTGCCCCAGCCCTCTGCCGCCAGGCCCTGTCTTCCTGCTTCATGAGGAGCCACTCCCAGAGAATAGCCGTCTGCTCCCTTATGGCAGCAGTGTGGGCCGCTGCAGCCTCCTTTGGGTTGAAACTGTGGCCCCTGCTACCGATCACCTACAGGCATCCCTGGCCCAGCTGTAGGCCTGCCTGAGCTCCTTCACCTTCGATCTGACTTGATTGGCTGTGCACTGTGGGGGTGGCCTCGCTTCTGCAGCCACAGTGACAGCCGATCAAAGGCCGCAGAGTTCCTGGGCCACACGGTTCTGTGCAACAGCATGTCTTTGTCAGCCCAGAGGCTGAGGAGGTCTTTGATCTCGGCCTCCATCCAGGAGCAGCCCCTCCTCTTCTGGCCCTGGCACACCTCTGACGACTCCTCAGGCTGGGTGGAGGGGTCCTCCTGGGGGTCCTGGGAGTGTAGCGGGGTCACCATCTGGCTGGTGGGCTGTCTTGCTATGGGCTCAGAGCTGCTGGAGGGAGTACCTGTCAGACCTTGTGCTCCTGTGGCTCTGGGTACACTCTCAGCTTCCTGCACAGGGTTCCCAGGTCCTGGCAGCTTTAAGCAACTGGCTCTGGAGACCATAGAGCCCTGCTGGGGCTTGCTAGAGTGTCTCTGGGCTCCCTTCAGTCGCCGCCATGGAGGACCTGCTATTTCGAAAGAGAGGCCTTGGAGCATCTACACAGACCATATTTCGAAAATCAGTTTTGAAAGGGGCCGCCTTTTCTACAATCAGATGGGAAGAGCAGTTTTGAAATGCGCACCCATTTCTGCAGAAAACAATTTTGAAAGAGGCCGTTATGTGTTAGGACACTCCACAGCCTCTTTCGAAATTGGGACCCCTTTCAAAATTGATTTTGAAATACAGGGCTAGTGCAGATGCACCCGCAGTGTTATTTCAAAATAAGCTATTCCATAATAGTTCTTCTAGAATATCTTATTTCAAAATAAGGCTGCTGCATAAACATGCCCTCAGCAACAAGCACTACAAAAGTGGAAAAAAAGCAGATTTAAAAAATCCTATCAAGTTTAAATATGCATGTTGGTGTCAGTGTTACAAATTAAGAAGATTAGCTGATTCACTACTTCCACTTTGAGTGAAGCTCCATTGGTGTAAAACTGGAATGAGTGAAACTCTCAGTTGCTTCTCATACTTTTCAAACGTACAGGGCAGAATCACTAATTTCCCTTCTCCGAATGGGGCAGAGTTATTTGTATATTCTACAATGGAAAACATAATGGCTGGCTGTGAGCTATCTGAAAAGAAAAGACTAGTTTTGTGTGGAATGGTATAACTGCTAGTTAGATGCATATGAATGGCACCAATTATCGAAAGCAATACCAAAATTATAGTATTTGTACAACGAAGAATTTCAGTCCCACAGGAGAAAGGGGACATTCTGAAAATGAGACTAATGTTTTTAGTTTCATTCCATTTTAGTTTTGTGCTAATAACCATTCTAGATTTCTACAGTTAGATGGGCACTGTTGCACATGGACAGGGGTTTGCAACCAAAATAGCGAGAAGAGCCATTTTTTCAAAAGTCAATCCTTCAGGAGCCGCAATGCATGTAAATACGAGACAGTCCTCAATAAATAACATCAAACCAGACTTTTTGCAACCCCTATTTTAAGAACAGCGCACACACGACGGTTTGTACTAGTTAGAAAGTTTACGTTACTTTCACCCCTGGACTGAGGAGCAAATGAGGACAAGGAAAATGCTATGCCTGGGGATAGGCTCTTAAGCAGGAAGGAGCAACGTTCGCATCAACCCTCCACATCCCTCACTCCATTCCTAGGTTCTTCCCCCCTCGGCCCACAAACACCCCCCCCCCCATTTCCAGGCTTTATCTATCTCAGCCTCCAAATTTGCCCCTATCCCCAAACTTTACCCCATCCCACAAACCCACCCTCACATTCCCAGGACTAACCCACCTTGGCCAACGAGCTCCTCTAGCTGCACCCACTGCCACTGCTTCTCTGCAGCCACCGCCTCCTTCTCAGTGGGGCTGCATGGCTGCAGCAGGGGCAGACTGAGCTGCCCATATCAGCACTTCCCCTTCCTGCAGCATGGGCAGCTCCCTGCCTCGATGAAATAATGGAAGTAAATTTAATTGGTTTAATGACTGGATCCCTCCTGCTACCCTGCTGGCCATTAAACCAATTAACAGAGTTCCATTATTTCAGCAGTGGCAGGGAAGGGAGCTGCAAGAGGAGTCAGTAGCAGCAGCACCTGGAATATGGAGGTGTGTGTGGAAAATACGATGTATGTTCAGGGCAACTGTTGTCTTTTCTCCCAGGCATTCAAACTGGAATGTTATTTGGACCGCTAAACGTTTTAGAGTGGGGGAAAAATGTCTTTGATTGTTCAGTGGTGGTAAGACAAATAGAATTACCTTCTGAGCTGCAAGAATAGGTACTAGTTGGTATAGACTAAATTCTTTCTTCTGCACAGAGACAGCTCAAGTAGACTTCCAAAAGGGCTGATCCAGTGGGGAAGGAATCCATGGAGTGCCAGCTGAGTTGTAGTATGTGCAGGATCTTCAGGGTTCTATTAGCTTCCCTGGGTACTGGAGCCCACCCAGTATAAGAAATTTGACTGGTGGATTTGCTGAGTCATGGACTGCAGTACCCTGTCCCTCTTGTGATCTTAAAATACCTCCCTTCCTGATGCTGTGGTGGGAGCCCTATGAAGTAAACTCTGCCACAAGAAAGACAGGCAGTCTCGACCTATCTGGGATTTTTGTATCCTGTGCCCTGAAGAAGTTTTCATCTCAATGCAGTTTATCCACTGCCAGTTGGATCACGGGGGGGGATGGCATTTCCCCTATCAAGTTCAATGGTGTTTTTCCTGTAAATGTAGAAACGGGTTAAGTGACATTTGCCCTGGGAATTTGCTATGGTATGTAGATAGAGCATCTGTGTCATGATTTGAGCAGATATTGTGCAAAGGTGTGTATTGAATCTGTATGCTGTTTTAGAAAACTATGCATATAAAATGTCACTATTCATATTCTTTCTTCACATTATTATTTGAATCTGGAGGTAGATTGGATCTTCAGCACAATATAGAAGCTTTTTCTTTGCCCCACAATAATACAGGTTGAAGCTGTTTAGTCTGGCACTCTCTTATTTGGCAACATCCATAATCTGGAATGATTTTGGTTTGTCGGACGACCACTTATAGTTATGGCCAAGTTTCCCATAAAGTTTGTTTACAGTCACTAGCCCCTGACTCTCAGTGTTCTGTGCTGTCAGTTAGCTGTGATTTACCCCCAGATGCCTTCTAAGAGCCCACTCAGAAGTGGAAGTTTTGGTTATGCTGCTAGACAATATTGACATCCCATTGTCCAGAAAATTCTCTCATTCGGGTCGGGTCCCAAGGGTGCTGAACTAGAGAGGTTCAACCTTTGGTAGAGAAACTCGTTGTAGGTGATTTTGGCTTCTCCCTACTTAGTCCCAGCAGGTTACATGAAATTTTGGTAACAAATTTAGAGAAATTCACAAAAAGAAGAAGAAAACAATCAGAGTATATATTGCGCATTACATTTCCTTATTTAGTACTCATCACAAGGCAGGTGTTCACAGAGTCAAATGTAATAATGTATACTCCTCTCCCTAGGAAATACAGAGAGTTTAATTTATAATTAGATGATTTTGAGTAGTTGAAATATTTGACCTTTGAAAATTCAGGTCATATTTTCACTCTTGATATTTATTTGCATAGGGTAGAGTTCAGTGATATTCAAATCCTAGCTGAATGCTTAGAATAATGTTAAATTGACTGTTTAGTTCAAAGGGAAAATGCAAAATGGCAGATGTAGTGCCAAAATGAACTACAAGGGAGCTGTTCATTGTTGCTTCTGCACGGCAGACCCACAGAAATGAATGCAGATTGGCTAAAGCAGATCTGTGAAGGAAAAATGAGAGGACTGCTGTTCAGTGCTAGGGAGATGATGGGGCCTTTCAGGATGGTGGTGGAAGTTCTCCTTGTATTGGGGATATAGGAAGTACAGGCCCAGTATGAGGCCTTAGGCCTGAACCAAAGTAGTGGTCAAGACTTTGCTAACAGAAGGCAAAGTGAAGCTGTGAGCTAAAGGAATGCATTACTCACAGAGTTGGCAAGAAGAGAGTTGCTGGTGCATAAACATATCTACCTAGCATATTGAAGTAGGTACATGGTACCGGAACACCCTACCCCGGAACATTCCACAGATAAGAAAGAATAGGCCAATCCATCCCAATGACAGAGGCAAAAGGGTAGTATGGCAGGTACATGGTACCAGAACTCCCTACCCTGGAACATCGCACAGATAAGAAAGAATAGGCCAATACATCCCAATGACAGGGGCAAAAGGGTAATATAATGGACAGAGTTGTTTTGTTCGAACCAACATGTACAAGGTGAGAAGCGGCACCTAGAAGGGGTGTACCTCAGTACGTCAGGAGTGATGTGTAAGTTGTTTGTACCTGTGTATAAGAATGTAATCCTGGGATGTGGTCTGGGTCCGGCCTAGGGGGCAGTGGAAAGTCCCACCACTGACTGAGCCGAGTCCATTGACCGTGGGTGCATATTTGTAGTATGCCCTGACTTAGACTGAGGAGTCTACAGGGAACTACTATTGTGTCCAATATGGCAATAAACCTGGCCGATGTGCCTTCGCACCTTACTAGACTTTGTGGTCATTGGGGGTTCTCCTCGGGTCTGCTGTGTCAGCAATCTGTAGAGCTGGAGCAGCGCACAGAGGGAACACACGCACGCAGCCGAGTGATACATTGGAGAGAGCAGAGCACCACGCTGGTGGCAACTCTGATGACAGGGGAAACTGTTGGATAATCAGGACTGCAGTCTGAAAGGAGTGTAGGGCAAAAATTCAGCAGAGCCTTATGTGGAAAGAAAGGTAAGTGTAGGGAAATGAAAGAAGCACAAGGAGAAGTTAGTGAAAGTAGCAGTTTCCATTTTGTAAAAAGAAAGAAATTTTCAACTTCTCAAGCAGCTGTTCTGAGCCTGGATATAACTCTCAGCCTCCTTTCCAGCCAGCTCTCTGTTTCCTTGTAGCGGGAGCCCAGCAGCAGAGAGGAGTTTCTTATGGCAGGAAAATTTTTGCTCCCAGGGGTGTAAGAGGGTTTGATCTAACTAAAGTAATTTCAAGTTGATTTTATTGCTCTCTTTAGCAATGTTGGTTGAGCTTATTCCCACATGGTTTTGGTTTAAAATGAGGGCAAAACCAAAAATGTATTAACAAATAGAACCCACAAAATATGGGCTGTGGAAAATGAAGAAAGACTGACAGTGATAATTGTCCTGACTTGCGCAGGGCTAGTTTTAGGAGGTTGCTATAGAAGTGTGATTTAGCATTTTGTTAATGCTGTCACCAACAGGCTAATTCTTAGTCATGAAGAGCTATTTCCCTCTGAAGGAAACAAAACAGGATAATATAATACATTGGTAGTTTACCCACATGCAACAAATTATTGAAATGAAGAAATGATTAAAATTTCCCTCACACACTGGAAACACCCCCGAATGTTGTGTTGCTTAAAAAGACAGACATAAAAATGTTGAATACAAAGGCAAATCAAAAATAAAAATGCACATTAATGTGTAGGATAATTTCAAATTGATTTGTTGGCCCTACCTCCAAAGCAATTTTTCTCTCTCCTTCCACTCCTTCTCTCCTAAACTCTCCTCAGAAAACAAAATGGCCAATTTTAGAAAGATTTCTTCCCTACCCTCTCGGCCCTCATTTTGTGCTACTGGGGCACTTCCAAGTGTTTTTGAAACAACTCAGAATATATTTCTTCATCTCACATCTGTTTCTTCTTCAATTCCTTCACATGGAAATAGCTGTGGAGAAGGATAACCACTATGAAATACCAGACTTGCTTGGTAGGAACATAAATGATGACAGATGTAACTATCTGTTGGGAATGAAAACTACTAATCCATGTCATTGCAAAAACACATGGTTCTCAGATTAGAAATAGTGGACCTTTTTTATACTGTGATGAACATGTCCAACTGTTTAGTTGTGCTGGATTTAAGCTTGAAAGACCAGAGTATTCCATGCATCACAGGAAGTCCAGCAACTCGCAGACTTTAGCCCAATTGTGAAGTCAGTTTATCGTATTTTGCTTAATAAATGTGCAAAGAAAACTATTTCCTGAGGTGGACATAAGATCTTATTTATGACAGAGATGAATTCGTTTAGACTACTTCTCTGAAATGAAAACAAGGTAGAACTGTTTAAGTGATTTAGAATTACTTAACAATTTTGAACACAGAATGGTTGACATATTTTGTTTGGATAGAAACATCAGACCAGGAGAATAAAAACAGTTAAGTGGTATGCGTTAGTTGCCATTCCTGATTTACTCCATGGAGGCTATTGTTTTGCTTAAAAAAACCTTATGTTGAAGTATTGGTGAATTATTCATAATTTTCACTTGATTTTACACGTCAGAACTGACTTACAGTCATCCATTGCTTCTTTTTCCCCTAGCTATGCATTGTCAGATTGTTTTGCTTGCATTCCCAAACCACGGTATTACATGGCTTAAACTGAGATTATACTTGATCAGATTTACATTGTATCATGAAAAGTTCAAAAATTCCTGTTGCTTGAATTTGAATTTCTCTGATGGTTTTGTTTACAGGGTGACATATGTAAAAGGGTCCATAATGCTGTCACATTGTACAAGCCATCTGCAAAGGCACACAGTGACCACTGGGAAAGGGGGGCCAGTAAGCTATTACTATTGCTTAAATGCTAATAAAATCATTATGAACTTGTTCCTCTGTGTAATGACTATCTTCTCTGTCGTCATAATATTGGGGTATTCAGTGTCTTCGAGCTTCTGCCATTGACCTTGCTAATGGGCAAGATTGTCACTGCTCTTCTGGTTATGCAGGGAGTCCTTTCTGCCCTGTTTACATTTTGAAGCTGGTTGCAGGGGAGTGAAGGGCCTCCTTGGCTACATCTACACATCAGCATTATTTTTATCCTCTTTCTTTGAACTTTGAGAATACAGTAAGGGTCCCTGTATTATTTTCAGGGTACAGATGAAGTCACAGGAGGGGGAAACTCAGTGGCTGGCCAGCTGAGAATTCAGCTACAGAAGAAAGATTTCTGTAAATTTTTTTGCCATCTCTGTAGATGTTCTAGTTTTCCCTCCTTCCAAGGGAAAAAATGGACGTTTGCTTACCAAAGGTGGGGAGTGAGGAAAATACAATGTGGGAAGGTGATGTCAAAGACCAGCACACACACCCAGAATGCTACAGGGATGAGGGAGCTGTGGGATAGGTTCCCACAATGCACTACTGCAACAGTCGATGTTTGCCAATTGAGTGTGGCAGCAATAAGTAGAGTTTGTGAGGAGCACGTGGGGAGGTGAGGACAGTCAAATTCAAATTTATAAATTCCAGAATTACAAAATCAATATTAATAAATTGAAATTTATCTTGTAGTGCAGACACTACCTCACTTACTTAAACCCTTCTATTCCAAGTGGAGCATAGGTCATCTACGAATCTCCTCCACTTCACTCTGTTTTGAGACGAAGTTTCTAGCTGACTACAGGAGTACCCCAGTTGTTATCCTTCAGTCTCAGTAGATCTCCATGTCGTCTGAGGTCTTCTTTTTTTGCATTTTCCTTGTGGGTTCCATGTGAGAGCTTGACAGACTGTGCTGGATGAAGGTTTTCTGAGAGGGTGGCCTAGCCATCCTCACTTCCTTCTCTTGAGTTGAATGTCAAGTTGTTCTTGACCTGCTCTGTTCCAAAACTCCTCATTTGTGGCAAAGTTTTGCTATTTTATGATGAGGATGTACCTCAGGCACAGTAACAGCTCCTATAACATCCCTCCTTGTTTCTCCTTTCTTTTATTGATGACAGAATGGCACAGTCTCATAACTACCTACATTTGTGAAGGTAATAATACTTCTGGACCAACATTTTCAAGATGAAGGCCCAAAGTTAGACTCTCAAATCCACACCATGGGAACATAGTTTAGGTCCTCATCTCGAATCACTTAGTATGGTATGTTAAGCAGCCAGCCAGATATTGAGTCTAGATAATCTCTATCAAGTATCAGAGAGGTAGCCAAGTTAGTCAGTATGTTCAAAAACAAAAAGAAGTCCCGTGGCAACTTATAGACTAACAGATTCAATTCTAATTATAGAATTATAGATCTGTTAGTCTGTAAGGTGCCACAGGACTTCTGTTTGCTTTTGAAGATAATCTCTGTAGACGTGCAAGTGCCACAGCTGCAGTACTGCTCAGAGTTGTGAAAGGTAAGGGCAATTTCCTGCAATAAATAATGCACAAAATTAAAAGTGGGTTTGTGTCATTAAAAGGGAAATCTATCTCAAAACTGTTTCAATTAGTCACATAGTAACCATCATTTGATGTGACCCTAAGCAAAACATTTGACAACGGAGTAATCTTTTCTAAAGCTGTGGCATGTAAAGTAATTGTGATTGAAAAAATATGTCATCTGCGATTTTTCTGCTCACGCCTTGCGAATATACCAAATGTGATGTTCTGGATATCAGCATTAGGAATGTATATATCTAGAGTACCATCTTCATTAGTGAAATTATCAAAACATCTCTTACTTTTGGTTTACACTGAAAAGTTATGTTGGTATAAAAAAAATCACATCCCTGATCAACAGAGCTATGCTGAAAAAAACTCCAGTGTATATAAGACCTTAGTAGTATAGCTAACATCTTTTGGGCAGGTGGTGTTCCTGAGCCAACAAAAAATCTTGTCAATATGGGCTGCCTCTATTCCAGGGAACTATGTTCCCATAGCTCCGGGCTTGCTGATGTAGACGAAGCATTAGTTCGGTAATTTACATATGCAGACAAAGTGGATTTATTTGAATAGGACCCCTTTCCCACTTGAGTGCTTGCTGCCCAGAGCCGCATGAAGTGTCAGGTAGCAGTGAAAGGCAGGAGTCCTTCTGGGGCTGCTGCAGGTGGGACCCAGGCAACCACTTCCTGCAGCCTGGAAGCCACCAGTAACTCCTCCTCTTCCTAATTTGGGTAAGGAGGTGTTTGAGAGTGAGAGGGTAGGGGATCCCTTTCTAGCAAGGGTGCTGGGAAAAGGGAAGAAGGGGAGGCCACAGCTGGGCAAGCCCAAGAGCATGGGGAGCTGGGAAAAGTGCTAAAAGTGCGTGTGTGTGTGTGTGCGCGCGCGTGCGTGCACGCGCATCTCAGTTCAGTGCCCCCCACTTTATTTTTGCTTCTCATTCTGTGTGGCCCGACTGATTTTTCTGTGGGTTAGTGGCCCCAACCCAAAAAGGTTCCCCACCTCTGGTCTATACCGCGTGGCTGCTCTGTGAATACCAGAAGGAATGCTAAGATGCTGCTGTCCATAACCTGCACAACAGCAGGAGCCTGTGAGTCTTCCTCTCTCAGTAACTTCCTAATTAACGGTGCTGCCAGGAATGATTTCCTCACAATGCATAACAGAGTATAGGAGAGAGGGCGACATCCATCTTTTCTCACTACAGCTGCGTCTACGCTTGCGAGTTTTTTTCAAGATTTTTTTTTTCCAAAGAAGGGGTCACTTTTGAAAGAGCCCACGGAGCATCTACACACAAAAGCATTCTTTCGAAAGTAAATTGAAAGAATGTGGTGCTCCTTTTGAAATCACTCCTCCTTTCCGGTTTCAGAAAGAGTACCCCCTTGTGAAAGCTCCTTTAGAAAGAATGAGTGTGTAGACGCTCCGCAGGGCCTCTCTTTCAAAAGAACACTTCATTTTCAATCCTTGGCCCGTTCTTTCAAAAGAGTGGGGACTATGTGGACACTCCTTTTCAAAAGAGCAGATAGCCCTTTTGATCCTTCTTTTTGCATGTGGACGCAGTCTTTCGAAAGAAGTTCTTTAGAAGAGATCTTCCAGAAGAGCTTCTTTTGAAACATCTCTCTAGCATAGAAGTAGCTAAGAAGTGGAGTATACAGCAACAAATGGCAGTTGGGAAAATGGCATGAGAGGAAGCTGGAAACTCCTGGAGGTGTGGGACATAAAGTAGTGCCTGATGGGACATATTGCATAGTCCCCTGATGTACCACTCTCTGTTGCATGATTCTACAACACGTCGGGTATGTCTGCATAGCTAAGTTATTTTGAAATAACAGCCCTTGTTCTGAAATAACTTTGCTAGCATCTACCCAATGCAACCGCTATTTCAATATAATTTTGAAAAATCATTTGGCTTATTTTGAAATAGGCAGACCTCATTCTGAAACAGCAATGCCACAGCCTTTCACAGCTCCCAAAATAGTGCTCCTATTTCAGGTGCACTATTCTGGTTCCAACAACCCCCATTGTATGAGTAGTAACGGAACATTCAGAACATTCAGAATAAGGTATTTCAAAATGATTCATGCAATTTGCATAGCGCAAATCATTCAGACGGGGCTCCTTTTTGAAAGGACTCCAGCTACTTCGAAGTCCCCTTATTCCCATCTGCTCATAGCAATAAGGGGACTTCGAAGTAGGCGGGATCCTTTCGAAAAGGAGCCCAGTCTGAACAAGCCGCGTGGCGGTGAGCCATGTCAATTTCGGAGTGCCTCAGCAGCCCGCATGCTAATGAGGCGCTGAATATGTATTTCAGTGCTTCATTAGTAAACTTCGACATAGCCATTTTGAAGTTTGAGGCTAGCATAGACACGGCCTAAATATTCAAAAATAGACATAACAATCATAGTCTATTTTCCTCCATTCTCTGCCAGTGGCAGAAATAGCTTGATTTGTTTATAAGGTTTTTGTTTTGTTTATAAATAGTTGTGTAAATGAATAGGGGTGTTGTGCATAGGTGAAGAATGTTGAAGGGAGAATAAAAATTGCTTTTTCACTTAGTTCTAAAGGTGGTTAATTACGTGGGCATTTTCATCTTTTGAAGGTGTGACTTTCAGGTCTAGGTCCACTCCTGAGCATTCCATACTGTTTGACAGCATCATTGATTTAGCAACTATAACGACCTCTATAATAAGGTTGTTTTTAGAATGGGACACATTTCATGATGTCAACATTTAAAACTTCATGTTTGCTGTTTCAGGTTATTAAATCTTGCAGCTGTCTTAAATTACTTGCACGTAGAATGACTGCAGCAAGACTGTACTGATGTGCCTGTTTCCAGAGCACTTCTGTTACAAGTGATCATTATTACACCAGCATTTTTACAGCTGACAACTAATCAGTAATGTTTTGAAATGCAGAGTTCTTCATACATAAAATGTTTTTATTGCATATTCATTTTGCATTATACTGGAAGTGCTGCATGTAAAGGATGATGAAATCTGATATTAATGGGACTTAATATACGTGCCAGTGTCCTCACTTCAAGATCAGGGCTTTAAAGCTTAGTCATGCAGTCTTTACTCGGGCAAAATCCTGTTGAAACTGAGTTAACTGTTGTCTGCAAATGTTGTAGAATTAACACTTGTTGTGAGATGTCTGAGTCCTCCTTCTTTGGGTTGAGCCAGAAATACTATAAAAACATTTTTTTGAGGGCATAGGTGCAGCAGTATGATTTTGTTTCTGTTTGTACATAATGTTTAATTTCAAATAGCTTCAGATTCATATTAAGTTTTGGGAGATAATTTGGCATATTCCTATTTTGTCTTAAAAAACAAACCAACAGGGTCAGACGAATACCCAGAGACCAGCTACTTCAAGACAGGCCCAAAAAAAGCCAAGAACAGAACATGACTGGCCTTTACCTACAGCCCCCAACTCAAACCACTGTAACGCATTATTAAAGACCTACAACCTAATCTTAATCAGGATGCCACGGTCCAGAAGGCCCTAGGTGACAGGCCTGTTCTCTCCTCCAGACACCCAACCTGAGGAGGAGTCTCACCCACAACCACAATCTATACCACAGAAACACCAGTCCTGGAACTTTTCCTTGCAACAAAGCCTGGTGCCAACTTTGTCCACATATCTATTCTGGAGATACCATCACTTGACCTAACCAGGTTATTCACAGAATCACAGGCACATTCTCATGTTCCTCAACTAACATCATATATGCCATCATATGCCAACAATGCCCAGATGCTTTGTATATTGGACAGACTTCAAACTCTCTCAGACAAAGAGTTAATGAGCACAAAACAGACATAAAAACACTCCTGATCCACAAACTTGTCAAACAGCATTTTAATGGAGTGGGCCATTCTGTTAATGACTTAAAAGTCTGTGTTTTACTGAAGAGGAATTTTCACAACAGTCTGGAAAAAGAGGCTGCTGAACTCTCTTTTATATTCAAATTCGACACATTAACACGTGGTTTGAACCAGGATGGGAATTTTCTGGGTCATTATAGGGGCTCTTTTGCATACTTGGCTTAATCTAATTCTTGACTCCCCAGCCCACCTTCTGCCCCTCTACTTTCTGATTTGCTCACCTTGATAATTTTTTTCTCATTTGTCAACCTTGACTACTATTTTTGGTTCTCTGTATCTTAAATATTGAGTCTGTTCTGGTATGGCTATGATCTGAAGAAGTGGATCTGTCCCACAAAAGCTCACCTAATAAATTACTTTGTGAGTCTTTAAAATGCTACTCGACTGCTTTTTTGTTTTGATAGCATATAGACTATTTTTTAAAAACAACACCACCACCACAAAGTCTTAGTACAACCCAGAGATACCAGCAAATGTGTGTGTTTTTTCCTAGTCTGGCTGCATCTACATTAGGGCTTTTGCTGCTATATGGAAATCATTGTAAAAGACAACATCCCTAGCTAGCATTACTGAACCTACAAGTTTCTAACTTAGACCTGGCCTTAGAAAGTAAACGTTTCACAGGTGGGACTGTTTGTTACTAGGCAACTGTCACTCACCTAGTACAGTGGGGCCCTAATCTGTTAGGGCCTAAAAACAATATGTGGTATACATAATTATTAGCACTGTCTGGAATACAGAATTTCCAACCTCTGGGAAATTTTAGATATTCAGGTTTTTGTTTCATTGCTACTTGGCACAAAGCATGCCAAACCTTGGAATTTCCTGCAGAAGGGAACATAGTGGTGTCCCCATTGCCTAGTCTGAGTCTCTGTAGTCCCTCATGTTGCTTCTTTCTCTTGTGTTATATTGTAATATGTCAGAGGAGTTGGGAAGAGAAGGAGGAAGAACCCCTCTGTGCTGATGACGTGAGGAGAAGCAGAGAGGAATGCCTGAGCTAGAGGGAAAATACTCTTTTCATTGAAAATTTTGTCAAAATTGACATGTTCCCACAAAATATTTTGATTTTGTGAAATAGCATTTTCTAACAGAAGACTCCCATTGGAAAGCTGTTGAATGGTCATAGTAATTATCCAGTTTGGTTCTCTTACCCTTTCCTTTTATTCTGGCAATCAGTAACCAAAATACAATGCATACGTCATAAAGTTCTCCCACTTCATCTGGTGAGTCTATGGGCTGCTGAGCACCACCAAATGTACCCACTCTTTTTTGTTTGTTTCATATAGGGCAGATAATGGGGGGAGGAAAAAATGGACAGCGGACCCAGGGTCCAGGCATTTAAAAGGGCCTGCAGCTCTGAGCTACTGTTGCCGCTACTGTGTCATGATAGTAGCTGAAGTCTTGGGCCCCTTAAATTGCTGCCAGAGCCTCAGGCAGCACAGGCAGACAGCCCTGAAGGACAGGCTTGTGGCAGGTTTATCTCCCAGCCTCCTCTTCACCTGAGGTTCTGCCCCTTCTGGAACCCCACAGCTACCCTCTACTCCTTGCCCAGGGATCCTGCAAATCTATTGGCAACCACAGTTTCAAGAGCACAATCTTATGTAGATGGAAAAGAGATCAGCGATGAAAGGCTGGTTCAGAGGAAGTGGCACAGGCTGTTTTTAATGAACACTGCATTTATCATGTGAACGTCAAAGTGACAGAATTTGAGTCGTAAAGAAATAGTTTTAATGTTATCCATGAAACAGCAGAGATTGTGAAAACACAAGGACTACATCTAATGGTAAGCCATCGATCCAATGATGACAATCTGTGCAGATCATCTGTTATTGGTCTCATGGGCTACGTCTACACGAGCCCCAAACTTCGAAATGGCCACACACATAACCATTTCGAAGTTTACTAATGAAGCGCTGAAATGCATATTCAGCACTTCATTAGCATGCGAGCCGCCGCGGAACTTCGAAATTGACGCAGCCTGCCGCCGTGCGTCTCGTCCCAATGGGGCTCCTTTTCGAAAGGACGCCGCCTACTTCGAAGTCCCCTTATTCCCATGAGCTGATGGGAATAAGGGGACTTTGAAGTAGGCGGGGTCCTTTCGAAAAGGAGCCCCATCTGGACGAGACACGCGGCGGCGAGCCGCGTCAATTTTGAAGTGCCGCGGCTGCCCGCATGCTAATGAAATGCTGAATATGCATTTCAGTGCTTCATTAGTAAACTTTGAAATGGCCATTTGCGTGGCCATTTTGAAGTTTGGGGCTCATGTAGACACGGCCATGGTGTGCCCTCTGGTGACTGTATAAGCCAATTCTAGAGGTGCACATTTTGCCACAGATGGTGCATGGGAAGTTTGCAATCTGTGCGTTGTGCATTGCTGATGCTCTGTGACGTCGTTCGCGTGCCTCTTGTAGATGCCGGCAGCGGTCTTCCTCAAAGGCAATGCAGGTATTTCTGACTGTTGCACGCCACTGTGTTCTGTCACTGGCGGCGTCCTCAAGGTCCGTAGGTTGGATACTGCTGTGCTGCATATTGGCTTTGATGGTATCCTTGTAGCGTTTCTGTGGACGACCTATACGCCGGATGCCCTGGGAGAGTTCACCATACAGAAGCTGGCGAGGGATTCTGTTGGCATCCATGCAGCTGACATGACCGGTCCAACGTAGTTGTGACTTCGTAATCATCATTTCGATGCTTGTCATCTGGGCTCTCGAGGACCTCAAGATTGGGCGCTTTGTCTTGCCAGAGGATCCTCATGATGTTATAGAGGCCGCGCATGTGGAATGCTTCGAGCTGCTTGACGTGACGCCTATATAGTGTCCTTGTTTCACACCCGTACAAAAGAGATGAGAGAACGACAGCTCTGTATACAAGCAGTTTTGTTGATATCCGGATGCTACAGTGGTTTAGAACTTTGACACGCAGACAGCCAAGTGCCTGGCTCGCTTTGGATATTCGCATGTTGATCTCATTATCCAGTGATCCATCACTGGATATGACACTACCCAGGTATTTAAAGTTCTCCATCACTTTAAGCTGAGTGCCGTCAACGGAGATACTCGGGACAGGAGCATTTGATCCAGGCGCAGGTCTACGTCTACACTACAGCGACCTTTCAAAAGAAGCTCTTTCAGAAGATCTCTTCCAAAAGAACTTCTTTCAAAAGAAGGCATCCACACAAAAGCGGATCAAAAGAGTGATCTGCTCTTTTGAAAGAGAGAGTCCGCGCAGCCCCCCTTCTTTCAAAAGAATGGGCCAAGGACTGAAAATGAAGACTGTTCTTTCAAAAGAAGGGCCCTGCAAAGCATCTATACACGTTTTCTTTTGAACGAAGCTTTTGAAAGGGGACACTCTTCCTGAAACAGGAAAGGAAGAGTGATTTCAAAAGGAGCACCACATTCTTTCAATTTACTTTTAGCAGAATGTTTTTTGTGTGTGGATGTTCCATGGGCTCTTTTGAAAGAGCTCCCTTCGTTTGAAAAATCTTTCAAAAGAACTTGCTAGCATAGATGCAGCCAAGAGGATTCACAACACTGAATCATTTCATTTTCAACTTTGCAGGAATATGAAATAGCACCTTGGCATTACAGTGAGTCACTTGTTTATATATACAGAAAGATTTGAAATAGGCATTGAATTTTTCACTTGTTAAACCAGTCGAGGTTCACAGAAAATATAATTTTATGAATTATGAATTGTTCAGTTTATGAACTGAATGAACTTTAATTCTCTTTTTATGTTGTTGGCTCTCTCTTTTAATAAAGAAAACTGAACATGTTTATCTAATCTCCAATTTATATAAAATATTTTTTTCTTAGTATTTCCTAAATATTCAGCTATAGAAGTAGTGGTCAGTTATAAAAAAAATCCTTTAATATATTCTGAATGTGTAATCACGTGAATACAATCTTTCAATAATACGCGATGGTTAAAAAATACATAGATAAGTAATTATGTGAAGGAAAAACATTGAATAAGAAACTAGAGTTCAGAATGCTGTGTACCTTTTTAGAATAAAATAAGCCAGTAAGGCTGGTTTTGTACAAGCCCAATGTTTTAACCAGCTTACAAAAATATTTGCTGTGATTTTAGAACTAGTCAGTAAAATGGAGATGTGCTGGAACAGAGACCCTAGCTTAGTAAACGAGGCCAGATTCTCAACTGGTGTAAATCTCTATATCGCCATTGATTTTACTGCAAATTTGCTGGTTTTTAGAGCTGTTTGGGAATTTTTCCTTTGAATGATCTTTCAGTGGAAAAGTCACTTCCTGTAACATTGAAATTTCCACAGAAAACTTTCAATTTTGAGAGGAAATGGAAGTCTTCTTTAGGAGGAAATGGAAGTCTTCTTTAGGAAAATTATTCCAGGCAGGCTGCCAAACAGCTGGACTTCCAGGCTCCTGGGCTGCCTGCAAGCTCTGGCTCATACTTTGAAGGGCTGCAGTGTTACCAGTAGGGTGGGCTGTCCCCAAAATGATTCAAAAAGATTCAAATGAAGTATAATTTCATTTTATCAGAATAACATTTGAATTTCTGTTCTTTGGGAAAGGCTGAACTTCTATTCTTTTTATTCTGATGTGGAATGAGTTTTGTTTTATTTTATGAATTTCCCCTGGAATGAAAAGCTTCAGATTTAGGCCAGCTGCACTGATTTATGTCAGTGGAAGATCATTTTAGTTTGCAGCTCAAACATATTGCTAGTCCATGGCGCAGACTTGAACATTAAATTGCCATCATTATTTATGGTTTCTATTTCTGTAGTATCTACAAGTGCTACTCATGATCAGGGCCCTGTTACGCTTCTTGCTGTACAAACACTGGCCTGAAAATAAAATCCAAACACTCCAAACTTTAGAACATTTAATTTTAATTCCCACATATGGGAGCGTTAGGGGCTAACAATTTTATTATGTCTATTATGTCAACCTGGGCTGTATGAGCCGAGTTGTGTGGTGAGTTTTGGGTTTCCTCTATTCCACAGCTCCACGTGAATATTGGCACACAAACATTAGTAAACACTGAGTTTCTACCAGCTCCAATAGATCTGCCCTCCTCGGCTTGGTTTTTTGACAAACTAAATGGTGCTAAAATAGCAAGAAGAATTAAAAATATTTTAAAAGATTTTTGTGGCTCCTTGGGAGAAGATGAAACAAGGGCTTTATGTTATAAGAATGGCAATATGATAGTCTGGGTTGAGTTGTGAAATGCTGAGTTTCATTATTTATTCAAAACTTGAAACTGCAATGAATTTCCAGCCAGATTTTCCTATTTTAAACTAAGGAAAATATATAAACCTGTTTGTATATTAGGAGACTGAAGACAATTTCTTTCTCTTAGTTTTGGCTTATCTCTGAGGCAATGACATTAACTTACCTTCTGTTCTGAGGTCTTTTGGAACGGTAGACAGCCTCCAATGCCATAATGTCTGCAGTATGTTAGTCCAAGATTCCCCAGAAGTGCAAAATGATTTATTTTTATTGATTTGTGTCTGACTTTTAAAAGTTTGCTACCAATGCCCCACAGAGGCCACAGAGCTGAAAGTAGTTAGTGAGTGATACTTTGAGACCAGTAAATGCAATTTGCTGCTTGGAAATCATTGGAGGAATAATTAACATGTGTCCTGGAGACTTCCTGACAGATGGGTGAAAATTAATTTTTAGAGAATTTTTTGCCTGGAGTGTGTGGGTATTAAAGGCACTATGCTGTATGGGTGTAGAATTCAAAAGCATGTAGGAAAGTTAGGTGCCCAACTCCTACTGAATGACAAACTGAATTGGGTGCCTAAGTCCATTCAGTCCTGACTTATAAAAATAACACCTAGCACTTAATCAGTAGATATCAATTTGCTTTACATGAGTGGGGACAAGCATGTTCATCCTCATTTCATAAGTGGAAATACAAAAGGCGCAGAAGTTAAGTGTGTTGGCCAAGTAAATCAGGAGCATAGCTCAGAAGAAAATCCCAGTTTTGAGTCTCAGTCCAGTGCTCTATCCATTGGGAAGCATGATTAAACAAAGATGGTGGAACTCTAAGTGAGCAAACAGAGTCATTAAGGGGGATTAAAAATCAGGATTGAAATCCAGTTTTCTCAAAGTGCCTACTTTGGGCCAAAGAGAGAGGGAGAGAGAGAGAGAGAGAGAGAGAGAGAGAGAGAGAGAGAGAGAGAGAGAGAGAGAGAGAGAGAGAGAACTAAAAACTGTGGACCAGACTCATCTGCTTCTATAAATTAGTAACAAAGAGGAAGCTGTGCTAGTCTATACACTAGCAAAACAAAAAGCAGTCAAGTAGCACTTTAAAGACTAGCAAAATGGTTTATTAGGTGAGCTTTCGTGGGACAGACCCACTGTCCCACAAAAGCTCACCTAATAAACCATTTTGCTAGTCTTTAAAGTGCTACTTGACTGCTTTTTGTTTTGATTCTGTAAATTAGTGTGGCTCCATTAAATTCTACTGGGTTTTTTTTCCTCCTTTGATGTGATCTGTGAGACATAAATTTTAGCTAGTTGAGATACTCCTCAGCTGTGCAGCATCAGTAGAAAATTTACAACAGAGAAGTTGATTTGAACTGAAATACCCAACATCCAGACAGTAAACACAGCTGGAGGTTATGCAGTTTGAAAGTAGGTGTAGAGGTAATGACGCACCATTTCTGACTCACTGAACTGTCTGGTTCTCATCTGTTGTACGATGTCCTGCATCTCCCATGGCTGTTTGATCAGTGTTTTTGTTAGCCTTTCCATGAGGAGGTATAGTAGTCAGTTGTTATCTTCCCTGAGCTGAAAACACAGCTGCCCCTCCAAAGGATGAAAGCACTCTTTAGGGCCGGTATACTAGGCAACCTCCTACTTCACCGATATGTCAGGTCAGTCCTGTAGCTGAGTCATATGCTACAGTTAGGAGCTGCCTGAACCATGAGCTGCATGAGCTGAGTTAAACCCCCATTTAAACTAGGTGCAAATGTACCCTTCAAGTATATCACTTGATGAATAGTCACATAGCCATGTTAATCTGTATCTTCACAAAACAAAAAAGCTGTCCTGGGGCACTTTAAGGACTAACAAAATCATTTATTAGGTGATGAGCTTCTGTGGGACAGATCAGTGAATGAGTTAATCAGAAGCCCCATGTAAGACAAAAATTAGCTTGCGAAGCCACTTAGAAGTTTGGAGTGAGTGGGTGGGGTTTTGCTGAGAATGATTTTGAATGAGGTGTGTGCGTAGGAGAAAACACAAAACAAGGAGCTGAAAAACTGTCTGATCCTGCAACAAACCTGGGGAGATGTAGTTCAGAGTCAAGGACTGAAAAGAGTGTTTCTGATGCTGCAATCATAAGTAACTGTTTCCTGCTATTTGATTCCTGCTGTGTTCAGACAAACCAGATTTTGCATAGTCGACATAGCCATCTTGAGAGCCCCAAATTTTGAGTTGCTACTTAAGTTGAAAAGGGGCAGTGTTATCTCAGATGTTGATAATTGGCTGCACATGCCTATGTTTACCTTTATCTCTGCAAAACCTTTTAATTCCCAAGCTACTTTTACTTTTGAAAAGAAGTCTTCTGGGATGCTTCTTTTATAGTTCAGTATCACTAGGGCAAGCTGGGAAGAGTGCAGTGTGATTAAGAACTCAAAAGCTGCGTCTACACGTGCACGCTACTTCGAAGTAGCGGCAGCAACTTCGAAATAGCGCCCGTCGCGTCTACACGCGTCGGGCGCTATTTCGAAGTTAACTTCGACGTTAGGCGGCGAGACGTCGAAGTCGCTAACCTCATGAGGAGATAGGAATAGCGCCCTACTTCGACGTTCAACGTCGAAGTAGGGACCGTGTAGACGATCCGCGTCCCGCAACGTCGAAATTGCTGGGTCCTCCATGGCGGCCATCAGCTGGGGGGTTGAGAGATGCTCTCTCTCCAGCCCCTGCGGGGCTCTATGGTCACCGTGGGCAGCAGCCCTTAGCCCAGGGCTTCTGGCTGCTTCTGCGGCAGCTGGGGATCTATGCTGCAGGCACAGGGTCTGCAACCAGTTGTCAGCTCTGTGTATCTTGTGTTGTTTAGTGCAACTGTGTCTGGGAGGGGCCCTTTAAGGGAGCGGCTTGCTGTTGAGTCCACCCTGTGACCCTGTCTGCAGCTGTGCCTGGCATCCCTATTTCGATGTGTGCTACTTTGATGTGTAGACGTTCCCTCGCTGCGCCTATTTCGATGTTGGGCTGAGCAACGTCGAAGTTGAACATCGACGTTGCTGGCCCTGGAGGACGTGTAGACGTTATTCATCACATCGAAATAAGCTATTTCGATGTTGGCTGCACGTGTAGACGTAGCCAAAGAGAAAAACAAAAACCCTGGGAGAGAGCAAACTGTTATTAGTCAACCATATTAACAGATTATAGAGCAAGAAGGGATACATGGGTGAATAACTGAATTTTTTGTCTGCTGTCAGCTCTGAAAAAAAATCAGAAAAAAGTCATTTTGGCAAGTAAATGCTACTTCAAGAGGCTTGTGTGAAATTGTGGTCCACTGATATCATTGGGAGTCTTGCCAGTGACTTAAGCTGTGTATTAATCAATGCTTTGTTTGCATTTTTTAGAGTGTACAGGAAGTTGAATTGCTTATACCATCTGTATTGGCACGAGTGAGACTGTACCTCTTACCTTGAGCTTAGGCTAGCTGCAGCAACTTAGGGAACAGAGTCAGAGTTCCTTGCTTGGTTCATTTCACATGTAACAAATTAATTTACTTCACCAAATCGCACTTTATCTGTGCTGAACAGAACTAAGCTCCACTCACTGTAAGCTCTCCTGGTCTACTGCTCACTGCACAGGGCAGCAACGAAACGGAACAGGCAGGGTATGAAATTCATCCTCCCTTATTGTCCTGTGTGGTGTTGTGTGGGCACATAACTATCTTGATTAATGTGCAAATCGCTTTCTAAACTTCTTTGAAATAAAAAACCGATGGGGGTGGAATTTAGGTGGTGTTTTTTCCAAATGTCTCATTGAGTTTGGAGGGATGTGCACCATCTCTTAAAATGTATGCAAAAGCCTACGGATAGTGGAAAAATCCAAGGAGAAGGAGACCTGCCTGGTTTATATTTTCTTCTAGCAACTGCACTATGGTCTACCTATTTAGGAAAAATGATATCACTTTTTCTGGCTGACACATTAGAATCATAGAATCATAGGGTGGGAAGGGACCTCAGGAAGTCATCTAGTCCAGCCCCTGCTTCAAGCAGGATCAACCCCAGCTAAGTCATCCCAGCCAGGACCTTGTAAAACCGGGACTTAAAAACCTCTAGGGATGGAGAATCCATCACCTTTTGGTATCACATTCTAGTGCTTCACCATCCTCCTGGTGAAGTAGTTTCTCCTAATATCCAACCTACTCCTCTCCTTCTGTAACTTCAGACCATTGCTCCTTGTTCTGCCATCTGTCAGACTGAGAACAGTTTCTCTCCAATCTCTTTAGAGCACCCGTTCAAGAAGCTGAAGGCTGCTATTAAATTGCCCCTCAGTCTTCTCTTCGGTAAACTAAATAAGCCCAAATCCCTCAGCCTCTCCTCAGAGGTCATATGCTCTAGCCCCTTAATCATCTTTGTTGCCCTCCACTGAAATTGCTCCAGCACATCTTTTTTATGCCGGGGGGGGCCCAAAACTGGACACAGTATTTCAGATGTGGCCTCAGCAGTGCTGAATAGAGGGGAACAAACACTTCTCTAGATCTGCTTGCAGTGTTCCTCCAAATGCACCCTAATATGCCATTAGCCTTCTTGCCTACATTGTGCCTTGAAGCACCCCTGTGATTTTAGGCATTGGCAACAGTCAATAATTCACTTTCTGGAAAGTGACATGAGACATCCCAAGTGACACTTACTTAAGGATACATAAAAAGACTTCTGAAATTAGACTACTTAAAGAGTTAGGATTTTTCTTTCTATAGGGAGGCCCCTAGGAAGATTCAGTCATTGGTTTTCTTGCTTAAGTATTTTCATGAATGTGATGGAATGTGGTGAGAAAAGTTCCCTTGGGATTGTTCCCCAGTGTGCAGATCATTCCATTCATGCCCATGTTTTTGCTATATGGGGCCATCACCACCCTGTCCTACTGGGCCAGATCTTCTGGTCTACCCCATGCAAAGCACAGAGTTGGGGTAACTGCCTCCTTGAAGAGGAATTCAGACACTGAACAATTTGAGCTCTAGGAGGATGTAGTTCTAGGGTACAGCACCCAGGAAATCAGCCCCCAAATGAGATCCAAATGTCTCAGATAAATCCATCTTTCTCTGTGTAAAAGTTTTACCCAGTGAAAGCTTAATGGGTAAGCTCCATTTATCAATGAAAGAGATATATGCACAATAGTTGCTCCTCCCAGGTAACAATTATTTACATTGGGCCTGATAGTAAACAAAAATGATTTTATGAAGTGCGAAAGTAGGATTTATCTGGTTATAAGTGAAAACAGACACATCAAATTAACTTACTAAATTAAAATAAAAAGAACATGCATCGCTAGTTCTTATTTCCTTAGAAACACATTGCATACAGATTCTTACCAAATAGCTGTTCTCATGTCAGGTAAAAGCTTCAAACCAGACCTGTTTTTTACTCTGATATGGGTTAAAGGCCTTTCAGAGTAAATCAAGTATCATCTTAGAATGAGTCAGGAAGTTGGAAAAGCCAGGTGAAGATAAAGAGATGATAGCTTCCCTTTGCTTAAACAGACTCTTCCCTAGGGTGGGAATCTTTGGTTTGGCATCCCCCTTTCCCATGGAAAAAAACACCAGATCAAAACTGAATCTAACACCAGGTGGTATGATCACGTCTTCCTAGGACAAACTGCTTTCTAGACTTACCGGACAAACAAGGCTATTTACGAGCCACTACAGTGGATTACCCAATTGTTTAGACTTCTGGAGCACCAGTAATGGCTCTCCTCAGCAAATTTAAAACTATAAACAGACTTACACTTTATATTTCTAACATCACATGCACCAAAATAGAATACAGGAAGGTTGTGACGTTTGTGAGTTTAACATTCATGAATTCCATTATTCATGAGTGGCTCATGAAATTACAGTACTATAAAATTATCAATTTTTGAATGGGGCTGCTGAAAGGTGAAATTCAAATTTGCTGTGTGCCAGTATGTGATCATGAAGTGGAATATTTCAGCATTGCTAGCGTACGAGCCTCAGCATCCTGCCAGACAGCATTCTAGCTCCAAGCAGTCTTGACTTGCAGAAAAATAGCCCCCAAAAGAGATAAAAGTGCTCATGCAGTAAATGCTCCTAAAGAGAAAAGTGCCAAGCATGTGAATACCCTTGAAGTGAAAATTGAAATTTTAGACTTAATAAGGAGTAGACTGAGCAACTCTGAAGTCGGCCATTGGTTTGGTGTGAATGAGTTCATGATATGCTACATCAAGAAAAGGGAAAAGAACTTTCATGATTCAGTAGCAGCATGTGGTCCATCCACAGCTAAACTTCCCCATCAAGTGCACGATAAAACGTTATTAAAAACTGAAAGGGCACCAAATATATGGCTGGAAGATATGAATAGAAAATGAGTGCCTATTGATGGGAGAGTCATATGTGAGAAAGCGAAGAGCCTATATATGCATCTTTGCGCTGCAACAGGTGGCGAAGGGACTAGTGAAGCTACAGAATCATCATTTATTGTGAGTAAAGGTTGGCTCAGTAATTTAAAAAAATTATTTTTGCTTCATAACAGGTGAATCAGCATTGCCTGGCCACGAATATTTCCTGCTGTGCTAAAGAAGCTTATACAGTAGAAGAGCTATAGGCCAGAACAAGTTTTTAATGCAGATGAAACTGGCTTATTTTGGAAGAAAATGCCCACATGGACATACATTTCCAAGGCAGAGAGGCAAGCACCTGGGTTTAAGACAGCCAAGGATCGAGTGACAGCTCTTCTGTGTGGCAAAGCAGCAGGCTTCATGATAAAGATGGGCAAGATCTACCGGTCTGCAAACCCCAGGGCATTACAGGGGATTAAGAACTTCTTGCCCATATATTGGCAATCAAATAAGAAGGCTTGGGTCACAGCAACACTATTTCTGGACTGGTTCCATAAGTGCTTTGTGCTGGAGGTGGAAACATATCTCACTTTGCAGAACCTTGAGTTCAATGTTCTATTTCTAGTGGATAATGCCCCAGGCCATCCACAAAGTTTAGAGTTTGCCCACCCAAAGGTCAAGATCGTCTTCCTCCCTCCCAGCACCATCTCACTCCTCCAGGTGCTCAATCAGTGGGTAATACGTACTTTCACAGTGTATTACACTTGGCATGTTTGCCCACATAAGAAATGCAATGGACATGGATCCCAACCTTGATGTTAGTAAGTGCTGGAAGCAGTACGATATAGCCAACTGTATTAATAACATCAAGCTGAAACCAGAAACAGTGAATGCTTGTTGGAGACCTCTATGGAAGGAGGCAGTGAACAAGTTTATGGGGTTCACTTGCATAGACACAGAAGCGAAACAAATTCTGAGTGTTAGTTGGCAAGTAGGTGGCAAAGGTTTCACACACATCAAATGCGAGCCAGAGGAGCTGATTGAGGGGCATGGTGAGGAACTGACAGCAGACGATTTGGAGGAGTTGGTAAAAAGTGCAGAAGAAGATGAAGATGATGAAGTTGAGGAAACAGAGCAAGCAAATGGGGACTTGCATAAATTTAGTGAAGTGCTTCAATATGGGAAGCTGCTAAATGAATACCTTTACACAGTATGATCCATTGTTGGATTGGAGTCTCAAAATAGCTCAGCAAATAAACCAGCTCCCATACCATGAAATGTATGAGGAACTCCAAAGAAAAAGAAAACAGCTGCTGACCATGATATTCCTTAAGAAAGAACAGCATGCATTGTCTTCACAATAAATCCTTTCCCCAAGCCTCGCAGCCAGATTAGCAGTTGGCACCCCTTCTCCTCCCTCATCTCCTCCATGGTCTGCTTCCTCCACCATTGATCCTGGTGATCTACCAGAAGGACTGGAAGACCCTCCTGAACTGCAGTAACCCAACTTCATCATCATTATGGGGTAAAATGATATTCATGAAAATTCAACATTCTCAAGGGTTCTCAACACTGAACCCTTGCAAATGTTGCGACCCTATTGTATACATATCCAGCACATTGTAACATTAAAATTGCTGGGTCACAGGAGGTATTTTGTTCAAATCTCTGAGTTATACATATTTATATTCATAAGAAAATTTTCATAATGCATGGGTGGGCCTATCACTAGGGGGTATTAGGAGAGCCAATAGGAATTCATAACAAACCTTCAGATCGTCAGTTAGGTTGTATTTGCCAGCAAGTGATTTATTGCAGGCTACCTGGAATGTATTCCCTCAGAGAAGAAAACACTTTGTTTTAGCCTCCTTATTCATTCTCATTAACCCCTGCACCCCCCTCTATGCCTCCACCTTAAGTAAAAGGATCTGCTGTCAGAAAAAGCTTACAAAGATCAGTTTTGAAATGCAGTGCAGGGCCATCTCTCTTATCTTTCCAATTTAAGATATCTTTAATGTAGTGAAATATACTCCCCTGAAGTAGCTCATGTTAACTTAGATTCCCCTTCTGGCTCATATTATATAATAGATTTTCACTTTTAGAAATCTATTGGTCATCCTTTCTCATGGTCTGTAACCCAGATTTCCGCATATTGGAGCACACAGTTTTCTCAGGCCTTCTTGGAAACAAAGAATACCTAGTCAATGAGTCAGAACCTCACCATATTTGACATTTAATTTCCCACTTTCAATAGTTGTCTGTGTTACTCAAACTCCATAAATGTAAAAAATGTTAATCGAGTGAAAACAGACTGAAGTGTGACTCATCCCACTAGTCTAGGGATTGGTTTGATGATGTCATTTTTTTTCTACAGCCAAAAGCACGGAAAAAGTTAGAATGAGTCTAAGATGATACTGTATTTCTGTTCAGCTGAAACAAATAGTTCTTAAACCTCCTTTAAAAATAAGTAGGAATGTTACACATTTTAGTTGTTTCTCAGACCTGTCATTTTACACAAAAACCTTCCCACTCACTGCATGAATTCTTCAGCCCCTTTATGTTTTTTTTCTGCATAGTTACTTTACAATAGGTCTACCTGGCAGTTGAAGGTAAACAGACATGCTCTAGCTAATATAAGATGGGTTGCATAACTGTCTGGATTCTCAGAGAGTGTATTAACAGTTCACAATCATACTGGAAGGGCATAACAAGTGAAGTTCTGCAGGGGTCTGTTTTGGGACTGGTTCTGTTCAATGTCTTCATCGACAATTGAGATATTGGCATAGAAAGTATGCTTATTAAGTTTGCAGATGGTACCAAGCTGGGAGGGGTAGCAACTGCTTTGGACGGTAGGGTCAGAATTCAAAATAGTCTGGACAAACTGGAGAAGTGGTCTGAGGTACATAGAAAGAAGTTTAATACGGACAAACGCTTATGCTTGTGCTGCTCACAAAAAGGGAAGGAATAATAGGAGAAATAAAAGAGGGTGGCAACCTGGGCTGCAGCAATCACAAGAAAGTATATTTCAGGATTCTGACACAAGGAAAAAAGGTGAGCAGTGAAATACAGACCCTTGATTTCAGAAAAGCAGACTTCAACTTGCTGGGAGAACTGATGTGCAGGATCCCCTGGGAAGCTAATATGAAGGGGAAAGGAGTTTAGGAGAATTGGCAGTATTTTAAAGTGATTTTATTGTAGGTGAACAAACCATTGCAATGTGCAGTAAGAAAAAATGGCAACCAGCTTGGCTTACATGGGAAATCCTTGACAAGCTTAAACTCAAAAAGGATGCATATAAGAAGTGGAAACTTGGACAGATGACTAAGGAGGAGTATAAATATATGGCTGGAGAATGCTGGGACGTATTCAGGAAAGTGAAAACACAACTGGCATTGCAGCTAGCAAGGAATATGAAGGGCAACAAGAAGGGTTTCTACAGGCAGATTAACAATAAGAGGGTTATCAGGGAGGGTGTAGGACTGTTACTGAATGAGGGAGGTAACCTAGTGGCATATGATGTGGGAAAGGCTGAAGTACTCAATGCTTTTTTTGCTTCAGTCTTTACTGACAAGGTCAGCTCCCCAACTAGGCCACTAGGCAATGCATTATGGGAAGGAGGTGGGCAGACCTCGGTGGGGAAAGAATGGGTTAAGAGCTATTTAGAAAAGCTAGATGCACACAAATCCATGGTTCTGGATTTAGTGTGGACGTAGCAATAGAGAGATATGAGTTCTCTTCAGCTTCCAGCTTAAGCACTTGGCTCTTTAGCTTATGCTCTGGCGATACTTGAGCTTCTAGATCTTGAGTTTCTTGGCTAAGCCTCTGGTGTGCAGTGCAAGATTAAAGAATTACAGGGCCCTGCTTCCCTTCCTCCCCTTCATGACAGATGGGTAGCAAGGCCAGGCTAAGCAGCTATGCTCTAGGTGTGCTGTCTTTTGTGCAGGTGCAAGGGCTTTTTCTGTTTCTTCATTCTAGGTGTGGAGGGGAGAGAAGAGCCTGAGTGCCCAATACTCCCAACTGTGAGCAAGTGAGTGAGGAGGGTCAGGGAACATCAGGCAGAGCTGCCAAGGTATGTGGGGAAGCCACAGAACTCAAAATGATGTATATTATCTAGCTACAGCTATTTCTTCACTTCTTCGCAGGTGCAAGAGAAGCTGTAATTCTCAGGCCCACCCTCTCCTGGTAGCTCTCCGAGGGCAACTCCACTCCATACTCCATAGCAATGTCTGCACTACAGAGATCCTCTGAAAGAAGTTGTTCTGGAAGATATCTTCCAAAAAACTCTTTTAGAAAGAGTGTCCACACACAACGGCTGTTTCTACACGGACCGTAATACACGGCCCAAAATATGCTAATGAGGCATGGATGCAAAGAAAGTGGCCTGTGTAGAAACGGCAAAAGAAACAGATCGAAAGGTCAATCCACTCTTTCAATAGAGACTATCCCCGCTGCCCCTGCTCTTTTGAAAGAACAGGCCAGGGATCGAAAAATCCAGTGCCATGAGGACTCTTCTTTTGAAAGAAGGGCCCTGCAGAGCATCTACATGTTTTCTTTTGAAAGAAGCTTTCAAAATAAGGAGTTTTTGCAGAAACAGCAGTGGAAGAGCGCTTTCGAAAGGAGCACCTCATTCTTTCAATTCACTTTTGGTAGAACACCTTTTGTGTACAGACGCTCTGTGGGATCTTTCAAAAGAGACCCCTTGTTTCAAAAAAATCTTTTGAAAGAACTTGCTAGTATAGACATGGCCCACGAGTTGTACTGGTGACTGAGCCTCAGGATTTAGTCTAGCCCAAACCTAGGGGAAGTTGATCAGTCTTCTGAAACATCGTCTTGCATCTTAAAACAAAGACAAAAAAAACCCACCACCTCTCCCCTAATGTGGTAAAACCATGACAATTAGCATGAGGGTTGCAGCTGTGCATTCGTGCAAATCCAATGCATGAAAAGTCTATTTAAAGGGAATTTTGCAGGTGCGTTGGTGAGATCAGTCTTTTGAAACATTATATGGTTTATTTAAATGTTAGGGATCAGATCTGAAAGCCCAGGATACCAGGTGTTCCAAAATAAAAATAAATAAATAAAAATAAATAAGCAAGCCCCAGTTAAATCTTTCGAATCCTTAATTTTCATATTGATATTGGGGAATTGTGTGTACAGATTTTTATCTGGAGAAGCATATATAAATTAGTCCCTGCAAAGCTGGGCATTTTCACAGTATTTTTGGCATGCTTGGAAAGTATTCCTGAAAGAGTAATATTTGCCTCTCAGAGGCCCATAACAGTTCTGATATTCTGCTGTGCTAACATTCAGAACTCTCATGAAGCTGAGATGGAAGAACAGTGCAGAGGAGATTTGTTTTATGCTCAATATTTGATACACAGTTCCTAAGTCCTGAAGTACACATAACTCGCATTACAATGATCAAAAGTAATGATTAAAAAATTAAAAGTTATGTTAACCCATTACTCTTGCTAGCACTTATTTTTAAAGTACTTTTCTGGTTTCTCAAGGGTAATCCAAGCACAGGAAATCATATTAACGGTCCTTTTGGGGCAAGATTCTTCACTGGGGTATATGAGTGATGCGCCATAGATTTCAATGGACCCATGTCAGTCTATGGCAGCCGAGGATCTGACTCATTATGCTTTGCAATAATAACTCAATTTTGTCCTGTGCAAAAAAATGCTTTAGATATTAGTCACTCAAGGCCTTATTGAAGGCTCATGTCTCCTCCTTGTCCTCCACTATTTTTTATGGAAAAAGTTTAAGTTGTATGTTTCACAGGACAGGATAGAGAATTTATGTCAGGATTAAATTCAGTACACCAGGACTGTGCTTGCAATGTCAGCAAAAGGGAGAGAAAAAGAGAAAAAAAAGAAAAAAAACCTTCTCCCCCTTCACTGCCCCTCCAGCTTTTCTGCAACAAGGAAAACTTAAAATCAAATAGAAATGTTATAAAATGTTTATTAGATCTCTAGTCCATGCGAACAGCAGGGAAATTACATATTCTGGTAGACACAATATTAATGGGATGAATACCAGAAGTATAAACTCTTTTGGCCATAGATGCTCGAGTACCGTTTCTAGAGCAGACGGAGGTCCATGTGGATTTTAGCGCTCAGCTGGAACCTGGTGGAGAGTGTTTCTGGAGGGTTATGCTGAGCGTGTTTCTCACCACATGAGAGTCCTACTGTTGCTTTCTGTTTTTATCACACCCATGCAACCCTCCATTTTAGCTCAGCAATGTCATTCTAGTGATATTGTCCAATTGTACAAAAATGTATCAATGAACTACAACCGTGGAACAGCCAGTCACCGACAATCCTCAGATGTGTGTGGTATCCAGCCCCTGATATTCTTAGGGGAACAACTGTGACCAGTGCCCATATAATATGACAGACAAATGACATTTTCAAATACGTTACTAATGACATGGCAAGAAAGACTATGCTATTCCATAAAAGTAAAGGCAGTACCTTGAATTCCGCATGAATTCTGTTCTTTCCTATACGTTGTAATTTGAGGTATCCATTTTTGCAATTCAAATATTGTAGAATGCTCAGAATATAACTGTATTCTTGTTTGTACAAACTCAGCCTTTGCCAAAGAAAATAGTCATCTGCTTCTCTATAATTCTGCCACCCTCACAAAATGTTCAACCTGTAGTTATACAGGGTGTATTATATTCAGCTTGCTTTCTGATGATCTGTTCTAGGATATATTTAAATGGAAGACTGTGGGGTTTTTTTTTTAAGATTTGTTTTAGGTTTTGAAACAAACACTGAAACATGGCATTACCAATCCATCATAATCATGAGTATTGCTTCAGTTTGCCTTTTTTAAATTCAACACTTGACTTCCATTATTTCCACTATTAGACAAATGAGATCTGCGTTATTGAATCAGTCCTTCAGCACCAATTCTTTGGTTGATTCTGCCCTGCCTATAGTTTTAGTTCCTGCCTGTACTACCCTAGAGATTAATGTAGCACGCATGCTTTGCCAGAGGGAAAAGTGATATTTTTCTGAGAGCTGCACTAGCCAAACTGGGTATAACAAGTTCTCTCTACATTTTAATTTCCATCATATTGGAAATCTGGTTTACGGCACATTAGTTCCTCCCCACACTTAAAAAATACCATGGTCTTGCAGATGTAGAGGCGGCTAGCAGCTCCTCAAGGGATAAGATGTATGAACAAACTTCTCAAGGCCCTACAGATACCAAGACTTTGGAAGGAAGCTTTTGTACTCTAGTAATTAATATTAAGGGCCGCATCTACACTACAGTGATCTCTTAAAAGATGATCTTCCAGAAGATCTCTTCCAGAAGACCTTCTTTTGAAAGAATGTGTCCACACACAAAAAAGTGGATAGAAAGATCAATCTGTTCTTTCAATAAAGAGTGTTCACACGGCCCCTACTCTTTTGGAAGAATGAGCCATGGATCGAAAAATCTGGTGCCAATGGGACTGCTCTTTCGAAAAAAGCCCCACAAAGTCTCTACATAGGCTTTTTTTTTCAAAAGAAGCTTTTGAAAGGAGGCACTCTTCCTGATCCAGGAATGGATGAGGGCTTTCAGAAGAAGAGACGCACTCTTTTGATTTAGGATTGAAAGAGCTCCTTTTTTGTATGGATGCTTCACATGTTCTTTCAGAAAAGGGCCTGAATTTCCAAAAGAACTTGCTAATGTAGATGCAGCCAAAAGTGTGTATTTTAGATAAGGATGATCTTTGCTTTAAATATTTCATTAATTTATGGCTGAATGTTATAAAATCACATCTCTAAAAATGTATAGCTATTGGGATGCACAATCTAAGTCTTTAGACTTAAATGTTTACATCTTCAGACATTTAGTTTTTAACTCAATTATTCCAAATTTTGAACTAAGGTCCTGTAGACATAGTAATGGTATCATTAAACAGGGCTGGCAGATGCCTGTTAAATGGCTTCATTGCCACTTAAGGGCTCTTTCACAGTTTCCATGTTATGGTAATAGGCCTGGAAGGCTTTTCACATTTGAGTTAACAGACCTACTCAGTGAAAAGAGGTGCCAGTCTGCAAACTACAACAGCATGCTGTGGGAGCCTTCAGGAACAGTCAGAATAGGAATAGGAGGATGGGAGAGTTTGAGGACTAAGACCCAGGAGAGGCATTGTCTTCCCTTGCTTCTTATACCCTCTGCCCATCCAAGATTGGATGCGCTGAAAAGATGCTAAGGACACTCCAGAGGGTTGCCGTTTTTTCCTCCTCATTCCGTAGTTACACAGTGACTTGTACAAGATAGTTCAAATGAGGTGTATTTAAAGACTGTGGCAATGTAGAGGCCCAGACTAAATCTGAGACATTGAAAAGCATAACAAAAATGCATTCAGGAAAGCTTATGGAAGCTGTATTAACGTATAGAGTGAGTAGTACCTGGGCAAGGGCATCAACTTCAATAAGAAGGGCGGCCACCTGGTGCGAGCGATACCATATTTGTAAATGTATGTACTGCGATATTTGGCAGAGCCATCAGCCAAAGTTTTGTAAAACTTTTTAGCACTCTACTAAATTGCCTATTATTGTCTGTGTTAGACAGGAAGTTGTTCCAATAAAAGATATTACCTCACCCCCTTATTTGTCTAATATCCTGGAACCAATCCTACAGGGTATACACACGCTCCCATGACATTCTAGGATTACTAATGTGGCATTCATTACTTTTCTAAATAAATACACTGTTCAGCATCTGAGTCTTATTCCTGCACACCAACCCTCATCACGTTTTCTTCAAACAATCAGCATTTGAAGTCTCAGGGTGTAATGTGGTAAAAAGCCTGACACAATAGGACTAGGGAAAAGCGAAGGATTGAATGTCAGAGTTTGTGCATCTTTTTGCAGCTTAGATATTTAAAACAATTGTAATAAGGCACTTTGAGAGAACCCACTCTAACCTTTTGTCACAGAGATAAAAAGACTATTGCTGAAAGCTTCAATCCGGGAGCTGGATTTATGTGGACAGCTCCTTGCAACTGAAGGGAGCCTAGAGAATACACTGGAGTTTTGTGAAAGTTCAAGAAGTCACTTTTAGAAGGTGAGGCCTTGATCATTTTCTTATCTGCAGTAGCTCATTACTTCTGATGCTGACTGTTTACTTTTGTTTTATGAGGGACTTTTGCCACAGAGTTTTTGGAAGTCCAAGTAATTTATATTAACATTTTCTTTTGTCCACAACTGGGATAGATAGTAACTCTTGATGCACCCGTGTTTTGTGGAATGTTACTCAAGCTAAATATTATTTGCTGACAATGAAAATATTCAGAAAATATTTCTAGTTTAATATCAAGACAAATCTTTTAGTATTTGTGGAATCTGTGTTTACAATATTTTCCATATAGATATTTGTAAGAGATATATTTTATAAGGAGGGTATTAAAACTTGGTTATATTTTAGGGGCAGAACCCTAGCCCCACAGAAATCAAATCACCCATTGACTTAAGTGGGGCCAGGACTTCACCACATACCTCTAATTCACACAGCAACTATATGAAGTAGTGTTATACTTTTTGTTTATAGGTGACCAAAATGGCAAGTTTTTGTACAGGAAAAAAATTCCTCCTCCTCCCTTGGTGTCATTTAAAGGGCATGAGAACTCTCATATGTAAGAAAAAATTATTCTGGTGTCCTATTTTCAAATACACTTTCCTTAAACTATTTAAATGTGACTGAAACTTCTTTTCTGTTGTACAAAGCTGCAGAAAAATTCAACCCTATTATTCATAAGCAGTGGTATCTAGTCCACCCAGTTTAATAAACTTCTGTTCCAAAATTTTAAACTTCACTTCTTATAGAAGAAGAATAAGACTGAGAACACAATGTTGAGATATAGATCAATTTGCAGCTAGAATAATGATCTATGTGATTCCACCATCTTGGACATTTTTAATTTTCATTTTATAATTATTGGTCAAATGTATCACTACATTCCCCATATCCTAAATTCTAAATGCTCCCTCTGAGCACTGCTCTATAAATGTATGACTCAGAATATATTCAAGAGAATAGACCCAATGCACTGACAGTAAATAAAAATGAAAATAAGGCCATTTAGAAGTTGCACATGGTTTCTAGAGGACCACAATGAGAAAATACCAAAAAAATTACTTTTTAGTTTGTCTGGGAACATGATCATAAAAATTATTCATACATTCTACAAATTCTTAAAACTCATATACAGTTGAGAATATGTGACCAGCTCTCTAAGGAATTGGTCTAAAGCTCACTGAGGTCAGTGAAAAATTTCTGATTTACTTCAGTTAAGCTTTGGATCACATGCTAGGTTGGGTGAGTAATGAAAAAGGAGCATCATGTAACATATGCAAAAACTGGTCAAAACCTGTGACCTGTATGCTATATGCATGAAAACTGAAGAGTCTCACTGAGAATTATTTTATCTCATTGTTCCATTAAAAATAACAGCACTTTAAGTAACATTATTAACAGTTCCATGATATTTTCTCAACCTAAAATGATACATGTAATAAATATAATAGCTAAACATAAAATGATGTATATAATGAACCTCTCCAGTCTGGCACCCTCAGGACTTGACTGGGCTGACTGAGAGAATTTGCTGAATCACAGGAGGTCATATTGTCTGGCAGCCTTACCAACACTTCCACTGCTTACTGGGTTCTTAGAAAACATTGTAGGGTAAATTACAGCATAGAACATGGTGAGGCAGGACAGGTGGCTGTAAACAAACTTCATGGGACCACAGGAAACTTGGCTGTACCCATGATAAATGGACATCTGGCGAACTAAAATCATGCCAGACTAGGGATGTTGCCAGACCAGAGAGTGCTGAACTAGAAAGGTTCAACCTGTATATCAGATAGAATTTGCTATTTCTAACGAGGATTTATATTTGACTCTGTAGAAGTAAAGTGATAAGTTAAGTGCTTTTTTAGAGAGTTAGATTATTATCTCTACTTATAAGTGAGTTTGCTCCTCTGGGGCAGGAAGTATTTTTGCTAGACTCAAGCACCTGGCGTAGGGTTTGATATTATTTTGATAGCCTACTGACTTTGATTTCACTCTCACTCCACCTTTTCTGTCTAGGCCATAATTGTACAATGAGAATTTCTCAGGCCCACTATAGCAGCATGGCTGAATTCAATAAGGCAGAGCATGGAGCCACTGTGATTTCAGGGTGTTCGAGGTGGGCGGTGACTGTTTGTTTTGCAGCGCAGAATCAGGGCCTTACTGTTTACACATTGCCTCTTTCCCCTTTAGTCTCTGGTTTCCTCTCATCTCTTTTCCTTCAGGGAGATGGAATTGCAAATCACACAATATTCTTGTAAAATTTCATAGTATGTGATGGCTTGGAATTTCTAATATTTTGTACAGGTTAGACCTGTAGAGGTTGTATAGAGTGGAAATACCCCAAAAGAATGAACCACATTTATATGCTATATGCAGGACATTTGAAAATGTTAAAAAATGCGAATATTTAGGTCCAATACTAACCCTGGCCTTCTCCACTACATATTGCAGAAAGGTCCAAACTTAACAAAAATATTCTCTTTTTTTCACTAGGTGGATGGCCGAGCTGAGGAAAGCTCAGGGAGGCAGACTTTATGCTGCCTGTGTGCCAAAGAACAGAGCTCTGTGCAGGTCTTTTTGCTGCAATCCACAGATGAACAGGCCAGTGGTTTGACCAATGGGTCCACACATGTAACAGATCCACTAGCATAAAAGCCCCAAAAGAAGGGGCCAGCAGTGCACGCCACATCTCTTGATTGCCTATTAGCTGGATGATTGGAGCATTGCTTGGTTGGCAGTATTTCAGCCTGTTTATGGATTTTACTCTGTACAATACTTCTATAGGTCTTTGATATGTGTTAACTGACAATGGTAGAAACAAGAGGTCTGTGTGAACATCAAGTGATCCAATTTAGTGTTCAGTTACACTATAATTCCATTTCAGAGAGATGTTCTAACACGATCTCCAGATTATTCCCAGTTGACCCAATAGTTGCTACTCCATCATCATCATCAATAACCATGGGCTCAGCGCCCATTGGTGTCTGATGCCTCTCACTATTTCCTTCCATATTTCCCTGTCCAGTGTGGAGTGACTAACTTTCTGTAGACTAGCTCTGCACCAATCTACTATACCATCTACCCATTCTCTGTGGGGTCTGCCTCTCCTATTCAAACCGCTCATTAAGCTGAATAGCAGGGTCTTGATTTTTTGCTCATCGTTCATTCTGCAAATATGCCCAAATAGTTGTAGCTTCTGTTTTATAACCTTCTGCAGCAGGTTCTCTTTTGGCTGTATCTTTCTATATAATTCCTCATTTGTGACCTTCTGCATCCATCCTATTCTCAGAATCTTTCTATAACAACTCATTTCGAATGCCAATGTTCTTCTTTTCGAATCTTTTGTTATCACCCATGTCTCACATATTTGCTACTTCAGAAATGCATAAAGTGGACGACTCAAGTGACTCACTGTTAGGAGTACTTATCCCTGGCTTTCCCTTAAATATTCCTGATTTGGTATGTCTTGGATTACATGGCTAACTCTGCATTCACATAATTTGAAATTGCTGTGTTTACAGAATTAATTATTTGAGCTGCAGTCAGGAATACTTACCTAACATATTACATTAAGAGGGTGGCTCATGAGTGTAACCCTTAGGCTGCGTCTACACGTGCACGCTACTTCGAAGTAGCGGCAGTAACTTCGAAATAGCGCCCGTCACGTCTACACGTGTTGGGCGCTATTTCGAAGTTGAAATCGACGTTAGGCGGCGAGACGTCGAAGTCGCTAACCCCATGAGCGGATGGGAATAGCGCCCTACTTCGACGTTCAACATCGAAGTAGGGACGTGTAGACGATCCGCGTCCCGCAACATCGAAATAGCGGGGTCCTCCATGGCGGCCATCAGCTGGGGGGTTGAGAGATACTCTCTCTCCAGCCCTTGCGGGGCTCTGTGGTCACCGTGGGCAGCAGCCCTTAGCCCAGGGCTTCTGGCTGCTGCTGCTGCAGCTGGGGGTCCGTGCTGCATATACAGGGTCTGCAACTAGTTGTTGGCTCTGTGTATCTTGCACTGTTTAATGAAAGTGTGTCTGGGAGGGGCCCTTTAAGGGAGCGACTTGCTGTTGAGTCCGCCCCGTGACCCTGTCTGCAGCTGTGCCTGGCTCCCTTATTTCGATGTGTGCTACTTTGCCGTGTAGACGTTCCCTCGCTGTGCCTATTTCGATGTTGGGCTGAGCAACGTCGAAGTTGAACATCGACGTTGCCAGCCCTGGAGGACGTGTAGACGTTATTCATCGAAATAGCCTATTTCGATGTCGCAACATCGAAATAAGCTATTTCGAAGTTGGGTGCACGTGTAGACGTAGCCTTAGTGATTTTAATAGTAACAGAGAGGAAGCCATGCTAGTCTATATACTATCAAAACAAAAAGCAGTCAAGCAGCACTTTAAAGACTAGCAAAATAGTTTATTAGGTGATGAGCTTTCATGGGACAGACCCACTTCTTCAGATCATAGCCAGACCAGAACAGACTCAATATTTAAGGTACGGAGAACCAAAAACAGTCAGCAAGGAGGACAAATCAGAAAAAGATAATCAAGGTGAGCAAATCAGAGAGTGGAGGGGTCGGGGGGAAGGTCAAGAATTAGATTGAGCCAAGTATGCAGACGAGCCCCTATAGTGACTCAGAAAGTTCCCATCACGATTTAAACCATGCGTTAATGTGCCGAATTTGAATATAATTGGATTTATATTCAAATTCAGCACATTAACACATGGTTTAAATCGTGATGGGAACTTTCTGAGTCACTATAGGGGCTCATTTGCATACTTGGCTCAATCTAATTCTTGACCTTCCCCCCGACCCCTCCACTCTCTGATTTGCTCACCTTGATTATCTTTTTCTGATTTGTCCTCCTTGCTGACTGTTTTTGGTTCTCCGTACCTTAAATATTGAGTCTGTTCTGGTCTGGCTATGATCTGAAGAAGTGGGTCTGTCCCACGAAAGCTCATCACCTAATAAACTATTTTGCTAGTCTTTAAAGTGCTGCTTGACTGCTTTTTGTTTTGTTAGTGATTTTAAGTTCCTGAAAAGTGACACAAACATATGTAGCTATGAGAGGACTTGTAATGAAAGATGAATAAAAGGGACAATTAAGGACATTGAAGAAAAACTGCCCTTAAGCATCAAGTAACAAATTATAGTCATGCAATTCAGTCTCATTTGCAAATTGACTATAGTTCTTTAAGAAGACAAAAAAATTAGTTTATTTTAAACACTGGGCTTTTGTTTACAGAATCAATTTGTAAGTTGAGACAGAAATGGAACATTCCAATGAATACCAATTCCCCCAGGAAGTACTGTTCCAGTGTGTTGCCCAGATTAGTGTTCAGTTGTTGTTTGTGTAACAAAAAGACTCCTGAGATTAAGTTTAGCCTATAGGAAGATCCTTTATAGAGTTCAAAACCTCTCAGTTAACACCTTTTTGCAGCAAAAAATAGATGAAGAGTTGAAAAGGTTTTTTTCAGGCACTAGTATTTTTCTAGCAGTGTTTTTCTGAGATCTTTACAAAAGTAGAGTGGAGGGTGGGATCTGCTTCACATATGTATTCATTAGACAGTGGACATAAAGCTCAATAAAAGCTTTTAAACACTGGAACAATGACAACATGGAAGGAAAAGGGAAAACTAAATTGAAGGCAGAAAAATGCTCTTTAATAGGTGTGTTTTTCATTGTATGTTTGATGATAGAAAAAGTAACCAGGCAACTGTATTTATAGTCATATAATGTTATACTGGGCTGTAATTCCACTGGTGACATCACTAGCCCCATGACAGAAGATAGCATTATAGCTGTGCTAGTCAAAATTTGCTTCTTTATTTTTTTTCTCCTGTATTTCCTGGATCCAAGTCTTGTCCTGGACAAATCCCAACTTCTTATTGTTTCTCCCTAATTTCCTTCATCTGGTGCTACAGCTGCCTTATCCTTTTCCCTGTTACTTCTGTTTCCCGTAGCCTCACCCCCTCTACAGCCCTTACACTGGTCTCCCATCATGGATATTGCCCCTATGTGCTACTTACCTAAATGTGAGTGAAATATCTAAATCAAAATAGAAATATACAATATCTGAGGGGTTTTGCATTTTTAACCAAAAATTTGCTTCACTTTGTGAACTGTTGGCTCAGAAATGGGTCCTTTCTCCAGTAAGACTGGAAAAATTACTTCTAAGGGAAAATATTAGAGAGACAAGATGGGTGAAGTAATATTTATTTATTGGACAAATTTCTGTTTGGTGAGAGAGAGCCTTTGAGTTACTACAACTATACTGCAAATTGGTGTGTTCTAAAAAGTCACACTTGGTAATTTGATTTTAAATATAATCTGATTTTTTAATGTGAAAAATATTCAGTGTGCTGACCTTACTATAAAAGCAAAATCCAAGGCGAGTGAAATTTAGAATAAGATGAGGGAGGGAGAGCAAGTGTGTGTGTAAGTAAAATCTCCTGGAATAAAAACGTGTAATCACTTTCACACAGCTGTAACTGACAGACTGCACATGCCTACTGCTGTTTCTGGTCTTCCTTGTCTCTGTTGTTGCTATCAGCTCCTCTTCTGCTATTGCTGGCCCTGCCTCTACTTTCCCTACATGGCACCAGTTGATGTCTATTAATCCCTGTTTTTCTCTGACCCACACAACTGTCATCCCAACTGCTATGTCACTCCTTCACTTTTGGATGCACAAGGGTAGCCATGTTAGTCAATAGGTTCACAAATAACAAGCAGTCCTTTCGCACCTTAGGCTGTCTACGCAGCACCGTTATTCTGAACTAAGCTATTCCGGAATATCTCTTCAGCTGCGTCTACATTTGCATGCCTCTTTCGAAAGAGGCATGCAAATGAGAGAAATCAAAAATGCAAATGAGATGCAGATTTACATACCAGGTACCTCATTTGCATATTTTTCTTTCAAAAGAAGAAAAGCAGTGTAGATACAACTCTTTTGAAAGCAAACCCCATCTTTGAAGGAACCCTTCTTCCCATAAAAAAAATGAAAAGCTCTTTCAAAAGAATATACAAATGAGGTGCCAGATATGTAAGTCCTGCACCTTATTTGCATTTTCAGTTTCCCTCATTTGCATGCGCCTTTCAAAAGAGGAATGCAAGTGTAGATGCAGTGTTCCAGAATAGTTTATTTTGAAATAACACTGCTATGGACAAAATGCATTTCAAAATAGTGCTTAGTTATTTCTAAATACAGCATCCACACACATAGAACCGCTATGGCTTATTTCAAAATAGGCTCTGTTCCATGTCCACACAGCCCCTATTTTGAAATAGGTGGGGTATTCCTTGTGCAATGAGGTTTACCAATTTCAAAGGAAGCCAACCACTATTTCAAAAGTATTTGAAGTTGCATTGTGTAGACGTTATCAAAGTTATTTCAAAATAATGGCTATTCTTTCTAAATAACGTTGCTGTGTAGACATACCCTTAGAGACTAACAAATCTATTACATCATGAGCTTTCATGGGTAAGATCCACTTCTACAGATGATTGGAAGAGACAAATAAAATCCAGAGTTTATGCAGAGGGGCGAGGGAGGAGGGTAGGATAGAGGAAGTGACGGGTAAAATATTTCCCCTCCTTCCTCCCCTCCACCGCACTTTCCTCCCTGCTATATAAACCCGGATTCTATTTGTCTCCTCCAATAATCTAAAGTGGGTCTTATCCACAAAAGTTCTTGACATAATAAGTTTGTTAGTCTCTAAGTTTCTGCATTGCTACTTAAACCATACAACTGAATCCCGTTAAATGTCTTGAATATATTAAACATATTAAAGTGATCATAATGAACCATAAAATTATACATATTCATATGATAGTTATATCGTTTTTATCTTATTGCAATAAACCTTCACTTTCTGAAGTGTTCTTCTGACAACTGTTTTGTGACATTGCTAGGGATGAGTAGGCAAACAGAAAATGTAGTTTATTTAGTCACTCTTTCATATAATTGAATTAAACTTAGTATTGTCCAGCATGAATAGCTTAGTTAGTGGAATGGTGCATTTAAGGGTTTCATATTTAGACCAGGTGCTGACCCAAAGGTTTTTGAATAGCAACTTCAACTGCCTCTAAAGCTATTTAAATATGATACAATTTCTAAATCACCTGATTACAGTACTGCTTTTAGCTATGAAATCAGCATTTCAGTTATTAATCTGCAGCGAGGAGAGGTTTCATTTTCAGCTGGATTCTGCACTGTATGTCTGTAGTTCAGAATGAACATGCACCATGTTGTAAAATGCTTTGGATTGTGGGAAGGATGTACTAGAACTTTACTGAAAATCCAGAGATCTCACTGTACATTTTTAGCTGTTTGGGGCAAGACTGTTTTTTGTTCTGTTTGCACAGTTGCTAGCACAATGGACTCTATGTCCTATCCCAGTAACCAATTAATGAAAGAATAAAGGTGACCTCTTAAAGAGGAGGTTGAATAGTCACATCTCCAAGAGGAAGTGCAATTGTTTATGTGCTAGCAATTACAACTGTGCTTGAGAACAACAGGAAGTTCTGTGACACCTTATAGACTAACAGATGTTTGAAAACATCTGTTCGTCTATAAGGTGCCGCAGGACTTCTTGTTGTTCTCGAAGATACAGACTAACACGGCTACCTCTCTGATAACTGTACTTGAGATCAAAGAAAATGTTTTCCTCAAATGATCACTTGCTTCAATAATCATATGTCTAATTACCACTGGGACTGTTTTCAGGACAATTTAATTATGGTTAGAACTTAATAGGGATCTGAACAGAAAGGAAACAATTATTTTAAATCGAGCTATATTGCAAGGAGATTCCCCAGCCTTGTGGAAAGACTTAGAAAAGTTCTAGATGCTGATTAATTTGGGGGGAAAACTCAGGTTTTGTGCCTGGTCTTGCTTTGAGTCCCCACAGTGATCTACCATATCTGAATAAAAATACAGCCTCATTTGGGTAATTCTTATTGTGTTCATTATAACATAATCAGTAGAGAAAATGGACCCAATCCTATGCAAATCCCAAAGCTGGAAGTTTTATATGGGTGGAACTCTCTGCTCTCTCTGTAGAGAGATTAGCCGGTTCTGGACAGGCTCACATATAGGAAGTATAATGCTGCTTACCAGTAATTCCACACACTGCGTATTAGAAACAGAGGGGTTGCCATGTTAGTCTCTATTCTAACAAAATAAACCAGCAGTCATATAGCACTTTAAAGAATAACAAAATAATTTATTAGTGATGAGCTTTCATGGGAGAGACCCACTTCTTCAGGTCAATAGCATTTGCAGTACAGACTGATGGTTATATAGCACAGAAGTAAAAAAAATAGAAGAAAGAAAGAAAGAAAAAGAAAGAAAGGAAAACTCAAATTTGATCAAGTCTGAGGCATAAGGGACTGGCAACAGAGGGGAGTTTAGCCATCAGAGGCACGCCAACATGGCCTCTGCAGCACTGGCACCCCCTTCTGCCAATGCCAGACTCTCTGGGGGCTATGGTAATGAGCTTCGGGAGTATGCAAATGGGAGACCCTTTGCAATCCTCAGAAGCTCATTTGGCGTAGCTCTGCCAGCAGTGGCGCTGGGTAGAGCACCGTGTAGACATAGACTAAGAGTATTGGACCCCAGCAAGCCAGACAATTAATATTGGGTGTGGTGAGGTTGGCCACATTGACTGGGGTTTGCTCATTTCACTGTATGCAGATATATACGTGCTTATGTTTTCTCTGTTCCCTGGCATCCCATCCACTCAAACAAAAGGCATCTGATTCTTTGAATGCTCGTCCTTATGTCTTTTGCAAATGTGAGCACATATGATCATCATGCACCTGAGAGTGGGAGAATTGTGGAAGAAGTATCTTTTGCGCTGCACCTATGTCATGGTTTCCTTTGTGCTCACACTGAGGGTGTAAAAAAGAGGTGTGAACTGACAACCACACTAATTCTTTCATACTACTGCTTGAGCTGAGTTGGAATCTTCCAGTGTCTAAAGCTGTCCTCACATAATGTTTGTCTTCATCTCTGTAAATATAATTGTGTCTAGTTTGCTAGTGTTTATCATTTTCTGTATTGCTACTGTAGTTTAATTTCCCCAGCTCTGGGACTCTCTTCATATCCCATATTGTGCCCCAAACTATAGGATTCAAAATGTGTGTCTCCTGCCCATGCATCTTGGTAGGCAAGGACCACCAGTACTGCTGTCTCTGCCTTGGGGAGATGTATGTCTTTGAGAAGTTCAGTGTTTGTTGCTCCCTCCCACCCCAGCCCAGCAAGGAATAATGACACTAAGGAAGAACCTTGTGGAGGAAGGTTTGACTCCTCAGACAGAACCAAGCTTGAGACCCTCTCCCCTCTCCCACCCTTAACACTGGCAGGAGATTTTGAGCACAAATTATGAAGCAGAGGCTGGGCCAGTTAAACTAAAGACCCACTGTCTTGGGCTTCTCAGGGTCACTCTGAGACACGGAGACAGATCATTCTCTATGTTTTTGTTCAAGAAAAGGGTTCCTGCCTTGATGCCTTTCAGGTCAGGTGGGTCTTGATGTGTAGATTTCAAGAGCTTAGGTCTACCCAAAAAGGAAATCACCCAGAAGGAAAGCACCCATGATACTGAGTCCAGGGCCATTTGTGACCTCTAATAGGCCAATGAACTATCAACTGCCAGTATAAATGAAGAGCTCCAAATGGGACCTTCTCTGCCAGGCAGTGCTGACATAATCCTGAAAAGACTCACTGACTATTAAGTCTTTCATGGCACAAGGTCTGTCAGAATCCACAACTGGGACTGCTTTTATATCAGGGCAGACTAAGACATCTACTAACTTGATGACATCTTTGTCTTCCAGGACCCTCAGCTCCTTCAGGCCTAATCCTTCCAAATGACATAACTGACCCCAGAAGAAGATTCTGCCTCATGAAGGAGAAATCTCTCCCCTATTCCACACACAAGCTGGAATTTCCTCTTACTGGTACCATTGATGAGCAGGACCTTTCCTTCTCAATGGCTGAAACCAATACCATGGTGAACCATCACTTCCGCAGCCTGTGGAGCTTAGCCCAGACATGGCTTTGAGAGTGACTTAGACCTATTGTGTGCACAAACAGTGTTGCCAAACAGGACCTCTACAGTGCAGCAGCTGTCAGCCCTTCAAGATGGGGGAAGGGGCTGGCACTCTGCTCCCAGAAGGGGAAGTGCCTAGAGAGGAGGGGATGGGGCTGGGGTCAGTCAGTCTTCAGTGCCGCCCAGAGTGCACTGCTCTTAGTCCTCCCGAACAGCCCTCAAAGCTGCCCAGAGCATGCCTACAGTACTGGATGTAATGGCAGCTGGAAAGCCTAAGCCCCTTTGAAGCATCAGGCCCCAAGGCAATTGTCCCCTTTGCCCTACCCCCTCCACCAGCAGTTCTGCCCAGGTTCTATGGAAGATACCTCATGATAAAGCACGACTTATTCTCTGCACTAAACTGGACTAGATAACTCTGTCAACCCATCTTCATACAGCCCTTACCAGACCTGCTCACTCAGAGACCTGCTAACTCTGGAAAGCATCAAGTCAGTCTTCCTAATGCAGACCACCTTCACGTCACATCTTGGCATTTAGATGGGCATCAACCTAGAGTGTTCATGTTTGGAGGCTGTACAAGCTATGCTTACTAACAGAAGAAAGGCTCTACAGGAAAATATGACCTAGTCACATGCACGCATTTCTTTATGTGGGCACAACAGAATCAGGTATTCTCTGAGTCAGGAGAGATTTCTCCTAACCCTCAAGAGGTCAGGTTTCTCTGTTATCTTGCTGTAGACACACCTAACCCCCCACCCCGTATTCTAGTACACATTTCACCATGTTATGTTGCTTGGATACTAGCACAGAATCTAGGTTCCCAGTGATTTAATTTTTCCCTTTCTTTGCTGTACTACATAATGATTTTTCCAGTCAGAAAGGGAACACCTCCTGTGAGATTCTGAGCATCCTCAACTCGTCCTGCAGAGAATGGAAAGCCCTCAGCATTCACTGAGGCCTGTAGTAGAGAAAAATGAATGGTCTTTGAACACCCAGGGCAAATAAGTACTATTAAGAACTGTTGTTTTCCTACCCAACATAAATTCTGCATTTGGATTCTACATGTCTGGTTTGGATTCTACATGTATTGTTTAACATTTGAACTTTTTAAAACATTTACAAGGGGGTTTTATATTGGAAGCAATATCCTTTGCAATTAGATCCTTTCAGTCTTTAGTTTAAAATATATATAAAGTCACAGCACCTTGTTTCTAATGAAAATGTAGTTTCTAAGCAATCATGAACATGGCTATGGAAGGTATTTAATATATAAATATATACTCGTTACTGTCTTGGAGTTCAGCAGTTTTTTCATTCGACAAACCCCTCAGTTAGGAAGAGCAACAAGAAGTCCTGTGACACGAACAGATACTGCAGGCTGACAGGTATTTTGGAGCATAAGCTTTCGTGGGCAAAGGCCTGCTTCGTCAGCATCTTGACATGCATCTGATGAAGTAGGTCTTCACCCACAAAAGCTTATGCTCCAAAATACCTGTTAGTGTATAAGGTGATACAGGGTTTCTCATTGTTTTTGCGACACAGACTAACACTGATACTTGTCAGTAAGGAAGGAAAAAAAATCATCCCTGGATACACTAATACTCCAGTCCTACAGACCACCAGGGAGGGCTCCACAAATTACTGGGGATCAAGCCACAGTTTGAAGATGGCTGAATAAGAAAAGGGCCAAATCCCAATATTCTCACTTATCTTGAGTTGTGTTATTCCCTTTGAAATTTAGGATGTATTTCAGTGGCATATTCTGACTGCCTTTGTGTGTGTGTGTGTGTGCAAAATTTTGCTGTCTGAAATAGAAAGTCCACAACATAGGAAAAATGAAGCATAACTTAAGTGACATTGACGTCTTAAGAAAATGCAAGAAACAAAATGTAATCCCAGAGGACTCACCGTCTATAACTCTCACCACTACATGTAACTCCAGAAATATTCACATACTCCCATAAACTGGAAGGAGGCAAGTTGGTTCTTTAGAAGGAATTCATTACCTTATCTGTCTTTTTCCTTCTGACATCAAATCATTTCCACCATCTAGCCATCCTCCAGGACTTTGTTTTCAGATAAATGTTAAGTATGCTTATACTTAGGCTACGTCTACACTAGCACACTACATCAAAGTAGCCTATTTCGACGTAAGAACATCAAAATAGGCTATTTCGACGCGTATCGTCTACACAACCTCCAGGGCTGGTGCCATCGACATTCAACATCGAAGTAGCAACGGAGAACGTCAAAAGGAGCTGCCCCGGAAGGATATGTGGAGTGTGTACACACACACACACTCACGCACACGCGTGCATGCTCCCCGTCGAAATAAGGGGCCAGCAAATCCCCAAGCTGCTCCCTTAAAGGGCCCCTCCCAGACACACTTGCCCTGCACAGCACGAGATCCACAGAACTGACAACCGGTTGCAGTCCCTGTGCATGCAGCATGGACCGCCAGCTGCAGAAGCAGCAGCCAGAAGCCTTGGGCTAAGGGCTGCTGCACGCGGTGACCATAGAGCCCCACAGGGGCTGGGCAGAGCGTTTCTCAACCCCTCAGCTGATGGCCACCATGGAGGACCCCGCTATTTCAAAGTAGCGGGACGCGGATAGTCTACACACGCCCTACTTCGATGTTGCATGTCAAAATAGGGCGCTATTCCCATCTTCAGATGAGAATAGTGATTTCGATATCTCACTGCCTAGCGTCGATTTCAACATCGAAGTAGCACACGGCATGTTTAGACGCGATGCGTGCTATTTCGATGTTGTGCTGGCTACTTCGAAGTAGCCGGCTAGTGTAGATGCACTCTTAACGTAAAATTCCTGATTGAGTTCTCTTGCCATACCAAAACTTATTTTTGTATGTTGAGAATTTTAACTGGCACATGCAATGTCATATTCAGCTATTTCTTTCTCTTAGAAAATAAGGCGCATCTAAGAAGCAATTTCACCTTAAAAGACTGAACCATGAGATTGTACTTGTTGGCCTTTTCTATATATGCCTCTTCCTCCAGAAGTGGTATGGTAATGAGCAGCCTGGAATATGCTAATGAGCTGCACATGGAAATTTCCCACACCCACATATGTCCATGTAATTTGAAGTCTGGAAGAAGCTCTTCCAAAATAGCCATGTAGACACACAACCTGCGGGGATCTCCTGGAAGGAAACCCTCCTTCTGGAAGCCCACTCTTCCTCAAAATTAAGCTAGTAAGCCCACTAACTTTGAATATCTATTTGTTCAATAAAAATAAACTATGTTCTTATCCATAATTCAAGTAAAGGTATCTGTTTTTTAGGTACACCTACATTGCAAAAAACACCCTGTAGCAGTGAGTTTCAGGGTACATCTAGGCTATGTCTACACTAGCACCCCCCTTTCGAAAGGGGCATGCTAGTGTAGACATAACCTTAGAAAGCCAAAAATAGCCCCAGCAGCAAGTCTCAGTGCCCAGGTCACTGGGGGCTTGTGCCACGGGGCTAATGATAACACAGCAGGCATCTGGGCAAGGGCTAGAGCCAAGGGCAGTGGGTCTCAGAAGCTGGGCTCCAGCCCAAGCCTGGATATCTACACATAGTTTTGTGTCTGTGGTACAAGCCTGGTGAGCTGGAACCAGTTGACGCAGCCACTGAGACTTGCTGCTGCCTTTTTTGTTTGTTGGTTTGCTGTGTACACTTCCCTCAGAGTCCAGGTCAGCTGATGCAGGCTTGCAGGGTTCCCGCTGTGGGGCTAAAAATAGCAGCCTAGGCATTCTCTCTTGGGCTGGAGCCCAGGCTCAGAGACCCACTCTCTTTATTGGGTCTCCAAGCATCAGCTCCAGCCCCAGCAGGAATAATGACACTGCTATTTTTAGTGTCATAGTGTGAACCCAAGTCAGTTGACCTGGGCTTTGAGGCTGCCTTGGTGGGGATTTTTTGCTGTGTACTTTTTATAAAACAAACCGCATCTCTCTCATAGCAACTGGAGAGTTGTTTGTGTAAGTGCTAGTTGCTGAGCCAGCTGAATAACTGATTTCTCACATTGGCCAGCAAACTGAAAAAAAATCAGGGAAAATATTTGGTTTGGTCCTGGATGTACTGGAATTTGTCAGCACATTGGAAAAGTTGGTTGTGGGCCAGCAATCTTTGTGATTGTGGGTCTGTCCATCCATTCACATAGCCTTTGTCCCACTGGTTATGGCTCCTGGGAGACTCATGTGTAAATCCCCCTTCTGGGGCAAAGAAAACTGAACAGAAAAATTAACATAGTTTTTCCAGCAGGATTTTAGACAAGATTTCCTGTATTTATTCCTGGTCTCTTGTTTATTCTGTTGTGAGCATTTTTCACATAAACAACAGGAAGTCTTGTGGCACCTTTTAGTCTAACAGATATTTTGGAGCATAAGCTTTCGTGGGCAAAGACCCGCTTTGTCAGATTCAACATTATTTCAATTTATTTCAACATTATTTCAATGCATCTGACGCAGTTCTTTGCCCATGAAAGCTTATGCTCCAAAATATCTGTTAGACTAAAAGGTGCCACAGGACTTCTTGTTGTTTAAGCGAAAAATGTAGTTGCAAGAGAATGCAGTGATTCTCTGAGCTTCTAAGAAGATGATGCCCAAAGAACCATTACATAGGTCATAATTTGCAGAAGTAGGTACACCTACTGTACTGTATTTGTATTTTTATTGGCCTGATCCTTCCACAGAAATCAGCTGTAAGACTTGCACTGAGTGCATTGTGGGTAGGGTTCAACCAAAGCAGCATGCTTTTTAAATTCTCATGCCTAGTGCCTGATCCTGTGCTTACTGAACTCAAAAGAAAGGCTCTCCTTGCTATCAAAAGGAATTAGACCAAGCCCGTAAGGGGCCCCATCTGGCATTTGTTTCTGTACACTAAACTCCTGCTGATGTCAATGGGCCTCTTGGGGGGTGAATGATAAACACGCGATTGGAATGACAAGATAAATCTTTTGGCATAGCATGATTTGTTAAAGGCACTTTAGTATTTTTGGGGTTGTTAAATGAGTACCCTTTATCCTTTGACAACAGAAGACAAATTGAAATAATGATCTCTTAAATGCAGTATTGTTTGCTAAGGAGGTGTACTCACTGAAATATATTCATTGGAACTGCAGTACAGGAAAAATTCTCCAAGGGCTAATGAATCCAAGTTAAGGCTAGATGTCCTAATGTGCTGCTGAAATGGGGTGGGAGAGAAGTGGGAGAGGGGAAAAGGGAGGAGAGAATGAAAGACTCCGTAAACAGAATACAAATCAACATTCCAGGGATCAAAAGTTCTGAAAACCCTGAATTTATCAGCATGGGGAAAGGATCACTACCTCCCAGGGTTTCTAAAGGTTCAGTTGTCTGTTTGGGTAGAGACCAGTATACTTTGTTGCACCCGTGCAACTTTTGTTCTGTTTTCTCGATGAGGAAAGCAATCCTTTCAGAAAGATGAATCTTTTTGTGATGAATGCTTCAGATGCACAGGTTTGTTAAGAAGTGACTGATTCATTAATGCTTATGCAGGGTTTTAAGAAGGTAAACTGCTGTTTAAATACAAAAGATAGAATTCTTATGTTTCAAGCTGCTGCTTAATTATTTTTGACTTTGCTTAATTTTATGTCTGGCAAAGCTATCCAAACTGAAACAAGTGAGGTGTTTTTTTTTTTTTTTAAAGTCAGAGAAATTCTATCTGAATACCATTCAGCTATTTGCAGGCCACTTACTGAAATGTTATGTCTGAACTTGGGCCTTAGGGGCATTTATATTTAAAAAGAGTTAGATCCCTCTTGTCAATTTATTGAGGGTGGGGGAAAATATGTGTTAATCAAACCTTTATTTCTATTTAACATCGTTAAAAGATGTTGATAATTCAGATCCTCTTAGTTTCACTGAAAGATCTTAACTGTAAGAAATGGTTTCGAGAGTACTGGATAAAGACCTGCCCTGGTTCCATTGAAAACAATGGCGGCTTGGACACTGTAAATAATGGGTGCAAGAACAGCCTTAGTTCATCAGGAATACATAAAATCAACAGATTATCAACTAATTGCAAGGGAGGGGGAAGGATGGAGAAGCAGAATTCTGGAGCTTAAGAGATATGGATTCTATTTTCAGTTCTCTCACACAGTTCCAGCACTACTCAAGTCATTAAAAGCCCATTTCTCTATTTCAGGGACACAAAAAGTGGGGGACTGAGCCCCTCAAGGGAGAGTGAAATTTCAAAAGGAAGGCACAGCATGATTGGCTACAGGGTCTCAGGCTCCTCCATCTCATTAAAATGTTGAAATACATTACTGTTTATACATCTGTGTATTCACATTTATAAACCACTTAATATAGTTTTTACATTCTGCAGACTTATTTTCTTACACATGCTGAAAGAGGTTTTTTCCCCCCCATAGGAATATAAGTGAAATTTCCATCTGTTTGGATTACATTAGACAGGTTGCGGTGGGGTGGGTGTGCTAACTGCGGGGATGAAAAGCATAGCCCGATGTAAAAGTTTGCTATCCCCTGCTCTATTTTATATCAACTAGCACAATTCACATGTTAAAGGACCCCCACATTAGCTGCTTATTTCTGAGTCTTAGTTTTTGCATGTGAAATCTGTCTGAATTCATTCATGCTCATAAAGTGCTTTCAGATCAAACGGAAGCTGCAATAGAGGTATTACCTATGAATTCACGTTTTCTATATTTAAAGCGATGAAAACTTTTTAAAGATTACAAAATGAGATTGCTGAAGTCAGCTACAACACATTAAAACTGGCGTCACCTCATATTTGAAAAAAATATTTAGCAATGTCTGTCTGAGTGCACATTTTTGCCTGCTTTGGTACAAGTTAATCAAATATAGTGAACTCTGAATTGTTTCTACAGAGGCAACACAATGGGAAAGTTCTTAATGTTATATTTAAAAGAAGCCCTTAGGTGGGTACAGGAATTTTAATGATTCAAATATGTGCATACTCTGGAAGGATATTAAGCCAAGAATTGCTTGTTTTCTTTGGCCTTGCATGTAACTTTACATTTTGGAGCCAGCTAGAGCAATGTGGTCTACCTTAGATATCTGTAAACATTGTCACACTACTGCTCAGGGTCAGTCTTCTGTGGTTTTCATAGAATCATAGAACAATAGAGCTGGAAGAGACCTAAAAAAGCCATCAAGTCCAGCTCCCTGCCCCAAGCAGGAGCAAACCCATCAGATCAGCCCAGCCAGGGCTTTGTCGAGGCGAGACTTGAACACCTCCAGGGATGGAGACTCCACTACTCCCCTGGGTAGACCATTCCAATGCTTCGCCACCCTCCTAGTGAAAAAGATTTTCCTAATGTTCAACCTCCACCTTGCCAGCTGCAACTTGAGACCATTGTTCTGTGTTCTGCCATCCATGGCCACTGTGAACAGCCTCTCTCTAGCCTCTTTGCAACCTCCCTTCAGTAAGCTGAAGGCTGTTATCAAATCCCACCTCAGTCTTCTCTTCTGCAGACTAAACAGTCCCAATTCCCTCAACGTTTCTTCATAAGTCATATGCTCCAGCCCCCTTATTATTTTGGTCGCCCTCCGCTGGACCCTCTCCAGTGTATCCACATCCTTCCTATAATTGGGGGCCCAGAACTGGACACAGTACGCCAGATGCGGCCTCATCAAAGCCAAATAAAGAGGAACAATCACTTCTCTGGATCTACTGGCTATGCGCCTCTTGATGCAACCTAATATGCCATTAGCCTTCTTGGCTACAACGGCACACTGTTGACTCATGTCCATCTTCTCATCCACTACAGCTCCCAGGTCCCTTCTGCAGAACTACTTCCCAGCCAGTCGAATCCCAGCCTGTAACAATGCTTGGGATTCTTCAGGCCCAAGTTCAGGACTCTGCACTTTCCTTATTGAACCTCAGATTTCTTGCAGCCCAGTCTTCCAATTTGTCTAAGTCACTCTGGACCAGGCGTGTCGAACCTGCGGCCCACAGGCCGCATGCGTCCCTGGACAGCTAGTAATGCGGCCCCACAAGATCGTAAACTTTTAACATTATTATGTGATTTATATACATTAACTATATTATATATTTTGTATGTGGCCCAAGACTATCTTCATTCAATGCGGCCCAGGCAAGCCAAAAGGTTGGACACCCATGCTCTGGACGCTATCCCTACCCTCCAGCGTAACTACCTCTCCCCCTAGCTTACTGTCATCCGCAAACTTGCTGAGGGTGCAATCCAACCCCTCATCCAGGTCACTGATAAATATGTTGACCAGAACAGGACTCAGAACTGAATCTTGGGGCACTCCACTACAAGCCGACCGCCATCCCGACATCATGCTGTTGTTCACTACCCGCTGGGCCCGACCTTCTGGCCAGCTTTCTATCCATCTTACCATCCATTTATCCAGTCCACATTCCTTTAACTTGCTGACAAGAATATTGTGGGAGACTGTATCAAAAGCTTTGCTAAAGTCAAGATAAATCACATCCACTGATTTTCCCCTATCCACAGAGCCAGTTATCTCATTGTAGAAACTAATCAGATTGGTCAGGCATGACTTGCCCTTCATGAATCCATGCTGACTATTCCTGATCACTTTCCCCTCCTCCAAGTGCCTCAAAATGACTTCCTTGAGGAGCCCTTCCATGATTTTTCCGGGGACTGATGTAAGACTGACCGGTCTGTAGTTCCCTGGATCATCCTTCTTCCCTTTTTTAAAGATGGGCACTACATTTGCCTTTTTCCAATCATCTGGGATCTCTCCCGATCTCCATGACTTTTCAAAGATAACGGCCAAGGGCTTGTCAACGACCTATGCCAACTCCCTCAGAACCCTCGGATGAATTAGGTCCGGCCCCATGGATTTATGTACGTTTACTTTTTTTAGATAGCTCCTAACCTGTTCTTTCCCCACCAAAGGCTGTCCACCTTCATCCCACAATGCATCACTTATCGTGTTAGTCCAGCTCCAAGGAGCTGTCCTTGTCTGTGAAGGCAGAGGCAAAGAAAGCATTAAGTACTTCAGCTTTCTCTACATCATCTGTCACTGGGTTACCTCCCTCATCCAGTAGGGGCCCCACACCCTCTGATCACCTTCTTCTTGCTAACATGCCTGTAGAAACTTTTCTTGTTATCCTTCACATTCCTCGCAAGTCGCAATTCCAGTTGCACTTTCGCCTTCCTGATAACTGGCCTACGTTCTCGAGCTATACCTTTATATTTCTCCCTAGACATCTGTCCAAGTTTCTACTTTTTGTAAGCTCCCTTTTTATGCCTAAGTTTTCCAAGGATTTCCCCAGTAAGCCAGTCTGGTGTCCTACCATATTTACTTCTCTTGCTGCGCATCAGGATGGTTTCTTTCTGTGCCTTCAGTAGGGTTTCCTTAAAATACTGCCAGTTTTCCTGGACTCCTTTTCCCTTCATGGTAGCATCCCAGGGGATTCTGCCCATCAGGTTCCTGAAGGAATCAAAGTCTGCTTTTCTGAAGTCCAAGGTGTGTAATTTACTGCTCTCTTTCTTCCTTTGGTCAGGATCCTGAAGTCTACCATCTTACGATCACTGCTTCCCAGGTTGTCACCCACCTCTACCTTCCCTATTAGTTCCTCCCTGTTTGTAACTACCAGGTTGAGCAGCGCACGACCTCTGGTCAGGTCCTTCAGCACTTGTACCAAGAAGTGATCCCCAACATTCTCCAGAAATTTCCTGGACTGCTTGTGTACCTCTGTATTGGTCTCCCAACAGATGTCAGGGTAATTAAAGTCCTCCATGAGAACAAGAGCCTGTGATCTGGAAACTTCTCTCGGTTGTCCAAAAAAAAAAAGCCTCATCTACCTCATCATCCTGATTTGGCGGCCTGTAGCAGACACCAACCACTACATCTCCAGTGCTGCCTACACCACTAAGCTTGACCCATAGATTCTCAACAGGCTTTTCTCCCTCTATATACTGGAGTTCCAAGCAGTCATAGTGCTCTCTTATATACAGTGCAACTCCTCCTCCTTTTCTCCCTTGCCTGTTCTTCCTGAACAGTTTATACTCTTTCATGACAGTGCTCCAGTCATGTGAGTCATCCCACCAAGTGTCTGTTATCCCAATCAAGTCACAGTTCTTGGACTGGGCCAGGGCTTCTAATTCCTCCTGTGTTACCCAGGCTTCTGGCATTGGTGTACAAACACCTTAGATAACCAGTCGATCTTCCCACCCTCACTGCTCAAGCCAGGGATCCACTTTTGTTGTACATTCCTCTTTGCATTTCTTCGCAGCCTCCAAGTTCCTTTCTCCCCACAGGGTTTTGGTCACCGTCCACCAGCGAACCTAGTTTAAAGCTCTCCTCACTAAGTTTGCAAGCCCACTTGTGAAAAGGCTCCTTCCTCTCTTGGTTAGGTGGACCCTATCTCTTCCCAATAATCCTTGTGCCTGGAACAGCATCCCATGATCAAAGAATCCAAAGCCCTCTCTCCGACACCACCTGCATAACCAAAATGCAAAATGGTGCTTTCTAGGGTCAACATCGACCCCAAAACTCCTTGTGAGCATCACTTCTGCTGACCTTCTTCCACGAGGACAGCCATAGCAGCTGATCATTAATAAGTCAATTTTAGCAAGTGGTGTAGCTAAAACTGAGTCTCAGAAGTTGACTGCTATGTCTGTTATAGACATAGCCTGTGTCCCTGCCCCTAAGAGGCAGAGAATATTGCCTTGTCTCAGCCAAAGAGGAATTTCTGTTCTTTCACATTGCCCCTAACTCTTTATTGGTCAAAGCTGTCATGAAGAAATTCAATACTAGTTTTCCCTGCCTGATAAAAAGGGCAAGTCTACTTATTGTAAAGGAAGGACTACTAGTCTCCAGTTCATTAGCTGACTACCCAGCACTAATGGCTAAGTGTAAACTCCTGAACTATACAATTTTCACAGGCTGTACTGACTGACTTATCTGCTAGGACAGAGCTGTAATAGAATTCTCCTACAGGAAGGCAAAAAAATTTGCCAAGACTGTTCTTCACTCAGTGGTGGATGCAGCAGATGCATGTTCCAAGATGATAACTGTTGCCATTGGATTGCACACTAACTCATGTCTTTATGCTTCTGAGATTCCCAGGGAGGCTCAGTACACCACTGAAGACCTTCCCTTTGAAGAGACTCATCTGTTTAATTAGTAGACGGATGAGTCTTTACATGCACTGTTTTTGATGGGAGCTTGAGAGCTCTAAGTAACTAAGTGCAACACATCCTGATCTCTATGCAACCTTTGGGGGTCATCTACCAGTCTGTTTTCAACTCCCAGTGTGCAATAACAACAGACAAATGGGTGCTGAACATCATCCATTCTGTTTACATGATAGAGTTTGTGTCCCTACCTCCTCCAAAACTCCAATTCCCATTCCTTTTAGGAAGCAGTGATGGAAGGAAGCTTCACATGCCTCTCAAATTGCTCAAAAATGGTTTTTGAACAGGAAGTAGAATCCATCTTACATTGAGAAGCAATGGTCAGACCTCCTTCACTATGCCTTCACATTGTCCTCATTGTCCCAGCTTGCCCAGATGGTTTGAGTTTCTGAACCTCCTATGCAAATCATCTCAGACACAGATTATTAGTCCCAATATTCCCTGATCCCCTGACACAGGGGAAACAAAAGATCAATCAAGACCAATTTATGTCCACTTCATCTCAGGGCTTGGATTGTATATGGGGCATTGTCTTTAGAACAATCATGGTCTGAAGTTAAATAAAGCTTCCTTTCTAATAGCAGGAGGGATTCCTTTGGGAAATGATACCTAGCCTAGTGGAAGATTTATGTGAAGATATCCAAAAGACAGTATATCTGGAAGCTGGACTGTATGCTTTTCATTAAGGACAACTGGTTTGTCCATTAGCTCCTTTTGACAACAATTGAAGGGTTATTCTATGTTCCTGTACCATTCACTAGCAGATTCTTGAATGATCTAATCAGATCCTTTCTGCTTATTAAAAAGGCCTATCCGCAACGGGACTTACAGAATCTCACAGAATCACAGGGCTGGAAGGGACCTCAGGAAGTCATCTAGTCCAGCCCCCTGCTTCAAGCAGGATCAACCCCCACTAAGTCATCCCAGCCAGGACGTTGTCCAGCCAGGACTTAAAAACCTCAAGGGATGGAGAATCCACCACCTCTTTAGGTAATGCATTGCAATGCTTCACCACCCACCGGGTGAAGTAGCTTTTCCTAATATCTAACCTACACCTCTCCCTCTTCAACTTCAGACCATTACTCCTTGTTCTGCCATCTGACACCACTGAGAACAGTTTTTCACCCTCCTTTTTAGAGCTCCCACTCAGGGGCTACGTCTACACGTGCACCCAACTTCGAAATAGCTTATTTCGATGTTGCGACATCGAAATAGGCTATTTCGATGAATAACGTCTACACGTCCTCCAGGGCTGGCAACGTCGATGTTCAACTTCGACGTTGCTCAGCCCAACATCGAAATAGGCACAGCGAGGGAACGTCTACACGGCAAAGTAGCACACATCGAAATAAGGGAGCCAGGCACAGCTGCAGACAGGGTCACGGGGCGGACTCAACAGCAAGTCGCTCCCTTAAAGGGCCCCTCCCAGACACACTTTCATTAAACAGTGCAAGATACACAGAGCCAACAACTAGTTGCAGACCCTGTATATGCAGCACGGACCCCCAGCTGCAGCAGCAGCAGCCAGAAGCCCTGGGCTAAGGGCTGCTGCCCACGGTGACCACAGAGCCCCGCAAGGGCTGGAGAGAGAGTATCTCTCAACCCCCCAGCTGATGGCCGCCATGGAGGACCCCGCTATTTCGATGTTGCGGGACGCGGATCGTCTACACGTCCCTACTTCGATGTTGAACGTCGAAGTAGGGCGCTATTCCCATCCCCTCATGGGGTTAGCGACTTCGACGTCTCGCCGCCTAACGTCGATTTCAACTTCGAAATAGCGCCCAACACGTGTAGACGTGACGGGCGCTATTTCGAAGTTACTGCCGCTACTTCGAAGTAGCGTGCACGTGTAGACGCAGCCAGGAAGTTGAAGGCTGCTATTAAATCACCTCTAAGTCTTCTCTTCTGTAAACTAAACAAGCCCAAATCCCTCAGCCTATCCTCATAGGTCTTGTGCTCCAGACCCTTAATCATTTATGTTGCCCTTCACTGAAACGGCTCCAGCAAATCCACATCGTTTTTATACTGGGGGGCCCAAAACCGAACACAATATTCCAGATGTGGCCTCACCAGTGCCGAATAAAGAGGAATAACTACTTCTCTAGATCTCCTTGAAATGTTTCTCCTAATGCACCCTAGTATGCCGTTACCCTTCTTGGCTACAAGGGCACACTGTTTACTCATATCCAGCCTTTCATCCACCATAACCCCTAGGTCCCTTTCCAACATGCTGCGGCTGAGCCAGTCGGTCCCCAGCCTATAACAATGCTTGGGATTCTTCTGCTCCAGGTGCAGGACTCTACACTTCTTATTAAACCGCATAAGATTTCTTCTGGCCCAGTCCTCCAATTTATCCAGGTCCCTCTGGATTCTCTCTCTACCCTATAATGAATCTACCTCTCCCCTTACATCCTGTGCTCTTAGACCTACTTGTGCTTCCCTTTGAAACCATTAGATTCTTACTCCTTGTATCCCTTCTCCATGAAGTTTACATTCCTGGTAACCATGACTTCAGCTAAGAAGGCTGGTGAAGTTGGAGCACTGATGGTGGATCCTTCTTACATTATGTTCATAAGAACTTACCCCCAAGCCTGCCAATGGGGAGGGGAGGACAAAGGGGGCCTGGCATTTTGAAAAGGCCTGGGATTCCTGGCCACTGCTATTGTGGCAACTGGAGCCCTGTGCCCTCTAAATCATTGCCAGAGCCCCCACATCACCCTGAGTCATGCCAAAGGCTTGTTGGGGCAAGGAGTGAAGTGCGGTCTGGGTGGTGCTGAAGGCTGCCTGTCTCTAGCCCCACACATTTTGCCTAAGGCCCTGCCCCTTCCAGGAGCTCAGAACTGGGCTCCCCAGCCCTTTCTAGTGGCCTGGCAAGCCTGTCAGGCCCCCAATCACCCCTGAAGTCATTTGAGTTTCACCTGAACCAGTCAGTTCACTTTGTGCTCATCAAAAAAACCACATGCATCCTCAGAAGAAAGGAGGCTCATTTTCCCTGGACATTCAGCAAGCCTGATCCTTTTATCCGCAGAGAACAAAACCAAAGTCTTCCAATTGTCTCCACAGTGGAAAGAGTCTAGGATCAGGCTGTACCTTTTCATAGAATTGCAAAATGGATCTCAAAGTCTATTTTGCTATGCTATCAGCAGATAGACAATCTTTTCTCCAGACTCATAGGATAAGAGGTCATCTGACAAGCGCATAAGTGCTTCTCACTTGCTAGGAAGGTACAGAGAGTTCTGTCTGCATGTGCATGAGTCATGATGCCTTTACACAGGACTCCTCTGCTGATGAATCTTTTGGAATTTAAGTCCTTCACGCAGCTCTGCCATCCACAACCACATGCTCTCTTCCTGTTTGAGCACTACTTGTCATTCGCCCACTGTGGAGTTACACACAGCGATCAGCACTTGAAGAAGAGAGTGACATTACCTCATAGTTACTGGTGGTTCTTTGGGATGTGTGATCCCTGTCTGGTTTCTACTACCCATTGTGACAAAGTCAGCCAATTGCTGGGCCTCTGTCCTCTGGCCAGTCCATTAGCACTCCTTAAGGGCTCTGTTGTCCTTGCTGAGGCAAGGGGTGGTCTGGGGGGAACCCAGCCCCTACCCACTCGTGCCAGGTTCCAGCCCAGGGACCCTGAGCAGCTGCCGGTGGGAGAAGCTGACTCCCTTAGCCTTTGGCACAGCAACTCTCCTCTCTGGGCCACTTCCCCATACGATTCCCCTGGTACCTTCTCCAGGCCGTAGCAGTCACAGGTCTTCACTCTTGACCTTGTAGAAGCTCCCACTCTTCCTCTGTGATCTCTGGTGTTCCTGCTGCTCTCCTCCGCTCCTCTCAAACCTGTTCTCTCTCACTGCTCCTGTCTCCTTGTGTCTCTCTACTCACCTCTCACTCTCTCCCCCTGCCCATCCCACTGTGAAGGGTTTTAAAGGCCTCTCATTGGCCCAGTCATTGGGGCCAGCTCTTTAATTAGGCTGAGCCATATCCCACCCAGCTGCCTGTGGTTGCCCTACAGGCCCCTCTGTTTGTTTGGGCTTCCTTTCCCCTGGCCCTGCCACACCATCTTCCTTCTCCTCTGCTGTGGATATTCTTTGATTTGTTGTGAAGAAGGAATTGGAGATGCAGTGCCTCACTCCTTAGTTCCTCTCTTGGAGGCCTGAGGTGAGCCACAGTGCAGATGTGGACCACAAGACAATGGTTTCACAACTCTCAGTCTCTGGCTGCATGGAAGACAGATAAGGACCATATATCCTAAAGAAACTCCAATTGCTGTAAGGTAAGATTGACTTTCTGGTTCACACATCCCACTTTTGAAAGGGGAAATTTCCAAGTCCTCTTTTTGCATCAAATCTCAAACTAATTTGGTTCCTCATTTAATAGTAACCCTTTCACACTGAACTTGCAACAGTTTCTACTGTAGGGTAGGACAACAAACAGTAGCAGTTCAAACAAGAGCAGTAGGTCCAGGCCCTGGTTCAAAAAAGTTGGGCATTCTTGCAAGGCAGAGGTCTGACAAACCCAGGCTTGTGCCTAGAACAATGAGAAGGGGAGACTACCGCCCATACATTAGAAATGGCTGGGGGCACAGGCCTGCCACTCCACTGTGCCCCCGGCCCAGGGACTGCCACTGGGGTCAGCGGGGATCCAAACTGCAACACGCTAACTCAGCTCTCCCTGGGCCACTTCCAGACTCTCCCTCTGGATCATACCTCATGAGGCAGCAGGTTAGGTTCCTCCGTGCCTGGGTAGAGCAGGATCTCCATCCTGGCTTGTAGCTCTTCTTCAGTGAGGCCTGCCAGGCTGCAAGGCTGTGGTGGGCTCCCAACCTGGGAGCTCAGGACTGGCATCTGCCTCATCTGGCAGCTGGGGCTTAACTGGTCTTCTGGCCAGGGCTTTTATACAGATAGTCCTGCCCACAGACTTCCAGTCAAGTAAGTGGACAGGGCTATGGTCTTCCCCCCAGGGCTCGGGGAGGGGTTCTTCTCCCCTTGGTCAGTGAGCAGACTACCAATGCTCACCACACTCCCATAGCTGTCACTGCACACAGGTCCCTAAAAAACAGCCCTAGGAAGAAGTATGGAGGAGTGCCAGAGAAAAGGTTCAGTGGAGTGAGGAGGTATGCGGGACTACAGGGAACTGTAGGACCCATCTTACTCTGAGGCCTGAGGTGAATTAGGGTAGCATCTGAGATCCTGGGAATGCATCCATAGAGGATGTCATATTAAAGCTTGTCAAAAAGCAGGAGAAAAATTTTCATTCTTGTTTTTGATCACAGTTCAAACTTCATCAAAAATTTCACATAATTTTGAAAAATATTGACTAGCTCTACTTCAAAATGAATTTTGCTCTGTGGAGACAAGTTTTCTGTGTATTCTTATCTTCCTTTTTGTAATTAGATCATAAAGTAACCTGTCCCTAGCTTAATAAAAGTGTCATATATGTTAGCAGCATCACATGTGTGGTTTCCCATATACATTAGCAGCATCAGGTACTGACAGCTTAAGCAGAGACTGCTCATGTATTTTGGCAATGCTAAGGATTTGTTTATTGTTGCATAATGAATTTATTGTTGTTCCTAAGAAGTAGACTGGTTTAATATTGAGCCTAGACTTTGCACGTCTTGTTTTATTCTGCTGGCAGTCCTTTAACTATGGCAAGAATTATTTAAAGGAGACATAGAGATTATAATGTTAGCTGCTACTGTCACTTCTTGAAGAGAAGTAATTTGTGAAGTGTGTTTGAAAATTTCCTGGACTCAGTTCTCCCCTGGATCAGATTTCCACTTGGTACACTGGTGGGGTGGGGTGGGGTGAGGGGCACCAGAGAACAGATTACACTTTCCTAATTCTGTGCTGGTCTAGACTTGGTGTCAGTTTAATGGTGGCTCAAAGTCAATGTAAAATAGCAGATTTCTGTCATAACCCAGCCTCTTCCCCCTTCTCACCATCCCTGGCACACTTCTTGTGCCATATGTGATGCAGGAGCCAGCTCCTACTGCTCTACCACAAAGAGGAGTTCCCCTTGTCAGGAAATGCAAAACAGCTCTATGATTATTGCAACCACACCGGATCAACGTTATCCAAATTCAACTTTCTTGACACCCAGCTGGACCTGGACATTTTTGCTGTCAATGTCTCCTAAAAAATGGCTAGTTGGGAAAATTGAAAACACTGACATTTTAATGGGTTGAGGGACAAATTCTTCTGAGAATATATGAACAACGTTCCTGTTTTCTTTTCTTTGACCAGCTCTATCGCCTTTGTTATGTTTCCCCATTTGCACCCAGACCTTGGCAAAAAAGTCTAGCTCTCGCTGCAGCAGGGTAGCACTTCCTTTAGCTGCTCCAGACTGTGACTTAGCTTTATGTTCTCACCTTCAAATGGCCAGGAAGTATATAACCTCTTCCAACAGGTGGAATTTAAACATTCCCACTCTGAAAGCAACAGTTGATCCCACCCCAGAAATTGGGGGCACATGAACTGAGCTTTCCCAGCCCCTGAGCTGCGTTGGGACAAAGAGGTAAGGAAGCATAGAATCTATTTCTATTTACTAGATGAGTGTAGAGATTTCAGATGGTTGTCCCCCAGGATGGGGATGTTAAGTAGAGCACTCCCAAAGATTGAATGGAGGTGACTATTTAGGTAGATCCTCTTTCAGTTGCTGGAGGGTAGAGGCACATTGACTGGGGAAAGGTAAGTAGGTATACCACCATTCTAGCTTGCAGGGCAGTAGTATTTCTTCAGAAGTTTGCAGTATTCTGGTATCTTCCTCCCAGTAGATGAGACAGAAGATGGAGACAGCCCCCATGACTTGGGGGCAGAGAGGCAAGAGCCTTGTATGGCACGGAACCAGGGAAATTGCCTTTGCCAATTAGAGAGGATGGGTAGCTCTTGTGGTGTCTCAAGGGGATGGGGAGGTGGTAGATACCAGAGGGAGGTGGATGGTTTAGCTTATCTCAGTGGTCAAAAGGGAAGGGAAGACCCTCTTGCTGGCAGCTTGGAAGGGGGTAAAGACAGGGTATATACTCTCCTATGCCTGGCCCCTTTCAGCAGCCAGGAATGTGTCTGAGTAGCAGATAACACTTTTCTCAGCACCCTTTTGTTCAAATACGTTTGAGTCTCATAATGAATTGCTCTGATACATTCTCTTTACTATACAGCTGCAGGAAAAGCTCCTGAAAATATATACGTAAAAGGGAAAGTTCAAGGAAAAGTGAAGCCAATTCTGATTCGGTTGTTCACCATCAATCAGACTGTTGCTTGGCAGGGACTGGATGACTGTGAGCCGAACAAGCTGAAAAGGGGCAGGAAAAGAAGTGGAGGCAGCATTCTTCCTATTTAAAGCTGCATCACTCCAAAAAAGTGTTTGCAGACTGTGACGGAGCTGGTGCTGAAAAAAGGGGGTTGCCGACTTTGTCCTGGAGCTAGTGCTGAAAGAAAAAGATCCCACAGCTGACTCCATGGTGCTAAAATAACCTTACAATTTGCACTTTTTGCTGCCCAGAAGGATACACATGTCTAATATTTAGACATGATGGCAATCTGGGTGCAAACAAGAACTTTTTTCATTCTTGCTGCTTTATTAGGGCAATTTGTAACAATAAAAGCACAAGAATTTCAAGATGAATTTGAGGATGGTGAGTTTCCCTTTTTTCTTTATATGCAGTGTGTTTGTTGCTTAGTTTGGACAAAAGCACAATAGAATGCCTTTGGGATGCAGTAATTGTAAGACTTTTTGGTTTAAATGCTAAGAAGGAGGATGAGAGGTTTGCACCTTGGGAATCTGATGAGAAGACAACTGAATTTTTGAAAGCTGGAGCTCTGAAAGGTTCTCAAGCCTCTTGCCTTCAGTGCATTGTTTTGCAGACTGGGGGAGAACAATTACATGCACATTGTTTCGGTGGAGCATTTAGGGTTAGCTAACGTTAGCTCCATGTGGGGCTGTGGAGACTGGAAACTTTCAACAAAAGAAAGTGCTTGGGATGAGACTAAATGCAGTGTCTGGTGTTGGAGAGTAGCCTGAACAATCTGAGCTGAGTTCAGAGAATAAACACAGCAGCTTTGCAGGGTGGAGTCTTTTCTAAACTGAGCTGCATCTGCTTTATTGCATTCTTTGTTTGGGAAAATACATACAAGTGGTCTCTCTCTCTCTCTCTCTCTCTCTACTTCCCAGTGACAGGATTTGATAGAGTCCAGGCTTTTCTTCTATTGCTTTTCCCAACCCCTTTGATTTGCTTATCTGACCACTGATAGTTTTCTTTGGGATGTTTGAAGGCAGGAAGCAAACTTAGTATTTGGCTTATGTGGCATAGCATGCTTTAAGATCCTCTGTATTTAATATCATGTAACTGTAAGAAAGTGTTGGGTAGTCAGGAGGCTTTCTAACGGCTTTTTCTGCTATTCTGCCAAATCCTGATGCGTCAGTGTGTAAAGTCTCTTTGAAAAGTATAAAGAGCAGTTTTGTTTCATCTAGTAGGTGTGGTGCCCTAGGCTAGGTTTCACACAATCAATCATTGCGGAGGTGAGTCAGAAAAGAAATAGAAATGATAAATAGGCTAAAATTCAATGCAAATTGCAGCTATTTCATTGCCTCCTGCCATGCAGTTTCCAGTTTGTTTTTGTTATGTCTTGCTATTAAATTCTCTCCCATAAATCTTCAATACGGTGAAGTGCATACATGATGGGGATTCAAATCATGATGGAAAAAACATAGGAAAACTGGTGTGAAAATGTTTGTAGTCCCATGGGGGAAAATGAGAAGTTTATAATTCTGTATGTTGTATAACAAGCCCTACAGAGGGGGCACTTTGTGTAATCTTGGGAGTGTATTTCACATGCTTCCCGTAAAGTGAGGCACGTCTTATACATTTTTCAGATATAATGGTTTCCATAAAGCAAGAACCCCTTATAAAAGCTAGATGTTGAATATCAGACTATTAAATGAAGAACATAAAACTTCTAACTTCTTTTATGACCTTCTTGTAACTTTAAAAAAGGGCAAATTTTAAATGAGAATTCTGCGGGGATAACCTGTGCTGTTTATTTGCTTGTTGCTATTGTGGGAAGGGTTAAGCCCTTGATGTAACAATACACTTTCAAATGCACTTTATATATACTGAACTCTCAGTAAACAGCAAGATGCATTTGATAGGCCAGATTGTGAAATGTATTGTCATAAATAAACTTCTTTCTTGCATCATTTTCAGTTATTGCTTTTTCTGTGTAAGAATGCAGTCTTCTGTACTGAGTCTAATTACATGAGACAGTTCCTCCTGCCACAGTTGGTGTGAAAAAAGAACTCTTCTGTTACTTGGAAAGAAAATGTAATTGTATTTAAGTGGGGAAAAATTCATCCCTATAGTTTGTTTGGATCTCATTATGGGGACTTATTGTGTATGAAAAATAGCATTACATTTCTGATTCAGAGCCTGATTTAGGCCCATACATGAAAAAAAATTCCCAGCTTAGTTTATCTTTAGCTCACCTTTGATGCCATGCTAGTTACTGCAAGGATCTGAGAACAGTGCATAGAGTCCGATAGTGTAAGTGATTCAATACAGCTTCAGCCTTTTCCTTTCTCCCTCCCCTCACCCACAAAATGCCCTGAAGTGATAGAAAACAAATGATTGCAGGTATGGGCTATATGTTTGGGGAGAGGCATTTTGGAAATCTTAGATTAGAATGGCTACCAGTCTTGCTGCTTTTGGAAAAAATTGAGAACTCTCTGCATTGATTTAGCATTCCCACACTAAAAATATAAAATAAATAAGACATCTACCAACAGGGAGGAAATGGGGAAAAACACGCAACCTTTGCTAATACAATAAGGGAATTTATAAGGAGGGTCAGCATCAGACCAGGGTGTCTGAGTGTGTGGAAGGACAGCTTGACTGACAGTAGTAAAGCAGAAAGAAAATTCCTGGATGAATTTCAGAGGCTGATAAAGTAGGTGCAACAGACTTTAAAAACAAATATATCTTTCATCAATTCTCTGTGATGCTTATAATCACTTTGAAATGAAATCTCTTTCCTTACGGAATCTTTCTTCCCCAATACCCAGTGCATATCATTTTGCTCTGGGATGGTCTGTCATGACAAGATTACTTGGTTGGCAGTAGTTACAGATGTCAAAGGCATGTTAAGTGCACATTAAAATAATTGAATTTTCAAAATAGTAAAATAGTGGTAGGCCTAACTATAGAACTTGCCATCATACAGTATCATTTTGGAGTGCAGTTTGATACCAGACTGGTAAGTGTGCTATAAATGCCTTGGTAGAGAGAAGGGTGTTTGTCACCAGTCTAAATTCCAGGCTAGTTTAGGAGTTCAGGAAGGCCAAATGGAGGCCAAATGTTGGCTGGAATTATGGTTAGTGGCCCATACATGGCCTTCCAATACTTGGTCTGTACTGAACATTGGGAGTAGGCATTATCCTGTAGAGTTAAGATCCTTTCCCTCTTGCTTTAGGGCTCAAGGGGAAATTGTGGCAGAACCACTGCATGCTTCTAGGCCATTCTTTGCCTGTGTGCCAGCTCTCTGCCAGTTTTCTTAAACTCTATATTTATTGCTATTCCACAAGAGTGAATGGTTCAGACAACTATAATGTCACGTCCTTTGTTCTTGTTTGTCTGAAATCTGAGTTGAGCTGCTGTGAATTGCCTCAGTGGAAGAAGTTTTGTAATCTGCTCCAAACTCTATCTGGGTATGGTACTGCTTACCTATGGCAATAACTTCCTGGATTTTTGTGTGTTCTTATAGTCTCCAAGTGGTTCAGGTTGCTTCTCTTATTGGCTTGTGGTTCAACTTACTCCAAAATGTGGAAAATTTGTTTGTCTCCTGCATGTATTCCAGTTTGTTACACCCGTAAAGTCTCACATGTATTGAGACCAATCCCGTTCCCACTGATGGATATTTTAGCTGAATTAGACCATATGGTTTTGTCTTGTTCTGAGTGAGGAAGCTCTTAAAAACTGGGAATTTTCCAAGTAAGATCCTCCCATAGAGAAGATCTTTTCTCTTTGTGACACTGTCACTCCCAGCCTAGGCAGCCATGGGAACTACTCAGAGGGAAAAGAGATGAGGTCTGGCTAAATTGGAGGCAGGGATAAAAAGCAATGTATGGTGTGACTGTAGGTCTGGAAGATACACACATTGTCCCCACACCGGCCTCAGAGATAATCTAGTGTTTTTTCTTAAAACCTCAGCTCCTGGAGTCATCCAATTACATGAGAGCCTCTGCCTCCATTTTTTAAAGAAACAGATATATCTGGATTTTATGGAAACAAAAGGAAGTTGGAAAATATGACCTCTGAAGGCTTTGGGTTTGTAAGAACAAATCATGCAAAACCAATCTAATTTTCTTCCTTGGCTGGGTTACTGGCGCATGTGGGGAAGCAGTGAATATGTATGTCTTGACTTTAGTAAGGCTTCTGACACAGTACCACATAACACTCTCATGAGCAAACTAAGAAAATACACTGTAGATAAAATTACTATAAGATGGGTGAGAGACTGCACTGAAAGAATCGTTATCAATGGCTCACTGTTGAACTGAGTGGATGAATCGAATGCAGTCCCACTGGAGGCAGTCCTGTGTCTGTTACTGTTCAGTATTTTCATTAAAATCTTTGATAATGGAATTCAGAATATGCTTATAATATTTGTAAATGACATCATGCTGGAAGGGGCTGCAAGCACTTTAGGGGACAGGATTTAATCAAGATGAAAAAATAATAGAGACAAGTGCAAAGTACTACACTCAAGAAGGAAAAATATAGTACCCATATACAAAATGGAGAACTGGTAAGGCAGTCATACTGATGAAAAGGATCTAAGAGTTCTAGCTGATCACAAACTGAATATGAATCAACAATGTGAAGCAATTAGAAAACAGGTGAACATCGTTCTGATGTGTACTGAGGGCAGTGTCAGATCTGAGAAATGGGAAGTATATTTCTTGCCATACATGGCACTTGTGAGGCTTCAGCTTGAATAATGGTGTTCAATTTAGAGAGGCACACTTTAAGAAAGATACTGATAAACTGGAGATAGTCCAGAGGACAGAAACAAAAATTATTAAAGGTATGAAGCCTGACCTGTCAGGAAAGGTAAAATAACTGGCCATATTTAGTCTCAAGAAAAGAGGAGTGGGAGTGAATTTGATACTATTCTTCAATAGATTAAGGGCTGTTATAAAGAGGAGATGATCAACTGTATTCCATACTTGCTGAAGGTAAGGCAAGAAGTAATGGGTTTAAACTGAGGAAAGGGAGATTTAGGTGAAACACTAGAAAAATCATTGTAACTATAAGGGTAGTTAAAGCTCTGGAGCAGGCTTCCAAGGAGCTCATGAGATCCCCACCACTGTACATTTTTAACATCACAGATGACAAATATCTGTCAGGAATGGTCCAGGCTCTGTCCTGCCTTAATACAAGGGAGTGGACTTAAATAAAGATTGGAAATGTAGTTTGAAAACAACTTAGTTTTGGAGCTGACTTGTGGATTTTGAATGCTCATGGTTGGCAGTGCTCCCCCCTGCCCCCGGGAGCTATGTAGACAAAACTCTGCAAGAGGAAACTCTTGGAGATTTCTTCCTAACATGGGAGAGGGTCCAGTCTATTTCAAAGTTACAAAGCCTGTTGGGAAGAGAGATGGGGGCAGAGAGGGAGAGAGACAGAGAGGTTCTCACAATTGCAATCTGCTGAATACTTGTACAATATCCTAGCTACTGAGGAATTTAAAAATAATCATGTGCTCTGCCTTGTAGTACTTGAATTTTCACCACAGTGTTTATAAATACAGATTATTACCATAGAAACCAATAATGATTTCACCCCCCTTTCCCTCCCTCTCACACTCCCATGCATCATTTCCTGTTGAATGTTAATTTTCTTAAGAGTTATTATATTTTAACATTAGCTCAGTTAGAATTGATCTTGCAATCTTTGCTCTTGAGATGGCAGGATCAAGTCCATTAATACTATTTACTAACATACATTCCAAGGGCCACTATGTTAACTTGGCAGGAACCTACTTTTCCCTTCTTACATTCCGGTTTTTTTTTTTTTTTTCTTTTTTTGCAAAAAAGGAAAACTTAAAACTTCTGCCAAACAGCAGTGACTTTATAATATATGCACACAGGAAAATCCAGCTTAGAAACAGCATCCTTTCTCAGTGTGGTTCATGCAGGTTTTTATCAGGGTTCACTGAGCTATAAGAGGTTAAATGATTTGCCTATGATCAGGATTAAAATCCAGGCACTCTCTGTTTTTCCCCCTGCTTTGTTTAAACAACTAGACCACACAGCACTTTGTGAGAGAAAAGATATTGTGAGTTGGGGGAAGTGGGGAAATGGGGACCCTAGTGGTTGTGAAGGAAGATAAGAATGTTTATAATGTGACAGTTCTTTTATGTTACTTTTCTCAGTAAAGCGAGAGAGGCAATGAACTGTGTTCCAAGGAATAAAAAGCAGAGCAAATTCCAGCTGCAAACATCTGACCAGTCCTAATAGCTACACAATTTTAGATGTTTTCTACTAAGTTTCTGTCTCTGAGACTTGTTTGCTTAGAACTTGTTCATTTTTGTACATTTTGTTCTAAGAATGGGAAAAACTTCTTAGAAAATTTCGTTTGAAAAATATAAATCCCCAAGCGCTGGCCCAATGGATTTTCATTTGAACTGAAGGAGACATGAGGGGTTTCCAGTTGAATCATTGCTCCTGTAAACAAAGGAATAGTCCATTCTTAATGTAATAAAGTACACAAGGCAAAAATAAAGTAAATCAGGCCAACCTGGAATTTTAGTTTATAACAAAAGCTTATTGGGGATTGAACATGCAATAATATCAGCAGACTCGCAGCATGAAATCTCAGTTGACAACTTTGCAGATTGAAATATTACAATCTGCTGCATACTTACATATTTACTTGTGCAAGTCCAAAAATGTAGCACCTTGTGAATGTGAAAAATACAATTTATTTAAATGCCAATGTTTGACCCAGCTTGGCTTTTCTTATGACCTAGGGGGTCCATCATTACAGTTTATAGGTGCCATTGCATAAGAAGGAAGGCCGGGCGCCGCAGATTAGTGCCTGGATCTGCAGACATAGAAAATTAGACTACAGATGCATTTGGTACAATATTTTTACTTCTGTTGTAAGTGTTGGTGTTGTCCCCTCTTTCTGTCCCACTTTGCTGTCACTTGTTTTTCGTTAAAATGAATAATTTCACAGGCTTGAGAAGTAGTGTCACAATTGTAGGTTTGTGTTATTTTAGCAATACTAAAACTTGAGTCACTTATATTGATGGTGATTTCTCAGGAAATAATAATTGGAAGTTGATTAACTTTAGTGGTGAAATCTAACAACGTTAAGTGGGGAAGGCTAGCTCAGTGGTTTGAGTATTGGCTTTGAACCCAGGATTGTGAATTCAGTCCTTGAGGAGACTAGAGATCTGGGGCAAATAGGTTTAAAAAAAATCTCTCAGGGATGCTTGGTACTGGTACTGATAAGAGGGCAAGGGACTGGACTCAGTGGCTGCTCAAGGTCCCTTTCAGATCTCTGAGGTATGTATATTTCCATACACACTTATATTTAACAATGTTGAATTACACTTCCAAAACATTATACCTGTATAACATTAACTTCTGTGTTAACTGTATATATAAGATAGGTTGATAAAGCCGCATGTATTAACTCTATCTATAATGAGAAAGGAATCAACAGAACTGCCCGTTGACAGAAATATATATTCTCCAGGTTGAAATGAAATCAGGAACTACAGCTACGACTTGAAATAAAACCACTAGAACACACTCCATTTTAACTTATTTGTCATATAATGTCTTCCAGTAGGACATACAGTTACACAGTCCACATTTTAACAATAAAAGGTACTCCTGAGGTGACACCATGCTTCAGATATGTACAGTCATATCTTGCTTCCAGGGTAGTAGAGGGATTAATATAGTATTGTATGCTAGCTTGCAGTAAAAGTTTTTCTATACTACGGGAAGTTATACAAATCTTGTGCAGACTAAAGCATCTTTAATAAGGATAAAGGAAACTTGCAGAATTAAGTGTGTGATTGAGCAGCCACTGATAATGAGAAGGTGCCACTATTTAAAGTCAGTGACACAATATCTGGATGGGGTAACAGCCCTGTGTGCAGAGGCTGTTTACCTCCTGGTAAATATTCCTCCTATAAGTCTGTTTTGGTTTGCCGTGGTATATCCACTTAGGCAAATTAATTCCATGATTAGGTAACATTTCATTTCTGATTCTGGTTGTTTTTTGGATCTGTTTTTTGGTCCATCTCATTTAGCCCATTTTTTAACATTTTTTATTAGCACCCATCCCTACAGTATCTAATGATCTGTTCCATAACCCACTAAAGTTAATGGGGCTTTCCACGGACTTCAGAAGACATTGGATGGGGTACCTCAGTATAATACCAGTGAAACTAATCCCAGCAGGAAAGGGCTGAAAGATCAGCCCCTAAATTGTCCGGAAATGTAGTGTTTTTCTTTAGGTTGCCAGAAGTATTACCTGAAATAGAGTGCTGTAAAGAATGTTTTGGTGTTTATAATGTTTCAGATAATAGGAAGCATTTGATACCTTTTCAGAATTCATGGCATGTATCCAAGAAGTTCTGTAAATGCTGCATGGAAAAAGTTCAACGCTAATTATCAAAGATGCAAAATGTATTGGACATTAATTAACCAGTCCATAGGCCCGAGTCACTTCTGTTCGTCCCGTCTTGCACACTTTGAGACTTTTAACCAAAATTATATTAAATTCAAATGAAGCCAAAGAGAATTTTTAAAATGTACCCTAAGTAATAGCAAGGAGAATAATTACTAGAGCTGGGAAATCTAACTCCCCTTACTGGTTCACACAGTAATTTGTTAATGGATCTTCAGGAACATGCTGTCATACGTAGACCGAGAGACAAAGATGCACCTGAATTTACCTACAACAACTTAGGGTCTGATCCTGTTCCCAGTAAAATTAGTCTAATGATTGCCCATTGCCTAGAAGAGGTGTTTGACTAGATTCACAGAAAATATTTAAATATTCAACATCAGAAAAGGTTCCAAATCAAAAACTAAGTTCTGAAATCTGGAAAAGAACATCAGAATCTTTAAGAAGTACAGTTATGAAGGAATAGCTTCATCTCCATGTCTACTCAGTATTCACTACATTCTTTTTAACATCAGCATAAACTGTTGCCAGGATGTGCACAATTTATCTGTTTAATTCTAATAGGTGAAAGGACCCTCATTTTCTTTACCCTGTATCAGATCATGGGTGCCCTGACCCTGTTCCATGTTGCGATCTATTGTTTAACTGTTTTGTTGGACAGTTTTAGTTTTGACTCCGTTATTGTGCATTATTATTTGACCGTATTATTCTTCTGCTTTTAAGTAAACAAAAGGCAATGTTAGTTTAACAGTATGAAACAGTAAAAGTGAACTCTCTTTCATATGGACTGTTCAACAAATAAACTGATTATATGGATTTTTTATGTGGATTGACTCTGAGTAGTCTTCTTTCCAACATAACTCTTATTAACATCATTGGGAATTACCAGACACATGGACAGGGGAATCGATCCTTTAATACATGTATTACTGGTCCTCTAAACATATCTAAGTGTAATCATTATTTTCCTAATACTCATATTTTAGAACACCTTCTTAGTTCTGTTTCTGAAGAATGCTTGCTCTTTTCAATTTAGTCCTTTCCGAGTAGTCTGTTGTAAACTGAATTGCTACCATCACTGTTTACCAGGAATGCAAAGCATATTAGGAGCACATTTTAGATAACTTCTCAAAAGCCTGTGAGGAAGAATATGTAAATATGAGTATGTGCTTTACTCACTAGCTCTTGTCCAGTATATTTCAGCTCTGGTACTCTTAAACTTGAAGCTTTAGGTCAAGAAGTAATGCAGCAAATGCTGATGTGGCTCTTCCAGAGTATCTCAGCTAGGGACCTGAATTCTTCATTGGCTTCTGTACAAAATGATATTTTATGGTAGAAACCAATATGTGTAGCAAAGAAAATGATTTTGTATGCATCATTTACACATCTGTTACAATTTAGCATGGAATTGTACTTGCAGTGTGTAGATTTGATAGGGAGGTCCATAATGTCTGCTTTCTTCTTAACAACAAGCCATATTGTATTGTGTTTGATTCTGAGTAAGAGTCACCAGCTGTTCAGGGAGTCTCCACAACCCCCTGAGTGTTTAACGTGCGCTTCCATCGGTGTGTAGATTTGGATTTGTGCACGTGCAGTTTTTGTTCGAGGCTCATTTGCAGTTATGAAAACCGTAAAATACACAAAGCTTTTGATGCTGATAAACCATTAGCACTTATGGGAACTGAGATCAATCATCCAACCTGTTGCGCATCACGATCTTTTCTAACGAAAACACAAAATTTCCATTGCCTGCTGGGCTGCTGCTCTCCAAGAGAGAGACAACTTCAGCATGACCACATCCCACCAGCTCATGCGGCTCAAAGGTCATGTGTTAGATAAGCATGAAAATTAAGAATGACTATCAGAGAACCAGGAGTGTGGCAACAGTGTATTGATCTCCTATGCACTGCATGGCCTACAGCCACTGTGGGCCTCAGGGCCAGGTATCTGCGTGGGCTTGGCTCTGCACCCCCAGAAGGGCCTCTGTTGGAAGGGGTGGGGATGAGGGTAGTCAGCCTTTACCACCATCCAGCCTGTGGCAGGTCCCTTCTCCAAGCCTTCAGAGCCATGCAAAGTGCAAATCCAGGTTCTGGCTACTACTGCTGCTGCTGTGGTACTAGCAGCATCAACTGGGAGCTCTGAGCCCCTTTGAATTGCAAGCCCTTGGGGCAATTGACTCCTCCTATCCCCATTGTCAGTGGGCCTGCTTATGTGCACAGCTATATGGTTCTCTGTTGGCTGGTGAAGACTGGGCTATGCAAGTATTGGGTTTAGTTTCTGGAGAAGAGAAATGCATAGCACACTACAAGGAGACCTGCTGGATAGTAAGTGGTGCCTTGCTGCAGTTACTTCAGAAGCTGTATGTTTTTCAATAACTATCTGTGAAATATTTTAGGTAAAAAAAATGATTTAACAGAGTTTCTTTCTAACTTACATACAGATATTTCTGCTTCTTGTCTCCTTTGATGTGATGTAATTAACCTCACAGTATTTGTGTTCTACTCTTCAGAATCACAGTAAAATAGGCAGATGTGAGAGTTTTCATGCTGTGCCTCTGTTCTCTTGATAATTTCATCATGAAATTATCTCTCAGTTCGACAAGAGCTATTCCTATGGTACTGTTGGTTATAATCCATACCTCCTGTCTATAATTCATGTAGAATAGTTCTTCTAGAAATCTAGTTGAATCTAGGAATATCTCAATCAAGATTCAAATATTTACTTCTGAGTAAAAGTGAAGCAAAACCTAAAAGACAGTCGGAAACTTTCCCAAAGACCATCAGAATGACCATGTAGGAAGAACCTAAAAGTCCATTTAGGTCGGAGTCCTGTCTTCTGACCGTGTCAATGACAGGTGCTTGAAAGGGAATAAACAGAACAGAAAATCATCAAGTGATCCTTCCTTTTAGTGGAATTTCTTTTCCTTTTTCCTGGGTACATGTGTTGTCACAGTAAATTTGAGAAAATATTTTGAACAGACGCAAACTGACTGCCCAGGGTTAATCAAATTCGGTATCTTTACCAAGAGATTGTGGAAGAAGTCGCTTAGTTAATCTGTCAATTCGCTTTCCACTCTGAGTTTAAATGCCTTAGGCATTAAACATCCAAGTAGGTCAGGAAATGAACTAAAGTGTAGAAATTCAGACATAAATGTGTTAGGCAATCTGAGTTAAAACATTTTCTCTCCAGCTTTTCAAAATATCTCTCCTGAATTCTATCAAAGCTTTAAATACAATGAAAGCTGAAATAGAGATTAACTGCTACTGTGATTGCTGCCCCGTAACAAGTATTTCTGCCTTTCTTAGATGTTCTTTCCTTTATTTACAGTTAGTGTTAAGTTTGTCAAATGTTAAAAGTTCATATGTTAGATGCCTGTTTATCAGTACTGTTGAAGCAAAGAACTGAAACCCTGCTACCTCCTGTAGGCTATGGTGTATCATTGGGAATCAAGTACACTACAGCTTGTCTTTAATGTTCATTACTACTTTAGGGAAAATAATTTACATTGAGTTATGAATTGTTAAGTAGTAGTAGCAGTAAGGCTCTTCCACGCCTACATCTTGGAGCATAGGCCACTGATGACCATTTGCTAGCATCTCCTGTCCTGGGCGATCATTTCCAGCTCTGACAAGGTGTATCCTGTTTTTTTAGTGTCTGACTTCAGGTCTCTACTCCATGTGTTTCTTGGGCACCTACTTTTTCTTCTTGCTTGGGGGTTCCAGTGTAAGGCTTTTGGTGGTTGGTTTTCTGAGCGTATGTCCAATCCATCACCATCTTCTCTTCCTGATTTCTTCTTTGGCAGGAAGTTGGTGAGTCAGTTGCCACAGGTCTTAGCTGTTGATGGTGTATGGGCAGTGAATTGTTAAAGTGAAATCCAAATCAATCCATCTGTGCTCCTTTTACTAAGGTATTATGTGCTCTTTCGACACCTTTCTATTTAACCTGGCTTTTTACGAGATTAGGCTCCTGAATGGAAAGATACTCATCCAGTAAAAGTCAAACACTGATGGGGCAGCCTCACAAGTTTCCAATCAGAGGATACTTTATAAACTAACACAAAATTTGGAGCAAAAGCTTTTGAGGGCAAAGACCTGCTTTATCAGATGTGTTCATCGTCTGACAAAGCAGGTCTTTGCCCGTGAAAGCTTATGCTCCAAATTACCTGTTAATCTATAAGATGCCACAGGACTTCTTGTTGTTTCTGAAGATATAGAGGAACTCGGCTACCCCTCTGAAGCTATCAGGCTGTGTCTACACTAGCTCGCTACTTCGAAGGGAGCATGGCAAGTAAGCTGTTGGGGGATTATTAATGAAGGGCTGTGCTGCATATGCAGCACTGCATTAAGCTAATTCTCCCCCACGGCAACTTCAAAGTGTTAAACTTCTAAGTGCCGGCTCATGTGTAGCTGTGGTAACCCACCAGTACTTCGAAGTGCCTGGGCAATTTTGAAGAGTGAAGGGACTTCGAAGTTGCCCAGGCACTTTGAAGTACCAGCAGGTTAACTGTGGCTACACGTGTACTGGCACTTCGAAGTTTAACACTTTGAAGTTGCTGCGGGGGGAGAATTAGCTTAATGAAGTGCTGCATATGCACCGCAGCACTTCATTAATAATCTCCCGACACCCTAGTTACCATGTTCCCTTCGAAGTAGGGAGCTAGTGTAGACACAGCCTCAGAGAAGGTGACTGTTGCAGAAGACCTTCTCCCCATGAGCCTCTGCCTACTGAAACATACTTGTGAGAGGCTGTGCTTGTGGAAGGAGAAGTGATCTCTTGCTTACCTAGGGCCAAGCCCATGTTGATCTTCGAATATGAAAATGGAAACCTTTTATTGGGTCTTGTGCTCAATGGGGAGCCAGTGCAGAGGCGTGGTGCTCTCAGGAGATGTGTTCATAGTGGATACTGTTGCTTAGCAAGGTGGCTTCTGTGTTCTGTACTAGATGAAGCTTTTCTAGGCTTAATTTCTACAACAAGGATAGCGTGTTATATTTTTAAACCTTCTATCAGGTGTTCACCTGGGAAAGCTGGGACAGAAGCTTTTGGAAATGTTTGTGGATCTCTCCAAGAAACTGAGGGTACATAAGGGAGGGGAGTCCCAGAGTCCAGCTTCCAGTCTGAACCTGAATGTCTGCCCTGCAGGTTTTGACCTTGCAGCCTGAGCCCTATAAGCTTATGCACACCTGCTGACAGGAGGGTGGGGGGAAGACAGCAGATGTCTCAGGACCCTTTCACGTGCTGTGGCAGTGCTGCTCTACTACTCCACTTGTGAGGTCAGGCCCTGCTGCGGTACTGGCGCTGCTATGGGCTGACTGCTCCTGGCTCTGCCCTTGCTGGAGGCAAAGAGCTGGACCCCCCTTCCACCTTACCCTGGGGCCTGAGGTGGCTGTGGGCCCTGCTGAGCCCAAGTGAGCTGACACAGGACAGTTGCCAGTGTTTATAGTAGTGCAGAAATGCCCCATAGAGCTAGACTCATAAAGTGGGTTTCAGCCCCTTTGCACCTCCCTGAAAGGGATCCTGACCTGATTCTAGTGAAACAATGATCAGACCTGGGTTGCCAGCATGAGGGGTAGAACCTGAAAGCACAGGGTCTAAAGCCCTGCACTCTACCACATGAGCTAAAGGCCAGCTGGCTCGTAGCAAAGGATGGTTGTAGAGCAGAGACTTCACTCTCCCCAGATGAGGTCTCTGTACCTCTGGGTACTACACTAGAATGATGTTTGTGTGTTATGGGATTAAAAATTAATGTTGCTGTGTTAGGGGAAAGACCACGCAAACTTCATCCAGCCCCCTCAGATTTACAAATCCAGTGCATGATGGGAATACCGTACACGTAGCTCAAGGAATCCAGACTTCCTTAGTCCACCAAAACCCTTGATCTGGCATTGACAGTGACCCTGAGGGTCCTCTAGGGCTGGAGCGCTCATGGGAAAAATCAGGTAGGCTGAGGCTAGAAGTGTTGCTGGGCTAAGGAAGAACTGGTCCCTCTCACCCCAGCTGGCTGGAGCAGTGGAGCTTCTGGACAGCTGGAGCAGCCCACATTTGGAGCAGTGAAGGTGTGGCACTCCAGGGCTGGAGCAGCAGAACTTTGGGGGTGGGGGTGGGTGGCTGGAGCAGGAGCCCCAGAATCAACAGCAGGGGAGACTCAAGGGTGGGGGTGGGTGGAAACAGAGGGACAAACATTGATCACCCCTGGTCCACCAGAAATTCAGAACTGGTCATGTCCAGTTCAACCTGTAATAATATATGCTTGTTAATAAGGAAATCAACAAAATCTCATGGAAATTTAGACTCGAGACTGGTTAATGCTGGCTTGGATATGAACAGGGCTCATGGGCTGAGAGCTAGCTGAACAACTGGATTAAGATGAACAGTCATCTCTTTAGCTGGTGAAGGAGTCCAGTGTGTATAACATGGCAGGGATTTACCTTAGGTCTAAGTTTGAAGAAGGCTTCAATAATGGCCTGGAAGAAGAGAGAAACAGTATGTTAATGCAATTCATAGGTGACACTAGGGAAGGAGTTGTTGGAAATGATTGAAATATTGGCAGAAAATAAGATCAGAATCAGTTAAGAAAAATGCAAGCGGTCATAGTCCAGCCAGGGAAAAATAACCCGAAACATGAGTTACCATGTGAGAAATGCTGAAAGATGCTCGTGCATGTTAATGGGCAGGACATCGGAGCTGAGTTTGCACTGCAATACGGAAGCGAAAGAGAGTAAAATTGTGGCTTCTATCCTGCTCCCTGCCACATGGCACAGAGTGGAGACAAATGTGCTTAACATGCTGAAATAGGAGAGAAAATAAGAGGATAGAGGAGCTTAGTCTTTCATGTGTCCTTGAGTCAGCAGAAGCCCACGTGCTGTGTGGAAATTTTGAAGACATGACCTACTGAAGCTGGAGAAAAGTGTATGGATATTATTCTAGCCAACCAGCGATTTTTGCAACATTGTCTTCCTATCCATGCCATTCTACACATGCACATATTTACTTTACTGAGCACCAGTGAAGATATGTACTTTCATCTGGGTGGAGGAGCCACAACAAAGCATAGAAGGGTAATCTGATAAGTGTTGTGTAATGTAGCCTTCCTGCTTCTTCCTGAAGTTTTTCCTGTCTCTTTCCAGGTGCCTGATCCCTAAACTCACTATTCCCGTTCCTATTCCTTTTGTGTGTATCCACATTGTACTGGGTGTATGCAGTTATTTAAGGCCTGGTGCTACCTACCTGTCATTTGGGCAGTGATGTTTTCCTCCGACTGTAGCTGACTTAACTGGTTCTCGGCTATTGCATGTAACTACCTACTTGTGTATCTTGCTTAGATTTCCTCGTGCTTTGGGGCTGCTATTCTGGGGTGCATCAGAACAAGAAATTCTTATTGATGTATGGGGTGTGAGATGTGGCCATGTTTCCCAAGGATCCTCAGTGCCAGTGTGAGTGGGAGGTTGTACCTTCACATGACTCATCTAATGCACACAGGATCCATAATAGTTTGTATTTTCCATTATTTAAAAAAAGCCACAGGCATGGAGTCTTGGTTTTTCCTCCCCTATTGATTTTCAGAAAAGCGGGTAAACCAACCCTTTGCAATAATAATAATAAATGCAAACTCAAACATTTAAATGGACTTTGCCACACTGAAAAATGTATCCGTATCCTAAAGGAAAGGCTGAAATAGACGTCGATGCTTTTCAGCTAGGTGATTCTCTTAGATAGGTGACAAGGTATCCCAGGCGTAGGAGTTGCATAAAGTACAGTCCTTCTTTTTCTACAGCACTCACAGCCATGGGGCAGCCACGCTGAATGGAAGAACAGCCACACCAAAAGCATAATATTTATTAAGTGTCGCTTGGGTCCTACTAGTGTTGACAGTGTCCCTTTAGGAATGTGAAGCCTGAAAACAGCATTTCTTCTGAGTCTCTCACGTAATGAAATTAAATTGAAGTATGAGGCATATGCCTCACATCTCATTGGATTAATTGTTCTTTAAATCACTACCTATATTAGTCGGAGAGTGGGTATTGGAGGGGTGGCTCTATAATTAAAGCCACTGTTGGGGCTGTTATGGCTGAAGCATTTATAGTCCTAGTATGAAGTCATAGCATGTGATGTATTTTATTATCACGTTAAGTACAGTATAGTCTCATATCTTTGCTACTGAATTCTCGTACAAATATTTTAGCTGCTAGAATGTTTTGTTTTAAAGAAATAGAAATATAATAGAAGGAGAATGATCTCTTTTAACTTTATCTTGCACATGTCAAAAAGAAGCATAGCTAAATGTAACCATCCACATTAATTTTAAATATACTTAGTCTATAATTTCCTAACATCGGCAGTGCCCTTAGAGCTTCATCAGTGGCTTCACCAACATGGCTACTTTAAATTCTTTAGGGGCAGTCAGATACATTTCTGTAGGATGTTACAGCTTAGCTCAGTGCAGTAAAGTTTGGTTTTAAATTGAAGAAAAAAGCTCTTGAATTCTCCAAGGAACACAATACTCTATAGCCAGGAAATATGTGGAAAGATTTTTTAAAGGAAATACAATGTTTTAATGGGGTTTGCCTGGGAACTACTTTTGAAACAAATGCATCTCACTGGTGAAAATGATGCAGGATGATTTCCAGATGTTTAAATGCTTGTTTTGGCAAACGTCTCAGAATATGGAAACAAGTGTTGGCAAAAAAAGGAAGAAAGGAAGTGAAGCACTGATGTAAGAGACATCAAGCATTGGGACAGGCAAAGTATACAGAACATGGAAAATGGAGACATGTGGGAGAAGAAAGCCAACAACTTAATATGGGTACTCTGGTAACACTGAATATTAAAACTCTGTTTCATAACTTACAGCCTCACACTGTAAAAACTTCCAAATAACTACTCTAATGATCCAATGTATTTCCTCGTTACAACTTTCTCGAGCTTCCAACTGAATGGGTAAGTATGGACAATGGAGGTTTAAAAAAACTGAAGTAAATTTGTATGTCATAGTTATTGCATATGATGTTTTGTTACTGTTTGGTTTTATGACCCTGGGTTAAGCAATAATATCCTTGTGTGAGTTTGTATAATACCAAACACAGAGTATCCACGAGGTAACAGTAATAATATAATACTTTTGTGGGCATATCCTGGAGGAACCTCAGAAATAATAATAAACCAACATTTATGGATGGTAGGCACTGCTTCCGAGAAGACTGACATCACAAGAAGCACAAACTTTCCAAGAGCTAACTGCCTGTACACGCAGACAAACAAAACATGAGACTGTTTGTAATAGTTATATTTCATCATACATCACCTTATGTCTTACTCCCAGATTTACTGATCGGATTGATTATCTTAAGATCTTCTTGGTAATGTAAGGCTCAGTCCAAATCCTAGTGAAAAAGACTCCACTTAATTTCTGGGTGGAGTTAGATTGAGGGATTCCAGCACTGCATTTAAACATGCTTGACTCTGTGCTGGACTCTCGGGCTATGTCTACACAGTGAGCACTATTTTGAGATACAAAGGTACCTGCCCTGGTCTGTGCAATGCGCATAGAGAGTTTCAAGATAACGGGTGCACTATTCTGGCATCCCTGTAAACCTCATCACCTGAGAAATACAAGGAGGCCTCAAAATAGGGCGTTACCTCAAAAATCTACTCAAAATAAGCTATGCAATTTACATAGTGCAAATTGTGTAGATTATTTCGAAGTTAGGGTGCCATCTAGACATAGCCTCACATTGTGATTTACAGAATTCTTGTGTTCACTGTATTTTAAAATGTACAGTATGAAACAGTAGACTTTCCAAGGAGAGAGAATTAGAGCAGAAGCATAACGAGGCAAAAAAGGGAGTTAGGGGATAAACTAGATGCAAGCTGTAGTGATTTCTTGTTTATGAATGCCTTTGCAAAGATAAAAAATTAGATTTTATGCTCAATGAACTTTATGTCTGTCTGCAAATAGGAGTCAAAAGGAAGATCACAGCAGTAAGCTCCATTGACTGAGTGAAGGTAAGAAAGCCTTGGGATTTTAGGAGATTGCTGGCTTCTATTTTCACTCCAGAATAATGGAAAAACCGACCAGCCATTTTTTACATTATTTTTAGAAATGTAGATCCAGCCATCAGTAATGGTGCACAAATAATCCAGCTATAAATAACTTTTATTCCAAACAGATAATACATTTCAAATCTCAAAAAATACATGGAGGGAAAGGTGTAGGTTAGATATTAGGAAAAACTACTTCACCAGGCAGGTGGTGAAGCATTGGAATGCGTTGCCTAGAGAGGTGGTGGATTCTCCATTCCTTGAGGTTTTTAAGTCCCGGCTGGACAAGGTCCTGGCTGGGATGACTTAGTAGGGGTTGATCCTGCTTGAAGCAGGGGGCTGGACTAGATGACCTCCTGAGGTCCCTTCCAACCGTATGATTCTGTGATTCTGTAATTTTATTTAACTCAGATACAGGCATAAACCACTGATATATGTACAATATACAATGAATGGCAGGTGTACTTTAGTTCACAAGTGAGGTAGAGGAAACAAAGAGCTCATAAATGCCTCAGTATATTTGTACACAATAAAAATAAGGGTCATACTGAGTTGTAGAAGTTGAAGAAAAGTCCTATTAAATTGTCCCATTGATTTCCTTGCCAATCCATGATTGTTTCCTGCAGTTCAAGAAATCTCACGAGCTTGGACAGCTCAACTAAGATTTAAACCAGGGGTCCAGATCCTATGGGAGAAACATATGCCAAAGAATCCTTTCTTTGATCACAGAGCGGTTTTCTTTGAAATCCATAAGGATCTCTGTGTTCTTTGGACTCGAATTCAGAATGCAGTGCTGCTTAGAAGTCCAGAACTTTGCATCAAATCCTGTAGGTTTTTTCCTAGTAAAGTCTGACTCTAAGGCTACATCTACACGTGCCCCAAACTTCGAAATGGCCATGCAAATGGCCATTTCGAAGTTTACTAAGGAAGCGCTGAAATGCATATTCAGTGTTTCATTAGCATGCGGGCGGCAGTGGTGCTTCGAAATTGCCGCGGATTGCCGCCGCGCGTCTCGTCCAGACGGGGCTCCTTTTTGAAAGGACCCCGCCTACTTCGAAGTCCCCTTATTCCCATGTGCTGATGGGAATAAGGGGACTTCGAAGTAGGCGGGGTCCTTTTGAAAAGAAGCCCCGTCTGGACGAGACGCGCGGCGGCAATCCACGGCAATTTCGAAGTGTCGCTGCCGCCCGCATGCTAATGAAACGCTGAATATGCATTTCAGAGCTTCATTAGTAAACTTCGAAATGGCCATTTGCGTGGCCATTTCGAAGTTTGGGGCTAGTGTAGATGTAGCCTAAGTCTCCTCAAATTTCTTATATTTGTTCCTATTGACAACTCTCATGTAAAACATTTTTTATGGTGGATTTTAAGCCTTATGGTTAAGCAAGTGAGGAAGGATCATATAGTATCCCAGTGCCACCAGTTGTAAATTGTTCATAGTACAGAATGTTTCATTATTAGTGTATGTCTATTTTTTTAACCCTTTGAAAGAGATGAAGTCTTTTACGGACCTAACCTCCATGAATTTATCTAGCTCTCTTAAATTCTGTTATAGTCTTTGCCTTCACAGTCTCCTCTGGCAGGGAGTCCCACAGGTTAACTATGCGCTGAGTGGAGAAGAACTTTCTTTTATTAGTTTTAAACCTGCTGCCCATTCATTTCATTTGGTGTCCTCTAGTTCTTGCATTATGGGCACAAGTAAATAACTTCTCCTTACTCACCCTCTCCACACCTGTGATAATTTTATATACCTCTATCATGTCCCTCCCAAGTGTCCTCTTTTCTAAACTGAAAAGTCCCAATCTTTGTAGCCTCTCTTCACACAGGACCTGTTCCAAGCCCCTAATCATTTTAGTTGGCTTTTTTTGAACCTTTTCCAGTGCCAGGATATCATTTTTTTAGGTGAGGAGACCACATCTGCACATGGTATTCAAGATGTGGGCATATCATAGATTTATATAGGGGCAGTAAGATACTCCTTGTCTTATTTTCTATCCCTTTTTTAATAATACCTAACATCCTATTTGCCTTTTTGATTGCCTCTGCACACTGCTTGGATGTTTTCAAGGAACTATCCACGATAACTCCAAGAGTGGGGATAAGCTGTTACTCTCTTTGTGGCTTTGTTCCAATATGTTCAGTCTGGTACTTCAAGGCTACATGTTGGTTTCCTAGGAAACAGCTGCAGTGTGGAATTTGTCTGTTTTACAGACGCTGTCTGAGACATACATAGTTTGTGCAATACATACTTGAATGTGATTTACTTATGTAAGGAATGTGCCAGCAGGAGCTCAATACTGCTGACGGATTAGGGGAATGTGTCCTTTAGAGATCATTTGCATGAAAATGTAAAGGTGTGCACGTTATACCTGGTAAACAAAGCCTTATGGGTAGCAAGTGAAACCGTGAGGTTTTGTCTATTGTAAACAATATGTTGTTGTAAAGTCACAGTTTATGCTATCACCCAGCATAAGAGCTGTGGAATCTCACCAATGCTTGAAGTTGTTGTGGGTGTACAGGGCAGTTATCACTGCTGTGTAAGATATGGATCACACAGGGCTCCTTCCATCTAAGCATTGTGAGGTTGAAGTGGGGAGGGGTAGTGGTTGAAGCAGCTGGCGGGGAGTCTTTTGGCCATATGGCTATAAGGGTGGTTTGACTAGTTCTTCCCCTACTCACAAACTGTTCAAAAATAGATCTAAAGCTGGGTCTATAGTTATTTTGTGAGAATTTACCTTAGTGGATACTGAGATGCTGTGGCTAGGCCCAGAGCTGAATGCCACTATAACCTGAAGCCATGGGTAGCTGAAGCCACAGAGAGCTGGAATCACAGGGTTTTGCCTATGGCAAAACTCCCAAGATAGTGAGCAAAGGGCCAGCAGAGCACAGCAGACAGGCAGTGGGCAGGAGCGACTGATGGGCAGCTGGTAGGAGAAATGGCGAGTGGCCAGCAGGGCAGCTGGCAGGGGCAAGCGGAACACTGGACCAGCACAAAGGTGGCATTGCCTCCGGCTCAAAGAGGGAATGCATCAGGGTGATGGGTCAGGATCTGCACGGACTGGACAGAGTTGTAAGTGGGGCATTTGAAGGCAAGTACGGAGAAAGTTTGGGTGTGTGGATTGCATCCTTACAGTATTGGACTGGTGAGCCTGAGAGGAAGAGGACACTGCTCAAGCCATTTCAGCTGGGACAGTTACTTGAGGGGTGGTTATGAACTCTGGGTGTGGTATTTTCACAAGCTTATGCCATATGACTTTCCTGCCTCTTTCATTAAAAGTTTCTTTTTTCTACGCTCAGACTCTGTGCATGTGAGTGGGGAAGTATTGCCTCTCTGAGGCGCCCAGGGGTGTGTGAATTTCCCAGGCTACTGGGTGGGGGCTCGAGCTGGTTCTATGTGAGATGGATGAAAATGAACGCCTAGATGTTGAACCCGGCCCTGGCTGCTGCTGACTCCTTCTGGAAGAAGGATTACACTAATAGAAAGTAAATGCTTGATGATTCAGGCCCCTGTTCAGCAAAGTATTTAAGAGCTGAACTTCAAACACATGAATAGTTCCACTGCCTTCAGAGGGAATGCAGATGCTTAAGGTTAAACCCGTGGTTAATTACTTTACTCAAGGGACACTGTGTGATTTCTCTTGTGGCTTCATATTTTTTCAAATACAACACTGGATGTTCAGGAAATTATTCTTGTGGGAGATATATTTGGTTAGGAAAAATGACAGAGTACTGCCTTAATTTAGTTATGGTGGGCCTAGATTATTGTAATAGTGTTTTGATGTTTCTATTAACTATGTTGGAACAAAGGAGTGTAAGTATGTGCACAGATTATTTAAACTACTATAGCATAAGATTGTTAAGTATACTTTATTTTTGAATATTAGTGTTGTGCAAACTTTCCATAATGATACCCCAAACTAGGCAATGCAGTCCAGGAGGTGAAGGTTGTTGGAAATCAAAAACTCAGTTGAAGTCCATGTGATTTTGAATGAAGTGGGGCTTAGCACTGAGTAACTGTGGCTGAGATCCACTTTGTAGTTTGTTCAAATCTGAAACTGAAAGTTATATTGAAAAGATATGAACTCCCAAGAATCAAAAGTGAATGAAGGTTTGCAGAGTACTGAAGAATATGTATCTACTGAGTACAGGAGACGAACAAGTTGGCAAATAATGAGAGTGCATACCTAGCGAAAGCTGAGGCTCTTGCGGCAGCTAGGGGTACTTGAAACGAGATATTTAAAACATTTATCGTCATCAGCTGGAGAGCCACCCAGGAGTACCTGAATTTCATGAGACCACTGCCCAGGCCTTGTGAGCTGGGTTTTGACTTGAGCCCACTCTGCAAAATCACAGGGTGTAGACTCAAGTCACACTGGGGCTGGGGCACTGGCCCATCTCCAGCAAATTCCTAGGACCCGGGGTTCTGAGTGCTTGCTGGTCTGAATCAGACTGATTTGTCCATGGGTAGAAGCAAGGTTTGGGCTCAAACCTGGCTGAGAGTACAGTGTAGACATACCTTCAGAGCACTGTTATGTCCAATCTCCCTATTGGAGCAATGAGGGCCTACTCGAAGCCTTTGATTTCAGTGGGCTTTGCTTTGGCTCTTGGAAGAAAAAGCCTTTTCTAATGTGACAAGCAATCTCCTGCCTACCCACCTTGCTAGGGCAGGACTTCCAATATGATAAATTTATGACACAAATATCATTATACAGTAATGCAGCTCAAACCTCCAAATACCTCTTTGCCTGTTTTTGCATCTTGCTACATGAGACATCTCATTTATTTCACTCAGAGTACTTGCGGCTGGGCCAGGCAATAAGCAGTCCACGGGCCAGATGTGGTTTGCCAGAATTAGCCCCGGCAAGCCTCCTGCATGATGTTTCATGCATGTCCACAGGTAGAGCCACTCGCAGCTCCCCTCGGCCCTGGATTCCCATTCCCAGCCAATGGGAGGTGTGAGCAGCCGTACTTCTGAATATGAACATCATTATAGCACTGGAGGCCCACCAGAGGAGCTAACACTGGTGAGCTACATCCAGCTTATTGCCCACCCCAATTGGGAGAGTATGATACTGCTAGAAATTAGTATGGATAGCAGAGTCTGGCTCAGGATACTACACTCTTTCTTACCTTGGTTGTTTCATTTGTAAAATGCCTAGAAGGGTAAAAATCGTGCTCTGATATGTCTGATCTTAGCAAAAGGCATGGTGTGCCTCTAAGGCAGGGTTTCCCAACCTATGGGTCGGGACCCAAACAAGGGTCATGATTAGATTTGTTAAGGGTCACCAGCAGCTCGTATCTGCGTGTGGCTCTTAAAGACGCCATTTGCAGCTCCTTAAAGCTGCCACATCCAGCAGCTATCTCTATCAACAGAGAAGCAATTATGCATTACAAAGAACTTCTCCACCTTTGATATTTGTAGCCATCCCAGGCAAGCCACTTAATGGACTCTTGCAGTAAGTAATTTTCACCCCCCCCACCCTTCCCTGTTTGGTCCCCACTTCTGTTCTACGTAGCTGATTTGTCCTTTTTCATTTTTTGTTTGTATCTCCTTCCAGCCTCTGAGCGTGACCCCCCAGCCCTTGAGCGTGACACACCCAGCCCCTCCAGCTCTTGAGTGTGACTCCTCCAGGCCCTGAGAGTGATTCGCCCCAGCCCCTCCAGCCTCTGAGTTTGGGGTTTAAGCTGTGGGAGAGGTTTGGGGATGAGGGCCCTTCCCCCACCACAACTGAGATCAACTATAATAATAAAATAATTAACTAAAATAAACTTAGTTTTATTATTAATGTATTTTCCCTTTTTCTATGAAATAGCTACTATGAAACAGGAGGAGGTGTGATTTTTATATTCCTGCCTGAGGCACACAATTAGCTAGTTAAGGCACTGCTCCCCTTCCTCCCCATGCCTGGTTTTTGAATTGACTTGGTCATCAAGTCTTCCTGATTTGTCAAAATGTCCCGCCCCCAAAAAAAAGGTTGGAAACCACTGCTCTATGGTAAAAGGTGAATTGTGTTAGCTTAAGATATGTAAGGAATGTGGAAGCAGGAATTTGAGGAATGGGTTCTTTACAGATCACTTACTTGGAAGGGGAAGAGCTTCAGGGTGTGTCTATGCAAACAGATAGTTGCTTTCTTTGCAAGACCTGCTGGATAACACACAAAGCAGGGGGTTTCACCTATTGTAAAGTCACCACTTACGGTATCGTCCAGTGTAAGAGCTGTGGAATATCACTAATGCTTGAAATCCCTGTGGGGATACAGGGCAGTCATCATTGCTGTGTAAGATGCGGATCACATAGGGCTCCCCTCAGCATAGCACTGTGAAATAGAAGGGAGTGCTGTGTTCTTTTTGATCCTATAGCCATGAGTTTAGGCTGACTAGTTCTCTTTCTGTGTTCAAAGACAGGAAAAGCCCAGACCACTGCTAGGGTCTGTAGTTATTTGTGAGAATCTACCCTGGTGGATCCTACACTTCTTGTAACTAGGCCCAGATCTGAAGCTACAGAGAGATGAAGCCACGGGATTTTGCCTAGAGCCAAACCCACAAATCAACGGGTGCTGTGCAGTGGGTAAGCAACCAGCAAGAGTTCCTGCCTGGATGCAGCAAAAGTTTCCGTACTGATGTACCTGTGAAGTCTAGATTGGTATGGTCTGGACTGGACTGTGAGTGGAGAGCTGAGGCAGAGGTACATTCTATAAGCTGTTTCTCTCTCAGTCTCTGTGTTTGCCAGAGGGGAAGAACTGCCTTGCAGGCACCCAGCAGGTGGGTGAGATTGTCCCAGATTACTGGGTGGAGGCTTGAGCCGATTGGTTGCATTATTGATGGAATCCCCTAGGAACTGGAACTTGGCTGTTCTGGTGGTCACCTGCCATTGGTAGAAGGGTTACAGGTATAAGAATATTGTCACATATGGTGTTGCCAAAGGGTGACTGGCCCCTTTGAATGAAGTAGGGTCAGCTCCCTTATGCCAGGACTTGGGAGCAGCATTTAAAGGCTGTTAAAGGACAGGAAGAGACCCAGTGAATTGGAAGGGTGAGACAGAGAGAAACCCAGTAAAAAGAGCCCTGATGGGCAGGTCTCTCTGTGAATCAGAACGGACTGGTTCAGACAGGAAGGGCTGGCGTGAGCTGCCAGAGATGGTGGGAGTGGTGGACTCCAAGAAGGAAGCAGCCAGTAGTTCCTGGGAGAAGGCTGAAGGCAGAGAACAGCAAGAGGTGTTTGTTGGCTGACATCCCTGAGCCAGGGCTGGTGAAAGCTGAAGTCTGAAGGCAGAGCAGCTGAGGGAATTGCCTGCTGACTTTAAGCTGGAGTATCGGAACAGAGGTTGTAGAGGGCTGAAGGCTGAGGAGCAGTGGGCAAGCTGATATCTGATATCTCCAGGACTGGAGAGCTAGATTCAGAGGAGCAGTGTGAAGGCTGGGGAAAATAAGGAAGAGAGGCTGTGGGTGTTCCTGCTAGGCTGGGGTGTCTGTTCTGGTACTTGGATGTGGGGACTGCCAGAGAATTAGGTTGAAGGTGACCATGTGTGGCATTGTGGGGAGTTGCCTGACAAATTGTAGGGTGATATTAAAGATCATGTGGACTAGACTAATAGATTAACAGGATTTATATGGAGACTTGTATTATGAACTGTTTTGAACTTTGTTAATAAAATCCACATTGATGGACTAGAAGACAAGCTTGCATGGAGTTACTAGAGCTTCTGGAGAAGGGAAATTGAGGCAGATGCTGTGCTGTGGCCAATGGATAAGGGTGTGCCAGTTAGGGCCACCCAGATGACAGGTACATTATCTAGGCTTGCTATCTAAGTTCAATATATAATATGAATTTTCTGAAAAACAATGAAGTTCCAGGATTTGGTAGCCATATCTCAGGGTAAGCTTTAAGATACTTGATTGCACACAAGGGAATTATTCTAGACTTTGTTGTGTAAAGAGAATAATGAAACACTACTGCAGTAGTTAGGCTTATGAAAATGCATTCCAGTATAAAATAAATATAGGTCATCTTGGTCTCTTCTGTGAATTCTGTTCTCCAGTCTCTTTTTTGCATCATCAGCAGAGGAGAAGAACTTGGATTTATTGCCTTTTTGTGATTCCTTCAGCAAATCAGGAAAATAAAAAAGTTAATAGACTCATTTCCTGATTTTCGGTTTTTCATTTAACATGGAATCATACCAGCTGTGTCTACACGTGCACGCTACTTCGAAGTAGCGGCACTAACTTCGAAATAGCGCCCGTCGCGGCTACACGCGTCGGGCGCTATTTCGAAGTTAACTTCGACGTTAGGCGGCGAGACGTCGAAGTCGCTAACCTCATGAGGGGATCGGAATAGCACCCTACTTCGACGTTCAACGTCGAAGTAGGGACCGTGTAGACGATCCGCGTCCCGCAACGTCAAAATTGTGGGGTCCTCCATGGCAGCCATCAGCTGGGGGGTTGAGAGACGCTGTCTCTCCAGCCCGTGCGGGGCTCTATGGTCACCGTGTGCAGCAGCCCTTAACCCAGGGCTTCTGGCTGCTGCTGCTGCAGCGGGGGATTCATGCTGCATGCACGGGGTCTGCAACTCGTTGTCGGCTCTGTGTATCTTGTGCTGTTTAGTGCAAGTATGTCTGGGAGGGGCCCTTTAAGGGAGCGGCTGGCTGTTGAGTCCGCCCTGTGACCCTGTCTGCAGCTGTGCCTGGCACCCTTATTTCGATGTGTGCTACTGTGGCGTGTAGACGTTCCCTCGCTGCACCTATTTCGATGTGGTGCTGTGCAACGTCGATGTTGAACATCGACGTTGCCAGCCCTGGAGGACGTGTAGACGTTATTCATCGAAATAGCCTATTTCGATGTCGCCACATCGAAATAGGCTACTTTGATGTAGGCTTCACGTGTAGACGTAGCCATAGTGTGGAGCTGGTTTAGCTTAAGGGTACACTTCTGCTAAAGCTGGTTTCCAACAATTGTTTGTTAGTACAGTACTGCCAGCTCATAGTTCTAGAGCAAGGAATGAATATTAGAGTCACTTTTGCAGAGTTTTTTTAATTTAAAGTTGTCTTAACTCTGTCTTGCTTTCAATTCTTTTTTATTTTTCTTCCTGGAGGCTTAAAGCCTGAAAATCCTCCCTGAAGTATGGAAGATTTATTATTTTCTGAGTCATTTATTTACACAATGGAACACCGCTCAGAATATATGTGAACACCAGAATTCTGTTGTTCCTGTGTTTGCAGATAACATTGCTTTATGCTATAGTTTGTATAAGGGCACAGCTGGTGGTCCCCTAAGGACATTTGTCATCTCACTGGCAAAGCAAATTGGAAATAATTATGAGTTCTGTTGACACCTAATATATTGTGTGGTTTTTGACATGGCCCCTTTGGATTGGAGTCTACTGGCTCCTGCTCCAGGAGTCAAAAGCTTTTCTGTACTCACATGTACACACATATAACAGGACTTTGGTAAATCACTAGTGACTAGTGTAAAGCAAGTTGGCCAGATCCTCTGGCAGCAGCAGAGGGAGTTGGCTGCTGTCTCTAAGCTGTAGAGCTGGACCAAAGATTGTAGAGACTGAAGGCAGGGAAGGCAGATGGGTCACTGTATACAGAGGGTACAGTTACATTACAGCACTCTGACAAAAGTCACTGTCAGAAGAGATTTCTCAACAAAACTTCTGTTGGCAGAGTGCAGCCACACACAACCAGATGCTCACTCTGCTCTGTCGACAGAGCAGCCGACTGCCTGGCTGCTCTCTCGAAAAAACAGGCACCTGGAAGCACAGACAGATCCACAACTGTGGTCCATGGTTGTGGATGCCCTGTCTGTCGAGAGAAGGCCCCCCTCCAGAGCATCTGCACAGCTTGTTTGTGGACAGAATCTGTCGACAGCAGCATTATACCTCATGGCTGAGAGAGAGAATGCTGCCGGCAAAAGTACTGAGCTTTGTCCACAAACTGTTGACAAAAGACATTTTGTCTGTGGATGTTCTACCAATTTTGTCGACAAATCCGGGGTTTTGTCAGCAAAACTCTCTTGTGTAACTGTAGCTGGAAATGCTAGAACTGATGGGCCTAAGGCATAAGATACTAATGAATCTTACTTTAGGAGTATCGGAGGGGTAGCCATGTTAGTCTGGATCTGTAACAGCAACGAAGGGTCCTGTGGCACCTTATAGACTAACATAAAAGTTTTGAGCATGAGCTTTTGTGAGCACAGACTCACTTTAGGAGGACATTGATATTTAGTTAAACCACAAACATAGAGGTTATCACAAATTTACTCTAATTTTGGTTACTGCACTTTTTTGGGGGATGCCCAGCATCAGGCACTTGTAGCTACATCAAGTTGTTCACCGCTGTTTTTGGGAACCCAGAATTACAGGCCACTTTTGGAAACATCGTCTAACAGATGCATCCAATATTCCAGATGGAATATCCAGAGGAAGTTTGTGGCAGAGCTGGAACTAGAATTCAGATACTCGACTTTCAGTCCTTCCCCCTAAAGATGACACTTTGAAAGGGGTCTTTCCTCTTTTTGCCTTTCTGCACCATGATGAACCTGTAGAGGCCTGTTTCCACACATCCTGTTCCTTGCAGATGGAATTATCATCACACAGCCTGCCTGTGGGGCAATGTTTTTCTTCTCTTACTTTGACACACAAAGGAAATGTAATGGATTTTCCAGGACCTGTGGTAACGTGATCTATGTTGCATTACTGGGAGCCAAAAATGTTTCCAAAATTCGTGTTTATTGTCTGGCATGGCAGATGATTAAGTGAAAGGTAGTGTGTGTGCCGCTAGGCACTGAGGCAACAGAAGAACTTCCTTCAGAAAGAGAGGTCACCAGCTGGGCCTTCTGTATGGAAACATTGGCAAGGAGAAGGGTCTGATTAAAACTTAAATGGGCTTGTGTGTGTATCAGGCAGCTGGGGCACCATATATATGCATGAGACAGTAGAGGCCAAACAGATATGGAAAAAATCAAAAGTATTGCAACTTCTTGTAATCCATGTTAAAGCTGAATAGACTATATAGAGACCCCTCAGCCCAAAACAGGAAAGGTCTGATGGTGACGTGTTTTTAGAGAAAAAGCCTGGATTCTGGAACATACTTTTCCCTTTTTCATCAGAAAGCCATTTGGATAGGTTTACTTGTAAGGCACTAGTATCAGAGAGGTAGCTGAGTTAGTCTGTATCTTCAGACACCACAAGAGGTCCCATGGCAGCTTGTAGACTAATAGATATTTTGGAACATAAGCTTTTGTGGGCAAAGACTTGCTTTGTCAGATGCATCTGATGAAGCAGGTCTTTGCCCACGAAAGCTTATGCTCCAAAATATCTGTTAGTCTATAAGGTGCCACAGGACTGCTTGTTGTTTTTGTAGGGCCCTGCATATTATACCAGGATAACCTTGAGAAAGTAGGTTGGTTTGAATACAAATGGACAGCAAGAGAAGTATTTCACTGTCTTTGAATTTTGGTCCATTGGAATTGTGAATGTGATTTTATAGTCTGTACGTGGTCCTTCAATAAACTTAAATAACATTTGGCTTCTTATATACAAAAATGTACTTCAAGGTGAATGATTTTAGGCTTGAGGCTAATGGAATAAAATTCCAAAGTATATGTAAAATATTTCTTAAAGAAATAGTCTAGCTTCTCTGCTGTCTGTAGGTCAGCCAGTATCAGTTGCCCTTCCTTGTAATGCATCTTGCCATACTCATAGATCTTCAGATCTCAATAATGCTTATTTTCAGCAGAGCAATTATAGATGTTACCACACAAGTTAAAAAGAAATTTCTAAGGTCTCCTAAATTTTTTGGATGAAGTGCTTTAAAAAAGTCTGTTATGCTGTCTCTAAAATATTCTTTTATGCCTGGGTTATTTTGTTGAAGTAGCATAGTGATTTTGATCATGGTAACAATAACGTTTTGGAATTGTATACTCCTCCACACTCGTTCCTTAACTGATTTATCTTTATTGATGAATTCAAGCTGAAGCTTTTACAAGGGAGGGGAGAGATTTTCCCCTGTACAAGTCAGAAAAATGAAGCAGCGTGAGGTTTTGGGCATATATTTTTGAAGTGCCTGCTGATTTGGTGTGCCCAGTCAAGATGGCTACCATGCCCACCCAAAAGCTAAAAGTCCGCCCAAAGAAGTGGACATATTTGAAAATGGAGGCTTTAATGACTTACCTCAGGTATGTCTATACTTAGAGGGGGATCAGCGTGCCACGATCAATCTTCCAGGGATCGATTTTTGCCACGTGTGTGAAGACACAGCAAAATTGATCTATCTGGGCTCCACCATCGACACTGGTACTCCAAGCTGATGTGTAGAGTAAAGGATATCGGTGTGAGCCTGAAGATCCCTGATATACACCAAGGAAGAAAGTCGATCATGTTACATTGATTCTAGCTACGCAAATGGCATGGCTAGAAATACGTATCTGAGATTGACTTTGATCCCTACTGTAGACCAGGCCTCAGTCACATAACAGCATGTAGTAGATCTCGTAGACCAAACTCAGTGCTCCTGCCTCTCTCTCCCTCATATTTTACCTGCAAGACTATATTTATTAAGATGTAGGCTTTACTGAAGGCTTCAGACAACAGTTTGTTTCTGTGTAATCTGGGAACATTTGTAGGCCATAAATCTTCTGCATAAGAATACAGTGTTAACCCCTTCCTCCCACGCTTATGTTTTCTGGGGCTATGTCTAGACTAGAGGGATTTGTCAGCAGATGTTTGTGTTGGAAGACATCTTCCAACAAACCTTCTGTTGACAGATTGCAGCCAGACAGCAGGGCAGATTGCAAGAGCAATCTGCTCTGTTGACGGAGCAGCTGGACTGCCCGGCTGCTCTGTTGGCAAAACAGACAACCAGAAGCACAGCAGATAGGGTTACCTGGTGTCCCAGAAGCCCTTCCTGTTGACAGAAGGCCCTGTGGAACTTCTAGACCATCTTTTTGTTGTCAGATATCTTTTGACAGCGGGGTCCTTCCTTGTGGCAAGCGGGGTACAGCTGTCGACAAAAGTGCTGCATTCTGTCAATTTGCTATCAACAGAACGTCCTTGGGAATCTGGACATTCTGCAGGTTTTGTCATCAAAACAGCCATTTGGTGGACAAAACCCTCTCGTCTAGCCATAGCCTGGCAGAGGACACTTGTGTGCATTGATGTATGATGATTATCATGGGAACAATTTCATCTGTTTGTTGCTTGATACCAGATGTGCATTTGGGGTAAAATGTAGCACTCATTAAGATAGTCTGAAAAATACTTGTACCATAAATTAAAAAAAATCACATAAATGGCCAGTTTGCACTTTTACAATTAGGTCTTATGTCCAAATGCACGATCACTTGATTTCTTAAGGCACGTCCTTTGTGGAAGGAGCTTTTCAGTAATGAATGAAACTGTTTTCTATATTGACCCCATGCAGTGCCTAATTATAGACCAACAGCGATAATAATGTATGTATAAAATATTCTTCTTGGGGAGATTATATTAAGCTTGCCATGTAGTTAAATTCATAGAATACTTTCAGAAAGAGTGTGTCTGGTGCTGAGCCTCCTACAGGTTCTACAAACTGAGGACCCGGCCTTAGCATGCAGTGCTGTGAAGTTAGCTTTTAGAATGCAGTGATGGAAAACAACCATGTTATCTAACAATGATGCCTTTCTTCTGCTAGTGCACAGCTAGAGAATAGTATATAAGCACCATCAGGAATTTTTGTACAAGCCCAGGTACAAATCCTTCACATGATATTTTGTCTGGTATGCTTTATGCAAAAAAAAAATCTGTTTCTTAACCTGTTTTAAGGTTTCTTTTTCATATATCTGTTTTGGATGTGTAAAGTTCACTTTAAATTGTAATAATTTTTGGGCACAGTCCATGGCCCTTGTCTGTTTAGGAACATAGAGAGCAGTAGAAACTGCACCACTGAGCAAGGCGAATGCAAGTCTTAGGTTGCTGTATAATTCTCCAGCCCCAAACTAAGGATTGAACCTGATTTTGTTCTCCATTCCCCTGATGACAGTAAGTGATGGTCAGGGAACCAGGGGGATGATTTCAGACAAGGCAGTGCCTGTAGAAAGGGAAGGGAATTACTTGTTAGTTGCATGACAGTCAGCAAGGCTGAATAGATCAATTGACCCCTGGAGTTATGTTCTAAGTTAGAGCTCCATTGCAGAGTTGCCACATGAGGTAGATAGGGAACATGTTAAACATGAGAAAGCTACGCCATTTCACTTTAAAGTATTGATGTCCTTCAAGCAGCCATTTCCTATACCTCCCCTGAGCTTTTCAATCAGGAGGGTAGCAAGGGTTCCTGCTCTCTCAGGCTACGTCTACACGTGCAGCCAACATCGAAATAGCTTATTTTGATGTTGCGACATCGAAATAGTCTATTTTGATGAATAACGTCTACACGTCCTCCAGGGCCGGCAACGTCGATGTTCAACTTCGACGTTGCTCAGCCCAACATCGAAATAGGTGCAGCGAGGGAACGTCTACACGTCAAAGTAGCACACATCGAAATAGGGATGCCAGGCACAGCTGCAGACAGGGTCACAGGGCGGACTCAACAGCCAGCTGCTCCCTTAAAGGGCCCCTCCCAGACACAGTTGCACTAAACAACACAAGATACACAGAGCTGACAACTGGTTGCAGACCCTGTGCCTGCAGCATAGATCCCCAGCTGCCGCAGAAGCAGCCAGAAGCCCTGGGCTAAGGGCTGCTGCCCACGGTGACCATAGAGCCCCGCAGGGGCTGGAGAGAGAGCATCTCTCAACCCCCGCAGCTGATGGCCGCCATGGAGGACCCAGTAATTTCGACGTTGCGGGACGCGGATCGTCTACACTGTCCCTACTTCGACATTGAACGTCGAAGTAGGGCGCTATTCCTATCTTCTCATGAGGTTAGCGACTTCGACGTCTCGCCGCCTAACGTCGAAGTTAACTTCGAAATAGCGCCCGACGTGTGTAGACGCGACGGGCGCTATTTCGAAGTTGGTGCCGCTACTTCGAAGTAGCGTGCACGTGTAGACGCAGCTTCAGGGAACAGAACCTGCTGTAACTCAACATGGGGAAGAAAGGGGGTTCAGCTTATGGGCTACATCTACACTAGCATTACTCTTTCGAAAGAGGCCTGCAAATGAAGGAAAAAAATAGGAAGAAGGGTTCTTTCGAAGTGGGGTCTACACTGCATTTCTTCTTTCAAAAAAACTCTTTTGAAAGAAGAATATGCAAATTAGGTACCAGATATGTAAATCTGCCTCATTTGCATGCCTCTTTCGAAAGAGGAATGATCATGTAGACGTACCATGCTGAGGGCAGGTAAGGAGCAAAGGGAGCTTGTCTGCATAAAGGTTCCCAGTAACTCATTGTTTCTACTTCATGTTTTAGGAAAAAGTTGGCAGAGGCAGCCAGGCACAAAACGGGTGGGTGTGTGAGAGTGCGGGGGAGAAAGGGAGAGGAGGAATGACTGTGTCATCAAAGGAGTAGGTGCATAATGAGCATTGAGCAATGCTGCAGGCTGGATTTTAGTTGATAAGAACCAATCATTTTTGCCCCCATTCCTGAGTCTAAAAATGATGACATCTGCCACTCACTCCTTTTGTTTCATTCATTTCAAAACCTAATGTAACTGTGGAGAAAGTCCTGAACAGCACAAGCCTGTGAGAACTGCAAAGGCTTTTGGAAAATGCATGCGTTAACGCACGCTTCCATCTAATGGAATAACTGTGCTTTCTTTTTAGTGTTAAGCCTGTGAATTAGAGAAGAGATTGGTAAAATGTAGCAAGTTCTTCAAATATCTGTCATTTTCCTGGGCATTATCCTGTGCATGTTAATTAAGTCACAGTCAGAATGAAGGGATTAACTAAGTGTGGCAATTATGTCTATTGCACTTTGTGGCTATGAGGAACTAATATTACATGAGTTTGCAGTCTAACTGCCTGAGAAACTCACTTTGGATAGCAACATACTGAGAACCATTAACAGCCATAGAAGGCTGTAGGTTAACAGTCAATACTGGATGTACGCTGCATCATAAAATTATCATGCAAACTATTTTCTCATATTCTAGGCTGCATATTGTAAAAATAATTACATCAGGGATTGTTTTCACCTTCTGTTTTACAAAGAGAATGGGTTGCTAATTACAAAAGTGGAATTACTCTAGTTAATTAATCTGCATTGGTTTGGGGGTGTATTGTATTTTCTTTGTAACACTGATGCTACATCTACACTAGCCCAAATCTTCAAAATGGCCATGCAAATGGCCATTTCGAAGATTACTAATGAGGCGCTTGAATACATATTCAGTGCCTCATTAGCATGCTGGAGGCCGTGGCTCTTCGAAATTGCTGCTTTTCGCTGCCATGCGACTTGTCTAGTCCGTCCAACTTCAAAATCCCCTTATTCCTATCTGCTTATGGATAGGAATGGGGCTCTTTTGCAAATTTGGCTTAATCTAATTCTTGACTGCCCCCCCCACCCCGCCCCGCCCCGCCCCGCCCTGCCCCTCTGCTCTCTGCTTTGCTCACTTGATAATTTTTTTTCTGATTTGTCAACCTTGATTACTATTTTTGGTTCTCTGTGCCTTAAATATTGAGTCTCTTCTGGTATGGCGATGGTCTGAAGAAGTGGGTGTGTACTACCAAAGCTCACCTAATACATTATGTTTTTAGTCTTTAAAGTGCTACTTCACTGCTTTTTTGTTTTGATAGCATATAGACTAGCACGGCTTTCTCTCTGTTACTATTCAGAAAAAGAAGTAAGCAAATTTTGAGTAAAGGGAATTACCTTCCAGAACTATGTGCTACTGCAGAACATGGCTCAAGGAAATGATTGCCGATTCCTATGTAGTTCAAGGTCTCTGTGCCTTGTGAATCCCCTCATGCCTGTATTTGCCTGTGTCACTGGAAGATAAGAAAGGCATTAGGAACACAGCTTCAATGCTTTCTCCAAGGTAGGATTTGACCCTCTCTTCAGTTTGGATAAGTGTGAACTCATTGGCCACAAGCCCATTTCCTCTCTTGTTCAGTAAACCTTCAATTTAATGGCCCCTGATGTAATGGACTTCAGCAATAATGGCTGCTGCCTGCCAGCCCCACTGCCCGTCCCCCTAAATAAATGCCGGAGACTCACCAGAGCCACTGCCAGTGCTGGAGGAGCTGCCAGAGCAGCTGGGGCTGCTGGGGCTGGAGGGACCACTGCAGCAGTTGGGGCCACTGGGGCCAGAGGAGCTGGGGGGGAGGCTGCAGTGGGGCACAGGAGCTCTCTTCCAGCAGCCCTGTGTGCATGGAGCATGTTGGCGCCGGCCACTGCTGCCTGCAGTGGTGCTGAGCAGCAGCCATGGTGCTGGAGTCTCTGCCCACTGGCAGGCTGGGGGTGGCCAGGCCCTACCTTTGTGTGGGCGGCTCAAAGCCAGGGGCTGGAGGAGCCGTAATGCTGAGAGCTGCAGGAAGTGGAAGGAGCCAGGCTGGCATTCAGCTCCTCTCCTGGGAGAGGGAGATGGAGGTGTGAGGGGAAGAATGGGGCAGGAGGGCGAGTTAAAATGGGGGAAAAGGACAGGAGTGAGTGATGGACTGGGAAGGTCAGTGCCTCATCACACAGTATAACCATTTGGACATAACAGACACTCCTTCCCGCGGTTAGTTCATTAAATCAAGGGTTTACTGTATATTACATCTCAGGGGTGCTGGAACCATTTTTGGAGTGGGGGTGCTGACGTGTGCACCTCTCTGTGACCCTCAGTGCTCCTTAGAGCTCAGGCTGGTGGCTGGCAGGATCCCAGGCCTGGGGTTGGGGACCTGGAACCGGCAGCAGATTCTTCATGTGCAGGGCAGGGCTGGTGTCAGAGCAGGACCTGGGGTTGGCAGCAGAGTGCCCAGGCAACAGTGAGCCAGTGGCTGGGACTCTGGGTAGCAGAGGTGCAAGACTTTAAGAACAGGATAGATAAATGGCTATCAGGGATGGTCTAGACAGTACTTGATCCTGCCATGAGGGCCAGGGGCTGGAATCGATGACCTCTCAAGATCCCTTCCAGTCCTAGTATTCTATGATGGGTGACCAGGATGCTGGGTGCAAATCTTGGAGGTTCTGTAACCCCCACGCTTACATCCCTACTTCCCATACCTATATTACTTCTAGTCACAGACAGCTGTGGTCGTGACTTCCCCTGTGTCAGACTGGGGATGCAGAGCTGCATTGCCAGGCCTTTCTCCTATCACAGAATTAATAAGACAGTACTTTCATTGCTTTGTAGATTTACCTTAATATGGGAACTAACTCAGGGTTTACCTCTTTTTAAAAATGCTGCTGCCTGCCTGAATGCCTTTTCTCCCGGTAAGTAAAGTTTCCCTGAAATGCCACACATCAATGTTCAAAACAGATGCTCCTCCAAGTACGCCATTTACTAGTTCCCATTTTATGACATAAATATAACAATGAATATGAAAGGCAGAATTTTATGTGCCTCCCATTTCTTCATCAACGTGCAAATAAAACTACAGTAAACTCTTTGCTATCTGGCATCCAGGGGGCTGGGAGGTCGCTGGATAATCAAATATTCTTGATAACAGAGAGCACACACACTGGGTGGGACAGCAGAGAAGCCTGCTGGCTGCACTCACATGCAGCATCAAGGGACTCAGGGACACAGAGGGAGTGTGTCTGTGAGCCTTGCGGGTGGCTGGGGTGGAAGCAGGGGGGTCCCAGGTGAGAGGCAGCCTGGAGAGCAAACATGAGTGGCTCTCCCTGAGGAACCACACACCCCTGAACTGTGGGGCCTGCAGTTAGGGCTGCTCAGACATGCTGGGCCACAGTAGCCGTGTCTACACATGCACGCTACTTCGAAGTAGCGGCACTAACTTCGAAATAGCACCCGTCACGGCTACACGTTTTGGGCGCTATTTCGATGTTAACATCGACGTTAGGCGGCGAGACGTCGAAGCCGCTAACCCCATGAGGGGATGGGAATAGCGCCCTACTTCGAAGTTGAACGTCGAAGTAGGGCACATGTAGACGATCCGCATCCTGCAACATCGAAATAGCGGGGTCCGCCATGGTGGCCATCAGCTGAGGGGTTGAGAGATGCTCTCTCTCCAGGCCCTGCGGGGCTGTATGGTCACCGTGGGCAGCAGCCCTTAGCCCAGGGCTTCTGGCTGCTGCTGCCGCAGCTGGGGATCCATGCTGCATGCACAGGGTCTGCAACCAGTTGTCGGCTCTGTGGATCTGGTGGTATTTAGTGCAACTGTGTCTGGGAGGGGCCCTTTAAGGGAGCGGCTGGCTGTTGAGTCCGCCCTGTGACCCTGTCTGCAGCTGAACCTGGCACCCTTATTTCGATGTGTGCTACTTTGGCGTGTAGACGTTCCCTCGCAGCGCCTATTTCGATGTTGTGCTGCGCAACGTCGATGTTGAACGTCGACGTTGCCAGCCCTGGAGGACGTGTAGACGTTATTCATCGAAATAGCCTATTTTGATGTCACTACATCAAAATAAGCTACTTCGATGTAGGCTTCACATGTAGACGTAGCTAGTGAGGGCTTCGGGATGTCTGAGGCAGCCTGTCTGTTCTGGCAGCTGCCACTTGTCCATGCTCCCAGGGGTCATGCCAGATCCAGCCGCACTGAGGAGACTGCCCTGCTGCGTGGGCTCCCCAGCCAACAGTGAGCAAATGGGTCCCTGCATTCCCTGTCACCCATCTAGCTACTGCATTTCCTCTCAGCGTGTGCCTGGGGCCCTGCTCCCTGACCTTCATGTCCTGGCCCTTCTCCCTGACTGACCCAAACGCGAGCATCAGGGAGTGCACTGCAGTGATCCCCAGCACTTGTGCTTGGGGCCTTGCTGTTACCCATCCCCCAAGCACTCATGACCAGTGCCCGGTTCCCTGAGCCCCTCCCACACAGCAAGTGTCCGGGCTCTGCTCTGTGTCCCTGTGTGCTGCGTATGAGTACAGCCGGCAGGCTTCTCTGCCCCCTCTGCGTTCCTGCCTGGTTTTCCCTGACCAGAGCTACTTGGCTCTGAAGTAGGCCAGTTATTTGAGAGTGCCTGTTACTCAAATACCAGTTAAACAAGAGTTTACTGTGTAGCATAAAGAACGGCATGTTTTTCACAGGATTATTCTCCCTGTTGTATAGTGCACTTCTTGTTTAAATGAATCATCCTCATACTTCCGTAAACTCACATCGCATACCTCTTACTTGCACTGCATACGTGCAATTGATCAGTGGTTAATTTGCTTCATAGTTGCTGTACAGTTTCCTTACTTCAGCCAGCACACCACGTTTTAGATCCGTCTCCTGGGCCAGGTTTTCAGTTAGTATTAATGACTTCACTGAAGAAATGGAATCACACTAATTTACAGCATCAGAGGATTTGGCCCCCCCTTCCTAAGCAAAAGCTTATAAAATAAGACATAGTAAAAAGCAGTGATTTTTAACAATTATTTATTTGCTTCTTTTTTCTGTTAATACACTTATCTAAGCATATGAGCACTTCAATATGGAAACGTACACCAGAGTTAACAAAATATCAGCATCAAAACTCAACAGCAATTTGCCTCCAGTCAGCCTGTCTCCTCAGAAACAGTCTGCTAGTGCACCCTGAAATTAAAAAAAACAAAGGGTTTATTCAGATAAGTGGGAATAGGATCAAGATTCAGAGGGTTTCTTCTGAGAATACCTGATCTCCAACCCTCCTGGTGAATGCATCCGGGGGCTCCGATCTTAAGATCTCAGCCTGACACACACACTGGACTGGAGCAGGTGGTGCTGTACCAGGAGAACCTGAGGGACTCATTTCCTTAAGCCAGAATGTGAAGTGTTATGTGGATCATCTCCTCTGTCCAGGTTTTAAGGTACTAGCACAATGTTATTTTGACTCAAAGCACTGCAGTGTCAAGGAAGCAGTAAAGTAGCACTTTAAAGACTAACAAAATAAATTATTAGGTGAGCTTTTGTGGGACAGACCCACTTCTTCAGACAATAGCCGTATCAGTCTGTTCTGGTCTGGCTATGGTCTGAAGAAGTGGGTCTGTCCCACGAAAGCTCACCACCTAATAAATTATTTTGTTAGTCTTTAAAGTGCTACTTTACTGCTTTTTTTTTGTTTTGATAGCATATAGATTAGCATTTTCTAGGGGATATGGCTCTACATTCATTAGATGACTTTTGCCAGACATTCTACTACCACAAGGAAATAGACAATTACTTTATCATAGTCACTTTTTAAAGATCCATCGTAGATCATCCCAGTTGTTAGAGCCTGGAAGTTCTGTTAGAATGGAGTTTCCATTCAGTTCTTATCTCATAAAGCAAAAAGCAGCCTTCTTCCCACCCCTCACTTTAGTTAGCTCAATTTATTGAGATTTGTTATGACTAATTTTGTTCCAAAAGACATTCAGAGCTTGTGGTCTAATTCTCTGAATTACCATAGAAGGGAGATTATTCCTGGTATGCAGATTTAGTCCTGAACAGCAGCATTCAGATCAGGATGAGAGTGCTCAGGTCTGGGGTTTTGGCTCAAGTCCAACCCTCCTGCTTTGTATAAATAACATTCCAAGGCAGTATGCAGCTCACTCTGACCAGTTGAGTCAGATTCTTGCCCAGCTGATGCGGAGGAAGGACACCACACTTAGGTCTGAGTAGGACCAGATGCTGCTTCTCCCTTTAGAAAGGAAATTACAGTCTACATAACAGGAGATTGGCATAGTCAACCTTAAAGGATAAGAGGTTTCATGTTTTGCAGGAACAAACTGACATGGACAATGTTCTTCCTCCAACACACAGAACCTATCTTCGGTACAAGCATCTGAGGGGGGACTTCACTGTGAAGCCTGTGGGAATCGGAGAAGAGGGGCAATTTTTTTTTCCGTGCTATGCGGTTGGTTAGTGTAGGAACAGGCTGCTGCCGTTTTGTTACTATTTTTATGAGCTGTATATACTATTCATGTCAGAGTGCCTAGAACTTGGAAGAGGCATTTTTGTTTATTGTTTAAACTGAAAAAATAGATAACAATTTGTTTAGTGTTGCACTGATTTCAGGAACAAGGAAGATTAAACTGTGAGTTGTTGAAAGGTGGCATCCTGACAACAACATAGCACAACGGCCCTTGAGACATATTTTTGTTGGTGTCCGTGTGCAGTGTTGCCAGATTCCAATGGTTTCTTGTCCACGTAGTACTTTTTTTACCACTACAGGTTAAAAGTCTGTCATCCGTCACCTTCGGGACCCGACTGGTGCCAGATGACAGAATTTGCCGGATGACAGGTCAACATTGTCCAGCACATTACCAACACTTTCACTTCTTACTTCTTCCTACAGTAATCAAAAGTTTCTTTCCAATTAGTCTAATAATGAAAAATAAGATCTAGGGATGCTAGGAATATTATTTGAAATATATTTGAAATGAATTGCTTTATTTACCTATATGCTAACTTATTAAGGATAGTAAGAAGATTGGGTGAGCTTCTTGTATTATTCAGGAGGTCAGACTAACTGACCATAATGATCCCTTCTAGGCTTGAATCTATGAAAGCATAGGCATCCGTTGTTTCTTTATACGATTACTTCAAAGTAAAGAATTTATGCAGAAGACAGGTTTGGAAACCCACTCCCCACCCCAAAAAAAAACCCAACAACAACACACCTTGTTAATACAGGTAGAAAAACCTTTGTTCTTCCAAGTGATCATTAATATTTATTTTTGTAGATGTGAATTAAACTAATACTTCTCTTGGGAGAATGGATGTAGGTAAACACTATGAAATTTTATTAGACACAGAGAGTGTATGAGACAAGTGAAAACTAGGACTAGCAATTACTCTGTTCAGAGAAACTATATACCAAGCAAGCAACCAGCTACAAAATAGTAGTGCTTTAAAAAGAGAAGGGTGTTTTGGGTCAAATCTAAAAGTGAATGACTTTAAGATACTAAGAAACCACATGTAAATACAAATCCAGTGGAAATAAAAGTAATAGATGCTAAGACTCATGGATAGATGTGTAACAAGTATTACCGCAGGAACGACTCTACTATGCAAGTGTGAAATCCAAGAGCTGCATGAATTATTGGGTTATGGAAGTACAGTTCCAGTTAATAGGTACTCACCAGTAAAACTAATATGATTGTTTTATAGCTCCCGGTTGGCAATCCTCACTTCAGATCTCTTAGCCACTATAACTTGCTGTGCTGTGGCATGCTATGTATGCCGAAGCTACTTGGCTCAAAATAGCCTGAATGTGGTGACTTTCCAGACATGCTGGAAAAGATACCTGTTTCCACAGTTTTTTGGAGAGAGCTGCAGGTATGCTTCTCCTTGATGGTGACTGAATGTATTTCGATAGAACTGATTATATTAATGTTTCATAATTTAATTCTATTTATTATTTTTTCTAGAGTCTTAGATGGGTATTTTTATTTTAAATTTAAATAAATATGAGGGTCACAAAGTTATTCATCCAGAAAATGTACCTTTCTGTCAGGTTAATTTCTTCTGTGTAAATAATCCTTTTAATAAACTCAGTTCCTTTGCTCTACATATCAAAATAATTCTCGTAAATGACAGTCAGTGGATCCCACAAGTGTGTGAAACACAGCCAGCATTGGGACCAAAATGAGAGAGATCTCAAAATGGCCAGGTTCTGTACCTGGATCCTCAAGTGCTTGTCACTTGTGAGGTAACTCCAATTTTCTGGTTGCAGAAGTGATGGTCCGCTTTCTCCATTATGTGGGTGCAAGTTACCCAGAAATGCTTTTTCTTTTAAAGGTGTCAGTTTCTTCTTCAAGCTCCTGATGATACTTGTTGTTCTGTTCTGGTGTGTTTTGATACCTCTGCCTGCCTCAGGAAGCCCTCTTCAATAGTGTTCTGTATGGCATAGGAGTTGGCTCATGTCAGTGTACTAGCATAGATGGACGCAGGTTATCAGAGGCAGTAGTGGATAAGGGTAAACTTGGTATCTCTGAAAACTCTATCCACCCTGCTCCCCAAGTATTTCAGTGGCGTGTATTGGGGAGCAGGAGTTTGCCAAAGGATAAAAGGAGGGAAGAGTGAGAGAGGCACTAGCTATATCCTCGCAGTCAACAGTGTTCAGCTGTAGCTGGTGCTCTTAGTTATAACGTACTGTTACTGCACCCAAATGTTCGCTGGTGTGTGATCAGGGATATGAATAAAACATGGTTTCATTCAAGACTCACAAAAGCAGATATGCTTCCAGAGGGAAAAAAAATAGAGAAATCAAGGGAATGCATTCCTCCTGATCACCATAGGGTAAAGTACAGTTAATTATCTGCTTTTGGATGGCTATACATACCAGTGAAATTCAAGAGTGTATTGCTTTGCAAAAACAGATACCCTTCCATGACAGTTCTATACAACAGGAATAAATTCAGAAGTAAAACTAGGACAGAAAAACTGCTGTAGAGATCTGGAAAAGTGAACTGTGATAAACATTAAGCTAAGTTTCAGAGATGCTGATGTTGAAATATTTGAGTAAATGTATGTGCTAGTTTAAAATAAATCTGAGGAAAAGAAGCGAAGAGAAATGATGCTACAGACAGATGAAATACTAGAGCATCCATGAGACATTCTGGGAACTGGCTTGTTTACATGGAATAGAAATGAGTATATTATTACAAGAAATTTGAAGTAGTCTTAACACCAAAAGCAACATTTCAGTAAAAAAAAAAAGAAAAAAAAAGAATAGATAAAGCAATGCATTTTTATACAGCTACTTAGAAGTGATTTCAAATACATCTAGATATGCTAATTAATAAAGCTGATATGTCAAATGGAAACGAGGTTGATGATGAAGAGTGTCTTAGCTGTGGATTCTGTTCCTAGTTGTACCACAGAATTAAGTCAAGAATTTTAAAAATTGTCTCTAATATTTGGCGTCTAAGTGCCCAGATGCAACAAGGTAAAAGGATCTCATGGGCAGTTATTTTAGATGTGTCTCAAGATGGTTACTTAGGTCCAGTGTTTCTCAACCAGGGGTACATGTACCGTTGTGGGGGGTACATCGAGGTCTTCCAGAGGGCACATCAACTCATGTAGATATTTGCCTTAGTTTACAACAGGCTACATAAAAATACTAAAGTTGGTTCAATCTAAAAGTTCTTTCAGTTGCTTGTTTCCGTTGCTTCATATGTCTTACACTGAAATGTAAGTACAATATTTCAGTTCCAATTCATTTATTTCATAATAAGATACTGGAAAGTCATCAGGTTTTCAGAAGAAGTCTTCTGTGATATTTTTGCCTGTTTTTGTAAGTAGTTTTTAAGTGAGGTGTAACTTGGTGGTATGCAAACCAAGGATATAATAATCTGGAAAGGTGGAATGGCATTTGTTTCAAGACCTCAAATTACTTTAGGACCATGTTTCTCAACAGGTGGTACTCATACCATTAGAGGTAGGCGAGAGAAGTCTGGGGGATACTTATAATTTTTTAAAGGGGTACTCTATAAAAAAGATTGAGAAACACTGCCTTAGCCTAAAGGTAACTCAGGTTGTGACTAAATATCAGTATATACTTTCCTAAATTTTGGCTTGACTGCATGATCTTGAGCAAATTATTTTAGGCCAGAATTTTCAGAAGTTGGTGCCTCCATTTTTGTTAACTAAACTGAGACTCTTTGGACCTGACTTTTAGAGGCACTGTGCACTTCCTCCTCAGATTCACTTGAATATGTGCTGTGGCAGTTCAGCATTTCTAAAAAATCAAGATCAAGTTGGCTCCAGTTGAGCCATCACAAACAATGCCTAGTTTCAAAATGTTCCTTAATCTCTATAGCTACGTCTACACAGGGATGCTACATCGAAATAGCTTATTTCGATGTAGCGAAATCGAAATAAGCTATTTCAATGAATAGTGTCTACACATGCTCCAGGGCTGTGCCATCAACATTCAATGTCGACGTTGGGCAGCACTACATCAAAGTAGGTGCTGCAGGGGAGTATCTACACACCAAAGCGGCCCACATCGAAATAAGGGTGCCAGGAACAGCTGCAGACAGGGTCACAGGGCGGACTAGCACTTCCGGGGCAACAGCTAGCTGCTCCCTTAAAGTGCCCCTCCCAGACACACTTGCATTAAACAGCACAAGATCCACAGAGCCAACAACTGGTTGCAGACCCTGTGCATGCAGCATGGATCCCCAGCTGCAGCAGCAGCAGCCAGAAGCCCTGGGCTAAGGGCTGCTGCACACGGTGACCATAGAGCCCCGCAGGGGCTGGAGAGAGCGTCTCTCAACCCCTCAGCTGATGGCCGCCATGGCGGACCCTGCTATTTCGATGTTGCGGGATGTGGATTGTCTACACGTGCCCTACTTCGGCGTTCAATGTCGAAGTAGGGCGCTATTCCCATCTCCTGTTGGGGATAGCGACTTCGACGTCTCGCCGCCTTACGTCGATTTCAACTTCGAAATAGCGCTCGCCACGTGTAGACGTGGCGGGTGCTATTTCGAAGTTGGCATGGCTACTTCAAAGTAGCCGGCTTGTGTAGATGAGGCTTATATGACTTAATTTCCTTAACTGTAAAGTAGGAACAGTAATACTACTTATCTCACTTGTGTGCTGTGGAACTTTACAACTTTTTTATATGCTCCAATAGGAGATACTGTATACCTTGGAGGAGTATTGTTTAATTGTACATACACAGATAGTTAAAATGTCATTTTAAGATATTCCATATGTTGAATGTTATAGAGGAAAACAGCTTCTTAGATTTCAGATTCCACAAATTATTTGCTCATGTAACTTTTTTAACATAGTCACATTAAAGTGCTTTAGCAATTTTTTTGACTTTTATATTAACGTGAATAATTAATTACAGCATGTATCATGCAAATGTAAAATAGGCTAACCCCCTTATTAACAATTAACATGGTGAATTAATTAACACATACCTCATTTTATCTCAAATTCACCAAATGAATAGAGAAAAAAAGCTACAAATTAAACATATTTGAGGAGGTTCACGTTAGTTTATTAACATTAGTATCCTCATACAGTATCTTCATTTCTGCTAGTGAGTCCCGTTAAAAATCGGACATCTGTGGCACCCTTACCAATAAGTGAATACCTAAAACATTCAGAAATTGCTTGACAATGTCATATATTTTATCCACATGTCTAACCCAAATTTTTTCAAAGTAAAACCTTGACTATTTTATGATTCATAATAATAATGGTGCATCAACTACTACTGCATGATAGAAAACCAAAGTATAGGAAAAACAGCAAAACAGAAAAATACTCTGCCATGCCTAGAAGTTTCATCAGTCTAACTCAAAACTCTAGAGGATGGTTGAGAGAGTAAAATTCCTTTTTGTCTGTAATGTGGGTTGTGTCTGTTTTGGTGATCTAGACGTAAAAGATTTCCTTATGAATTCCCTCAGCCACATTTCTAAATATAGAAGTAAAACTAGACAAAACTGCTTGAAAAACTCTAAAAGTAGCATAAACTTTCTGCATTTTTTAAAGAAAAATTGTGAACAAGATTAAATGTATTAGTATTTTAGAAAGCTGAGTGAACACGAATTTACTGTTAAATCACTAAAAAAAATCATAATTTTTGGGAGCATAAGGTAGAAGAAAATGGGATTTGGAAACCATTTACAGACTGTTGATATGCATAAAGCTGTGATGCCACAAGCTCTTTGGTAACTATGGAGATACATATGCAGTTAATTAAAGCTTGGTTACTAATAAGAGAGAGTTTAAAGTGACAGTGGAATCTGAAACTAAACAAAAAGAAGGAACAATTTGACGTTGATGATAACACCGGGTGGTTTTGTTGATGTACTATAACTGAAATACAATGAAGGTATAGTCACTAATGAGAGATTTAAATTAGGGTACTGTTATAAAAAATCAGACTTCAGTTTTATGACAGCTCTTATAAAGTTAGAAACATGTCTGGTTGAGGCAGCATATGCCAAAGAATGAATATTATTGAGACCACATTTTACTATATTTGTACATTTAAATTCCTAGGAACAGGCAAATCCAGCCAAAGTAAGGGAGATTGTTCTCTTGCAGTGTGCACAGAAAGCAAACATGAAGTAAGGAGAAGAGACTGAACTCTAATGGCTATCATATCTTGTCCTCTTGCTACTGATAATTCTGTGGAAACAGGTAGCCTTAAATATGCAGTATGGCTTTGCCACACATGTTCTGTTGGTTCAGAGGGGTAGCCATATTAGTATGTAACTTCAGAAACAACAAGCAGTCTTGTAGCATCTTACACGCTAACAAATGTATTAGGTCATGAGCCTTCGTAAGTGCCTTTCATGTACTAAAGCTCATGACCTAATAAATTTGGTAGTCTCTTAAGATGCCACAGAACTGCTAGACGTTCTATTATTATAAATGTTGCAAATTGTCCTCTAATTTTCCTCATGCAACTTACTTTCCAAAACTTTGGCTTGACTGCATGATCTTGAGCAAATTATTTTAGGCCAGAATTTTCAGAAGTTGGTGCCTCCATTTTTGTTAACTAAACTGAGACTCTTTGGACCTGACTTTTAGAGGCACTGTGCACTTCCTCCTCAGATTCATTTGAGTATGGGCTGTGGTAGTTCAGCATTTTTAAAAAATCAAGATCAAGTTGGCTCCAGTTAAACCATCACAAACAATGCCTAGTTTCAAAATGTTCCTTAATCTCTATATGACTTAATTTCCTTAACTGTAAAGTAGGAACACTAAGACTACTTATCTCACTAGTGTGCTATGAAACTTTACTACATTTTTATATCCTCTAATAGGAGATATGTACCTTGAGATGCACATTTTACACAAGTAATTGAGACAGACCCTCAGTTACATTATCTTTACATATTAATTTTCATTTCCATACACACACACAAGGGTTTTGTGCTATAAGTAGATGTGCATGCAACTTTGCAAAGGAAAATTTAGAGGTTCCTTCTGTACCTTATCTCTGAGTCCTTGTGTCTGCACAAAAGGTGCATTACTTCAATAATAACACACCTAGTTGAATGTGGGTATACCTATACAAAGGTGCGTCATACTAGCACAGCTTAGATCTTGTCCACACTTGCCTTTACCACTGGTGTACTTCAGCTAAGCAAATTGTGTAGCTGAAGTTGACATACCTACTGCACTGTCTTCTATGTGGTGGAGTCAAAGGGGGCTACTCTCCCATTGGTGTCAGCTATTTTTCTTGTTTTGCTGGAGTAGTGACATAGATGAGAGCTCACTGGGAGATCGATTTATTGTGTCTTCATGGCGGAATAAATCGACACCTAGTGGAATGATCCCTGTTATGGACGTACCCATAATTCCATCTGGAAAGAGAAATAAGATACACTGGGTTAAGGTACTGCTGGAGTTATTTTTATTTAAATATGTTATGTGAATTAAATGCTTGTAAATATTTAAGTTTGAGCTGAAGTAGGAGAAATAAAACACAAGAAATTAATTGGATATCAGGTGATATTACCCAGAAACTAATTTAACCATATAGTGCTTCATTTAATCCAGAGGCTGAATGGTATTTATACAATTGTTCTGCAGATGCCCAGAACCTCTAAATAATAAGTAGTTTACTACATCCAAACAGGAACAAAACATTTACAAGCATTTAATTCAAATACTTATAGGTGGGCTAATCCAGGCTGCTCAGACCCATATTGGACAGCTCTAATTTGGGTGTTAGGCAGATATAAGCAGTGAAGTCTTTAAGAGTTTACTTTTTTCTACCTTTTAGCAAACAAGTGATGCCATTGCCAATTATTGAACCTTAGCTAAAGCCAGATGAAATAGTGTCCTATATAGGCAATTATTTACTGCACCTGATACCCAATTAATTTCTTGTTTTACTTCTCCTACTTCAGCTCAAACCTTAAATAAGATAACACCAATCTTATAGGAGTGAAGGATCATTACAAGTTCAGCACAACATATCTTCTTGCTCATGACATTATTTTAGTTCACACACTTTGCCTCTCATGCTAATACCCTAAATCAGTTTTAAACCATAGTTCATCCAAACCTAACGTGGGCTTATATTTTTGCTGGTATAACAGCATCTAGAATTGCAGTTAAACTGGTATAATTATTTTGTTAAAAAAATGCACCCCAAGACCAAAATAGTTGCACACTGGTGCAAAAGTTGCATGTAGCCCTGATCTAAGTGTTTGACTTAAATCATCGAAAGAGGAGAAAACCAGGGTTACGTCTTCCATTCCATACTGAACTTGTTCCATTCTATGTACCATGACATCATCTACCCTAAGGCAATGTAATTTACAACAAGGGGCAGGGGTGTGTATGTTCTTCATTATGCTTTGTCTGAACACTTTGCTATTTCTAGCTGCTCTGATAGTGATTATGTTACATGTTGTGATCTGTCTTGCTTACCTGATTGTGGTGGAGATTAATGATGGGCATCTCCGCCTGTACTCTGTCCTCGCTTTCTCTGATCACACAGTGTGGGAACGTAAAAATGGGATAACATGACAGATCATGTTAATTAAAATAATGACTGATTCCCATTGTAGCGGGGATACAATAAAACATTTCAGAATGTGAAAAGAGACAGTCTGAGCTGAGAGAATATAGTTTTGGACAATAAATTGAATACTGGGTTTTATTCAGGGACCATCTTTCACAAGGTTTTCTCTCATGTCCCAGGGATTCTGGGGCACAAACAGGAAAGAAAAAGCTCTTTGATCCCTTTTGCTAGCCTTGCACATTTCACAGGGTTGCAATAAGTTTTTAGGTTCTGATGTATGACAGTAAGTGGTTTTCATATCCATGGTAACAAGGAGCAGCATTTTAATTGCATTCGTGGTAACCAGGATTTATTGCAAATTTGCCTGCTCTGTGCAGTGACTTGAAAATATAGTCTAGCATAGAGGTTCTCAACTCTTCTCTTCAAGGACTTCACAACATGCTTTAAAAACTCCCTGGTGCACAAGAAATGGTTTTCTGCCTATAAAAGACAGAGCCAATGTTAGGAGAAGCAAGCAAGGCCATGCCACAGGAGACTCCACGAAGCTAGTTTGTTCAGGTGTCAGTTTCTAACATGAACAGCAGGGCTTGGGTCCCCAGGTTTTAGCCCCAGGCAGTGGAGCTTTGGCTTACTACTTTGGGTCCCAAGATCCTGGCAATTCCTGGATCTACTTGGCAGCCCCCCTGAAATCTGCTTACAGCTTTCTAGGGTGCCCCAGACTCTTGGTTGAGAAGCGCTGCCCTAGCATACTTGCTGGTTTCATCAGTTAGGCCATATACAAATATCCAGAGTGAAAAGAAAAATAAGCATTTACTGGATTAACCTAATTACCTTCTTCCCAATACACGCTTTCATACGCATACAAAAATTCATGTAGGTGAAGATTGCAGGGACATAACCACGATTTGAGTGACTATTATCTTTCAAGAATGGTAGAGGTTAATTTAAAAAAAACCATAATCCCCTGCAGTTCCTAGAAGCATAGAATATACACAATTAAGTTTGTTTTTTTCCAAGCTGGTTGTGCATAATTCCCCCATGTCCAATCACCTTGAATTTGTGCAAAAAACATTTGCCAAACTACCCAGCCAATTCCAAGGCCAAAATAACTCAATGGTAGAGGTTAGTGTGAAGGCCAAAGTTGGAAATATAATGGAAATTCAGTTAACAACTTGTCTCTTGAGTGACTACAATATAGCTATTATTTCTTGGCTTCTGTATAGCTTGACACTGGCAGTTACTGACAGTCTCGTTATTTTTGTACTGAGTACATCACATTCATTAGTAACTAAAAAAATTAACCTATGTAGAATGGTAGTGTTTCCATCCTCATTCATGTGCTTTGTCAATGCTAGTTAGTTGTAACTGCTTTTAAGTGCAGGTTGAACCTCTCTCATCTGGCACCCTTGGGACCTGATTGGTGCTGAACGAGAAAATTTGTTGGATCATGGGAGGTCAATATTGTTTAGCAGCATTACCAACACTTCTACTTCTTACTGGGCTCTTAGACAACATTTGGGGGTAAATTATAACTAAAGAACAGCACAGACCACTGAGAGCCAGGACTGGTGGCTGTAAACAAACTTTATGGGACCATGGGAAACTTGGCCACACCCATGATAAGTGGTCATCCGGCTAACTAGAGCCATGCTAGGTGCTGTTGGATGAGAGAGTGCCAGACCAGAGATGTTCAACTTGTATAATGTTTTTAACATGAAGAGCACAGATTGGAACCATGTTACCAAATGTTAAACTATGTTTTAATCAAGCAACAGAACTATATTCCATCCAACTATATCCCAGAGTAGGTTTCTGCAGATATTTGCACCACTGTGCCATTTTCCTGTGATGCAGGAGTAATTTGCTCTATAATTTGTGTCATTTATAGCCCCATATATCAATGACAGTGGTATCCTGTCACCACCTGTTTGGCAGACCATGACCTATAGTCTGCCTAACTCTAATTTGCTGAAATATTGGAGAGTGAAAAAGAACAGTGGCAAGCAGGCTGCTGAGATACTGTTGTAGCTGAATAATGAGTCTTTCTGTTAGATCCTTTGTGTTAGGTGACCAAGATCCAACTACAAGAGCCGTTACTTCAATCAAAACTTTTCCCTTATTTTGATGGAGCCAGAAAGAATAATAAAATGAGGTGGAAAAAATGGAAGGGTGATTTGTTGAGTATAAATAAGAAAAATGAGCTCTGCTTTTGAACTTTTTAGATTTTGTGCACCCACTTTCTTAAATTCCAATAGACCAGGGCCTTGAAAGCTCTACACTTCACATATTTTTGTTTAAATTTAAGCAGTGCACCTAAACTAAGTTATTTTTCATATATCCTAAGAAAAGAAATAATCTTCCTGAGGTCCTGGAGAACCAATGCATTTGCTTTATGAAATGTACCCAAGGGTGTACCTTGCGTTCTCATATATGAGACCTTCTATTTCATAGTAGTCTGCTCAGCTGGGATCTACACACAGATGGGGAAAACAAAACCCATTCTTATATTCACTGGCTCAGGAACCATTATTGATAAGATTCTGGACTGTTCAGTCTCATCTCAGGTTGTGTTTACGCTACGAGATACATTTTAATTTAAAGCAGTTAGCTTGACATTACCGCATAACTGTCTTCACTGTGAATACCATTAGCTTGATTTAGGGAGCACCAACGCTAATATCATAATATTGTTGGTACCTGCCGGGTGTAGTATCAAGCTAGAATTCAAAAGTTCGAATAAAGGCCAGTATGGAAGCACCACGTCTTAAAAATTGAATTTATTAGCCTCTAGAAGCATCCCGTACATAACCTACAATGCCCCACAGTGCTCCTCTCTGGCTACTGGTCTCCAGGAGCTCAGGAATTAGGTAACAGAAAGACCATGAATTTGAACCTGGGACCAGCAAGCCCATGGCTGTGGGCTCATGTTTGTTTGAAAGCCTGAGAAATGTCTTTCTTTCTTTGCTATTAGCGCCATAAGTGCATCTGCCCATCACAAACAGCCCCAGCATGGAGTTTGTGGTTCTGTCTCTACACTTGTTGTTTTTTTCTGCACTGCCTGGTGCCATCCACTGCCCCACCACACTATGTGGCAGCAAGGCTGTTGTGGGGGCGGTGCTTGCCTAAGGTGCTGAGAAATTTCTTCTGAGTGGTTTAAACTTGTGTGCGAACCCTCCTCCTTCCCCCACACGTGCCACACAGTCAGGGTCTTTCCCGCACTCAGGCACATTACATGGGTAGGCCACAGCTCAATAAAAGGACATGCCTGCCATTTGGTATTGACCATGGTGCCAGGCAGCACCATGTCCTGGCTTGCACACAGTTAGGGCTCCAAGGGTGAGAGAGAATTCTGGGGCCTTGTAGCCACCAGGAGGAAGTCTCCTCCAGTGGGTAAGATATTTGGGAGGATACTTCAACTGTCCCCCCGCCCCAAAAAATATTGTCAGGGCCTTTCTGCCACCAGGAGGAAGTCTCCTCCAGTGGCTAAGATATTTTGGGGCTTGATGCTACATATTCGGGGGCACTACTTCAGCTGGCCACCTACTGAAACCTCTCCATGCCCCCTGCACCAGCAAGGACCCAGGGGCTTGCTGCTGCTGGGTGGAAGTCTCCCCCAGTGGTTAAGATTTTCAGGGGCAGTGGAATATTTCAACTAGCTTTGCAACCACAGACCACAGCCTACCCACCAAAAATATTTTCAGGGGCTTGCTGCCCATTGCAGACACCTGCTGCTTTTTGCAGAATCTTTGATATTTCGGTTTTAAAATCTTGTCCCTAACCGTTCCTATCCTGGTTCTTCCTGCTTTGAGCCCTACCCCAAAACACAGGGAACAGTGGGTGGAGGGCCACCTGAGATTCCCGTTTCCATTATAAGTTCAGTGTATGAGATTTCACTGCCATCCGCCGTGTTGGCAGTTTCTGTGTAGTGAAGAGGGAAGACAAAAATCTCTTTTCCTAGCCTTTTCTATCCTCTTTCTTCTAACTTTGCACCCCTTCACGCAGGGCAGAGTGGGTAGAGGGCAGCTGAGAGTACAGACTGTCCCTGTGTTATTTTCAGAGGTCAGATGCAATCGGGGGTGGGGACCAGTTGGTGGGTGGCCCATTGAGAACAGAGTCTGTGCGTAGAATCTGTATAGTGAACAGGGAAGCCAAATACCCTCCCCTCAGCAGCTCCCTTTTTTCAAAAACTTTACTATCAGCTCTTTCTTCAAGCTTTTCTTTGTCCCTGTGTTATTTTCAGGGATCGGATGCGATCAAGGGAGGGGGAACAGGCAGTGGATGGCCAGTTGAGAAGACACACATTTGCTGATTTTTATGAAATCCTTGATAATTCAGTTACAGAAGAAAGAAATTTTTAACTTTGCCATCTTTGTTGGCATCTTACTTTTCCTTCCTTCTGACTGGAAAATGGATGTTTGCTTAACACAGGAGGGGAATGAGGAAAGATGATATCACATACCAGTGAGCATACCCAGAATACTATGGAGATGAGGGAACTGTGGGATAGGTTCCCACAATGCACTACTGCAACAGATGATGTTTGCCAATTGAGTGTGAAAGCAGTATGTCAACTTTGTGAGGAGCATGTGGAGAGGCGAGGATAGTCAAATTTGAAATTTGAAACCAGAGTTACAAAACTGATGTTAATAAATTCAATTTTCTCTCAGAGTGTAGCTGCAGCCTCAGTGTGCATCGAGCTCCTATTGACATTAATGGGAGTTACAGTTGGGCCCAGCTCTCCCAGCAAAAACAGTCAGTCATTTGGAGCAGCAAAGTGTTTGGTAACTCTGTGCATGGATGAGAGGCTATGGACTGGTGGAGTTGAGGGGTAGATCTTTCCTGATTGGTGTAGGGCAGCTCACCCATTAGGGCTTCAGTAGTTCTATAAGTATAAGGAGAGGTGAATGCCCATTGCTAAATAAATAAAGAAAAAAGGCCAGAAAAATTGTAATCTGTAATTAACGGAGAATGTTGCGCAATGTATGCAGTGTAATTGAGCATGGCTCATGCCCAACTGCTAGACAGCATCTGTATGTATTATTTTCCCAAGTACTGGCATGGTCCGGCAGAGCAAGAAGCAACACAGCAGCTCTGTAAACAAGCGGGTGACTTAGCTCCCTGTCCCTAATGAGCGAGTCTCTGGGTCCAGATGTAGCAGATCTACCATGAAGTCCTGGGGGATTCTACAATTTTACAATGGCTCCAAAGGGAACAATTGCAGAATTCTCCCAGGAGTGAGACTGGTATCCATAAAAGAAGAGGCTAAATACTGCAGGATGGCCGCAGAGTATACTCTGCATTGTGAGATGATTAGGGACCTTTATGACCCAGTTCATTATGGCTGTAGAATTTGAAAATTGGTAAATTTCATGTTTTCAGCTGTTTAAACCTGAAATCTCACTGTATTATGACTGTGGGGTCCCGATCAAAAGGACTTGGGGAGGGGATGGGGGCAGAATCACAAAACTATTGAAGAGAGGTCATAGGACTGGCCCCTCCCTTCTGTTCCATCTTCAGAGTCCAGCTCTGAGGGCAGCAATGGCAGAGCTTGCTGCAACTGCAGGAGGTTACAAGAGGTGGAAGTGAATCAGATTTCCCTGGTGCTTTTGGGAGCGCTCAACTAGGGGGTCTCACTGGTAGGCCTGACTATCTTTGGAGATGCAATACGTGGTCCCTCTCTGCACAGCTACAGGGAAACGCTGCATTCCCTGCCCCACACTCAGCTGCAGGAACTTCAGGCTGTTGCCCAGCCCCAGACAATATCCTGCCTCAGGGGGAGGCACCCAGAGGTGGATCTGTCTGGTCTACCCTCACCCCCAGCAGCTGTACAGGCGATGGAACAGTTCTGTCTCTCCATTGCCCAGCTGGAGCTAGGAAGCCTGCTTTGATGGGCCTTTCCCTACAGCCCAGGGAAGAAATGCTCCAGCTCCGCAAGTCTCCTTCAGCTATAGGAAACTCAGGCTGCTGCTCAATCCCAGACAGCATCCTGCAGCAGGGGAGGAACCCTCCCACCACTATAATACTATTCAGCAGCGCAGGAAGTCCTGTTCTTACTCTGCCGAAAATAAGCTAGGAAGCCCCCTTTGATGGGGTGCTTATAGGAACAAGGAACCATCAGATTGCATAGTGAAGGGCTTATTTCACTGTCCATAACACATTTTTTATGGCTGTGAAATTGGTAGTATCCTAGAAATTTTGCAAGACTTTACAGTTAATGTACGTTTGGGCATTTGGGTTTGTAAGTATCCGAAACACGCACTTTCCTGGTGGTTTCTATGCTCTCACATACACAGTCACTGAGCTAATATGTTATGTGTTTCATGAACAAAGAATGTTCTAAAATGCTCTGACCTCACTGCACACATACAAACACATTGATTGCGAGTCTCGGATCTCTTGCATCTACAACCATATTAGAAAATTAGAACCAAATGTTTCTCCATGTTTCAGACATATGGAGACGTTTTGGCACTAAGCCGATGTCTCAAAATGTCTGCTCATAATTAATGGAATCTATCTTGCTTGTGAAATTAATGCTGGGTTCAGGTGTGGAGGGAGATATTTATAAAATGATATTTTGTGTGATCTGCACTGAGTACTGTATGTTTGTCATTAATACCGTTTACAGTCAGTTGTATTGTATATGCCTCACATTGTCAGTGAGGACAAGGAAAAATATCCTGAATTTGCTGTGGAAAAATAGCAACATTTTGGAAGGCTTAAATCAGCTCCAGATTTAGGAACGATAGTATACCACTATGGGGTATAAAAAACAGGCATATGACATAATATATGAGGAACTGATCCCGCAACATGTTTATGTTTAACTTTATGCAAATGAGTAGTCCACTGGGATTAATTTAGGTTCATAACAGCGTAGACGCACTTGTAGATCATAGAATAAGAGAATACTAGAAATGGAAGGGACCACAAGAGGTTGTCAAGTCCAATCCCCTGCCCTCAGGGCAGGACCAAGCACCATCTATATCATGCTTCTTAGACATTTATCTAACCTGTTCTTAAATGGTTAAATATACTTAGAAAGTGTAATTTTCAGACAAGAATATAAATAATCTAATTTTCAAAGCAGGTTTATATTTAATTTATCTTCATAATGAATTTGTAAGTCAGCTGTTCAGCTTATTCGTTTATGTACAGTTTATGGTACTAAATGTACATTTTTATGAAGACAAGCTTTATGGGAAGTTTTCTAGTGACTGTAGAAATCCAAATAAAAAACTAAGTGGAAAGAGATTAACATGTTTAAAACAAGAACTGTGCGGAGCAGACTAATGTTGATTTGTTATGATAATGAAATTTAAGCCAGAAAAAAAGATACTTAGTTTCCAGAATTCCCATTTAGCTTCAAGAAAGTCATATCCTTTCTACTATATATTGGACAATTCTAACTGTGCCTGGTTATTTTTTTTTTCTTAGAGAGCACTTCTTAATATGCCTGTGTCTTATGTGTACTGATTCTTATGGTACAATAATCATAGAATCCTAGAGCTGGAAGAAACCTCATGAGGTCATTGCCCAAAGCAGGATCTAATATTTGTTTTACTCGTCTAATTAATTACACTTATAGGAAGATGTTTACAGACAGACACATTTTGAAGAATGAAAAAATCAGCATTTTTGGGACATGCTTGACATTAAGGTTCATCATCCTTAATATCAACATTTTTGCATGATGCATGGTCTGTAATGAATTTTCTTTCCTGCCGAAAAGCTTGTCCTTAACTACAAGACTTATTGTGCCAAACTTGTGATATCGGGCAAGTTTGTTCCAGGCACCACACAATTTTCACCTGATACAAATTTTTCACCTGATGAGTATAAGCTGTCTTTCAAATGCATAACATAGTAACAGAGCATATTTCCAAAATTAGTCCTTTAGATGAATGAAAATGAATTCTATCAATATAAATTACCTGAGAACTCAGTAAAGTTGGAATCCCACAGTAAAGTTATTCGATTTTTGCTTATTAGTTATATCCTATCCAGCATAAGTGCTCTCATAGGCTGTGTCTACACGTGCCCCAAACTTCGAAATGGCCATGCAAATGGCCATTTCGAAGTTTACTAATGAAGCGCTGAAATGCATATTCAGCGCTTCATTAGCATGCGGGCGGCAGCGGCGCTTCGAAATTGACGAGCCTTGCCGCCGCACGGCGCGTCCAGACGGGGCTCCTTTTCGAAAGGGCCTCACCTACTTCGAAGTCCCCTTGTTCCCATGAGCTCATGGGAATAAGGGGACTTTGAAGAAGGTGGCGTCCTTTCGAAAAGGAGCCCCGTCTGGACGCGCCGCGCGGCGGCAAGGCTCGTCAATTTCGAAGCGCCGCTGCCGCCCGCATGCTAATGAAGCGCTGAATATGCATTTCAGCGCTTCATGAGTAAACTTCGAAATGGCCATTTGCATGGCCATTTCGAAGTTTGGGGCACGTGTAGATGTAGCCATAATAAATAAACACAAATAAGCTAAAGTTAAATGAGGCTATGTGTACACTATGAAATAAAGTTGAATTTATTAAAGTTGACTTTTTTGTAAAGTTAGATTTTATACAGTTGAAGTTGAATATCCACACCTGCCCACAAAGTTGACTTAGTGTATTTCCCCTAAATTGCCAAAGTTTAACTGTTGCAACAGTGCATTGTGGACACCTATCCCACAGTTCCTTCAGTCCTGTTGCATTCTGGGTTTTTGGATGGTGCATTCTGGGAAAAAATGCCCCGCAAGTGGTTGTGGATATGTGATGTCATCTTCCGAGACTGCATTGCCCTCATTCCCCCCATCGTTGAAAACAAAGGGCCATTTTTCAGAAGTCTGTTTCCCCAATGAGAGAAATTGTTTGAGTTGACTGCATTACACAAGAAAGCAGTTTTTTTTAATATACAGATAGAGGCAGCTTTTAAAAAACAGATTTTTCAAGAGACTTCAAATTGATGTTGACTACAAGTGAAGAAAGAGAGAGTCTGAAAGAGCTAGGTTTGAATTAGAGAGACAGAAATTTGTGAACCATCACCACACAGAAGTGAAGAACAGCCATTTTTCAGAAATCTCTTCCCCTCGTGAAACTACACCAAACAGGTGGGCTTCAGTAGCTGAAGCCCATGATGCCCAAGTGCAACAATGTGAATCCATGCAACCAGTGAAAGCCGTCATATTATTCTCAAGGAAAGAAGGAAAGGTATTGAATCTCAGAGGGCATTGGTGTGTAGCGGTTAGCATGACTCAAAAGAAAAGAAAAGACAGAGGGCATTGGTTTCTAGTGGTTAACATCTCTTCCTCTAGTGAAAATACACCAAACAGGAATCCATGTGACTAGGGAAAGATTTCATATTATTCTCAAGGAAAGAAGACAATGGAAAAGTGGTAGTGTAGTGGTAGTGTATCTGGTTGAAGGACACAGGTTTGAATGAGAGAAAGAGAAATTTGGGTCATTACCACATAGATGTGAAGACCACTCTAGGGAGGCTATTGCACAGACAACTCCAACATGAGGCAAAGAGACCAGACTCATCATGAACCCCCAAGACTAAATAGAAGAGAAGGAAAGAATCCCAGAAGGCATCAATGTCTAGTGACTGCTGGAAGGATACATTACCCCATCAGAAATAGTAATGTCTCGAGAAGAGAAGGAAAAGTTAATGGAATGTTAGAAGATAGAAAAGTTGAGGAAAGAATGAAGGTATTCCCTTGCCTCTTTTCATAAAGAAGCACTAGTGCCAGCAGCTTCCTGTGTGTAAGAGGGAAGGGGGAGAGAGAGAAAGTCCACAAGCTCCATCCAGTCAGAGGAAATCCTCCCCCAAACCACATGATTTGGGAAGGGAGAGTACTCCGTATGTCCATGTCCCCTTGGTCACATTCTGCTGCTGTCCCAATGACTCTTGAGCCTGGCTGTATGACTGGCTGTGTGGCAACGGTAGGGTGCTCCCAGAACTGCCCAAAGGATGTGAAATACATTTGGTAGAAAGGCTATTTTTAGAAGTCCCTATTCTTTAAAAAAGGGACAGAATGAAGCACGTTCCCAGCTGTGACTGCCTAAAAATGTAACCACTGCTTGGTGGCTGGGGAAAGGTGGAGGCAGCCCTGTAAAATGTGAAGTGGAAAAACAAGTTTCTCTGCCTCTCCAGCTAAATCCTGTGCAGGCATAAGCCTTCTCAAGTGCTGAAACCCTGTGCAGAACAGGGCATGCTGGTGTCTGCAGGCATGGTCTGCACAGCCCAGCAGCCATGTGAGTGTGTGTGGGAGCTTAATTTTTTTCACCTGGCACTTCTGAGCATCCCTGGTGTTTACTCAGCACAGATTCATCCATCCACACAGAAATGAGATCCCAGTTCTCCTGATGGCTCCATGATGGGGCTCTTTTGCAACTCTGAAAATCATGGCTAGATGCGATCGCCATGCTGGCCAGAAAGAAAATGAATTCAAATTGCTGTGCTTCCTGCTTCCTTCTTTCTGCAGACCCGGAGAGCAGTGGAGGTGAAAGTGGCCAGAACGGACACATTCGGGGCATTGTGGGATACCTGTGGAGGACAAGAAAATGAATTCAAAGTAAAACTGTCTCCACACTAGCATTAATTCAACCTTGTAAATTTGAACTTGGTGATACACTGCCTGGCATGGGTGGGGAGAGAGAGTTAACCTTAGTGTCCCTTAAAATTGACCTAATGGTATTCACAGTGAAGACAGTCACATTATAAATTCAAGTTAAGTGCCTTAAAATTGACTTCATGCTCCCATGTACACAGTTTGAGTTAAAGTTTCATGGCAGGGTTTAACTGAAGGGAAAAAAGATGGGAAATTCCTAGTTCAGGCTGCTGCTCAGATTCCCTTAACACACTGGCTACGTCTACACGTGCAGCCAACATCGAAATAGCTTATTTCGATGTTGCGACATCGAAATAGTCTATTTCGATGAATAACGTCTACACGTCCTCCAGGGCCGGCAACGTCGATGTTCAACTTCGACGTTGCTCAGCCCAACATCGAAATAGGCGCAGCGAGGGAACGTCTACACGTCAAAGTAGCACACATCAAAATAGGGATGCCAGGCACAGCTGCAGACAGGGTCACAGGGCGGACTCAACAGCCAGCCGCTCCCTTAAAGGGCCCCTCCCAGACACAGTTGCACTAAACAACACAAGATCTACAGAGCTGACAACTGGTTGCAGACCCTGTGCCTGCAGCATAGATCCCCAGCTGCCGCAGAAGCAGCCAGAAGCCCTGGGCTAAGGGCTGCTGCCCACGGTGACCATAGAGCCCCGCAGGGGCTGGAGAGAGAGCATCTCTCAACCCCCCAGCTGATGGCCGCCATGGAGGACCCAGCAATTTCGACGTTGCGGGACGCGGATCGTCTACACGGTCCCTACTTCGATGTTCAACGTCGAAGTAGGGCGCTATTCCTATCTCCTCATGAGGTTAGCGACTTCGATGTCTCGCCGCCTAACGTCGAAGTTAACTTCGAAATAGCGCCTGACGCGTGTAGACGCGACGGGCGCTATTTCGAAGTTGGTGCCGCTACTTCGAAGTAGCGTGCACGTGTAGACGCAGCTAACTGAGTCCCAAAATTTTAAAATCTGAACCTTCCTCCCTTAAGGAAAATTAAACCCAGTAAGCCTATGCTCAACTTTATAAAGTGGTGTTACAGGCTTGCTCAGAATGACAGTCTCTCACAAAAATAACAAGAAGTCCTGTGGCACCTTATGGCATAACAGATATTGTGGAGCATAAGCTTTCAGGGGCAAAGACCTGCTTCATCAGATGCATGAGTCTCTCACGGTAGATTGTGCAGAACTTCATAATATGATCCTTCCTGTCTTTTCTTACCTGCAGCAATGAAATAGGTAACTGTGTTGACATATAAAGTGTCTTAATTGGTATCTGAGTAAGCAATCAATTAAAGAAGTAGACAGTTCACACCTTAGCCCTTTCATGTTCTCTGAAAACGTAACCAGGCAACACAGACTCCAGTCACATTTGTCAAGATTTTCTTCACAATTATAAGTAGTGACATATTTTGGGGCAATGGTGTGAGTCTTAGAAACAACCAGGTCGGCTATTGTGAATATCACCCTTCCTCTTGGTACTCTGCCAGCATTTTATCATTGACTGGCCTTCTGCTTGTTGCCATCCTCCTTGTGGTGTTAAAATCAGGGAGGTGAAGATGAATCTACTCAGGGCTACATATGATGCAAGGAAAAATTCTGCTGTAAGCAGCTGTTTCCAGACTCTTCTCTGTGGCTGCTCCTTTTGATCATGGGGATATCAGCAACCCCGTCCCCAGCATGGTAGGGGAAGGAGAAACTTGAATCAGAACACACAATGGGAAATAGGTGCTGCATAGTTACCTTCCTTTTCTTTTCATATTGCCCAGTTTATGGGTTTTGTGCTTCTTTCTCAGCTTCATAGAAGGAGAGGAGTAGATTATGTGCAAATCACATCCTGCTTGGCAGACTCTTGCATAATTTCTACTGCATACATTGCAGTTTTCTCAGAACAAGGAATGTAGGACCAGCCCTCAAAGTTGTATTAAATTATGGGTGTGTGTGGAGGTGGCAACGGGGGGGCAGGTTAAATGGGCTAATTACAGTAAACCCTCGAGATGCGCGCGCTTGAGTTGCGCTTAACTTGCGTTAACTCAGAATCTCGCTCCTTACCCCCCCGGCCCTGGCTCAACCCCCCCTGGCTCCACGAGGCCTGAGTTCAACCACCCCCGAACCCCATTCACTGCCCGCATACAGTTCCAGCTCCAACTCCAGCTCACCACCCCTCATGCGTGGCCCCAGTTCAACCCCCTCAGCCCTGCGTGGCCCCAGTTCAACCTCCCCAAACCTGCTCACCACCACCACAAACAGCTCTGGTTCAACCCCCCACCCGCCCTGGTTCAAATCCCCTCTGTGTGCAGCCCTGGTTCAAACACCCCTTGCCCTGGCTCACCACCCCCATGCATGGCTCTAACTCAGTCCCCACTGCCCTGGTTCAATGCCCGCCCCCACGTGTGGCCCCTGCTTACTCCCTCCATCCCCCCTGCAGCCCTAACCCAGCCCAGGCTTAACTCTCCTGTCCCCCTCCCATGACCCGAAACCCACTGCCAGGCTTAACCCTTCACAGCTGCTCCCCTAACCCAGGACTTACCTTTCAAAAGGTGCTCCAGCTCTTTCTCCGGCTGCAGAATGTGCATTCCACTTGGGAAAAAGCCACCCCCAACTTACATGAAATTCCAGTTATGCAAAGGTGTGTGGGAATGGAACCCTTACATAAATCAAGGCACTACTGTATTTGCAGTTTAATTTGGGACAATTTTGCAACCCACAAAAACTTTTGATGGCAAAACTTCTTTGCACAAAGGCTACGAAATCCTGATTTTTCTCCACATTTATTGCTATAAAATCCATCTTTAATTGGAAATGGGCTTAGTCTGGCTTTAAGAAAATCTCTTTTTACAAGTTACACTTCATTATTATTGACTCAAAAATGGATCTACTGTGACTTAAACAAATTTCAAATAAATAAATAAAGATTCACAATGTGTTGTGACAAAAGAGCAAGCTTTTCAAGATTGATATTTTGTTTCATAATGTGTTGGTTATGGCCTCCTGCCTTACTGGAATATATAGGAATAACTTTTGATTTTGCAGTGAAATGTACAGAAAACAAAAACAAAAAAACCCAGCCCACATCTTGAGTACTTTTGGTTTTATTGAAAAATATTAGCATAGCTTTACAAGGACAAATCAAGAAAAATAAATCTGTGGATTCACTCATAAGAAAATGTATGGCACATAGAAATCTTTTCCTAAAGCAGACATCTCAGAAGAAAAAGCTGTTTGATGTAGACAGTAAATGGTAATTTTTTATTTTTATGTTTGCATAAACTAAAGTGGACTTCAATGACTTTTTACACTTAAAGCTAGATAGCTTATGTATATGATTTTGAAACTCATGTATGTCAATATATTGTTGTGGCGGTTATTTCTCTCTTCTTGCAAAATGACAACAACTTGTAAAATGTTAACAAAACATGTGGGCCAGTTATAATCAGCTAAAATGACAGCATTAGTCAGTGGTGCCAATAGTGGCCATGGTTCCCAGGGCAAGGTGGGAAGTGGGCCCTCCTCCATGCTCCAGAAGGGATGGGGCCAAGAGGAGAAGGGTTGGCGCCAAGGACATTCAACTCTCAGTGCTGCCTGCATAGTGGCACTGGTTCTCCCCCACTCCCACAAGCCATGTACAGCTGGAGCAGCATTGCCATGGCATTTCAATGGGGCTAGGAGTTCTGGCCACCATTGCTGCTCCCAAGTTCCCCCAGTCGGTGGGCCTGGCATTAGCTAAAATAATCTGTAAAGGTCCCCTGTCACGTATGTTGGTCTGAACAACTTATATTGAAGAAGGCAGTGCGCTGGGTACTATAATTTTAGATTTGAAAAGTCATAGAATAGTTAGATCAATAGCTTTCAAAAGGCTATGATCTTTCTTCAAGCAAACTATAATTCTTCTTTCTGGTTTTCTGAACCTATTACGATAAGTTTCAGTATGAGTGGACGGATGTGGCTGAAAGCTACTACTTATATCCTTGAAAAATGAGCTCCTATGATATAAAAATACACATGAAACGTGGCACAAAAGCCTTTTTGTCTCTTGTGGCTGGCAGAGATTGCTGTGAAGATGGAAAATCACATGGAAGAGTTCATTAAAGATAATGATTGGAGTTATATTCGCCATTCACTGAAACTGAAAACAAAGCATGACGTCTACAGTGGCTTTTGAAGTAATAGGAATTTTGGAGCAAAAGCACATCTGCAATTATTAAACAAAAATTCAGTGGTACAGTATAGAAAGCTAATCTTCCCCTCATGGAAAAGCAGTTATGCCATTTTAACTAGCTCAGCTGCTTGTTAGTACACGTAGAAACAAGTACAATAAGTCTTTGCAAGGCTTGAAAAGTGATCTCCAGGCGTGCACAATGGAGTTTTTATTTTTGTAATGAATTTTCTAGGCATTGGGGGTGGTGCAGAATTTTCTAGGCATTGTTTGGTTGGGAATGTGTAAAACTGTGTACAACAGCATAGGAAATCAGACTATGGTGCAGGAAATTTGAGCTAAATACATAACATAGTTTTTATATGGGGCATCATAGAGTCACATGTAATCCCTATCTGGAATTTGCTAGCTGCTGGAGCACTAAACTGAATTTAGGGCTGCCAACTTTCTAATCCCACAAACCCAAACACCTTTTCCCTGCCCCCCACTTTCCCCAAGGTCCTGCCCCCACTGACTGTATCCTACATATCACCATGGTTTACATCCAAATCACTAAAAATATACTTAACATGAAAACCATGCCTACAGGTTATGCTGAACATAATTTAATTATTTTGATCATTCAGAAGGCACTTCAGCATCTTGCAATGCCTCAAGGTCATCATTATCAACATCAATTATCATTATAGGTATAGAAACTGTATGAGATTGGGTTGAATCTATAATGACTCTGTAAGACAGGCTGAAAGCTGCTTTTTTGGATAAATCCCTAATTTCAGCTTGCTTACTTGTCTTCCACCTCTTTTGCATAAAAGTAGAATGCAGAACACACTACTATGTAACATGCTGGGGAGTGTACAAGTGCTGGTGGTTATTAAATTAAATATTTGATTGGGAGACATCAGAAATGCTGGTTAATTGAGCTTTCTGCTTAATTGAGTGTCAGATGAGAGAGGAAATTCTGCTGTGTTTTAGAGAGAATAACTTATCTGTAGACTTTTTTATTAACCAATAGAGTTTTTATAGCAGAAACAGAATCGTCAATAGAATTATTTGGGCTGAAAAGTAACCTGATACAAGGATATGTCTCAGAGAAGTAGCTGTATCAGTCTTTATCTTCACAAAACAAAATAAGCAGTCCTCTAGCACCTTAAACACTAACAATATTATTTATTAGGTGATAAGCTTTCGTGGGACAGACCCTGTTCTTCAGATCTAATAGAAAAAGAATTTTAAGAAAGATAGAAAAGAAATCGGAGAATAAACCTGATGAATCAGCTAGATGGAGGGCCAGGAGAGGGTTAGGAGGAGAAAGAAAAACCCTTTGCAAGTGTTTATTAAGTTAAGTGGGATGTTTTCAATCACTGTGAATTGCAAAGGTGGGGATATTAAATCAGTTCAAGTCCACAGCTATGGTTACACTAAAGCCATATGTCGACAGACGTGTCTATCAGAAAAGTTTTTCCAACAACACATCTGTCGACAGATGTCTTGTCTGCTTTCTTGACAGAATGGGGCCCTGGAAGCCAGTCAAACAGGGTTGCATAGCTTGCAATCCCTTCTGGGAGCCCCAGCCAGGCATGCCTTTGAAGGGACCCCTCCCACACCGGCCAGTGCCTGCCCATACTGAACCTTGTGAATCCCTGTGAGGCACAGACAGGCTGGTGCAGGGCTTGCACACTGCCCCCGATGGACTGAACAGCTCAGCAGAAGCATGGACCATGCTCAGCCCTTGGGCTGGCCCCTCACTGCCCAGCAGCTGCTCCAGGCGCTAGTCATCATAGTGCTGGCCCTCTTCCCCCATGTCTGGGGGTACTGGCCAGACTCTGAGGATAAGGACACCCCTGCTGCCCCAGTGTCCCACCTGCCCTTGCCCCAACAGGTGCCAAGGCGAGTGTGGAGATACGACACATTGGACTGATGGGACCAGCTAGTAATGGGGGAGTGGGTTGACCACCAGTAGGTCCTGAACTTCAGGATGAGAAGGGAAACCTTCTAGGAGCTCTGCACCTGGCTCTCCCCTGCACTACACTGACAGGAAACCTGCATTTGGCCAGTCTTCTCCCTCAAGAAACAGGTGGCCATTGGACTGTAGAAGCTCACCACCCCGGACAGTTACGACTCCATGGGGAACCAATTCAGGGTGTGGAAGTCCACCATCAGGTTTGTCCTTATGCAGGTAAGCGACTCTCAGGCTGCTACCTCAGCAGGGAGAAGGGGAAAGATGGGCAACTGCCAAGGAGGACGCCCAGGAGGTGGGGGTGGAGGAGCAGGGGAGAGCCAGGGAAGCCTCATCCCTTGGGGGAACATGTCATCCCACCCTCACAGAGACCTGCTTCGGGGAGGTGGCCATGCAGCGTAGGCCTCTGGGGAGCCCAGGATGGGAGGGAGCAGGGGGAGTCCGCTGGAAGCTCAGGGGCTGCCGCCCACAGCCCCTCACATATGCATTTGGTCGTCTCCTTTTCTAGATGGTGATAGCTGTCAACAGGATCATGCTGAGGAGGCTTATGTGTGTCACCAACCTGGACGCTGTTGTGGCCCGCTTCAACACTCTGGGGTTCTTGAATTGTTTTGGGGCAATAAACAGGACCCACATACCAACTCATGCCCTGAACCATTGTGCAGCGCAGTAAATAAATCTCAAGACGTACCACTCCATCATCCTGAGGGCCTTGTGGACCACCACAGTTGGTTCACTGATGTCTATGTTGGGTGGTCTGGCTGGGAACATGATGCCAGGGTCTTCAGGAATTCTGGCCTGTGCCATAGGATGGAGGTGGGCATGTATGTCCCCCCATCATGACATGGTCACTGGGGATGTCCACTTGCCATTGTGCACAGTGGGGGATGCAATGTATCCCTCATGCTGTAGCTAATGTACCCATACACTGGCCACCTGAACCCCAGCAACGATCTCACAGAATCACAGAATCTCTGCCTCAACTGGGCGCATTATCAGGCTGGGTGCACCTTTGGGAGTCTGAAGGTGAGATTCTCCTGCCTCTTCACCCACCTGGACATGGGGGAGACCAACATTCCCACTCTAGTGGCTGCATGCTGTACCCCCCACAATCTTGTGTACAGGAAGGGGGACACCAACCACGGGTTCAAGCAGCCGGGCATGGCACTGGCACTGGCCTGCCATGTGGACACTGATGAGATCTGCATCCGGAAGGCCCTACAGCCAAGCTTCACCCATGACCCTGAGTAACGCTCCTCAGGGCACCTCCAGCATGGTCCCCAAGACCCCCCGCTCCACCCAGTCCTCATCATGACCCCTCCCTTTACCTACTCACTCCTCTGTGACCACTCTGCAAGAACAAAGAACATGGTGGTGGGGAAAGAATAAAACTTGTAGCTTTGTAAATAGAAAAACGTGCACCAAACAACCTCTCTGAACAAAACTATTTACAAACTGCAACATGTAATGTATGTACTGTTGTGGGGGAGGGGGGCTTGAGACAGGTGGTTGGGGGTCTCAATCAAGGGAGGGAGTGGGGGTTGTGAGCCTGCAGGGGAGTGGGACCCTGAGCAGCCTCAGCCATGGGATCCCCTTTTAAGGGGAAAAAACGGAATTTCTCTTTGTCAGAAACTGTAACAACCAAGAGTTTCATCCCATTTTTCATTTCTACTATAAAAATTAGTTCTATCATTTTAATGGTGACAATATTTATATATTGCATGGCTGTGTTGCAGTGTTCTGAAAACTCATCAGATCAAAGTACTGAGATACAAGAGTGAGCTATATTGAAGTTTTTTGATCATTCTATCATATCAGTAGTTACACTGATTAATCTTGTAAGTCCTTATCTCAGCATTTACTGGCCTCAGCATAAAGCAAGAGAAGAATTTTCTGAGTGGTGTGTATTTTTGGGTTGTTACAAAGTACTGGTCAGAAATCTGGAAGAGAGTCTCAGAAATAAAAACATGCAGACTCTAAAAGTTTTTGAAGTGCTTTTCACACCGGCTTATATAGTACACCAGAATCATGTTGCACAACAATGATTTTCAGGCACTTCCTGGAGTAAATTATGTATATACATTGCACAGTAGCACGTGATAATAATCTGCACATTTTAGCAGTAGGAAATTAGAATGTAAAGGTGGTTTAGAATAAATTATCTGTTTTTCCTGAACATCAACTTGAGTAACTTAAAGTAAACTCCTAGGCTACATCTACATTAGAGAGTAGTTTTATCATCAAAACTTGTGGAACCTCCACATTACAAATGCATTCGGTTGACAGTAAATCGACAGAACGCTGCACTTCCATTGACAGAGTTCTGCCATTCTTCCAGGAGGCAGAACACCCTTCTTGACAGAATCTGTTGACAGAAAGCCAGTGTAGACACTTGGAGGGGGGAGGCTCTGTTGACAGAGAGGGCTTTGGGGATACTGGACAGCTCTGTCTGCTGTGCTTCTGGTTGACCATTCTGTGGAGAGAGCAGCTGGGCAGTCTGGCCACTCTCTGTCAATAGAGTGCATCAACAGAGTGATCTGCTTTCATGTCTGGCCAATATCTGTCGACAGAAGTTTTGTTGGAAGATCTCTTCCAACAATAACTGGTGTTGACAGATTGCTGTAGTATAGATGGTGGCAGGGTGGGGCCAGGAGAGGAAAAGATAGGAGTGAAAACAGGGCAGAGCCGGTGCTGACAATCAAAGTGGGAGCAGCTGAGGAGCAGGCTGCCCTAAATCAGTTAGGGCCAGCTGATCCCACTCAGGGCTACCTGTATAAGCCCTTCTCCATGCAGGGCAAGCAGAGAGTGATTCAGGAGAGTTTAGAAGGTGGGAGGAGAGGGAAGGAGACTTGGAGGAACACTAGAGACCACAAAAGAGGAGAGGAGCCTCAGCAACCTGGGGCCTGGACTGGAGCAGTCCAGGGGACCTGAAGCTCAACCAGAGATTGTGGGGAACTGGTCAGCTGGAGGAGCCAAACAAAGGAGGGGACTTGCTGCCATGGCTACCACTAGCGGAAGGAGGTGCCAGAGGGAATCATCTGGGGAAGTGTCCCAGGGAGAGGAGCTGCAGGGGCAAGGGTGAAGGGAGTCAGTCCTCGCTGGTAGTGGTCATCCAGGGTCCCTGGAACGGAACCAGGTATGAGTGGGTAGGGAGGGTGTTGCCCCAGATTGCCCCCTGCCCCAGCAAGGGTAACAGGGTTCTTATGGCCTGGGCAGTGGACTGAACAGAGGACTTGGGGCCCAGGAATAAGACTGACCCTGACACAAGACATAGTCCTAGACCTGGAGTTCTGCCCTTATCTTTTAAGTCTATCCTTAATTACAGCCACAAACTCTTATATGCAGGATTAAAAGTGATTTCCCCCTGGTTTGTTTTAATAGTTTGTATACCTGATCCAAAAGCAGAGATTCCAATTAAAATGTGGCTTATTTAAAATGACTAATAAATAATCCAATAATATTGAGTTTTAGAAATAATTGAGGTTAGTTAGGGTTTATAAATGGTGGTTTTGAGTCATACTTTGGACCCAACATGGCTGTCTAATTATGTAAGTCTGCATCTTCAGAAAGACACAGAGCCCCCATTAATATGTGCATAAATAGTGTGCATTAGTCACATACAGGAAGCTGAACATTGTAAACCGTGTATCATGGTACAAAAAAACAAAAAAGCAAAGAACAATAAAACTAGTAGTGAAGAACTGTGGTCAGTGACCGTAATCCAATTGCTGGCTATCCTTTTTATTAAAGAACGTCTCCTGTATATCACTGTGATATGTGCATTATCACCTGAGATAATACTTTCAGAAATAAAAACAAATTCTTGGAAACATTTTTGGTTCTTAAAGTTTCAAAAGAGCCAAGATTTTCCAACTAGCTCTATTAATCAGATATTTAGAGGCTGAAGGCGATTGTACAGCCAGTTTTGAAACAAACTCTTATGAAGGTAAGTAAAGGGAGGGCCTTATCAAATTCATGGTTCATTTTGGTCAATTTCATGGGCATAGGATTTTAAAAATCATATATTTGATAGTTCAGTTATTTAAATCTGAAATTTCATAGTGTTTTAATTGTAGGGGACCTGAGTCAAAAAGGTTTTCTCTTGGGCGGGGGTGTCACACAGGGGTTACTCCTTACTTCTGCGCTATTGCTAGTGGCAACACTGCCTTCAGAGCAGGACAGCTGGAGATTGGTGGCCGCTTACTCAAAGTCCACCTCTGAGGGCAAAGTTACCGCCACCACTACTGCAGAAGGATGGCATGGTATGATATTGCCACCCTTATTTCTGTGCTACTGTCTACAGAATTGGGCTCTCACTCAGCAGCCACCTCTCTCTGTCTGACTAGCTCTGAAGACAGCAGTATAGAATTGAGGGTGGCATGGTATGGTGTTGTCTTCCTTACTTTTCGACTGCTGCTTGCTGGGCCCTGCTTTAGAGCTGGCCCAACAGTCTCCATTATCCAGCTGTGTGGCGCTGAAGGCAGTGCAGAAGTGAGGGTGGCTGTATCAAGATGCACCACAAGATTAACTTGCAATCATCCTGCAATGGCCCCAGTTTGAGAAATCTTGGTCTCCACAGCGAAATGTGTGTAGCATTTGTGTGATGTTATTGGCTTTTTACAATAAATAAAGAAGCCATTTCTGTGATCACTGAACTAGGTTTGCACCAAATCTTGTGCCAAGTGGTCCAAGGGTGGTGTCTGATGGAAGTTGGTAATGCCTTGAATCTGGTTATGCTACTTGTATATCTGTGCCATGTTTGCTTGCAAAGTTATAGATATTGGCTCTGTAGCTGTACTAGAAATGTTTTGGACCTAAGATCTACAATGGGCAGTGTGGTCTTCTTCCAGCCAGGATGTTGGACAAAAACTTGGACATCAAATACATATCTCAGGAATTTAGGACTTGTCATCTGGGATGCAGCCAATGGCAGAGTGTCATAGCAGGCCACATGGTCAGGTGATCCTACATTGCCTACGGAAGGAGAAAGGAATTTTTCCCACCACATGGCAAGCTATAAAAATGGCCCTGGCAGTGACGATCTTCATCTTCAGTCCTCATGAACTAAGTTTATGTGAACTGGGGTCTCATCCTTCATGGGATATATTTTTCACAAACTGTCAGGAAAGCATCATATAACATCGCTGGCCTGTATCAACAGCTTTAATTGATGTATGTAATTTTCACTTTAACAATTTTTCTCTCTCACTTTGTTCTTTCTTTCTTTGTTAATAAACCTTTTAGATTTTAGATTGTAAAGGACTGTACAGTGTGCTGTTTTGAGTAGGATCTAAGGGATGTGGGTGGTCCCTTTGGGGAATGGGAGAACGTGTGGGGGTTTGGTGAAATAAGTTTTCATAACCTCCCACCTGAGTTGAGGAGGTTTACTGGTTGGGTATTAGGAGCAGGTGGAGAATCTGTGGTTTGCTTGTGTAGCTTCTGGTTGGTCTGTAGGGGCTGGCAGAGGTACTTTTGTGGCAGGTTTGGTTTGCTTTATTGAGAAGGAAATTCCAGCCTGGGCTGTAAGTGGCCCAGTTTTAAACAATTTGCCCAGGATTTGTTCTTTCAGCTCTGCTTGGAGTCCCTTGAAATATTACAGTCAGGTAGAAGCACAAAAGACCAGATTTTACAGACCGGATTTCACAGGGGGAGACCGGATTTCACGGTCTCTGACATGTTTTTTCATGACTGTGAATTTGGTAGGGTCCTATTCATTAACTCAGAACTACTTTTTAATACCGTGATTATCTATCGCTCACCAAACACCTTTCATAGAGATGGAAAGCAATCATAGAGCACAAAGAAAGACCTCTTAGCTAGGTGTTTTTGTAAGGTACTACATATGAATTAGACTGTATCTGCCCTGCTCTGTGAAATTTCAAGAACATTCTGAGCCTTGAAGCAATTAGGTTCCTTATTTTCTCCAGGTGTTGACATCCAATAAATGCCTTGGAGCATAGAGGTAAAATAAATAGATTGGCATGTTGAAAGAAAGATTTTAAACTCATACATCTTTTAGACACAAGCCAGCAGGACTCCTGACTCAGTGTATCTGAGAGGCAGCCATGTTAGTCTGTATCTTCAAAAATAACAAGAAGTCCTGTGGCACCTTATAGACTAACAGATATTTTAGAGCATAAGCTTTCATGGGCAAAGACCCGCTTCATCAGATGCGTGAGTGAGTGCGTTTGCTAATATAAATAACAGAATGAATCAGTAGGTTGTGCATATCCAGGAGTTGAAGATTCTTAGCTGGTGTAAGTATTCATAGCTCCATTTACTTCAGTATAGTGTATTAACATATTTTAATTTCCTTTTATGTTGTTCACAAACATCAGAAGAGGTAACCATGGCACTGGAGGCCTTGATTGTGCAGAGCACTTCAGCACATGTGACTGGCTCCATTGAAGATGGGGTAGATGGGGAGAAGACTGTGAATAGGGCACCTCTCATTTTGAGAGTAAAAGCATGTGTTGAAGTATTTTGCAGAACTGGTGAGTGAGTGAAAAGTGACTGAAAAAGTATTTGAGAGTGGGTGATAAATCCAAAAAGTTCTGGTTCATGTTCTAGCAACAAAGTTCAATGGAGCTGAGATTACATTTTCCTGAGCCATTTTCCCACCCCAACGTATTTAATTTTGCACACTGGTTTTGGCCTAGGGATGCCTCTTTTACTAACTATATGAGAGACATGTATAAAACCTAATATCAGCTATATACTTCACATTTTATTCCACTGCACTGATACAGGCTGTCTGCACTGCAGAACAGGTGGTTCTCTTTGCTGAAGAATAACACACTAAAATCTCAGTGGAGACAGGTCTATAGTTTTATTGTGAGGTAGTTTTACAAGGTCAGTGCTTTATATCCACCTGTGGTTGACCTCACCTATGATATCTCACACTGTGTTCTCTCCACCAAAGTTTTGCAATGGAATAGCTAATAAGCATTGCTTATCCTATGGTAAAAAAGCCCTTTTAGTGGCAGTGAGGTCCTGCACTTGGGATGGAAGAATCCCAAGAATTGTTACAGGCTGAGGGCCAACTGGCTAAATAGCAGTACAGCAGAAAAGGACCTGGGGATTACAGTGGATGAGAGGCTGGGTTTGAGTCAACATTGTGCCCTTGAAGCCAAGAAGGCTAATGGTATATTGGGATGCATTAGGAGGAGCATTTCCAGCAGATCTAGAGACGTTATTATTCCTCTCTATTTGGTACTGGTGAGGCCACATCTGGGGTATTGCATCCAGTTCTGGGGACTCCATTATAGAAAGGATGCGGATACATTGGTGCATTCCAGTGGAGGGTAATGAAAATGATTAGGGGACTAACACACATGACCTATGAGAAGAGGATGAGGGATGTGGGCTTATTTAGTTTGCAGAAGAGAAGAGTGAGGGGCAATTTTATAGCAGCTTCATCTTCCTGAAGGGATGTTCTAAAAAGGATGTGGAGAGGCTGTTCTCGGTAGTGACTGATGGCAGAACAAGGAGCAAAGCTCTAAAGTTACAGAGGAGAGCTGTAGGTTAGATGTTAGGAAAAACTATTTCATCGGGAGGGTGGTGAAGCACTTGAATGCATTACCTAGAGAGGTGGTAGAATCTCCATCCCTAGAGGTTTTTAAGTCCCATCTTGATAAAGTCCTGTCTGGGATGATTTATTTGGGGTTGATCCTGCTTTGGGCAGGGGGCTGGACTTGAGAACCTCCTGAGGTCCCCCCCATCCCTAGGATTCTATGATTCTAAAAGCAGAATACCTGCCCCGGAGTGTTGACTGGGCCTGTAATATTTGTGGGAGATTCTGGGCACAGCTGAGAGCACCAACCCTAGGCAAACTGCTTAAAACCAGACCACTCACATCCCAGGTCTCCTTCTCAGTGATGTGAACCAAGCCAGTCACAAGAGTTCTTCTGCTATCCCTTCTTGTCAGCCAGAATTTACACAAGCAAATCCCACAGATTCTCCAGCTGTTACAAAGCCCAAGCCAGTACCCTTTCTATTCAGGTGAGAGGATATGAAAACCTATTTCACTAAATCCACACAGACTCTTCCAGACCCCAAAGGGACCAGCCACATTCCCCGTTCAACACATACTTAGAACTTACCCAAAACAGCACGCTGTGCCAATCCTCTAGAATCTGAAATCTAAAGGTTTATTAATAAAGAAGGAATAGGGTGAGAGAAAAAAAATTTTAAAGTGGTTAAATTACATACAGTCAAATCTATTGATGCAGGACACAGTCGGTGGTATGAGCTGTTATCTTGAAAATCTCTGAAAGTACATCCTCTGAGGGACTGGTCCCCTGTCTATACAGGCTTAGTTCGTACCATAGATGTTGTAGAAACTGTTCCCCAGATGGAGGCTCAGAGCAGAGGTTTAAGGACTGAAAGACAAAGATGGCCACTGCCATGTGGAGTGGACGTGCCGTGTGGAGGGAGAAACCCTTTCTTAGTCATGTAGGCAATGGAGAGTTACGTGCTCAGGTCACCCGCCCTTCCCCTGTTGGGGCCCTCTTCCATTGGCTGCATGGTTAGACAGCACACCTCAGTTAAATTCATAAGATGTGGATTTGAAGTCTGTGTCTCTGTTCCTTTGTTCAGCTCATGTTATGTGACTGGGAGATGACCAACTCCTCCATTTTGAATCCCAGCACTAAAACATTTCTCATACAGGTGTAGATCCAATAGCTGTAACTTCACATACAAAAATGGCACAGATATACAAGTAGTGTAAATGGTCCCAGTGAATTTCCAGTTTTCACTACGTACCTCACTTGGCCCACTTGGCACAGGATTTCTTGCAAACTTAATACAGTGATTAAAGAAGGGGTTTTCATATTGTAAAAATCTGGTAACATCACAGGGCCAGATTCTCATATTTCACCAGTGTGAACCAGGAAAATATTGAATGGAATGAGTGGACTTGTAAACTTGTGTAATTTGACTTCTGTGAGATCTGGATTGGGACCTAAGTGAGACCACAGTCAGGCCTACAGTATTCAAGTATTTAATTCTATCAATCTCTTCGTCACCCCTATTTTCAGCAACAATTAAATACTCCACCGCCTGCACAATATTCCCGCTTCAGTCATTAATAAAAATACTCAAGTTAAAAAGATGTAAAACATGGAGCAAATATAAAGAAACAAAACCAGAAATAAGATAGCAGTTACAAATAACAAAATAATTAGAAAAAGTTAGTGTTGGATAAAAGCAAAGAAGAAAGGCAAGGGTTAAACAAAAATATATGCAGAGCAGAAAAGGGTTAAGAAACGTGTAAAAAAAAAAAACCTCAGCCCCTTTCACAGTAAGCTCCACAAGAAGAGAGGGAGGGAAATGTTCATGAGGATCCATCACACACTTCTACTTCCCTGATTTTTTTTTTGGGTGGGGGAGATGCAAGCTTCTCACAAGTGGAAAAAATACCCATGACCTCACCTTTCCCCACACTTGTAGTTCACAGAAGCTCTACATGGAGACCTTTTGTTTGCACTGGTTGTGAGACTCAGTGTCTTCCTACCACCTTCATGGTAGCATGGCTTCAATGGAGTCACCCTGGCTACGGCTGTTCACAAGATCTTTGTTAGGGAAGAGTCCCTGCAGCACTGCATGGGAAAGGTCAGGCAACCAGAAGTAATCTCCACTGGGCAGCTCTGCATTCCCCTGCCCCTGCTCCCACATATTAAAACACTATCCACTCCATGCCCACAGCTCCCCTCCCATCTGAATCCAAATCTTCTCAAGCACTTCAGATGGGGGCCTCAGAAAGCGGGAGATAGTGGTGCACTTATGGCAGACTTTTGCATTCTTCAACAGAAGGATGAGATTTGCGTGTGGACAGTTTGGCTGGGGCTACACTGACCTGTTCTCCCAGCAGCTTCATGCTAATGAGCAGTCTTGCGATTGCAAATGGCTGCTCATTAGCATAATTCTGGGGCTAATTAGCATAGCCGCAGGAGATCTCCCTGCTGGCAGAGGCTGCTGCTGGCATTAAACAAGCTGTGTAGACCTGTCTCTTCTGGCTAAAAGCCCCTCTGTCACAAGCTCCTTACGCCTGAATTTACCATTAATATAACTGAGAGCTGGATTAGGCTCTGAAGGGCATAGACCCATGACCTGCCATTGATCCAAGTACAGAACTACCCTCAGAAATTGATGCAGGCCCTTCCTTCCCCATTTCCTATATCCCGTGTAAAGTTGTTATCCAACATACATCCAACATATCCAAGTTGTTTTCCCTACCCATTGGGTGTGACTGAGTCCAGTAGTCTTGGATCTTAATAAGACAGTAGAAAAAGTTTGGCTTTCAAGCAGTTTTTACAGATGTTTTGGCTTCTAGACATCTGCTGTGGGTGAGCTTTGTTTTCCATTGCTCTGCATATGTCGGTTTCCTTGACAGGTTTCTAAGATGAAAGTTTTCTTTTGCATCCTTTCCATGCACTCCTAATTCTGTATATTTTCTTTTGGGCACTATTTCTTGGACACCATTTCATATGTGCTCTCTTTCAGCACATCCCCACTACTAACATCACAGTCTCTTTTACAGCAAACTCTTTCATAGCTAGCAGCCCCAGGACTGGAATGTTGCCGATATTTAAATATTCTGGATAATAGAGAGGTATACCTAGCAATGAGTAACACTAAAGAAAAACAAGATTAGATATTAAGAAACAAACAAAAATGTATGCAGAGTATTTTATTTATGAACATTAGCGGCATTGTACACTGCTATATTTATTTACTATATTTGTGTTTGCTATATTTATATGTATTTACTTTTGGTATGCTGTAGTTATGAAAAAGGTAACTAAAATGTATTTATGGTTAAAATGCCAGTTATTTCAGAGTTCTGGATGATAGGATGCTGGATATGAAAGAGTTTATCACACTATGTCCGTGTGACCAGTTATAGAAATTTCCTTTTACTGGAGTTGAGTGTTTGAAAGCTCCCCATGTCTAACAGATGATTTATGGTCTTCATTACCCAAGAAGTCCCTCTCATCTTATCCCCTGGTAGCCTCTTTCATATCAAATTAGGTTGGGCACCTAGGTTATTGTGTATTAGAGAAACATTTATTGAAGAACTTCTCCACAGAAGTTCCACATTTTGAGTAGTATCAAAACACATGCAGATAGTTCTATAACATCAGTCTGGCATCTGTAGTGCTAGCTAAAATCACTAATGTCCACAGGAGGTATTTGTCACACTATAAAATAAATCTGAATTGTCCATTTAGCAACTACATTTCTCACCTCTCCTGCTTCTGTTTTTTAGATCATGTTTACAGAGGGTGTTTTTATGTGAGTGGTAGGAATTTCTTCTGCCGGTTTGAAAAGTGCTGAACACAAGGAGGCTTATTGCAGAATAGCTGACACAGCTTTATCTGCAGCATAGCAGCACAGGGCATCTGTTTTCTATAAGATGGTGGTTATCTTTGCTTGTCTATTTATCTCTATGAAAATATTATTCTCCATCTTTCTGTGCCTGTCACATAGAGATGTATGGCCATTGGAAAAGCAGGAATAGCCTTTATGGAATATAGATGATCCTGATGGCGTAAAAATAAGGTATCAATTTAATCTTGTGAGTTCTTCAGGGACAGAAGCTTCCCCTCCTCATGTGACCCCAGTTTATCCCTTCGGTCTTGGTAGTTCTTCCTGGGTAGTGTGCTGCAAAAGTAAGCAGACATAGCAATTGCTGCATAATACACATTTTGTTGCAGAACAGAGTCTTTGGTAAAGAATTCAACATACTGTAAACTGTGGGCCAGGTCCTCAGTTGGTATAGGGCAGGGCTTCCCAAACTTTGTATAGTTGGGACCCAGTTTTTCTCCATACCTTTTTTTGCAGCGCAAAACTATAAATGCATATATAAACTGAAAAATGAATAAAATTTCACTCTTTATTATTTATTCACACTAATAATAGTACATAGCGATAATTTGTATATTTTCTAAGGACTGGTATTTTTTTCCCAAGAACCAGTACTGGGCTGCAGACCGCGCTTTGGAAAACTCTGGCATAGTGCAATGAATTTAAGTGAAGATATGTACATTGACACTAGCTGATGATCTGGTGATGACTGTTTAGAAAGTTGGCATTAGTTTTGTAAACAGAATCAAATTCTATCAACTGGTCATTTTTTGTCAATCACTGGCGAGGAACAACTTCTATTTGGGATATGAAGAATTTCCTTTGCAGACATAAATGCTTTTAAAGAAGGCAGTTATATAGAAATTAGAAGGAATTACTAGACACCGTGCTTGCATTCTTCTCTGGAGATTTGACAGATACAGGGGAAAATATCTGTTGTAGTGTTCTTAAAAGCATGAAATAAAAGAGGCTTTTTATGGCTGATCAATATATTTTGTAATATTACTGAAAGTTCTTAATCTTTCATTTCTTTGTAAAGGAGGCAAGCTAGAGAATACATGTATCAATAATATATGTCAGTGATTTACTTAAGACTCTTTTTGTTGTAAAGAAAGAAATTATGTTTCAGGTATGATAAAGAACTGGCTTTTAAATCGCCTTAACTCCTGAAGTAATAGCCTTTTATTTCTTTTTTTATACAATAATAATAATTAATAATAATAATTGTCAAATGGAATACTTCATTATAGGAAAATGCACTTATCCTTACAGGGCTTTATTCCAGATAGGACCCAATTACCTGGAGCAAGAACAGTATTATTCTTCAAGCAATATAAGGGTGATTATATTGGAACTTGCTTACATTAATTATTAGGTACTGTAGCTGCATGCGTGTTGGACTTATATTATACTTCATTTGTAGAACAGAAAGGGAAAGATTTCTGGGAATGGAAAAGCAGAATTCCATTCACTTGTGTAAATAAATTAAGCGATAGGACACTGCCTTTCTTGAAATTACCGTATGCCTCAAGTGTGATTTATTCATGGCTAACGTCTATCTCTAATCCTCTGGAACGAACTCATTGCCTCATAAATACATTGCTTGAAGTACTTGATGTATATATAAAATAGGCTATATATTAGATACTAAAAGGGCAGGTAGGCTTGATGGAAGTTCTTTGCTTCACTGGAGCAATGCCTGTTTACACCAGCTAAGGATTTGGTTTATAAAGGTTCAGCGTTTTCTGTTAATGCATCTTCTAGAATCTAAGAACTATACTAGAAGCATAATTCTGGGTGCTACTGTGACAATTACTGTTGTGACAGGATCAAAGCACTGTCTTTGTTTTAAAGCCATTCTTTGGTTGAATTCTCACTTGTATAACAGCTAATGGGATATTTCTAAAATATCACGTCAGACCTTGATTTTTGGAAAGAAAACATGCATGTCGAAATCATGACCATAATTCAATGGGACAGAGACTAGTCCATGATTTAAAGGACTCTAGGGTTTCAAGTACATCTGGAGGTAAATGAAATAAACCTATTTAGGCTGTAAAGAGGCCTAATTACAACCTTCTCTCCCTTTCTTGATTGTAGTAGTCTCCTGTATTTGCCAATGTCATGATGGTGTTTCAGCAGGTTTAGAAGTCTGTGATGATTTTAGTGATGTGATTGCAAACTTATAATGTCAATGCCAAATGGCCGTATGGTTCAAAGTTCAGGAATTGTAGGTGTCAATAGATTCTGGAACACTTCTGACCCAGGGAACACAAAGGCACACAAAATTCTGATATAACTCAAAATATTTGGTTGGTGTGATATTACCAAAGGAAGTGGGAGGATTGGTGTTAGGAAGAGGGATCATGGGGGGTAGGGAAGGATCTGACAATTGGAAACAAGGAATTTTAGATTTCCTGTTGGGAATTAGGAGGGTGAGTGAGCTTCTTATAGTGCTAGTGTTTTCAATTCTTTTTTTTTCCCTTGGCATTATTTGTGTACAGAGCCTGCAGTAAATCCCTGCTCAGCCAGAGGTAGTCTCAAGCTTGCCTCTACTGGATTCCTTAAAGTCATGAAAAATTAAATCAGTTCCACCCCATAGTTTGTGAAGTAAATAGGTTGTGCTCATTTGTTGTTTATGCTACAGCATTAGACATTAACATTAGTTACACTGACACTTCATCTTACCCTTAGTTTTATCCTGGCCCACTAAGGCTGTGTCTACAGTTATGGAAAAACTTCAAAATGGCCAAGCTAATGGCCAAATCGAAGAATACTAATGAGATGCTGAAATGAATATTCAGCATCTCATTAGCATGCTGCCAGCTGCGGCACTTCAAGAGTGCTGCATTTTGCTTGCCCAGGGCTCGTCTACATGGGGATAGCTGATAGAAATAAGGGGATTTTGATGTTTGCAGGGTCCTTTTGAAAAGGATCCCCATGTAGATAAACCACGGGTGAGTGAAATGTGGCACTTTCGAAGTGCTGTGGCCAGCAGCATGCTAATGAGATGCTGAATATTCATTTCAGTGCCTCATTAGCATTCTTCGATTTGGCCATTATCATGGCCATTTTGAAGTTTTTCGTAAGTGTAGATGTAGCCTAAAAGTCGTACAATCATCTTTTGTATTCACCCCTCAGAGGCAGTGTTGTGGGAACATTTTGAAGAGTAGGGGTGCCATTTCTGCAGCTGAGGCTGGGAGAAAATCCTGGGCATGTGGGGCCAGCAGCTGGCACCTGGGGAATGGGGCTAGCAGTAGAGCCCACAGCAGATGGGGAGACAGCTGGGACCCTAGATGCTAGGCTCAGGAGCCAGGGGTATTGCAGCACCCGCAGCACTCCTAGTTCCTGTGCCTATGCTTATAGGTAAAACGTCGTGGGTAGATCAGTTGGATTGATCGCTCTGCCAGATAATTGGACCAACAAGTGTTGGCCATGTGTGCTACGTTCACAAATGAGTGAACTGTAAGCACGCCCCAATTGGGGTTGACTATAGTTATTAGAATATTCCACTATTCAAATAACTAATTCTAATTCTAATATTCTAATAACTATAGTCAACCCCAATTGGGGCGTGCTTACAGTTCACTCGTTTGTGAATGTAGAACACGTGGCCAACAGTTGTTGGTCCAATTATCTGAGAAAGTGATCAGTCCAACTTATCTACATATATTCCTTTCCCACAGCCAGTACTATGAACCCATGGAGATATGGTATCATCCTTGACTATGATGAAAGTGTCCCAGGTTCAAATGATGCAATAGCCAGCGGTTTACTCATGTCTGATGAGTTCCAATAAGAACAAAACCAGTCATGTGCTAATGTGGTTCCATCAGAACCTTTATTCTAATTGTCATGGGTGTGCAGGTGATGTAATATATAATATTGATTGTCTTTCTTTACATTCAGTGCAAAAAACACAATAATCCTAGAAATATGGTAATACTCTGGTTTTATTTGGTGCCTGATCTGAATCCCACTGAAGTCAGCAGGAGTCTATTTGACTGATCCAAACCTGTTAAAGTCCGTGGGAGTCTAGCCTTTATGCCATTCATTTAGCAATGAAAAGACCTTTTCCAAGCACTAAGGATAGGTCTACGCTACCAAGTTTTGTTGAAGAAACTAACGTTGATATGCAGAAATCCCCAATGGCAAAGTTGCCAGTTTGTGTCACACTTGCCCCCTCTGTCGGCAGATCGTGTTCACGTTGGGAGTTCCCCCAGGCAGCAGCAGGAGCAAGGCACTGTGTATATGTATCCCGCAGTGCCTGGTGACACCATCTGTCACTAAGTGTTGTGGGAACATGGAACAGAGTGAAGGGCATCTTGAGACCATGCAAAATGTCCTGTCAGGCACCTCTTTGTTCAGGGGTTTCTGGCATCTTTTGCACCTTTACTCCACCTGTCATTCCCTGCTGCGCACTCTGGCACCCTGCACTTCTTTTGCACGCTCTGTTCACTGTTGTGAGCACATTGTACATGGCATCGGAGATCATCTTAAAATAGCCGAAGAGGTGGAAGACTCAGAGGAGCTGGGTAGTGTGCAAGATATGCTCAGCAGCAACCTGTCATTGTGTTGGGCACTCACAAATAAAGTAGACAGGGTAGACCAGTGCTTCTGGGGTAGGCAAAGCTGCCTTGATGGGTGTAATTGCATCCTCACACACATGTGGGATAAAGACCGGTGGCTGCAGAATTTTAGGTTGCATAACGCAGGCTTCCTGGAGCTATGGGCTGAGTTGGTCCTGACCTGCAGCTCAAGGACATCAGAACGAGAGCTGCCGTCTCCACTGAGAAGTGTGTGGCAATTGCTGTGTGGAACCTGGTCACTCCCAATTGCTACCAGGCAATGGCAAATTGGTTTGGAGAGGGGAAGTCTAACATTAGAGCTGTACTGCAGAAAGCTTTCAGGGCAATAAATCACATTCTGCTACGGAGGACCACGACTCTGAGAAATGTACATGACACAGAGGATGGCTTTGCAGACGTGGGCTTTCCCATGTGTCATGGTGGGGCAATAGAGGGCACACACATTGTGAATTTAGCACCATCCCACCCTGCTGCTGGGTAAAGCAAGGGGAGGGATACTTCTTGGTGGTATTGCAGGCACTTGTGGACCACTCTGGGCATTTCACAGACACCAGTACTGGGTGGTATGGAAAGGTGCAGGATGCAAGCACCTTCAGGAACACTGACCTGTACAAAAGTTACAAGCAAGGACTTTCTTTCCAGTCCACAAAATCACAGAGGGGAATGTGAAAATACCTCTAATAATGCTAGAAGACCCATCTTACCCCTTGTTGCCCTGGCTCATGAAACCTTACCCAGGACACCTGGACTGCAGTAAGAAGTGGTCTAACAGTAGTCTGAACAGGTACTACATGGTGTTTGAATGTGCCTTTGTGAGACTGATGGAGGTGTCTATGGCAGACTAGATGTCACTGGGGGCAATATTCCCATTGTTATCACTGCACGTTGCATTCTACATACTTTGTGTGAATCTAAGGGGGAAATGTTTGCTCAGGGTGGAGCACTGATGCACAACATGTGGTGGCAGAATTTGAGTACCCAAACACTAAAGCTGTCAGAGGAGCTCAAAGGCCTGCTTTGAGGGTAACTTTGAAAATGAGGTGCCCTGAAATAACTTCTGTTAGAGTTGCTTCCAGGCTGTCTCCCCCACATCCAATGAATCATTTAGCCAGGACCATGCCTTTAAACTCTGCACCTGGGATGGCAGTGATTGGTCTGTGAGATTGTCAAACAGTAAAGAAAAGCATTGTACAATTATAAACTGGGCCTTTATTCATCAGAAAACAATGCAATGAAATGCAGTAAAATGCCTCTGAAAGCTCTGGGTAAGCAAGGAAAGCAGAGCACAACTTCCCCAGGCGTGTGGCTTTCGCCCTGCTCCATAAGGCAGCCTACTTATGTTCTGCTTTGGTTCCTACACAAGTGATTGATGAAAGATGTGGGTTAGTGTCCCACAATGGGGAGGGGGCAAAGCTGCACTGCCATGGAATCCACAGCAGAAAATTAACACGTATCTCAGGAAAAGTTTTGATAGCCTCTCTCTGCAGGATTCCATTGAGATCATGGCAAGAACAAACATCCTGCTCAGCCATTTGGATTAGCTACACAGGGCCACGTGCAGCTCACAGCAATACAGCCAGCCTCCCACTTTTCCATGCCTTCTGCCATGCACTTCATGAGCCATAGCCACTTATCCTATGTTATATTTGGAATCACCGAGTTTAGGAAGAAATCCCTTGAATGCAGATAGCTGCTTTCCCATTTATTCCATCTCCCACTACAAGCTAAAACCAAACCAAATGGTGGGATGGGCTAACCCCTTATTGATCTAACTCAGTTACCATGACAGCAATCAAATCTATCACTAGGACAACTCAATACACAACACCCTACATCTCATCCCCTGCTTCCAGGGGAATGGCTTCTCAGACTGGCTATGTCCATTAGCAGTGCAGAATAGATCCTGGCTGCCAAACACACTTTGTGACCCCTGGAGCAGGGCCCTGGTCCTCCTCTCCCTTAACCTTTTTATTTACTGTTTTACCCTCTGCACACTACCTCCAGGCCCTCTGAAGTGTTCATGGAGCTTAGTGGGAGATCACTGAGGATTGCATCCAGCTCCTTATAGGCATAAACATCTCATAGAGCTGGAAAGGACCTTGAGAGGTCATTGAGTCCAGTCTCCTGCCCTCTTGACAGGGCCAAGCACCATCCCTGACAGATTTTTTTTTAAATCTGTTTGCCCCAGATCCCTAAAAGAGCCTCTTCAGGGACTGAGCTCACAACCTTGGATTTAGCAAGCCCATGCTCAAACCAGTGAGCTATCCCTATGCTGTTGTTCCTAGGGGTGGGGAGTTATAGCAGCTGATGGTGCCCTGTCACCAGTGTTTGGGGCCAGGTCTCTCTCTTGGCCCTATCTCCACACGCTGCCTCTGAGCATCCCTGCCTGGGCCTTGGGCAGTGTGTGTCTGCCACCTGTATGCACCTCTGTGTGGTGTTCCACTTTGCGGGTTCCCAGCATCAATTACTGCTGCAGGGTGCTAGGGGCCACCCACCTATCAGTAAGCCCCACTCCCCCTACCAGGACAGGCTGACCCAAACTCTTGCCTCAGATGGACAGACCATTGTCTTTTCCAGAATGAGCCTCCATTAGCACAAAGGGCAACCACACTCCCACAGTCACCGCTTCTCCCCGTGCTGGGTAAGAGACACGCCCATCCCCACTCCCAGTGAGGCTATAGTGAGCGGAAGCAGCAGAGATGCACATGGGATGGCAGCCCACCAGTACCTACCACAGGGGAGGTGAGGGGGCTTCTGGACCTGAGAGGGACCCTAGGAACCCGTGCATGGCAGCGGTGCAAAACACCAGATCTTTGCTGAAGCCCTGGAGCACTGAATCACATGATGGGCCTTATGATAGGCTTGTTTGAGTTCTTTAATCTTCACTCTGCATGGCGGCATGTCCCGCTCATATCGCTTTTCACACCAGGATTGAAAAATTTGCCTATACATGTCCCAGCTCCTACAGGTCATTCTCAGCTGGGACCAAACAGATTCCTCTCCCCATGCCTTGATCAGATCCAACAGCTTCATGGCAGTGCCAGTTGGAGAGCATTTGATGTGACCACCACTTGGAAGGATGTCATGAGACCGCTGCAGCCTGAGCCAGCACACAAGGATGTGTGTATATCTGTGCAGGTGCTTTTGGTATGTAGGGCATCGCAATTCGTAAAGTTGGCCCCATGTGGCGTACCTTATACATTGCATCAAATGCCTCAACCATGTGGATGAAACTGGACAGATAGTGAACTCTGCAATGAACTCACACAGAAAAGCCAGCCAGCGGGAAGTGGGATTTAATTTGCAGGGTTTGCAAAGGGCTGCAATGGATAGCTCATCACAGTTCAAATTGTTGACCAGAGTGGATGAATGGGAATTGTGGGCCACTTCCTGGTGACCTATTCAGTGAAAAAACATCTTAAGGTGATTACACTGCATGTTTCTTGACAACAGGGAGGGGAAAAGAAAAGAAAATTCACTCATGGAGTTGGAAGCTTTTTGTTGATGAAAACGGGTATTTTTCCTGGCAAAAGTCTCATTGCATTGTGAATGCTCATGCAGTTTTGCTGCCAAAAGGAACTTTTCCTTGACAAAACATGCCAGTGGAGACAAAGCTATAATAACTAAACCACACTAGCATCTTTCTCAGGTAGGTAGAAGGTATCTAATCCTCTGCCAAAAATTAATCCTGTATCGGGGGAGGGGAACCAATGATGAACACAATACTTTAAAATGCTGCAAATTTTTTTTTTAATAAATAAATGACTCCAGAATGGTGGTGGGGAGAACAGGCCATTGGCTGCATGGAAGTGGGAGATCACCCTGAAACCTCCACCTTACTCCTGTACAGGAACTTGGCAGTGAGGCTGCATCCAACCCTCAAATGGTGCAAGGGGCATGTCTGCCCCAGAAACACACCGCTGACGCTGACCTCTTCATGCAAGATGAACGTCATGTTTTCATTCATTTTCTAACAAAAAGGTGGAACTGTACAGTCTTTGTTTTGCCTATGAACACCTGGCTGATGTTCATAACTCCACTATGGGTGAGATGTCCAGAGTTAATTTTTGGAAAAAAGTATTTCTGTAGTTATAGCTTTGTGAATCCTGGGGTATGAAAGGAGCCAGGCACATGGGGATGTCTTTTATTGGATCAGCTTCTGGCAGTGAATTAGACAAACTTGTGAGCTTACACAATGAAGATTTGTATGATTTAGCTAGTGAAGAAGCAATCTTCTTGCCGTTTAAGTGCATCATTCTTGTGGTTTAAAAAGCCTCCAGGTGAAGGAAAAAAAAGGCAAGGAGAAAATTAAAGATTTTGAAAGAGATCATGCAGTCTTCAGAGATAAAATTCAGGTTCGAAGGAAACAACAGCTGGAGGTGATGACTGCTGGTTTCTTATGGAGGGCATATCTTTGTGAATTTTAATTCATAAAAAGACTTTGTAGTGTGGACTATATGCTTTAAAAAGCATGTATGTTCATAATGACCCCATGGCCAAAGTATGTAGCTGCATCCAAAGACTATGAGCTTCAACCTGTTGTCCCAAAAATTACAATCCTGAAGGAGATTGGCATGTTTTTGTTCGGTTGTCAATCTTGTGGATCTGAATGATTTGCGGAGGGGGTGGGGGGGCGGGGAATCAGATTCCTTTCCTGCAGACTGCTTTTATTCATTTTCTTGGTTTTATTTACATCATGACTTCTTATGTTGGATTGACTAGGCTGCTGTTTCTGACTTAACTTTGGTCCCCGAGGAAATATTTTCCTGTTGGTATTCGATTGAACTCAAGGGCTAAGATCTTTAAAGAAGCCTCAGAGTGCCCATTTCAATAGGAATTAAGTGTCCATTCAGTGGGCACTGTGCATGGTGAGAGACTACAGGTTGAACTTCTCCAGTCCAGCACACTCTCATCTGGCAACATCTATAATCCTGGCTGATTTTAGTCCGGTGTGTGACCACTAATCATGGGTGTGACCAAATTTCCTGTGGTCCCATAAAGTTTGCTTACAGCCACCAATCTCCGAGTGTTCTGTGCTGTTATTTATCTGTAATTTACCCCTCCTTGTATTCTAAGAGCCCAGTAAGCAGTGGAAGCGTTGGTAATTCTGCTAGACAATATTGACCTCCTTTGATCTGGCAAATTCTTTCATTTGGCATCGTTCAGGTCCTGAGAGCACCAGAGTAGAGTGGTTCAGCTTTACCAGGAAGCAAGTTAAAATGGTGATGACTTTGGTCAGGTGTGGGACAGGATAGCTGACACTGCCTATCTGGAGGTTCTGTAAGTCTCCTGGAGTTTCTGTGTTCCCAGTCAAGTTTTCTTACAATGCCTCGCCATGGCTTCAAAGAGAAGCAGCAGTATAATGATTGTGATACCTTTGTTCAGGAGAGTACATGCAAGTGAAATAAGAAATCTAGCAGCAATTTCTTCCCTAAGTTTAGTGGGAACGTGTGTAAATGTGCTCGAGGGCATTTTGGTGTCATGCACTTCTGTGGGGAAAAAAAGAGGGGAGGAGGAGGAGAACATTCATCCTGAGAGATGGGTTTTTTTAGGGATGAAATTACATTGGTTTGCTCAATGGAGGTCCTCAACTTAAGACAGGTCTGGGGATTCCCGACTGCAAGATTTTTAGACTGGGCAACTTTCTTTTTCAATCACACAGAACAAACAGATTCCTTTCTTGTATACTTGATCCCTCCCTGGTGAAAAATTGGTTTAAACTCCTAGAAAGCACTTTTTTCCCCATCAACTAATAATAATAATAATAAAAATACTAAAAATCCAGCAGTCATGTGGCACTTTAAAGACTAATAAAGTAATTTATTTGGTGATGAGCTTTTGTCAGGCAGACCCACTTCCTCAGATCTGGAGATGGTGCTGTACTTGGAAAGGTGCTGAAAGTGAAGTGGCATGAGGGGTTTATAACAGAGAGATACAAACAAAACAAATTGAAATGAAAACTAACAAATCAGACACATAGGAGAGAAGGGGGGCAAAGGGTAGAGAGAAGTGGGGGGCAGAAAATTACTAACTTCAAGGCTCAATTAATTTGAGTGACTTGCCTGAGATCACCACAAATATCCAAGATGGGGAAGCTGTCCTTGTAACAGCAATATCATGCTAACAGAGATAGCAATTACGTTACGCGTTACAAAGACAGCTCCTCCATCTTGGATATTTGTTGCGATCTTAGTTAAGTCACTCAACTTAACTGAGCCTTGCAGTAAGTAATTTTCTCTCCCCCGTCCTCCCCACCCTTCCGCCCTTCTGTCCTATGTAACTGATTTGTCAGTTTGCAGTTCAAGTTTTTGTTTGTATCTCTCTGTTATAAACCTGTCATGCCAATTCACTTTCAGCACCATTTCCAGTACAGCACCATCTCCAGATCTGAAGAAGTGGGTCTGCCTCACAAGAGCTCAGCACCTAGTAAATTATTTTGTTGGTCTTTAAAATGCTACATGACAGTTTTGATAGGATGCAGACTAACACGACTACCTCTCTGTTACTAGTAATAATAAAGGGTTAGTAGTTAACTTTACCTAGATCTCTTAAGTTCTTTACAGTGGCAAGAAATTTGCATTTCCCTCCATTTTACAGGAGAGAAAATAGCTTTGCCCAAGTAATTAATCATGCTAAGAGTTACTCCTGAGGTCTGCTTCTGAGATGTGTCATTTTAATAGGAGTGGAAGATTCCCTGCACTTCCCACTTAGAGATCCTTAGGCTTTACCCCTGACTAATAGCAAAAGTCTTCTCAGAAATGCATTGCTGGAGATGATTGTCCTGAATCCTGTTCATCACTTTTACCTTGCTCTCATACAAGCAACATTCTGTAGCTACTCCATGCAAGAATGAGGCCTGAGTGTAGTTTTACATTGGATTTTAAGCTTTTAATTGTAGCATATAAAGAATTTGAAAATCTTCCTGCCATGCATCTTGCAATAACAGAAAAAACCCTTGGGCATTAACCCTACCCAAATCACTGTCTGCCTGTTTCTTTCTCACACATATGATTTGTTTTATATTAAATTAAAAACCAACCTTCTCCTTTACAGCATTTACTACTGCAGGAAGGAATATCCTTTGGGCTGCCAAAAGCCTTCCATTTTATTATCTTGACATGAAAACTGGCTGATTGATTCATCTAAGTATGGTAAAGGCAGATAGGCATATGCCAACAGAATGAATCTTTATGTCTTACTTGCTGGGTTTTTTAATTTTTTTTTCCATTTCCCACAGGAACAGCATTTCACCAAAGGAGTAGTTTTGTTCTACAATCAGCATATTATGTATTGAACTTTCCACTAAAGCCAAAGCAGTATCTTCCTACGTCACCCAAACAACTGAGTGGTTTTTGCTTCAGCATGAATTGCTGAAAGTGTTGGAATCAGAGGCTTCTAATTATGGAATTTGTTTCTAATTACGAGTCCTTCTTTCTGCTGGGAAAACATCTTACCCAAAGGAGGTTCAGTTAAGGAGATTACATGAACCTACTTTGTAAACCACTTTCCTGAAAAGGCCAAGTTTAATGGCAGGTTTCTGTTATACTTTGATGTATGCAGAATGAAGGTACCAGAGCAGGCAGGCAGCAAGTTTTTTTTGTTGTAGATTTTCTTAGAATTCCTGAGAAACCATGTCCCTGCCTTCAAAGCAGAGGAAAGGAGGGAAACTTTTTTTCTTTAAATAATGGAAAGTCATTAGTGTTATCCAATAGATTTGAGGGAGCTTGATAAATTGTATGAGAACTGGAAGGCAGATCCTCAGGGGCTGTCAATTAGTGTAGCTCCTTTGAAATCTTTGATTTATACTAGCAAACAGACACAAAAAACAGTTTAATTTTGCTTAGGAATTTTGGTGAGCTTGTGGTTCCTTGTTATGTGTATCCTTACCATGTAATGTAAGCAAGCAGCTCTGTTTATACAGATTTACTGTCAGGCACTTGATGCATCTAACCCAAGCTCCCATCCCCTCAGGTATTGTAAACACCTCCTCCCCACTTTTTTAATTTGCATAATTTAACCATTCAAGATTGTGGAATGAATGAGCTGGTAAACTGTAGCACGGCCTACCTAGCTCCTTTAATTTGAACTATTTTCAGTCACTGAACTTTGAATGCTCTGTCCAAAGCTCTCTGAGGATCTTAGTCCTGTTAGTGTAATTGTGCCTTAACATGTGCTTTTATGCTCTGACTAAACCGATTTGCTGCTAATTCTTAATAAAAAAAAAAAGAGCAAGCTGCAGAAACACATGCTCAAGTGTGTCCTAAGAGAAGGCAAACGGATAATTGGGATTAGGCAAATATAAATTACTGCCTTACAAATATATCTAATGCCGATTCAAAGGTATTTATAGAACAGTATTTTATTGGGGGTTCCACAGTCAGAATGCTGAAAAGCCACATGCTGGTGCAGAGACAAAGCAGCAGGTCCCACAAGAAAGCTATAAACCAACCTTTCAAGTCTTCTCTGTATACTAATTAAATTATGATGAGCATAAAGCAAGAATTGTGTTCAGATGCAACTGACTGTGTATTTGGTTCAAAGACAGTGGTTCCTTTAAAATAGCGTGGGCCAGATCCGGACCTGTGGATGAGAAGCATCCTCTCCATCACAGGAGGTAGAATGTATGGGTGGCACCACCCTGGTCCCAGGCCAGCTTCCTTTCTTGGATGTGACAGCTGCTCTAAACTGTGCTAGCTGCTGACGGCCCACCAGGGAGAGTGATCACATGGGCATGGGGATGCTCTGTAGCAGCTGCTGGCGGGTAGGGGGATACTAAAGTAAGGAATACAACACTCGGGAAATCCTTAGAGGGGAAGAAAGGCGCAGGAAGTTAAAGCAGCTTTAGGACAGGTTTGTACCTGTGCAGTGGTATAAACCTTCCCCTACATAGCTGGAAATCTGTCCCTGTACGGTCTGTTTGCTTGGTTATTCATCAGCTGCTTTATAGCAATTACTTATGCGACATAAATGTCTGACAATAATTGGTGTGAGTGACTGTTTTGTGGTTTATTTCCTGTTCATAAAACAAAATGTTTTGCGTTACCAAATTAATATAGATCTTTGGCTCTGAAGATGAGACATATGTACTCAAACCTTAATCAGACCTGTTTTCTGTTCTGTATCAGTTTTATATCTGTTCATTCTTTATCCGATAAAATAGGACTTTCTGGTTCATTTGCTATTGTGAAATTCTCCTCTTTTGAACGGGAAGACCACAGCCCTTTGTAGGCTGCTTCTTCACACCTGGGCACCGTGGGTGTCTTTGGTCCCTGTGCTGGAACTCTGGAACTTCTCAAAACCATGGGCTGAACATGGGAGAGTATCAGAAGTGTCATTAGGGGATCCCAGAAGCCTGTGTACAAAAGAGCGAAAGGGAAGTACATAAATTCAAAGAGCATGTTGCTGTCTCACCAGAGTGTGTACTATTAAGGAAGAAAGCATCAGCAGTTATTCAGGAACAGTTTTAGAAGCCATGATGGGATCCCTGCTGACATTCCCAGAGAAGAAAGACAGAAAGGTGCCATTTGCTTCTGCTGTTGCTAGAAAGTGCTAAAATGAAAAAGCCAAGGAGGCAGGGAGCAAAGAAGCTCTAAGCCACTCTGATAGATGAAAACTAGTGCATTAAACAGCCTGGAGAGATTCCAAGACCTTTGGAGAATGAGACTGTATAAAGATGGCTCTGACTACTGTACCTATGGTACACACAGATTCATTGGTGATGTAAACAAGACGCCAAGAAGAATAGTGGGTTAGTTCTCTGGTTGGTGTAATTCCACTGCCATCAGCTGAGGAGCTGGTGCAGTGACTGTACACAGAAACATTTTACAAAACACTAAAGCAAAAAATCCTCAGCTGCTTCAAACAATCCATTTACTCAGATGTAACTACCAAGTTACTGTTCTTTCCACGTAGCCTGCGGCCACATTAGCCCCTTCTTTCGGAGGGGCTATGGTAATGTGGCATTTTGGGATATGCTAATGAGATGTGCCCATGAATATGCAGCACCTCATTAGCATAATGGCAGCTGAGTGCACTTTGAAACTGCCAGTTTCAAAATGCAGCTGCCTGTGTATCTGGGGGGGCCTTCTGAAACAGCCCCCGATTTTGAAAGCCCCTTATTACCATCTAGTTTTGGGAGTAAGGGGCTTTTGAAATCAGGGGTCCGTTTCAAAAGGCTCCCCCCGGCTACACAGGCACCTGTGTTTTGAAACTGGCAGTTTCAAAGTGTGCGTGGCTGCCATTATGCTAATGAGCCACTGCATATTCATAGAGTGCCTCATTTGAATATCCTGAAGTGCCTCATTACCATAGCCCCTCCGAAAGGTGGGGTTTGTGTGGCCACAGCCTTACCGATTTAAATAAAATCTATTCATGTGCTCTTGGGGAAGAGTGGAACCTCCCTTCCTAGGCTTTATTCTGCCCTTACTACCATGAGAGGGGAAATGACCTTGACAGTGGAACTTGTGAGTTACTGCTTCATAAGTACAGGGAGCATTGCGGGGAGGGATGTGGAGGGGCTGTGCATCCCCTGACTGGTGCAGCACTCAATCCCACTGGGGGAGCAGTCTGGTGGCAGTGCATATAGATGGGAGGGGGGCTGTACAGGAGACAAGGTCCCAGTGGAGCTGTTGAATGATTCTCCTCCCCTCACCCCCATGCATGGATTGGAAGAGCCCATAACAGGCTTTGGAGCCTCATTAGATATTCAGGAAAATGTGGTTTTTAACTGAGCACACACTTTGAAGTGTTAATGAGCAAGTGACCCTTGTGATGTAGCTACTCAGATTTCTAAGAGCATTACACTAAAATGATGGTTATATTAGCATAAGCAGCTCTCTTCAGATGCCTGAGATCCTTTATTTATTGTGCATCTTAAGATGGGAATTCAGAATGCTCCTTTTTGTCTATTTTAATTGGCATACACTATTGCTGATGCTACAAAGTATAACAAAACAAGATCATATGGCATTATACTGACGTATGAATTCTTAAATCCTGACAAGACTAGTTCTGTATGAGGTTGAGCTAGGCAGAGGACACATAAGCAAGCATGAGGGATGTTGTTAAGAAATTAACTACACATTTTGTATTTTGAACATAAGGCAATAAAATGTAAAACAGCATGAGATATCTGCACTGCTTCAGAGTGTGTAGTCCACTTGTGGTGGTGTACAGGTTTGTCACTCCAGTGAAATCATGTAACTCATGCTGCCCAGAATGTTGCTGGTCAGGCCAAGTTTGAAAACACCAGATTGGAATAGCAAGCTGGCTGTTGAGGATTGCTGGAAGATTTAATGCAGGCCTCCAAATCGCCTGTGAATGGAAACTATGTCTCACCGATATTGGCACAGGAAGCCATGTTTAGAGAATTTCTTTGCAGCCAATATATATCATTTTTTGCAGATGCATAACAGTCTAAGATTGGTCTTTGGAGAATCTAGGATATATTAACAGACTCCAGGCTTGTATGCCAAAGCAGATGGTAGAAGAGCATTACATGTTCACTGTATAGAATTACTATTTTAGACTTGCAGATTTAAACATGCTAGGCAAGTTTCCTGGTTAGATTAATAAGACTTCTTAATAGCACTTTGAACAGAATCCCCAATAACACCATGTTCTGGAGTTTTGGCTTTCAGAATGAAGCAAAACACAACAAATTCCCTCAACCATTTCTCTCTTTATTGTTTAGGTGATGCAATAAACCAACCAGTGTGGGAATCCATCTGACCAGTCACCAGAGATGATAGTCATACTGAATGGATTTAGCTTTCCTTCTTATCTGAAAAAAAAATTGGACTTTTCCCTTATATTGTTCTCATTGCTCAATAAGATAATTCTTTACTGTAATGTATTGTTGATTTGTGGTATCTGGGAAGAATGACAGCTGTACTCAGAAAGAAGTGAAAAATGTAGTGGATTTCATAGAATGCTGAACGGCAAAGCAGATGGGCAATTTTAAGCAGGAAAATATCTGAGACACCAAACATAAAATAGGATTGAGTAGTACAGAAAAGGTCCCAAGGAACATGTTATTGTACCTAAGACACACTTGCTTTCAGCATTTTTGTCACAATTTAACATTTTTCATTCTTTCTACTTCATATCCTGATTTTTTTTTCATAAAATGAAATTATCATTCAGCGAGAGAGAGAGAGAGAGCGAGAGAGAGAGAGAGAGAGTGCTTTTCTTGTGCTGGTACATGCTGGTACTGAGTACTGGCACCTGGGCAGCCCCAGCATGGGATTGGCTGGGAGCAGGTGGGGAGCTGGCCAAGTAAGCTTGTCTTTTTTTACAAAAAAAAGCATTGGAGAAAGACAATGCAGTGACCATGTAATAGGGATTTGTACAGGCTCCCAGCAGTGAACAAACCAACCAACATCAAGCTCAACAAACCCCATCTTCTAGTTTTTGAAAATCATTTACCCTCGCTGTGTATTTACTCCCAGTGGCCTTTGGGCCTCTATGGCTATGGTTACACTAGTGAGTTTTGCCAACAAAATTGGTGGAACATCCACATATAAAATGCGTTTTGGCGACAGTTCGTCAGCAAAACTCAGCGCTTTCACTGGCAGCGTTCTGCCTCTCAGCCTGAGGCGTAACAATGTTGTTGACAGATTCTGTCAACAAAAAAGCTGTGTGGACGCTCGGGGGTTGGGGGGGTGTACTGCTCTCAACAGACTGGACATCCAGAACAATGGGCAGTCCTGTATGCTGTGCTTCTGGTGCCCATTTGGTCAAGAGAGCAATTGGGCAGTCCATCTACTCTGTCAACAGAGCAGAGTGACCTTCCCATCCACTTTTGTGTGCGGGTGCACTTTGTCGACAGAAGTTTTCTTGGGAAATCTCTTCCGACAGTGACTTCTGTAGACAGATCACTGTAGTGGAACTGTAGCCTTTACGTATATTTAACAAGGGAAAGAAAAGGGTACACTTTTGGTAGCCTAGTTGTTTGATGAATTTGTCTCACTAAAACCTTTTTTTCTGTTTTCCTGTCTGGTTGCGAGGTTGATATTTGAAAAATAAATCTGAATTAACCAACAAGAATTTTAAGACCTTCTTCAGTTGTGCTGCATAAGCATCCATGGTGATTCTAAAATTAAATGTAACTTGACATTTCAAAACTAGCTGTATGTTTTTAGTCCTAATAAGAAACAGTTTCAATTTTAAAGGAAATCCACGTGTTACAACAGTTGATCTATGAAAATTAAGGATGGGATTTTCAGCAACACTGAGTTAGGCCAACACTAAACACAGCCTAATGTTCACTCCAGGCTGCCTGTGTAAATTCACTGTTGAATTGCTTGTTCTGGGAGTCTTGTGTTTTCATATGAGGTATTTATAAGAAAACTCCAGACTCCATTTGAGAGTTAACAAAAAAATTAAATGCTACAATAATCACTTTTATAAACAGTAAACACCTCCCTCTTGAAATACACTGGTATGTATTAAAAATAATTATTTTCCCGTTTCTTATGTTGTAAACAAGAGGCTTGGCCCTATAATCATCTGGAACTCTTCACATGAGGAAGGGTTGCAGCAGCTGGCTAGTTAATATGCATGCATGTGCATATACGCACACATAAAATTGAATAAGCCTCAGTCTACTTCCTTCCTTGATTATTTAGTAGTGTCTGTGTCACAGCATGATGAGAAAGGGTTAAAGGAATTGTTGTCAGACCGCACAGGCCTAGCAATTATTCAAAAGAAAAGGATTAGAGAAATTTGCCTGCTCCTAATAGGTCAGTCAGAAAAGCCTTCCAATCCAAGTGAGTGCTGAAAAATGATAAAATATCAGCTATTCTGGTGGATGAACCAGGCAATAACTAGTTACCAGCCAAAACAAGGGAACGGTTGGGAGTGTGGTTTTGAGCACCACTTGGCTAATTGGGCTGATTGACTCTGATTTGGTTCTTTTTTGTGATGTTGCGATTGTGCCCCTAGGTCTGTGGTGAATATTTTGGCCTTTTAAATTGAAAAACAATTGAAAAGCCATAGTCCGGTATGGAAAATGTTGTCAGGAAAAAGGGGATGAGGGAAGAATAAAAATGTCTCCACGTCTGTAACTGCTAATTTCAGAGAACTAACTAGATTCTGGTTTTTGGCTCTGTTTAAGTGTCACATCATCCTTACCAATGCCATGTCTCCTTTTGGTTTTTGATAAAGTGCAAAGACAACAGCTATAATAAAATTATAGTTAGGGATTTGGATTTCATCTGCATCTTTCTGCCATAAAAGTCTAATCACAACATTTGAGGCCAACTAATAAATTGTTTGAACTGGACCTGAAACTAAAGCATTTGAAAGTAAAAAGTAAGTTGACAGTGGGAGATTCCATGTAAAAAGAATTCAGAGTAGAGCTCAGCTCTTTGCTCACTGATAAGTGCACAGCCATGTTTCAATCTAACTCCAACTGAAGTGAATGAGATTCTTTCCGTTGATTTCAGTGACAGCTGGAGCAAGCCTAATGCAGTAGACTGGTAACAGTACTACCAGGTGCACACTGTTACTTCAGTGTGGAGCCGTTACTGAATGAGAGAGGTAACCTAGTGACAGATAATGTAGGAAAAGCTGAAGTACTCAATGCTTTTTTTGCCTCAGTTTTCATGGGCAAGGCCAGCTCCCACACTACAGTGCTAGACAATGCAGTATCGGAAGGTGGAAGGCAGCACTCGGTGGTGAAGGAACAAGTTAAGAGCTACTTAGAAAACAATGATGCACACAAATCCATGGGTCTGGATTTAATGCACCCAAAGGTACTGAGAGAAGAAGCAGATGTCATTGCTGAGCCATTGGCCATTATCTTTGAAGGCTCTTGGAGACTGGGAGAAATTCCAGATAATTGGAAAAAGGCAAATGTAGTGCTCATCTTTAAAAAAGGAAAGAAGGACAATCCAGGGAACTATAGACCAGGCAGCCTTACCTCAGTACTTGGGAAGATAATGGAAAGGATTCTCCAGAAATCCATTTTGGAGCACTTGGAAGAGGGGAAAGTGATCAAGAGTAGTCAACATGGATTCACCCAGGGCAAGTCATGCCTGATCAATCTGTTTAGTTTCTATGATGAGGTAACAGCCTCTGTGGACATGGGGAAGTCAGTGGATGTGATATACTTTGACTTCAGCAAAGCTTTTGATACAGTTTCCCACAACATTCTTGCCCATAAGTTGAGGAAGTATGGATTGGATCAATGGACTATGAGATGGATAGAAAGCTGGCTTGATGGTTGGGCCCAACGGGTAGTGGTCAATGGCTCAATATCGGGATGGCAGTCGGTTTCAAGTGGAGTGCCGCAAGGCTCAGTTCTGGGGCCAGTGTTGTTCCACATCTTTATTAATGACCTTGATGAGGGACCGGATTGCATCCTCAGCAAGTTTGTGGGTGACACAAAACTTGGGGGAGAGGTAGATATGTTGGAGGGTAGAGAGAGAATCCAGAGAGACCTGGATAAATTGAAGGACTGGGCCAAAAGAAATCTGATGCAGTCCAACAAGGAGAAGTGCAGAGTCCTGCACCTGGGGCGGAAGACTCCCAAGCATTGTTATAGGCTGGGGACCGACTGGCTCAGCAGCAGTATGACGGAAAGGGGCCTAGGAATTATGGTGGATGAAAGGCTGGGTATGAGTAAACAGTGTGCCCTTGTAGCCAAGAAGGCTAATGGCATACTAGGGTGCATTAGGAGGAGCATTTCAAGCAGATCTAGAGAAGTAGTTGTTCTCCTCTATTCTGCACTGGTGAGGATGCATCTCGATTACTGCGTCCAGTTTTGGGTCCCCCAGTGTAGAAAGAATGTGGATGTGCTGGAGCAGGTCCAGTGGAGGGCAACACGAATGATAAGGGGGCTGGAGCACAAGACCCATGTGGAGAAGCTGAGGGATTTGGGCTTATTTAGTTTGTAGAAGAGAAGACTGAGGAGTGATTTAATAGCAGCCTTCAACTTCCTGCAGGGGTGTTCTAAAGAGGATGGAGAGAAACTGTTCTCAATGGTGACAGATGGTAGTGGTCTGAAGTTACAGAAGTAATGAGGAATGGAGTAATGGTCTAAAGAAGGAGAGGAGTAGGTTGGATATTAGGAAAAATTACTTCACTAGGTAGTTGGTGAAGCACTGGAATTCTTTACTTCGAGAGGTGGTGGAATCTCCAACCCTAGAGGTTTTTAAATCCCTATTTGACATAGTCCTGGCTGAATGATTTAGTTAGGGTTGATCCTTCTTGAAACAGGGAGCTGGACTCGATGACCTCTTGAGGTCCCTTGCAGCCCTGTGCTTCTATGATTCTATGATCTATGGAGATTTTGTATATATGCTTATATTGCACAGCTATAAGAGGGCTTCTAGCACATATAATTTTTCCTGTGATTTACTTTGTACTTTCTCTTGATGAATCACAAGAATTAAGTCCCTCAGCTCACAACATGAAATTCAGGAAAACATAAGTTTCTTTAAGAGAAAGGCTATGTCTATGCTACAACACGCCTCTGTGGTATTGCAGTTGCTCATCAGTGCCAAGGTCCGGTTCAGGGACATATGTGTGGGCTGGTCTGGCTGTGTCGACAGCTCCAGGGTATTCCAGAACTCTGTGCTAGGCCTCTGGATGGGCGAGGGGCCTACATCCCCTCGGTTGCGCTCCTCGTTGAGGACACCAAAATGCCACCACCCTGCATCATGGCTGACATGGCCTACCCCCTGCAGGTCTGGCTCATGAGGCCATATGTGGGACATACTCAGCCTACTCAGGACGTTTTTAATGAGTGGCTCAAACAGGCCTGGAATACAGTGGAGCAGGTGTTTGGCCATTTCAAGGAGTGCTTCCATTACCTCCTAATGAGGCTGAAGGTGGGCCTCCCCAATGTCTGAGTGTTGGTTGGGGCATACTGCACCCTGCACAACCTCGTGGAGGTGAAGCACAAGCCCTTTGTGCAGGCATGGGCTGTCGAGGCTGGGTGTGGCTACAAGCACTCACCTGCCACCCTGTGCCGCTGGGCCCAGCAGGATGGGATGTGGGTAAGGGAGGCCCTGTGTGAGGCATTCATCAAGGAGCCACAATGACCCCTCCCCCCCACCCTTACCTCCACCACCACACATACACAGGGGACACGAGTAAGCACAAATACACCTTTTACTGAGCATGTAACAACAAGCTGTGCTTCTTTGTAACCATAAACACTATTCTCAGGGAAGTAGGGGGAGCTATGAAGAGGGGGTGGGAGGAACTATTTACAGGGGTAGCCTGCAGTAGGGCAGGGGGACACCAGTGTCCCAGGAGGGCTGGGGGTTGGGGTGAGGGCCTTAACCTTCGACAGGGGTCAAGGGAAGGGATCCCCATCACCTGTGTAAGCCTGTACCCCACCATGTCTGGGGGCCCTATTGGGGTAGGGCTGGGGCTGGGAGCATGGGGAGGTAGGAGCATGGCTGGGCTGCAGTGTCTGCTGCCTCATTGGGATCAGCACGGGTGAAAGGGCAGTAGGGAGAGTTGCCTCCACACGGCTGGCTCTGGCCACAAGCATATGTGCCACCTGGAGGAGCCTGGTCAGGGGGAGGTAGGCTGGGATCAGGGCAGCAAAGTCAGGGTTGTGGGAGGAGGCTGGTGAGGGGCGGAAGGTTGGAGGAAGTGCTGGAGGGGGGCTGGGTGATAGAGGGGCTGGTGCAGGAGGGCTGGTGTGGGAGGGGCTAATTAGGGGGTGGCAAGAGGGGCCAGGTGGGCGGTCACAGCCTGGGTCAGGACATCCAGGTTGGTGGCCACCATGTCCCTGGCTTTCTGCTCCATTGTGAGCCACTGCCACAGGATTACCATGAGGTCCCTGCATTCCTGCACTGGACCCCCCCCCCCCGTCTGGTGCTGAACCTCCTCATTTACCCAGAGGGAGAGGAGGTCCCAGAGTTCAACCTCCATCCAAGAGGAGGCCTGGCTTGGCTTCTGAGGTGGCTGTCTGCTGTCCTTGGGTGGCCTCTGGGGTGAGTGGGGTCCAGGTTGCTGTCCATGGTTCCAGGGAGCGTGGTGGGTTGCCTGGTGCATTGCTGGATACAGCGTGATGGTGAGCACTGTGTGCTTCCCACTACCAACATGCTCTCAGTTTCCTGCCTAGAGGTTTGTGGGAGCCTATATCTTTAAAGCATGCGGATACAGGAGCCATAGAGCTCCTCTTGCATTGGGAGCGGCGCCCCCACCCACCCGCTGATTGGCACCCTGGAGGACTTCCTCTTTCAAAATAGCCATCCACAGAGCATCTACACATGCTCTCTTTCAAAAGGGAGCGCTCTTCCCACCACAGGAATGGAGGACTGTCTTCGACGGAATGGCCCCGTTCTTTTGAAGTTACTCTCAAAAGGCCTCAGTTTGTGGGTAGATGCTCCACAGGGAATTTGGAAAGAAGGTCTTCTTTCAAAGTTAATTTCAAATGCCCTTGCTTGTGTAGATGCGGCCAAAGAGAGCAAATACAGATAGAATGCACTAATGCATTTGAAAAATACATTTTCTTCCCTCTCATGAATGTGAGTTTTGGTAGTTATGTCCACAAGCTACCAGCAGGGATGGCAGCCAACACAGGTCCTGAGGTGAGGTGGGAGGGCGGCGTGTCTTTATGCCTTTCAGCCCTTTCATAAACTGGCCACAGGACACAGAAGACCAGCGGATAGGTGGAGGAGCAGCTTGTAGGGGCTGTAACTTCTAATCCCTTGTGAATTAAAATACAAGTAATTCACTCTTGAACTATACTGCTATTGTGGTCCTGTTGTGCTATTCGGTCAGTGCAAAGGGGCTGGATTCTGGCTACAGTATGGCCATAGCGTATTCTTTGGGACAAGAGTGCTGCTGATGTAAAACTAGCTGAGGCAGTTCCTGTACACCCACTCCTTTCTTGCGCTGTAGCCGTTCTCCATTGTAATAGGACCCTTTCGAAACAGGAGCAGCTTCCAAATGGAGGTAATTGGGTAGCTCTAGCTGGAAGTGTTATCACAGGCTCTCTATTTAAAACATTCACCCTGTTGCTGAGATGTCGAGGAGAAATGTGATCATAAAAAATTTGATGAAACCCGTTTGGAGGAAAATCAAAATCCGGTTATAAGATGACTGATGATAGGTGGCCTGTGCTTGTATGCTGTGTACAGATTTTCATTATCACAGTTGCTGCTTGAGAGTGCTGAGTTTTGGCTGCCTCCTAGTGGCTGAATTATTATTATTTTTATTATTAGTTAATTATTAGTTAATGTCAGCATTAACCCTGCAGTTTCACAGTACAGAGACCAATTCTTTTTACACAATAAAAAGTCCCACTGACTTTAATGGAACGGGAATCTGGCTCACAGAGTGTTCAGGGCAGAGATTAGACAGAATCATTTAGAAATCTGTGCATTAGTTTAATGACTTTGTATATTGATTGCAAACAGCAAGCAGTCTCTGAATATGATATTTTAATATATTAACCATTGTTGGCTGTTTGGCTTTTGTTTTGATAATGTTTTAAGACAAAAGTGGAAATTCCATAGGGTAAATGATTACCAAAAATACAACGCATTGCATGCCTCTACACTATCCACTATGCATATGCAAAACCTCATTACCATAATGGCCTCCGCAGGAACTTCAAAGCTGCTAAGTTTGAAGCACCAACAGGCAGTGTAGCCACAGGTGCTTTGAAATATGCACCAAACTTCAAAGTTCCCGTACTCCCATCACAGCACCTCATTAGCCTCCTCTTACCTGCCTGCTTAGCATGCCCCGTTCGAAGAAGGGGGCTTGTGTAGATGCATCCATGGTGTCTGTTGTAGACTTATCTGTTATATCAACAGAATGCTTTGGACTTCATAGATCACCAGCAGATATAAATGGTGTTACTATTGATTTACCCAGTGTATGTGAGAAGAGAATCAGGGCCAGTATCAGGTTTGGGCTGGGAAGAGAAGATGTAATCATTCTGTTATTTCATCACTTTTTCTTTTCCAGACTTTCCAAAGCTGCTTTTTGGCACCTTTTGTTAAAGTCATGAAGGTAGAAAGACCAAAAGAGTGCATGACTTGTCCTGTAGAAACAAACACTCTGTGTTAATTTCCAAACTAGGGAATAGATAGACTATAACAACCCTCATTCCCCTCAGTTTGGGTAGGAACGGGCAAACTATAATTTGTTTGACAGTAAAATAAGTATACTGATGAATTATGGCAAAATGTCTCAGAGGGGTAACTGTTAGTCTGCAGCTTCACAAAGAACAAGCAGTCCTGTGGTACCTGAGAGACTAACATATTTATTAGACCATGAGCTTTTGTGGGTAAAACCCACTTAATCAGAAGGAAAATTTAAATGAAAACCAGTGCAGGGAGTGGAAGGGGAGAAGGGGGAATAGGTTATCTGTCACTAGTAGTACCAGTTAATGAAGCAAATTGAGTAGGATCTCAAACATGGGGAAATTGTCCTTGTAATGACTAAGATAATTAAGATCTCTTTTCAGGCTCAGGTTACAGGTATGAAATTTGTAAATGAATTCCCATTCAGGCATCTCCTTCTGTAATCTTGGGGTTTAAAAAAGTGTGCATAGAATCATAGAATCATAGACTACTAGGATGGGAAGGGACCTCAAGAAGCCATCGAGTCCAGCCCCCTACCCCAATGGCAGGACCAAGTACTGTCTAAACCATCCCTGATAGATATCTAGCTAGCCTGTTCTTAAATGTCTCCAGCGATGGAGATTCCACAACCTCCCTTGGCAATTTATTCCACTGTTTGACCACCCTGACAATTAGGAACCTTTTCCTAATGTCCAACCTAAACCTCCCTTGTTGCAGTTTAAGTCCATTGCCTCTCGTTCTATCCTCAGAGGCCAAAAAGAACAAGTTTTCTTCCTCCTCCTTATGACACCCTTTTAGATACCTGAAAACCACTATCATGTCGCCCCTCAACCTTCTCTTTTCCAAACTAAACATGGTGTTTAGAAGCAGAGATGAGTCAGAGTTTGAATGGCTGCTTCTTTTGGGTTTCTCCTTTTCCCAACAATCAGGTGGTAGCAAATCTTTTCTTCTAGGCTGGTGGCATTTGGAGCCAATTAACAATTGTTCTCTTAGGCCATAGACTGTTGCCATATATAGTACTGCTGCCACAAGATGAAGGGTGAATACAAGAACAGAAGAAAGTGAACAGAGAAAAATGGTGCTAAATGATGCCTTGGAATTTTTCTTTCTAGCAAATCTGAAGAAGTACAGAGTAACAGGCAGGGTATTTCATCCAGAAAGTTAACTGTGCACGTGTGCATTCACATATGTGTGTGTGTGTGAGAGAGACAGACAGACAGACAGACATTAACGTGAGTGAAAAAGAGAAACTTCTACTTGCACTGGTAGTGAACTGGCCCTACTTTGGTATGCCAAAACAGCTGCTATGTAGTTTATTTGAAGTTATGACAGTATGCTGACTTTGGGTTCAGTGACTTAGAAATTTCATTTGTCCTAACTGCTCTTCATCTGAACATGACAGTTCTAACAGTGGCATATTAAGGAACACAGAGATGGCAGGCCTCAGCTGGGTGTCCTGTCTCTGGAGCGGGGCTGCGAGCTGGGCACAGAGCTCAAGGAACGTGTCCTTCTGCATGTGAAAGTTCTGGAGCCATTGCTAGTCGTCCCACTGCTCCATGAGTAGCCAGTCCCACGAGTTGGAACAAGTGCTGTGTCTCCAGGTCTGCCTGAGCAGCTGAGGGGTGGGGCAAGTGCAGGTGGGCAAGTGTAGCAGCAGCAGCTTGCTTCTTGAAGGTAGTGCCACAGTCACCCTCCCTGAGGAAGAGGAGGACGACTGTTTTAAGGTGCAGCAGATGCTGATGCACCTCTGGGTGAGGTCAGTGCAAGCCCAGAGTGGTTGGTCTGGCACCATGACTATCTGGAAAGCACTGTGTCTCTCTCAGCAAGCATTAAAGCCCTGCTGTAAGCAGCTGTGCTATTCCTCATGGAGGTAGGCAGGCCTCAGCATGGGCAAAGAACAGGCATCGGGAGGGGCCCTTTAAGGCACGTCTTGCTGGGGCTCCCAGAAGGGATTGTCAGCCATGTGACCCTGTCTACCAGTGTCCTGGGGTCATCATGTCAAGAGAGCAGCCAGCAGTCTGGCCACTGTCTGTCAATAGAGCAGGTTGCTTTTTCAATCCGCTTTGGTGTCTGGCCACAATTTGGCGACAGAAAGTTTGTCAGAAGATATCGTCCAACAGTAACTTCTGTTGACAGGTCACTCTAGTGTAGACATAGCCCTGAATGATAATATAAAGCTGTAATATTTACATTATAATCCCATGTTATGTCATTGCTGCTGCCTATTATCAACACAAGTGGGTCCAGGGGGATAAATATAAAAGAAATAACAGTCAGTGGTTTCAAATGTAACCTCAAAGAAGACTGGGACGGAGCAGAAGCCCTGATATTAGACCAAGACATTAGTTTCAGACATTACTGAGAATATTCTCCATAGTCTGGGGAAAGTGGAAACCAGCCTGGATAGGATCCTGGATGGAGCTGGAAGGGAGCTCACTATAAATGGCACACTGGATGATTTTAAAAATGAAAGAGAAAGAAGGAGGTAGGCCAGTAAATGGATAAAGTTAAAAGGTAGATGTGTGTAACATGAAGGAAATGTATTTACATGATTTACAAATAAGATAAAAAAAAGCAGTCCAGTAGCACTTTACAGACTAACTAAATAATTTATTAGGTGAGCTTTCGTGGGACAGACCCACTTCTTCAGACCATAGCCACACCAGAACAGACTCGATATTTATGGCACAGAGAACCAAAAACAGTAATCAAGGTTGACAAATCAGAAGAATTGTTATCAAGGGCTACGTCTACACGTGAAGCCTACATCGAAGTAGCCTATTTTGATGTGGCGACATCGAAATAGGCTATTTCTATGAATAACGTCTACACGTCCTCCAGGGCTGTCAACGTCGATGTTCAACATAGACGTTGCGCAGCACCACATCGAAATAGGCGCTGCGAGGGAACGTCTACACGCCAAAGTAGCACACATCGAAATAAGGGTGCCAGGCACAGCTGCAGACAGGATCACAGGGCAGACTCAACAGCAAGCCGCTCCCTTAAAGGGCCCCTCCCAGACACAGTTGCACTAAACAACACAAGATCCACAGAGCCGACAACTGGTTGCAGACCCTGTGCATGCAGCATGGATCCCCAGCTGCAGCAGCAGCAGCCAGAAGCCCTGGGCTAAGGGCTGCTGCACACGGTGACCATAAAGCCCCACAGGGGCTGGAGAGAGAGCGTCTCTCAACCCCTCAGCTGATGGCCGCCCTGGCGGACCCCGCTATTTCGAAGTTGCGGGACGCGCAACGACTACACGGTCCCTACTTTGACATTGAACGTTGAAGTAGGGCGCTATTCCCATCCCCTCATGGGGTTAGCGGCTTCAACGTCTCACCGCCTAACGTTGATGTTCACATCGAAATAGCGCCCAACACGTGTAGCCGTGACGGGCGCTATTTCAAAGTTAGTGCCGCTACTTCAGAGTAGTGTGCACGTATAGACACGGCTAAGGTGAGCAAATCAGAGAGCAGAGGGGCAGAAGACGGGGTGGGAGTCAAGAATTAAATATAGCAAAGTATGTAAAAGAGTCCTTATAATGAGCCAGAAAATTGCCATTTCGGTTCAAACCACGTGTTAATGTGTTGAATTATCTGGCTCATTATAAGGACTCTTTTACATACTTTGCTTTATCTAATTCTTGACTTCCCCTCCCTCCTTCTGCCCCTCTGCTCTCTGATTTGCTCACCTTGGTAACAATTTTTCTGATTTGTCAACCTTGATTACTATTTTTGGTTCTCTGTGCCTTAAATATTGAGTCTGTTCTGGTATGAAGAAGTGGGTCTGTTGACCCCTCTCTTGACAGAGAGCGGTCAGATTACCCAGCCCCCTGTTGACAGAACAGCCAACCTGAAGCTCTGCAAACAGCTCAGCGTGGTGAACTGGAAGCCTCTTTATCGACAAAGAACCCTCTGGAGCATCTACACTATTTTTTTGTCAACAGAATCTGTTGACAGAGCCCCTATACCTCGTACAGTCAAGACAGAACTCTGCTGGTGAAACTGCTGTGTTCTGTCAACAGATTCTCGACAGAAAGCATTTGTAGTGTGGACGCGCCCTACTTTTGTCAAGAGAAGTCCTCTTCTGTGCACAGAACTCTGTAGTTTAGATCCAGCTTCAGAGTTTCCAGTATACTTGTCTGCCTTTAATATTTTTCTACATATTTTGCCCCTTTCATTTCTTGTGTTTTAAAGACTAGGCCTGTTTCATCCTTGTACTCAAGCTGAGTTTGGTAGTATAGCTGACTGGACAAGGGCAAATGTGGATATACACCATTTTCATACGTCCCCATTTTGATGTCTCACCACCTCACAAAATGGCAGAAATCTCGACAGCAGCCCTACTTTAATCTGGTTGCCTGTGGCCCCAGCAACAAGGATTAGCTACAGCATACTTTTATATTGGTTCCTTTCCCTAGTAATAGTCCCAACAATCCCCCATGCTACTTACTCAGTGCAATTCCCCAGCGATGGTGACAGCAGTTTTATAGCCCTTTTATACCACCAGATTGACAGTGAAAGGGTAAGGCAGATGTGAGCTGAGCCCATTAACTACAGCTGATTTGTGCAGTACATAATGATTATCACTCCTTTTTTTCTAATTAAAATATAAAGTGGTAAAATAGCAAAATGTCTACAATACAGGACTCTATTAAGAAAGAATTAAAGGAAAGTAATGGAAGTAATGCCAGTCAACACATTTGTTTAAAACAGATTGTGTCAAACTAACCTGATATCTTTTCTGATGAGGTAATGAGTTTGAGTGATAAAGGTAGCAGTGTCGATCTTATATTTATCTATAAATTAACAAAATAGGTCATTTGAGTTGGTACCACATGATATTTGGATTAAAAAGTAGCAAGATATGATTAACGTGGCATTGAGTATATTAATAACTGGCAAGCTGATAGATCTCAAAATATAATTGTCAACAGGGAATAATCATCAAATGTCTGTATTCCTAGTGGGTTCCTTTGAATATCTGTTCTGTGTCCTAAACTATTTAATAATTTTATTAAGGATCCAGAAGAAACCTTAAAATCATGACTGATAAAGTTTAGAGATGATACAAAATTGGGGGGTGGTAAATAACAAAGAAGACGTTAACACTTTGCAGAATGATCTGGGTCTCTTAGTAACTTGTGCAAACAAATGATAATATGTGGGTGACTTGATTACAGTCTGTAAGGACCTACATATGGAATATTTAACAATCGCCTCTTCAGAGACTAGATATGACATGATCCAATGTTGGCAGTTGAAGCTGAATTAAATTCGGGCTGGAAACAAGTTGTAAATTTTTAACAGTGAGAGTAACTAATCATTGGAAGAATTTACTAAGAGCCCATCGCTGATCACTTCTAAATCAAGATATTTCTAAGAATATGCTGTGGCTTGGGGGGGGTGGGGGGGAGTTCTATCTCTTCTGTTACACAGGAGGTCAGACGAGATGATCACCGCTACTTCCTTCCGACCTTGAAATGTATGAATCAAAAGAGTTAGCATTTTAAAGTCCTAAGGATCAACTTCTATTCCATTGTTGGGCTGTTTTCATGTTTTGGATACATACACACTGTTCCCAGTTAACATAATGCTCCTGTGGTTTAGCAGTTTGAAAGTGCCTAAAAAGTGTTTTCTATTCTTTCTTAGAAGAGGATGCGGAAGAAAAAACCTGCACTCAGAATGGTCAGATGTACCTGAACAGGGATATTTGGAAGCCCTCCCCATGTCAGATTTGCGTCTGTGACAATGGAGCCATTCTCTGTGATGAGATTCAGTGTCAGGATGTGTTAGAATGTGAGACCCCTCAGATTCCCCCAGGAGAATGTTGTCCTGTGTGCCCCAATACGCCCCGTGTTGGTTTTGGTGGCAATACTGGTAAGACTGATTTAGATTCTTATTTTCACATGAAACTTGAATAATGCAGCCTCTGGTATGGTAATTTGAGAGGCGCAAAGGAGATTGTGTTCAGATCCCAATTTGTCCATGGTTTGGCATTTGGGTGTGATGCAAAACTATGGCTAAAGATCAGGTTCAGCAAACTCTCATATGTTGTCCCTCACCCTATTTCAGCCTGAAGAGGTGGAACATTTCTGAGGTCTATTCTCATGAGATTTCCACAACCTGAGACTCAGATTTCAAGAGGACGGTTATTCCAGTGAGATTTTTGCTGTCTTGGGCTGCATATGAGTTGAATCTGAAAGAGAGTTACTTTCTGGCTGAAATTCTTACACACACCCTGTGCCGATGCAGGGATCTCATAGCCAGAAGATTGATCGCAATCCCCATTTTTGAATCTTGATGAGGTTTCATGTTCTTCAGGTCCATCCTTAGAAAGAAGTATCAATTTGATGGTTACTTTCCATGCAAACCTCCTATTGCCCTTTTCATTTTGTAAATGCATAAATATAAAAAATGGTTTAATGCAATTTAAAGAATTTGCTGAATGTGAAAATATATGATGGACAAATAAATCCAGGTGAATAAATTTGCATCTTCAGCCAAAGCCAAACTAAACTTCTCACAAAATAGAAAAAAGGTTTACTTAACCTTTTCATTTTTGATATATTTATTTAATATTTTTTGCTCCTCTGCATTTTCTGCCTATACCCAGTCCCATGAACAGGAAATACTAGTAATATGACATTAAAGTTTGGCTTTTATGACATTTCTAGATCAATTTTTCAGACACATGAGATTGGGATAAAGTTTAGATAAATCACCCAGGACCAATTTTGTGATATTCTGTACAAAGATCTCTATTCATTTTAATTTTGCAGTTCTTAATACTGTATGTTGTTTTGAAGCACATTCAACACATTATCGTCTAAAGACATTTTAAAAGGGAAACAATTATTGTTGATTACTTTATTGTAAATAACGTGGAGCAATCTTAAAAGGCACATAGTAGGGAGTTGTATAATTAAGCTATCAGACAAGACACGACATGCATTAGAAAGCAGATGGTACATATTTGCTGTGTATTAGAAGGCATTAGGCTATAGATGAGTGTTTACAACCACCCGAGAGGAAAAAGCGTATTATTGATGCATTCTGGAATGTGTTGATGCTATTAAACATTTTAATAAATATCCTTCCCAAAGACTTTTGTTATGAACTTGACATCAGATCAGTGAATTCACAACATTTGGAGATTGTATATGAATATTTCAAATACTTGATAAAAAAGCTCAAACAAGATTCAATCATCTGTAACTTTTGAAAAAGGAAAAAATGTGAGATATGACAATAATATCAGGTAAGATTTTCAAAAGTGCTAGTCTATTTCCAATTATGTTGATGGGAATTTCACCAGTGACTTGAATCAGACCGGTGTTAAGATGTGTTGATTGCTATTGAAAATCTCACCATAGTATTCTTAAAAAGTCTTGGAGCAAGGTACATTCATATATTTGAATAAAAGTGCCCAGAGAGGGGGAGATTAGTGTGGCTATGCGGTGGGATACCATTAAAATCTCATTTTCTATTCTGGGATAATTATGTTAAACATTCTGCTAACTCTTCTATCCAGTATTCAGAGAGGTTGGGCATTTAAGGAACTCTTCCAGACCTTACTGATCCTCATTCAGGAAGGTGGAGCATGTGTAGCCCTGAGCACTTCTGAAGCTCCCTGTTGGCAACCTGACGATTTCCTGTACCTCCAGGTTGCACCAGGCTGGCTGTACATTCACTCCTTAAAACATTTTGTCTCTCTCAGTAAACTAATTTGTCTTCTTTTTACTCCTTTTATAGGCAGAGGAAAGAAGGTAAGTTTTACTTTGTCTTTTTAAGTGTATTAAAGCCCTTATTTTCAACACTTAAAATCTGAGTTTTACAGTAAAAGATCACAACTGCCATTCGTCTCATGTTGGCTGATTGATATATCAGCATGTACCAGCAGACAGCTTAAAATAAGTAACCCACCGTAGCAGGAACCTTCAAAATGAAATCTCTTTGTTTTTACCAAACCTTTCTATTGCCTTGGGACATTGCAATGTGTCTGGAAGGATACCAAATTCTGATGTTCAGGAGCCAACAACCTAAGTTCCCTTATGGAGAGAAACCTCCCTCTTTTGTCAAAGAAGTTCCAGCTGTAGTTCCTCAACTGGTTTCAACTTGAGCAGCATCACACAGCAATGGAAGGGGTCCAGAGCCATTTAACACTTCCATTGGCATTTTGTAAAGGAGTTAGGTGCCCAGTACTTTCTGATTCCGTTAGGTCCCTGCAAATCCCAGCCACACACCTGCATCTTGTATTCTATCCATAGCCCTTTAGTCCTATATCCTGGCATGCTGATGCAAAGAGTCCCAACCTGCAGACCTGCTTAATAAGTAGAGTTATTATAACTACTTCATACTATCTAAATAATACTGCACTAGTAAATATTCTGTGTGTTCTACAGTTGCTGCTATATTTAATTAATTCCTGGAGACGATCATGCATAATTTTAGATCTTTGCATTAATCACTAAAGATTGCGTACAATAGTTAATATGCAAGTATTTATCTGCGTTTCAGTTATGTATTTATGTGGTCATTGGATGCCAGGAATACATATTTTAAAAATACAAATATCTTACCGCATTCCTTCTACTTTCAGTGTGGTAATAGCTGAACTGACACAAGAGAGTTCAGATAACAGAACTACTGTTTTCAACACTCAGCACTAAGGCTGCATCTACACAAGAGGCTTTTCCTGGCAAAACTAGGCTTTTGTCAGGAAAAACCCCGGAGCACCTACACAGTTTGTCAACAAAACCCGGCACATCCATTGGCCGTGTTATACCTCTCGCTGTTCATTTGTAAGGCCTCTCTCTACAGTGTTCTGTCTACAAAACAGTTGTGCAGATGCTCCAGGGCCCTTTTTTTGACTGGCAGGGCTTCTGGTTCCCTGCGCAACCCTGTTTGCAGAGCTTCCAATCAGCGGCTCTGTTGACAGAGCAGTTTGCTCTTTTGATCTGCTTTTATGTGTAGACACAATCTGTCAACAGAAGTTTTGTCAGGAAATCCCTTCCAACAGTCACGTCTGTCGACATAGGCTTCTCACGTAGATATAGTCTAAATCTCATCAGAGAAAGAACAAAGCAAAACTGAAATGTCTGTCTGCTAGGATTAGCAATCCTCAGCTGAGTACACTTGAATGTATATTACAATAACATGCTAGTTTTAAGTGGTGATGGAGCTGAACAGGAAAAAAACAGTACAGATTCAATCTCTTGAGCCTTCCAAAGTTGAGTAGTATTTGTGACCCATTGCTGAATTGCCTGAATTAAAGGTTACTTTAGATCAGAGGAGAGCGAAGTGGGAGCCGGGCCCCCTTGCAGAGTTGTGAAATTTCAAAAAAGGCAGGGCACAGAATGATTGGCTGCTAGGTGTCAGGCTCATCCATCTCATTAAAAATGTTGAAATATGTTACTGTTTTTGCTTATGCATATTCACATTTAGATACCGATTAATAAAGTTTTTACATTCGACAGACTTATTTTCTTACATGTGTGAAAGGGTTGTTTTTTTTTTCCATGTGAATGTAACCAGCGTTTCTGTTGGTTTGGATTACATTAGATAGGTCAGTAGCGCCCTGCTAATTGCAGGGACAAAAACTGAGGCCCAACGTAAAAAGTTTGTTCACCCCCGCTGTAGATAAAAAGGCTTTCTCTCCTGGTAAAATAGATTTGTCCCCTGTCAGTTTGAGAACGTCTGTAACATTCCACATTGTGTGAGGATAAGCAGAGGGAAAATGTGATACTGCTAGAGAAAAGGAAAATTAAAATATAAATCTGTCAAAAATTTAACTAGCCACCAAGATATTTATCATTCATTTATATTTTTATTTACTATGCATTTTAGGTTGTAGGCATTCCATAGGCCTAAACATTCATTTCTTAAGTAAATGTGGTAGTAATAGAAAATACCTTATTTTGTGGAGCTAAACTGAATGTACCCAGCTTGTAACTTGGTTAACCAGGCAAGTAAGTTTAATATCTGTTTTGAACCAAAAAGTTCCTCTTTAAATAAGTAAGAAAGAGCATAGCTCTAAATGTTGGTGTTACTAATATCATGTAAATGTTGTCAGCATGTTGAATTATGAGTGAATCAGCAAGAGACCACAGTGCAACATCATTCATTTATTTAATGCAGTGCTAACACCAGGCTTGCTCTTCAGTGTTCTTCTGTCCGTCGAAGAAGATTTTGTCTTGTCTTTCACCAGCGGCATTAGGCCATTTTTTTTTATCAGGGTGCTGAAAGACATTGAGCAAAACTTTAAACCCTGTATATGATGGAATCCACTTGGAGTGCGGCCTCACCTCCAGCGACCATGTCTTTCCCTGGCTTTATACAGTCTGGTTGGATGAAGAAGTCATGTCTAAATGATTGCGAATTGCTTTCTTGGTAATGGAGAGCTACAGTACAGCTACGTCTACACTAGCCCCCTACTTTCGGAAGGGGCATGTTAATGGAAGATGCTAATGAGGAATTGGCATGAATATGCAGCACCTCATTAGCATAATGGCAGCCACGCACTATTCAAAAGTGCCACTTTCGGAATGCACACTACTCGTGTAGATGGGGGCATATTGAAAGGATCCCCCTGGACTTTGAAGCCCCTTCTTCCTATCTGGTTTTAGGAAGAAGGGGCTTTCAACATCTGGGGGTCCATTTAAAAGGCCCCCATCTACATGGGCAGCATGCGTTCTGAAAGAGGCACTTTCCAATTGCACTCAGCCACTGTTATGCTAATGAAGAGCTGCATATTCACGTCAGCACCTCATTAGCATCTTCTGAACTGACTCATTAACATTTTCCTTCCAAAAGGAGGGGGCTAGTGTAGACGCAAGATCAGACAGTAAAAAGTCTACAAGATGGTTGGTACTGCTGCATAGGAACAGAGGCAAGATAGTGGAAATAGAATCACAGGGACTTTTCAGTACAATACCTGTGTAACCTGGGCCAATAAAATATGTAATAGTAGAAAAACTGTTAATTTATGACTTTCTCTTCGAAAGCACAATGTTCATGATCATTAAAAATGTTATGAGTCAGCTAGTACAGCCACATGCATTTCCTGTCTCTCCAATGACAATGGAAATATTACAGTGTGCATCATGTATCAGTAATAAGATTGGAAAAGGCTGTTAAATTTTATAAAGACTATTATTCATTAATGTTCTGCTATCTGAGCAATTTTTTTCTCTACCATGCAGGGACAAAAAGGCGAGCCTGGAGCGGTACCAGTTGTAAGTTTATTTTGTCTTCCTACATCAGTGTTTCATGTCAGTATACGTCTGCTGTGATTAAGAGATTTAAAAAAATTAATCACTTATATAACAAAATAGCAATAGTTAGCCAATAAAAATATATAAATTATTTAACAACAGCAACTATCACAACAAGATTTTTAATAGTTACATTTATTTGGGTGGGCTAATATTAAGTCTAAGGAGAATTTCTTCCTAACGTATAACCCATAGTAGTTTTTGATAGTTAATATGTCAAATATGTGACATTGAAAATGACTGTCAGTTGTTTTTTTTGGAAAATAATTCTGCAGAATTAAACCTGTATATAGTAACCACCTTCTTCATAGTTAGAATCTTGTGTATATTGTAATAGATAGTAGGCTAATACTATAGGGCTTAAAACACATAAGTGGAGCTGGTAAAAATAAGTAGTTTTTTAAGTTGAAAATTATTTGTCTTTCAAAGTTTTTATTTTTTAAAAAGGTTCAGAATTAAGAATTCAAAATCTTTAAAAATTTATGACAGTTACAACTTTGTCCCAATTACATATCCCCCTCTCACCCACAGACACCAAGAAAAATATTCGGAAAGATAAAAACAGTAGGGAAAATTAGAATGTCAGTTCTCTCACATAGACTTTCTTCTCCCTTGCAAAAGTTGACAATAAAATCTCTTGTAAAACTGCAAAAAAGGGGTGCAAAACCACTTTCTTCCACATTTAAACATTTTCTAGTGGAAAAGTAAAAAAAAAGTTAAAAAGCAAAAAAGCAATACCCTTACTTTTAAAAATCTTTATACTTTTATGTTAGAAAAACGCTAGCGTAAAATTACCATATTTCCAAATTCTTCTGATGTTACTGAGACAAAGATATTAACATCTAAGAGACTACAAAATCCTGAAATTTGTCAGGTAGCTGAATGTACTGTTCACAATTATATTGTTTGGTGAGCTGTTCTCCTTTGAGTAGCCATGACAAATGTATTTCTGGTGTTTTGTGAAAAAGCTTTGGCCCATGTCTTCTCTCTGTTTAGGTCATAGGAATACGAGGCCGCCCTGGACCAACGGTAAGTAGCATCTGAACTTCTATTTTTCTGATTATGCTATTTCCAGTCTCCAATTTTCAGCTGTTACTGTTTAAATGATAACAATACCCACAGGCTGAGGTGAGCTGGGGGCCATCCAGAGCAGTAGTCAAGTGTGCTGGTGGTTGGGAAGCCAGGAAGTTCACTGGTATTAGAGGCTCACTAGGACAAAGTTTGAGTTCTTGCTGAGGTCAGTAGCTGGCAGAGCCAATTAAGAGGCTAGATCAGTGGGCTACAGAGGCAGCCAGGCAACAAAGTAAAGTCACGAAAAGCGGCAAAGCAAGGCATTCCAGGCAGGAAACAGCAGGCAATGGTATATTGCTTTGACAGTTTCCCTACTGGGACTGTTATATATTTCAGGTACCCAGAGAGAGCACTGCTGAAGGACATGGTGGGTGTAGTTCAATGTCAGCATCCTAACAGTAACTAGTAACTGTAAGCCTTTTGGGCAAGAGTTATCTTTCTGATCCGCACCTATCAAAAGAGGGCCCTGGCACTAGAGTCTAGTCCAGACTTCCCTAGACTGGCAATGCCCAGGCCCCACATCACCAGTGACTCTGTGAGTGCTCTGGCGGTGGAGTACTCATTGGCTTGATCCAAGAGCATCACCAGAGTAGGAAAGAGCAGACCCCCTGGTGGCTGGTGCCCTGGAGCCCTGGCAGCTGGGAGCCCTGGCATCCTGGGGAAATGGAGCCCTGGTACCCTGGGAGCTGGTGGCTGGGAGAAGTTCCCTGAAGCTCTGGTGGTTGACACACCAATGGCCAGTTTCCCAAGGTAGTGAAACTCTGGTACCTGGGGAGCAAGCGGCTGAGAGCAGATCATGGAGTAGAGTAGAGCTCGGGCAGATGGGAACAGAGCTCCACTCCTGGCCACTGGGGCTCAATGCTCTACTCCCAGCAGAACATTAACCTCCCTGGTCTGGCAAATTCCCAGGTTTGGGACTGGTCAGGTCCCAATGGTGCCAGATTGGGGAGGTTCAACCTGTATAAATAAAACATATTGGGCACATCTTTACTAGGAACTAATTTCAAAGTTAACTTTGAAGTTAAGAGCTACTTTGAAGTAGCCTGTAGAGCATCTACACACTTTTTCCCTTTCTTCGAAGTAAACTTTCAAGTAAGGGAACCCTAATTTGAAGTCCTTACTCCATTCCTGGGAATGGAGTAGTGCCCTACTTTGAAGCAGAGTGAGTGTAGACACACAACTTTGAAGTCTGTTTCTTCAAAGTTGTATTTAGAAGTAAGCAACTTCAAAGTTATTTTTGTGGTATAGACACAGGCATTAGGTCATAAATAATAATTAATGGGTGGGCACATCTTCTGTAAACTTCCATGGCTGTGAAATTCCTTCCACTAAAAGTGAAAGCAAAGTGTATGGTAAATGTTACCATCAATATGATATAATGGAGTTTTTCTGGGGTTACTGTTTGCCACCTCATGACCAAAATGGATTCTAGCATTCCTACAACCATATATTCAAAAGGTGGAAGGATTGGGGATAACACACAGTGGTGGATCCTCCAGCCTCATTAGTGATACAGATGTGCAGATCTTCTGGGTTCTGGTGCAGGGAGTCCCTGCTGAACTGCATAGGGAAGAAGCATCCCTTTTGTGGAGTGCCCAAATGCTGACTGCAGTGGAATAGTACAGGTTCTGGTATCTCTGGGAACCTATATATTTGAGAAAAATTGGGAGTATTTGAGGCTGTTAGTGATATTTATGATCTTGCTATCTTACATTGCTCTTCTGAATCTGTAAGTCGTGTTTTAAGTGATTCCACCTCTTATAAAGGCAAACGAACTGGAGTAATGACCTCACATTGAGGGTGTGTTTTCCTGGGAAGGGTGGTTTTTATAAAATATGTTTTTTAACAATCATTTCTTTTTATATGTTCAAAATTATGCAAGTAATTACCTTAATGTAGTTAATGGTTTTCATCCTTCCTTTAGGGGCCTCCAGGCTCACAAGGACCAAGAGGTGAACGGGGCCCTAAGGGGAAACCTGTAAGTTGCTAAATGTTCCTTAATCAGAAGTTCACTTAATCAGTTCATCTGCAGGGCTGACCTCAAAGACAGCTTTACATCTGCTCTAAGGTCCAATGCCTTATAAACATGCTTGTTCCTTCCCACTCACATCCCAAAACATGGATCATATGGCCAGAAGATTTTATAGCCATGGTCCTCTGAATAATATGAAACATGAATTTTACTTTCGAAACAGTTGAACAATGTCTGTAAGAATTGTCACTGAGAAGTCACTATTGGCTAACACATACCCAAAATAAGACCAAAATGAGTATCATCTCTGTGTAGGAACTAAAGGTAAATGTTGACTTTGTAATGGTGACAACTTTGGTGGCATTATCTGCTCCAAGTGTTTCAAAATGGAAAGGAACACTTAAGTACATAGAAGTCAATATGTGGGCAGAACAAGGCAGTATGTTAGTGAATAATAATTTTAAGACTTCCATGCAGAAAGAAATGCTTAAGAAGTGAATGTGAGCCATCTGCATGATTGATGGTTGTATGAACCAAAAAAAGGCCATAGGGAAAGGGTGATGAGCCCAAAGTGGGCAGGATCTTTCAGTGGTTAGAGCATCTGATGATGTGGGTCTTTGCCCATGAAAGCTTACGCTCCAACATATCTATTAGTCTATAATGTGCCACAAGACTTCTCTTTGTTTTTGAGGATACAGGCTAATGTTGCTATCCCTCTGATACTGGTTAGAACATTGGCTTTGTAAACCAAGGGTTGTAAGCTCAGCCCTTGAGGGGGCCTTTCAAGGGTCTGAGGCAGGTTAGATTTAAAAAAAAATCTGTCAGGCTGCATCTACATGAGGTAGGTTTCCAGAAAAGCTGGGCCTTTTTTGAAAAAACCCATGGAGCATCTACACAAAAAATTCACTCTGTTAATATGAAATCAAAAGAATGTGGCCCTTTTTCTGTCAGCCCTCTTACTCTCTGAGATGAGGAAGAGCACCTTTTTCCAAAAGATTACTTTGAAAAACAGTGCGCGTAGGTGCTCCGTGGGCCCTTCTTTCAAAAAGCAGTCCTCAAGGTGCTGGAATTTTTTGATCCCTGGCCTATTCTTTTGAAAGAGCAGGGATTTTGTGGATTCTGTCTATCAAAGAGCAGATCAATCTTTTGATCCACTTTTTTGTATATGGATGCAATCATTCAAAAAAAGTTTTTTTTTGGAAGCTCTCTTCTGGAAGAACTTCTTTCGAAGGATCTCTGTAGTGCAGACACAGCTTCAAGGATGGTGATAGGTACTACTGTAAGCACAGGGGAGTGGGCTGGATGACCTTTCAAGGTCCCTTCCAGTTCTATGGGATGTATATATCTCCATCTTTCAAAGGGGATGAGGTTCTCTCAAGGGGGTGTAAAAAGAAACTTTTCAATCTCAGAATTTATTTCTCTGCTCTGTAATGTTCTAACATGGAGCTTTTGAAAAAGGATTATGCTTTATAAGAGTAGATTGTTTCTCCGACATCTATCTTATTGCAAAAAAACCCAGCATAATACAGAAGCTGCTTTAAACAGGTTTTGAGATGTTAAACGCAACATTATTTCAATTTGTATTGGATACTTCCTCATCGCTGAAGAGAGAGGACATTCTCATTGACTGCCTCTAGCCCTGACAAAAGGCCAAACCTCTTAAACCCATAAGAATACTTTACTTCTCTCTACCCTCATTTCTCCCAGCTAAAATTTTGAGGCTGCTGTTCGAAGTGAGGCCTTTATGCTAACGCTGATTCTCTATTTCCATATGGAGCTGCATTTAAGGGAAATAAAATGATTACCTGCAAATGAAATACTGCCATATTTTTCAACTTCTGATTTAGATTGCTAATCATAATGTGATGAAGTGCCACTTGATGGTTGAGTATGGCAACTGTAAATTTATAAAATATGTGCATCACATTTTGTGAGGAGTTTTGACATTAGACACAATGTATCTGTCTGTTTAGCAGTAGCTGCCTTTGTTTCCACAGTCTGCCTCTGAGATTCAACCCGTTGCTTTGTTGACTTCAAACATTATTCTTCTTCCTTTTGCAAGCAATTTTTGCATGACTGGAAATTAACTAAATGTTGTTCAGAGGCTCTAGTTTCTCTTAGAATAATGGGATAGTAGGTATTATTTGCCTTAATAATATGATAAACATTAGTTAGAAGCAATTTTACCCTGTACTGTTTTCCTTCACTATAATATCAAAGGCCAAACTTTAATCCTTTGTTTTCAAATATCAGTGACAAATGACCAGTATTATTTTATTTTCAGTAAACTGTGTGCATGTTCAAAGGCTGCCACCTTGTGGTCTAGAAGGAGTATCTCTTAAAACTGACTCATTTTGGATAAAAGGTGAACAGAGATGAACAAAATGGGTTTACAAAACTGGAACATTCAGTCTGAGCTAACTCCAGCTGGTGTGTTGTTCTCAAGTTGGACATCTCAAATCTATTGTTACTTTAGATTATCTTGCCACATTGTTTATTGGCATATATTTTCCTTTCAGTTAGTAGACTCTGGCCATTTAACTTCAGAACAAAGAAAAGGAAAGAGTAAAACATAGTGTTCCCATTTTACAACTTCGTTCAGACAGCTTTTTGGGTTGACACTGTGTCGACTTCTGTATAAAGTCTAATATATAACTGGGACCAATACTGACCAACTGGAACCAGTGCTGTGGGTGTTACTGCTATTTACATATTGCAGGATTTGCTGCAAACTTCAGGTACTTGAGGAGATTCTATAAAGATTCTATAAAGATACTTGGGTTAACTAATTCTTGACCTCCCCCCCACCCCTCCACTCTCTGATTTGCTCACCTTGATTATCTTTTTCTGATTTGTCCTCCTTGCTTACTGTTTTTGGTTCTCTGTGTCTTAAATATTGCGTCTGTTCTGGTCTGGCTATGGTCTGAAGAAGTGGATCTGTCCCACGAAAGCTCACCCAATAAACTATTTTGCTAGTCTTTAAAGTGCTACTTGACTGCTTTTTGTTTTGAGGAGATTCTAGTAGACTTACTATCTGTGTGAATCTATTCTGCAGGGATGGGCTTGTTCCTCTCCATAATTCCTGCTCAGTCAACATCTGGAACTGAACTTCAGTCAGCATGTATGTCTATGTTAAGGGAAAAAGCCTGCTTTTCTCATCTATGGCTGGGATTGCATGACCTCTAACTATGAAAACTATATAACTAGAGTAATGAAGTAAAGCAACAGCTTGTCCTTTGGGAGTTTTCAGGAGTCCTTTAGCAGCTGATATGGTTCTACAGCTGCTAATATCTTCATGGGTTTGTAGGGGGCCCCCTCTCTAGGGCAGTGGTCTTATGAATGAAATGGTGTTACTTACAAAAAGGACCTGTAGACATCGGCTATCCTTATGCAGTCCTAAGGTTCTAGGAGGATCATTCCAATATGCAGCAAACCCTCAGATGAACACAGTCCTTATCAAATGGGAATGAAAGCAAGCCAGCTGGTTATAGTGGTACAGCATCTGTTTGTAATGATGGCTCACTTAGGAAGATTTCATAAATTTTATGTTTGTGGGCCATTTATAGACCTTCTTTAGCAAGGTGCAAAGGCTGTAAAATGTCTCCTGTACAATAATCAGGCATTTCTCTCCATGTGTAGGAGGGAGTGAAAGTGGTGGTGGGAGCAGAAACTTTAAATTATATGTTCATTTAAAATGGATTTAGGTATCTGTGACATATATCTATTGATTTTGACAGTTTAACTCCATTAATGTCTTCCCAGCTGTTTTTTTATTTAGTTCTTCTCAGACAAATTGGATGCTGGGAAAAGGGAACAACAGGGTATTTACTAGAATAGAATGACCACATGAATGTGGTCACTTAGAGGAACTTGGGATAGATTCTGATCTAATTTATTCCACTGCTAATCTGAGGTAACTGCTTGGCATCAGTGGAGTTAATCACATATTTGCACTTGCATGGATCACATTTTGAGCTCTGCCATACATTATAAAATTAAGTCAGCTTAACCATGATGCTCGGGGTGCAAAAAAGGGGTGTAATTAAGCTGACCAAGGAAGTGCAAGGATGACAGAAAAAAATTTCTTTTGACATAGCTACCACATCTCAGGGAAGGGGATTAGTTATGCTGACTAGAGAAACACTCCAGCAGCAGAGATAATGTCTACACTGAAGTATTATAGTGGTGCAGCTGTTCTACTGTAGCATTTCAGGAGCAGGCAAGCCTTGATCTTGTGTGTCATTTGTGCAGCAAATTTGTGATAGTTGGCAGGTCTGTTTCCAGTAGGGAGCTGAAAACATTCAGCTTCACTGCAACATCCTCTGTTTATGTTTAAATCAAACATCTAGTTTTTGAAAAACAATTCTAAAGCCACAATAAATACCTCCCAAGAATGATGTGAACCATTCCTGTGCCTCTGCAAGAACATTTTTCAAGAAGACCATCTAATTTAGCTCCATACTTGATTGCTGATGTTACTTCCAGCTGGTGCTTCTTGTCAGAGGATTAGGAATGATCCTAAGAATGTCCATTTTGTGTCTGACTAATGGATAATCTGGACCAGTGTCCTGCCTTCTGATAGTGGCTGGTGCAAAATGCTTAAAAGGGAATGAACAGTATGGGCAAGTTATGAGGGATCCATCCCTCATTGACAATCCCGTCTTCTGGCAGTCAGAGGTTTAGGAACATCCAGAACATGGGGTTGCATTCTTCACATTTTGGCTGGTAACCATTGATGGATTTCCCCTGCATTAATTTATCTAATTCTGTTTTGAACTTGGTTATATATTTGGTCTTCACAACATCCCGTGGTGGTGAGTTCCACAGGTTGACTGTGCATTGTGTGAAAAAAATATTCCCTTTTGTGAGTTTTAAACTGGCTACCTATTAATTTCATTCTGTGACCCCCTTGTTCTCTTGTTCTAAAAAGGGGTAAGTAATTCTTCCCTATTCACTTTCTCCACACCATTCATGATTGTGTATAGACTTTTATCATATTCCTAGTTGTGTCTTTTCCAAACTGAACAGTCACAGTCTTTCTATTTTCTCCACATATGGAAGCTGTCTCATGCCCCTGATAATTTTGTTACTCTTTTCTGTACATCTTTCTTTTCTAATATATCTTTTTGAGATGAGGCAGTCAGCACTACTGTCAGCATTCAAAGTATTCACATACCATAGATTCACGTAATGGTATTATCTATGTTATATTATTAATTCAAATGGTTCCTCCCAGTCTGTTAATGTTTTTGACTGTCACTGCGCATTTAGCAGATGTTTTCAGAGAACTATCTAGGATGATTCCAAGAGCTTTTTTTAAGTGGTGACAGCTAAATTACACCCCCCCACCTGCTTTGTGTGTATAGTTGGGATTGATTCCCAAAGTGCATTATTTTGCAATTATCAACACTGAGTTTCATCTGCCATTTTATTTAGTTTTGTGAGATCCCTTTTGTAAATCTTTTCAGTCAGATTTGAACTTAACTATCTGGACTAGTTATGGGGGATGATGTCTGCTTGAGGACTTTTTCGGCAGAAATATTGCCAATCCCCTTGCGTTTATTCAAAAGCTAGTCAAGCATTTGTAAATTCTAATGAATTTTACTAATCCACTTAGGCATGTATCTGTACTAATTCCTGCTGACTTTCTTTCTAGGGTCCTCGTGGTCCTCAAGGGATTGATGGGGAACCTGGTGTCCCTGGGCAGCCTGGTGATCCTGGACCACCAGGACATCCAACTCACTCAGGACCAGATGGAAGGAGTATGGTAAGTTTTATATATGCATAGGTGTGAGACCTAGGCGGATGATGCATCTGATCTAGCAATGTGCCAAGTGCTCAGTAACATCCATTCAAAACAGGACCTGCCTTTTAGAGATACAAAACCACCCAGAGAGAAACGCCTTAGGGTTGGGCATTTGTGGACCTAATTACTATCCAGGCATTAATCACTTCCACCTATTCTGCGTAAAATGAATGATTTGCTCTTTGAAAGTTGGGCCCATTGAAGAAAAAAGTTGGCCCCATTGACAAAAAAAAACATTTCTGCGAAAGAATGACTACTCAGGCTGATCTTTCAGAGTGCTGGTTCAAGCTTGCATAAAATGGCTCTTTCAGGGGTCAACGTTGACCTCAAAACTTCTTGCAAGCCACAAGGATTAAAGAAGGTCAATAGGAGGAGTGCTCCCATTGACCTTCTTCCGTGAAGACAGGCATGGAAGTTGACAGCAGAAAAGTCGATTTTAGCTATGCAACCAGCGTAGCTAAAATTGTGTGTCAGCTGTTGGCTTCCATGTCTAGTGTAGTGTCTGAGTGTGGTGCCAGCCAATGGTACATGATCAATACATCTGCTGTGAAACAATGCAGCTGTGTTTTGTACATATGATAAATTAGGATTTAAGCATTTTCATACGGTGACATTTATTTCAGACTTTTCTAACTTTGTGTTCCAACCAGCACAGATTTAATAAGCGAATAGATATTTTTTATGAACAGTTAAGATGATTCTTGCTTTCAATTTCTGTAACATCTCTGAAAGGATGGGGATATTGATCAATTTATTTTCATGAGTTCGTAGATAATGGGCTCAAAAAGACCTTCAGAGTAATTTAATCCACCCCCTGAATTACTTCTCCTCTATAAGAAATGGCTGGAGGATGAGTTTAGAGAATGAAGGCCTTGCCTTTTAATTAAACTGAAGCAAACTTTGGAAACAAACTGCTCAAATATGAAGCCAATAGAAAGGGTGTAAAGTTCCTATCAAAGGTGCAAATGACGGCAACGAAGAAGATAAATGACTTAGAAGGGCTGACTTTTGAGGAAGGTCTGAAAGACTTTACAATGTATATTTCAGCAGCAATCCCAATACAAAGTGCATCGGAGCCAATAGAAGTCCTTCCATTCCAGTAGACTTTGGATCAGACCCTGAGGGAATTGAAGAGAAATATTGTGATATTTCACGGCAGAATGAAAAGAAACAGTCAGATGGGTTTTGGCAAAGGGAAATTTAGTTTGAACTTTGAATCAATTTGTTATAAATTAATCGAAGTGTGATCGAGCCTACGTCTTGGAGAAGCAGTGGTTGCCCTTTGCTGGAACCAGGCCTGGTGACAGACTTTGCCAGGCCTTGGGCAATGTGTGTATGTGTGCATGGGAGGGTGTGAGCTTGGCTCTGCCCCCTGGAAAGGGTGAGGTTTTTGGTAAAAAGGGCAGAGCTATGGGCAGCCAGCCCACAGCAGTGTGCGTGCTGTGCCCTGTGGAGTTCCTGCAGCAATTTTAAGGGGCTGGGTCTCCAGTGACTGCTGCTGCCATAGTAGCAGAGCTAACATCTTGGAGTCCCAAGGCCTTTTAAACCACCGGGCCATAGGGCAACTGCCCTGTCAGTGGCACTGACTAGAATTATTCAGACCTAATTCTAGATGAATCACTCAGAGATGCTCTCCTGGGAGAAGATGCCTGGCATGATATGCAAGACATTTCCAAGATTGCATGAAGTGTAGAACTCATTACAGGTTAATACGAAATGATATTGTTCCTGTTCATACTTTGCCAATTACATTTAGATACATCATTTGTTGCTGTTTTGAAGATACACATCTTGATTTCCCACTTCATTACTGGCTTTATAGCACTGTAACTCTATTGAAATCATGCTGATGACTGACGTAAAACTGGAGTAATTTAGTGGTGAATCAAGCCCTGAAAATGCTGGGCAGCACTTTGGCTCTTTATATTATGCTAAGTGACCCTGTACTCAGCTGATCCAGCCCTCAGAGGATATCCCCAGCATTGTGTTCCAGAACTGCTGTAGTGGTTGCTAGAGCTCCCATCTTTTGTGGCAGTGGGACTAGAAAGTGTGGGAGGAAGAGGCATGGCCAGAGCTCCGCTACTTCCAAGAGATTCCTGGCTTGTGTAATGGGCCTGTGGAAGGATCAGGGTAGGGCAGCCTTCAAGCACCTGTGCACCGTGGTAGGGACCTATGTGACGCTATGTGTCCTTAGGATCAAAGGAGAGCAAAGGATGAGTGCTCTTCAGCCACAGCGGAGATGGCTGTAAATAAACAAAATTAAAAGGTTTGGGTTTTCAGCCACATCAACAAGTAAGTAGGCAACAGAGGAGTGCATGAGTGTAGAGAAACCGCTATGCTTTAATTAATTTGTTTTGTGGACTGGCACAGAATCACAAGCATAGCAGTTGTGCTTTGGCTTTGCTGAGTAGGGATAATATTGTCAAAGCTATAATTTAAGATGAAAGAAGAAATCAGCTAGTTTTCCATTTAGCTTTAGGTGTTTCTGAATGTTAGGGACATTTATCTAAAAGCAAAATTGAAAATGTGAGACTCAGAAAATATTGAAAAGTATCTGCAGGCAAGATTAAGATGGACATAACTTTAAAGCCAGTGAAAAAGAATTTTATCTCAGTTCAAGGAAGATTTTTCCTTTAATTATGATGAATCTTTTTAAAAGTATTAAAGCGTTTAAGAGAAGTATCCCTCTTCAAAAGTGTAAGTCCTTTGCAGTATGGCATGAAAAGCAAGCATGCTCATTGTGAATTTTACCTACCTTAGCCGCCCTTTGAGGGCCTTATCTACCCTCCTTTTAAGTAAACAGAGGTTTTTCTTTTAATGACAAAAATAAAATTTTCCTCTTTAGCTCTGCATAGCCAATGTAAACAACAAAAAGTGAAGTTTTTGGGTTTTTGCATTCAGGAACACGATTGTCTGTTAAAATCGGGCATCTTATTTTTACAGCCGTTTTCAGCTCAGATGGCAGGACTGGATGAAAAATCAGGACTCAGCAGTCAAATGGGATTCATGCCTGGAGCAGTGGTGAGTATCTCTGTATAGTAACTTAGATCTGAAGTGGAATATGTATGCAAGAAATGAATGACGAGCAAAGATATCCACCCAAATGCCATAGACTCCCTTTATCTAAATGCACTTAACACAGCATGGTTTACTGATGTTTCAAATGTTTATGTAAAAGAGATGAGAAAAGTGTTTTCTGGAAGGGGAGTATTAAGAGCTCTTGCTCTCAGTATGTTAGCTGTTACCATACAATGACATAAAAGAAACCTCCACTTTTCTCACCGCTTGGGGTTTTTGCAAGGTCTTCAAAGAGAGTAAAAGAAATAGATTCCTAATCGTAAGGCTATGCCGTTACTGTGAGATTGTTACTCTTACATTTAATAATTCTGTTGCCCATATTTATGCTCCTTAGCTTATTGCTCTGTGTTCTCTTTATTGCCTTTACTCACTTTGACTGCATCTTCTATGAGATACATTCAAATTTATTTATATCGATTTTCTAATTCTAGAATTTATAAGTTCAAATTTGACCATCCTCACCTCCACCGTGCTCCTCATAAAGTCGAGTCATTGCTGCCACACTCAAATTGGCTAACACTGACTGTTGCAATAGTGCATTGTGGGAAGCTATCCCACAGTTCCCTCATCCTTGTAGGTTTCTGGGTATGCTCGCTGGTCTTGATGTCATCTTCCCACTTTACATTTTCCTCATTCCCCTCCTGATCCCTGAAAATATGCCAATCCCTAGAAATAATTTAGGGACCTCAAAGTTAGAAGAAATAGGACAGAAAAGTGGAGGAAAAAGAATTTTTGGTTTCCCCCCACATTACATTGCCAACACAGTTGCAGCGACTGTATTCTCAACTGGCCATCCACTTGTCCCACTTCCCATCATTGCCTGCATGTGATCCCTGAAAATAATGAAGGGTCCCAAATTGCTTTTTAAAGCAAGAAGAAAGAGGATAGAAATGTGTAGGAAAAGGAATTTTTGGTTTCCCCATTCGTTATGTTAATGGGGAGAGTCTTTGGCTTTCCGGTGCATTATAAGGCTTCCATGCAGCAACTGTGTTCTGAACTGGCCATCCATTGAGTATCCCACCTCCCATCATTGTATACTTATGATCCCTGAAAATCATACAGGGGCCCTGTCTGTTTTTTAAAGTGAGAAGGAGGGGGATAGACAAGTGTAGGAAAAGAGAATTTTTTGGTTTCCCCTCCCATTATATTGTCACAGTTTTCACACCACAGATACTGCCTTTCTCTAGGGGTGAAAGTGAACTTGAGGACTTTCTGGTGTCCTTCACGGGGCAGGGCCTGAGGTGGGAGTGGGGTGTAGACTCTCTAGCCACCACTGTGGAAGCCAGGAGCCCCAGGGCTGTGGCCATGAAAGCAAAGAGCTCTGGGGCTCTGGCAACAATTTGAAGGGTCCAGAGCTTCTGGCTGCTGCTGCTGCATTTTAAATTGCCAGACCCTGGGACAGCTGCCCCTTTGATTCTCCCCATTGTCAGCAGAGCTGCCAGACCCAGGGCCATCAACAGGGGGCGAGCAGAAGGAGCAATGATATTAAAATCTAACATTGGCCACCTGCAAACTGGTAAATACCAGCACACTGAACCTGCCCACTTTCACTTTTGCTTTTTCCCCTTCTAGCCTAAACTCTTTACAATTTCAACCCTATTTCAACTGCCCTTTTTATTTTTAAATGCTGCTTCACCTATTGTCTGATTCAAAGTCAATGAGGATTAATTGGAGCCTTAATATTGGCTTTATTGGGATTTTGAAAAGATCTTAGAACTTTTGTAGCTTCCTTTTTCTTTTCTTTTCAATCCAACATTTGGTTCTCACCCAGTACCCCAAGTGGTTCATTTGTTTGTTCCTATCATTATAGTAATATTTATTGTTCGGTTACTGTTTCCTTCTTTTCTCTTCTCCTGGGAGATGTAATGTTGAACCCACTTGAAAACTATGGGTTCTGTGTTTAAGACAGACCATGAAGCTTGTAGGATGTGCATACTTTGTGATTATGTCAAAATGCAAATTCTGCTCTCTTATAGTATTCTCTTTTATTTCCTTAGTATTCCTAGAAACAGGATAGCTTTCAAACAAAACTATTATTTTTCTCAGAGTTCAGATTTCAATACAAATTATTTTTCTTAAACTTCCCTTTTTATAACAGAAGAAAACTTCATTAAAGTCTGAAAAAATGTATTGTGAAATTCAATCCTCTAAAATACTTGTTAAGGTTTCACAAACTCAGAATGCTACTCAAGGCCCTCTCCCATACATTTTGTGTAGCAGGATAAACAGTACAGCACTTGTCCCTGTAATCAGGGTGTGATTCACCACCATGGTGCATCCTGCTGGTTCTGTGGGAATTAGCTCAGTTCAGCCTCCAGAACACTTTTTGCTAGCAGTGTCTCATTCGCTATTACCTTTTATCAGGGCCCATGTCCCTACCACACCACTGTGCCCTTCCATTGGGATACCACTCTGTGGCAGTGCCTCAAACTCTGTAGTTGTCTGTTCCCAGGGATCTCTATCTGCCTTGCCTCAGTAACCCACTGCCAGTCATCATCAAGCACCTTTATCTCAGGGGTAAATCTCAATCTGAAATGGCCACTCATCTATGACAAGGGGGTGCAGACCTGTTGCCTTCTCCTACCCTGGCTGCCTCCTGGCAGTCCTAGTCCCTTCAGGGCTTGTTTCAGGCATCCTGGAAGTGGGGTCAGGCCCTGCCTGCCTTTACCCAGCACTGCTCTGTCTCAGGAAATCTCTGTAGCTTCCCCAGCAGCCAGGTCTTCCCTGCTTCACAGCTAGAGCCCCTATTTATACAGCCCCAGATGGGCCCTAATTGGTGGCTAATTGCCTCAGCTGCTAGCTCCACAGCCTCAAGCCTCTCCCAGGGCTGGGTTTAACCTTTGATCCACCTAGCGCAGGGAGAACAACCTGATACAAAACCACATTTGTGCTAGTTTGAATAATGAGGCAGAGATTTGAGTCTGGGTTTAGAATTATTTAAACATGTGATTTACCTATATTGTACTTAGCAAGTTTGCTTCTGATTGTTACATTTCTGTTGTACAGTGACAAAGGCCTCAAAGTCTCAGAGGAACATGGGCCTCACACCCTTCCAAGCTTGTGGCATAACTAGAAGGAGAGTTTTTATACATTTAGTGATGCTACAGGGAGACAGCAGCCCAGGGTTTTCAAGCCTTTCTGAATTACATATCTCTCCATTTTTTTATTCTTCTTCAACTCCTTGACCTTCCCTCTTTGACACCCTTCTGCACCTAACAACCCACTGTCAGCTCATGATGCTTCCAGGGGCTTCACCCATCCAAGTGTTAGCCTGGAGATCACCTTCAGACTTGCCCTTTTGTGTGTTCTACATGGTGAGATGATTTGATTTGCTTTAAGTTTGCTTAACAAGACCTTGTGTTTATAATAGGGTCCAGTGGGTCCAAGAGGTCCTCCGGGTCCACAAGGACAACAAGTAAGTGACTTGTTCTGTGGTATTTAACACAGATGTACACAAAAGGAATAAGACCAAGCAGAGTTCATTGTGTCTAAATATTTCATGTAGGCCATATTTCTAGACAGTATCTCTCTTCAAAAGTGTAAATCTTTTGCTAGTTAGGGATGTGCTTAAGCATATGGTTAACTGTTTTCCTGATTGGAAGCCAGAAAGAGGTAGTGGATCACAGAAAAAAGTCCATCCTCAAAACTTATTAACTGGTCTTCTGTTCTTTTGGCAAAAATCTATCTTATTTTGAAGTTACACCTATGTTGCTCATGGTTGTCTTTTAGTCAGCTGCTTACAGGGATGACTTTTGCTAGTTATTGCCTTTCAGAGATAGCATAATTCCAGTAATGCGTCTTTCTTTAAAAATTCTCAAATTATGTGCATGTTTATAAAACAAGTAGCCTGCAGCATCTTCACCCATCCCTAAGTTTTACAAGGAATTCGGCAGCACTACATAATTTACACACGTTACCACTCAGCACTGTACCCAGAAAATAATAACATAACCTCTTTCATTTCATTGTCATGTTTCAATCTTACATCACAGGCATTTGGGTGCTCAAGATCTCAGATGCATGTACAGGTTTTGCTTAAGTTAGAATTTAATTCCTGATTTTTAAATTGATTCTAGTTATCCATGAAATGGGTTTGTTGCAAATTTAGTGGCCAGATTCTGCCACTCTATGAATTTTGAATAGTATCTTACTCCTCTGGTAGTCCTACTGGTTTGTGGCTGTCTGTTGTTAGACTGTTGTGGAGAAGTGTTTATCCTGATATTTGATGTGCAAAGGAGAAATCTGTTTAAAGTAAAGAGTGAGTTGCTCAGAATTATCTTCTGCACTGAAAGAGCCAGGAATCTTGGTGCTCACGTAATTGCAGTAATGAACACAGTCACGTTAAACCAAAGAGATCAATTGTCTATCAAGGCCATAAACGATCTTTTCATTCAACACACGTTTTATTTATGGCACTCTTTAATAGAAAACGTGGGCTATTAACTTACTCTGGCTCAAGTTTCAGCACTGAGTTGGCTTCAGCTGGGCCAAAGATGTGCTGAGCAACAAAATGTGCATGTGGCTCAGAACTTTGCCCAAGACTGGGGAGCTTTAGGATCGAGAGTATACATTCATCCCATTAGAGTGGCAGGAGTCACTGGGTCAGACGAATCTGGATCTGAACCGTCTAAAGAACAGTCATTATTCTGATCTGGGTTGCTAATTTGTGTCTGTATTTGTACCAGTTTTTCCAGACCTTAACTTTTGACTCTAATCTACTCTATATTTGTCCTTTCTTGGGGAAATTTTAGGGTGGTGTTGGCCCCACTGGCCCGCCAGGTGAAGCTGGGGATCCAGGACCAATGGTAAGGTTAAATATATGTGCATCTTTCCAGTGTAAAATTACAAACTGTGACAGCAGAGGCTTTTCTAAATTCTCACTATACCATAGGCTCTTCTCATGCCACATATACCCAAGTGACACCTTTTGACAGGGGTCAGGATTAGGGGTGATATTTTTCTACTGGCTCACTGGGCTTCAATTGCTTTCAATGACAAATGCTCTCAATTGCAAAGGTTGTCCTATTTTAATAATAACGTTCTGATCTCAGATCGGAGGAAGATCTCAAGTGAGGCTCTGCAGGGATCTATTCTGGGTCAGCGGTTATTTAACATCTTTATTAATCACCCGGATGAAGGACGAAAGAACATACTGACCAGATTTGCAGATGACACAAAGCTAGGAGGGGCTGCAACAAATTTGCAGGGCAGAGCTAAAGTTCAAAGGGATATTGATAAATTGGAGAACTAGGCTACTGATCACAAAATGAAATTCAACAAAGGCCAAGGTAAGGTGCTATCTTTAGGGAAGGAAAAACAAAAGCACATATACAGAATGGGGGATAATTGGCTTGGCAGCCGCACTGCTGAGAAGAAGCTGGGAATGGTGGTGGATCACAACCTCAGTAGGAATCAGCAGTGCAATGCAGTTGCCAAAAACCAAAAACATATCAACAGAGGCACAGGAAATGATAGTACTACTCTATCTGGTATTGGTTAGGCTTCGGCTGGAATACTGCGTGCAACCTTCATCATTGCTGCCTAGAAAGGATATACAGAAATTAGCAAGGATCCAGAGGCAAGAGAAAAGATGATCAAAGGGATGGGATGCAAGCCATGTAAGGATCAAAGGCTGAAGGAATTGGGTATGTTTAGTTTCAAAAATAGGAGATTGGGGGAGACTTGATAGTGGTCTTCAAACACTTGCAAGGCTGCCCTAAAAAGACAGAGACAAATTGTTTCTTGTCACAGAAGACAAGGGGTTCAAATTATAGAATGGCAGATTTTGATTAAATTCCAGGAAGAATTTTCTGAACTAAGAATGTTAGGAAAAAGAAACAAATTGCCTGGGCCAGTCATGGAAGCACCTTCAGTGGAGGCTTTGAAAAAAAAAAGCTGCATAGCCAACAGTCTTCAATGATTTTAAAACAAACCTTACGTCTTCAAAGAGGGTAAGACTAGATAACCCTTGCAGGCCCTTCTAACACTTTGGTTCTATGACTCTAATGATTAGCACCTTTCAGCCACTGATCTGAAAATACTTGAAGGTGAGTAAGCCTTAGTATCCCTGCATTGCTGATGGGGTGATTTAAACAAAGAAGGGTTAGAATAATGGTCCCAAGCTCACACAGTAAGTCATTGGTAGAGTTAGGACCAGAACACAGATTTGAAGAACCCTGCTGTAATCACTAGCCTGGGTGCCCGCTATTATTATTATTATTATTATTGCTATTGCTATTAGTGACTGCAGTGTGTAATATCTTATAAAGGCCCCTACTCATGATCCCAATTAACTCTCTGGAATAACTAAAGTACACTTTTGCCCTCATAGAATTCATCCCATATATTATTCAAAACCTAGTTACTCTCTCCTGGGGCATGAACAAAAAAGATGAATAAGGATAAAACCTGTGATGGTGCTGAAATTAAAATAATCTTCACTATTGTATGTTGCCTCTATAAAACACCTTTTCAGAATGAAATATATTTATTTTCTGGGGGTACTGTTTTGTGGGTTAATTAATGCATGTGTGTTTACTTCTTAGGGGCCAGCTGGTTCTCGGGGCCCTGAAGGACCTCAAGGCAAACCTGGTGAAGATGTATGATTTTGTTCTGATTTGTATTTTGTTTTACTTTCAATAACACATGTAGGTTTCTCATGTGCCATTGTTTGTCAGTGCCAATGTGTATTCTGATGATTTCTATCCATTTCCTTTTCACTAGTTATCTCCAGTGTCATACCTACTAACTTCCTGTTAACAATGATGAGAATTTTGTCTTGTCAATAACATACTCTGGAAAAAAAACCAGAAAAACCTCATGGAACCTCATGGTGTTGAGCTATGCAAGGCACTTCTTCTCCCACAAGCCTAAATTGAACGTCTTCCTAAGGTGGTATTTGACGACAGAGGCACACCTACATGGCCTGTTTACTGATGGCAGCACCCTCTGCCCACAGTGAGATCTCACGCAGCTATGCTGAAGAGCTGTGGCAATATGCTAATAAGCATTAATTTGCAATTTGCGAGACTGCTCATTAACATGAAGCTGCTGGCAGGACATGTCTGTGTAAACCCAGCCATGATAATAAAAACTTATTCCTCTGCACTAATTTGTTACCCCATGCTACTAGGGAAGGATCGTCTAGGAGTGCATTTGTAAAAGCAGCACGGTTGCACCTTAAATAGAATTTTACCAAGTGGTAAAAATTACAAGTCAGTTAACATTATGGAAATACATCATATTTTGTGAAGATGTAATGAACTCCCTTATTATGCTAACAATTCTAATACTAATTCTAACAGAACTACTATTTTTAGCACTAGGGATCTTCAGCTCTTAATCCTCAGAAGCCAATAGAGCCTATGTTGCTCCATTTCCTACCCTCCAAGAGGTCCATTAGTTTCCTTTATAATATGTTATGTCATCCCAC